>NC_134689.1:109942282-111142282 GCF_050947455.1 Rhinoderma darwinii
GTCACTGTTTACTAGAATTGACTGATCAAATAGAAGAGATATGGTATAAGGGTATGTCACCATTTAGTCTCACCTGCTTCATTTGCAACCATTAGTATGAGTTAGGCCTCATGCACACGACCGTAAAAACTCCCGTTATTACGGGTCGTAATTACGACCCGTAATAACGGGCTCATAGACTTCTATTGGCGACGGGTGCCTTCCCGTTTTCTCACGGGAAGGTGCCCGTGCCGTTGAAAAAGATAGAACATGTCCTATTTCAGGCCGTAATAACGGCACGGACAGTCCATAGAAGTCTATGGAGCTCTCGTAATGACGGGTGGCTACATGTGTGCACCCGTCATTACGGCAGCGTTGCTAAGCGACGTCAGTAAATAGTCACTGTCCAGGGAGCTGAAAGAGTTAACTGATCGGCAGTAACTCTTTCAGCACCCTGGACAGTGACTACCGATCAGTATAAACCTGTAAAAAATAAAAATAAAAGACTTTCATACTTACCGACAACTTCCTGCTTCCACCAGTCCGGTCTCCCGCCCGTTGCCTTGGTGACGCGTCCCTCTCGACATCCGGCCCGACGTCCTGGATGACGTTTCAGGCCATGTGACCGCTGCAGCCAATCACAGGTCAATCACAGGCTGCAGCGGTCACATGGACTGCCGCGTCATCCAGGGATGTCGGGCTGGATGTGAAGAGAGGGACGCGTCACCAAGACAACGGCCGGGTAAGTATGAATTTCTTTAACTTTTATTACAGAAAAGGCTGTCCCTTCTCTCTATCCTGCACTGATAGAGAGAAGGGGCTGCCGATTAGTGCAGTGCTATTTTGCCGCCAAAAACGTGCCCGTAAATACGGGTGGAATACGGGTGACACCGGACCCATATTTACGGGCACGGGTTCGTAAATACTGGTGCAAAACGGGTGGAATACGTGTGACACCGGACCCGTATTTACGCCAGTATTTACGGGTGGGAAAAAATACGCTCGTGTGCATGAGGCCTTATACTTTGTTTTGTCTTAACCTTAGTGCAACAAGGATCAGAGAATCTTGTACAGAACAGAAGTTGGTCTGCTGGTGTGTAAGCTTATAGTTTTCAGACATAAGTTTGTAATTTGGAGTAGAAAACTATTTTGTAAGATAAAGTACAAAAAAAATCTTCTAAAAGTAACACTTCCGACAAAAATAACAATTTCAAATTGCTCCAGAATCTACAAGTGTAGTAAGTGTGTATTTTTCTCAAAATGTCAACAGTCTTCCCACAGTCCTATAGATGCCTCTTCCCTCAAAGCCAGGAATTGTGTTGTAAACCTCAGCGAGGGAACAGTATTAGACAGTAGAGAACATACAAGCTGCCCCTATATTTTATAAATAAAAGTATAAGTGGTCTACCCAGACGTGAAGACCTACCCATATGTATATTATATACGGTACTTGTTTTAAACAAGAAGCAGCACAACACATCAATAACAGGAAGCAATACAACACATTCGATAAGTAGTAAGTAACCCTCTGGAACTGTTTGAAGATCCAATATAGTTTGTTTAGGAGCACATAATATAAAGTTAAAATATACACTATGATATTGTTTGTTTTAGGAGGGCATAGAGACAAAAATTACGCGTTTACACGCTTGTGTAAAGAACATTAGCAGAATATTAAGAGTTGAATACTCTATCAAACCCATTTAAAGAACCGTTTCAGAATTCCCCTATTAAGTATTTATAGTCCTTACTCAGAGCATGTAAATATGACAGAAACATAAGAACTGTCAGAAGTGGTTCTATTAGTGGTAAAGCACTGCCTACAGTGAACGAAAAATGCAAAAAGAGCAGATTTTAAATAAATCCCAGACAGTGCCACAGCAGGATGTCCAGGGTAGCTTTGGTTTCAAGTCCTGACCAACAGCAATAATTTGCTTAGCCAGAATGTAGCTCTAGCACAGCAATCCCGTCCAAGTTCTCTAAATATAACACCAAAGTTTAGTTTTCCCACAAGCAATAAACTGAGGTTATTCTTATTTTTTTAAGATGACGCTGAATGAGGAATGCCTGTTTCTGGAGACTGTAGAAGAGAATAGCTACAATACCTACAAGTCAAAGAAGTACGCTGAGCTGAACTGGTTTGTCGGCATTAAGAAGAATGGGACAAGCAAGTGTGGATCCCGGACTCATTACGGACAAAAAGCCATTCTATTTCTACCATTGCCAGTGTCAAGTGACTAGAGACTACTCAGTGACTACTGTTATTTGCTATGTGTGGCATTGCTGTAAATAATTACATTGTGTTCAAAGACCAAATTAGTATATAAAAGGGAAATACATACAATTGAATTAAATATACAAATACCAGTGATACATAAGTCCTCTAAAATATACTACTAACTGAAAAAAAAAAACACAATAAGGGATGTGTATATATTCTAAATTATTATTTGTGATCTAAGTGATCATTGCATTGTTTGTAAACGTTGTAGAGGAAATAAACAGTGACATTGCCGAATACTATAACTAAGGCTGGCTTCACATCCGCGTCGGGCTTCTGTTCATGGGTCCTGTTCGACCCTTCCGTTGGAGGAACCGATGAACGGACAGCCAAACGCAAACCATAGTTTCCATTTGCATTACCATAAATAAATGTGAACAGGCTCTAAGTAGTGTGTAAACTTGACCAAAGCTGTAACTCAGAATAAACCCAAAGACTTTCATTTATAATTATGCTTCTGATGGAAAGATTGAAGAGGATGTTCACCATTGGCCCTATTGGCAAAAGCAGCTGAAGGTGACCATCACCTTTAATGTACCATGGCATTATCTGCGCTCCCTTAGATTTGCCCAGAAGCAGGTTTGACTGCACCAGCATTGGAGATATAGGTATTCAAATAGCTATATTTATCACTAAAGATGCTGCATATGCTATATTTCCTATGTAGATATAGATATACCTTTATGTATAAAGGAAAAGTTTATGTCCACCGTAACCAATTTTTTAATTGTTCTAATGCATATAAAGTAAAAATAAAGCAACTTTGCAAAATGGTTATGATTAAATATTTCCTATTATTACAGCTCTTATGTGTCTCCATAGTAACAGACTGCAAATAAAATCTGTGTTGTCTGATCCTGCAGTCATACTTGTTTTCCATCTATCTCCTACTTTAACAGTCAATGGAAAAGCCAGACATTTTTATTTAAAAGTTTTAATGTATTCAAATAGATCTGACAATGATCAGTCAGATTTTTTTTAATCCAATTTCATTAACCTACATGCTGTACATCTGGATCAATATGACCTAGCCTCAAAATGATTCTACAATGGGAGAGGCTGACAATCACAAATACCATTTTTTGTGTTTTTTGTATATGGAGGAAAAAAGAGACTTGTTGAGATATTGTTAAAATGGTGTTTTCTCACAACAGTAACGTTCAATCTCTAGAATGCCCAATCACTTGTGATTGGTGAGGGTTTCCAGAGATCCCTAGAATAAGGGGACTTGAGCCCTTAGGCTTTTTTTCTGCACAGCGCTGCTCCCAACCAGGAGCAGTGTAGGGAATTACAACAGTGCCCTTTTCAATTCAAGTGAATGGGGCTGAGTTGCAGTTCTTGTGTAGAACTGGGACTACAGTATGTGTAGAGGAAAAAAAATTATTGGATGGAGCCACTGTGCTTTGCTAGCATAGTGGTATTTTATTCCTGGGATTATTATGTGTCCCAATGATCAAACCTCCATCAGTTTCGCGACATGGACATGGACATCTAATGACATCACTAAATTATTTTGATTTCAGGGTAAAATTAGGTTAAAGAATGTTTAGCTCATCATATGTAGTTTGTATTAGTGTTGGGGGGGGGGGTCACATATATGGCATGACACATATCTATTGCATGAGGCTAAAACATCCATTAAACTATTTTAGTTATAAAAGATCATAGTAGTGTAAATATTATATATAAATATTATATTATTGTGCAAAATGTTTTCCATTGTTTTGCTCTGTCATAGGATTAGAACAATGAAAAACAGGATCCAGACTGAACCCGTTAGGGTTTTGTCATGGTGTCCTAATGGGGGCCTTAAATTCACATGTGAAAAGGGCCTAATAAACCTATTCTAAAAATGATATGCAAACATCTACAATAAAAAATCTTAATTGACTCCAGCTAAAAGCAAAGAATACAATCCGAGTCCTGAAGAAGAAATTGTTAATTTGGTGAAGGACTTATAATATAACAGATTAACGTTTATGTGTCATGTTTTATACCTCTCTTTATTGTAAATGTATTTCCCTTATGTATCTTGTTTCTCGTTATATAAGTGTTTCATTCTATGATCTGCAGTTTGTATGTCTCTAAAGCTCTATAGAAAATGCTGTAATTATATAAATTAATAAACTAATAATAATAGTAGTAATAAAAAAATATTACTATAAAGAATTGTGAAATAGCTTTCCATCCAGATTGCAGGAGCCCAAAGACGTCTATATACATAAGGTGTTATTTTGTGGATCCCACCTGATAATCTAATGTGTGTGTTGCAGCCCAACTTTCTAAAAGTCGTGAATTTTGGATTTTAAAATTCCCAATCCTTTGTTACCCTGTGAGATATTTGCTGCCTGAGGCGGTTGTATGATGCCCATGTTTAACTGGTATAGCCTTGAAGGTAGGAAAGAAAGAATGGAGAAGAAGGGACCACTAATGGATCTCTCATAGCTGTAATTTGTAAAATTCTTATACTCTGTTTTTTTTTCACTGCAAGATAATCGTGAGGTTTAATTTCTCTTTCTGGTAGATATTCCAGTTATCTGGATCTATAAGGGTACCAGAGAAATTTTGGGCCCATGGCAAATTAATAGACCAACCTCCAATCTTAAATATTAAGGGTAGGGATTTCAAAATGGGGTTTTATCATTCTTATTAGTGTAACTTACATCTACATCTTATCTAAATCAGCAAGTTGGGCACCACAAAACCTTTCAAAGTGTAATGTAACAAATACAGTGGTGTGTATGTTGAAATAAAATATCATGTTATCATTATATAATATTGAGCCAACTAAATTGACTGTAAGTAATCAGTATTATAATGATATTTACTGTATCAAGGTGTTAAATTAAATATAATCATAGAATCTACTATTAAATAATAATGAATTACAAATAAAAGCCTGGTGTTTTTATTGTTTCCTTTTTGTTTTTGACCCCGAATTACTCTTTTGATTTTTTTATTTACTCCTCTTAAGGCGCCGTGCACACGTAGACAATTTATTGTGGCGTTTCCATCTGGATTTGCAGGCGGAAAATCTGCAGACTGTTGCAGGCAAGTGAATGAGATTTAAATAAAATCTCAACCACGTGCTGCTGAACATTTTCCACGTGGAAATCGGAAATCAAAGCATGGTGTGGGTTTTCAAATACTCTGGATGTTCACTGTGGATTTTAGGATCACACACACAGTTTTGATGCAGTTGTTGACAGTTTTATTTAGCCAAAGCCGGAAATGGATCCAAAAGGAAGGACGGGTATAAAGAAAAGTCTGATGCATCTGTTTTCTTTTGTGTCCACTCTTGTGTTTGGCTCAAAAAACGAAGTAAAAAACTACTACAAAAACTGCATAAAAAAGGAGTGTATGATCCTGGCCTTACACTTTTTAAAGTAGAAGGGGTTAAATCCAGCAAAATACAGATGTAACACGTGCAGATTTTGCAGTGGAAATAATACAGAAATTTTATGTAAAATGTGTGGGTTCCCTAATGGTATGGTTACATGAAGCCGTAAACTCTGAAGCAAATCTGACACATATTCTGCAGGGAATTCAGGCCTGAAAGACGGCACAATATAATTTTTTATTTGGTGCAGATTTTTGGCCAGATTTGCTGCTGCAGAGAAGAAATAAGATTAAAAAAAAGACTATATTCACCTCCCCTGGCGCTGCCGTAGCAAAGAGTCCCTGCTCCCCTGTCTGGTCTATGTTGAGCCAGCCTCCATGGATGACATCTCGTTTCATGTGACACTACAGACTGTGATTGGCTGTAGCGGTCACATGGGACAAAACGATATCCCAGGAGGCCGGCTCAACACAGACCAGTGCCAGGGGAGGTGAGGATGGTCTTTTTCTTTCTAATTCCCTCTTCTCTCATCTGCTTCTCCGCTGCAGCAAATTCACAGCCTAGGGAGCAGGAATGCACAATTATTGAGATTTAACAAATGTCAATGAAGTATCAGTTTATGTTGTGGATTAAAAAATCTGCACCGCAGGTCATTTTCTACGCAGACATTTTCCGCAGTTTGTGGATAAAATTTGTTAAATCTCAGACACTTTGCTGCTACTGTAGTACACTGCAGATTTTCCACCTGCAAATCCGGACAGAAAATCTGCAGCAGCAACCCTACGTGTGAACATAGCCTAAGGGCCGCCAAATAAGTAGCTGATTTGTTGCATATTTTACACAGTTTCCACAGCATTTCTGCAACGTTTCTGTCGCAAAATACGCAAGTGTTACGTACAAATTTTGCTGCGGATTTCACCCTTTCTCTATTGAAAAGGTTGAAATCCCTAGTGAGCATCCAGAACAGAATGAGCATTCTGTGTATTTAAAAATCCACAGCATGCTCTGATTTCCAATCGAAAAATGTTTAGCAGCATGTGGATAAGATTTTTTTAATCTCATCCACTTGCCTGCAACAGTCTTCTGCTGCTGATTTTCCACTTGCAAATCCTGATGGAAATACACAACAAATCTACTACATGTGCAGGGGGCTTTATTCAATGTGTAATATTTTCGTAGCTGGTTGTGCCCGGAAAGTGAAGCAGATAGAGCACCTTTATGGCAGGTTTTATGCTTGTTAAAAGAAACTTCTTCTTTGGTTGCACTTATGAAGGTTAAGAGCATAATATACTGTATGTAGCATGGAATGGAATTCCTTTCCATAATAGAGCACCTCATTCAGAGGGGTGAGGTATTGGAAAGGTCTTAAATGCAAGTATGTGAAGAGGTGATAAGAGTGGAGGAGAGAAGGACACATGTTGTGTTAGGGCTGATATCTGGATTCGTTAGGATAGGACTAGGACATATAAAAGAGCCAGGTTGGAGAGTACAGGGATTATTTTAAATTGTTTTCCTTGGGTTATGACAGTCAAGGGATGGATGGACAGAGAGTATTGGTTTTTGAACTGCGAGGGGAGAATTGAAACAAATAAAAAAGTGAATCATTAGGGGCTAGTTAAGTGTCCTGAATGACACAGAGTGGAACATTTTTTACTTCTAGCTGGTGTATCAAGTTCAGGTAATAGAATCTCTATCTCCATAGGTAGATGGGCTCATGACTGCAGGCAAGAAATTCAGACCATATCAGAGGATTTTCATTTAAATTAGCCTCAACAAGCTTTATTTACCAATTGCTTCATACAGCAACAGGAAGAAAAATAATAAATCAAAAGTTCATGGCCATCCAACCAATAACTTCACAATATAGTTTCCCTAGCGGCCAGGGTGAAGGCCTATTGTGTAGCACCTCAAAACAACACAAATATCGAAACCAATAATTATGACTCCTTAAAGTTGACATCACCTGTTCTTCCACAGGCTGAAAACTTGCGTGAGTAGATCACACGCATCTCAGTTGACACCTAATGAGGCTCTTTATACAGCCCAAACCCTGGACCGTCTTAAAGGATAGAGTGGGGACCACCCTTCTCTCCCCACTTCAGCAACCAAACGGATTGTAAGCAGTTAGTCTATTGGCCAAAAGAACCCGAACAATTAATGGCCAAAAATTGGGAAAAGCAATAAAAATGGTATGTTGAGGCTGACATTATTCTTTACAAATCTTGCTATAGTGAAATGAACACTGGTACATATTTAGGCACTTATATGCCCCTTTTATCAAGGAGAAAATAATTTTTAGATATATGTCTACTTACGGATATAGCCAAGTTTATCTTGACTCTGATACCTTGCTGCAGTCCGATATCACACAACAAAAGCCATTGAAAATGTCAAGCTCCTTGTCACTGTGTATTTAATGTGCTAAAAGTCAAGATAAACATGGCTACATCTGTACATTTGGAGGACTAAGTTGTACTTTGTTGTCGGAGGATATATTTATTGCTTTTATTTTCAAGAGCAGGTTTCTCTGACATGTCTGCTTATAGAACTGCAAGTTCAGAGCTCAGTGGGTGTTCTCTGTGAAGCATGCACTCTCTTCTATTACTTTTTCTCAAAGCTGTAGCCTGTCACTTTGTGTCTATGTCTCCATCCTCCTCCATGTGCCTCCTGTTGCTGCAAAAGTCATTCATATTAGTCACTTGCTTTATCAATATTGCCACCATCTATAGATGTAGCAATCTTTAACTTGACACTTAACAAATTAAAGAAGCTCTGTCACCAGTTTATAACTTGCCTACTTCCTACCTAATCTAATAGGTGTTTTGATGTAGATAACTACTGTTTTTTTAAAATAGTAAATAGTAAAAATAGGGGAAAAAGTAATATCACAGACCAATTCCCATAAGGAAATACCAAAAAGTTATATAAAGAAGACACTGTTGTTTTGTTTTGAAAACGTTTGTTATTGACCAAATTCTGAAAATTTTTCGACTTATGCTAATTATTTCTAAATCTTTTCTATTCACCAAGTGGGTATTGTATACAAAAGCGTATGACGCTGACCAGTAAGCGTCATACACTTCTCTTCATTCCAACCCAGCTTGATTCACAGCACAGCGTGATCTCGCTGTGACGTCAGTTCCTCCCGCAGGTCCTTCAGATTCGGATAAACGTCCTGGAACAGCTGGAGGCGCTGTTCAGTCTTCCATCGCTCCAGTGAAGGACCTGTGGGAGGAAGTGACGTCACAGCGTGATCTCGGAAGATCACGCTGTGCTGTTAATCAGGCTGGGCTGGAATGAAGAGAAGTGTATGATGCTATTGGTGAATATATTGCTATTGGTGAATAGAAAAAAAACCCCCTCCCAATTGGGCATTTAGAAATAATTTGCATAAATCTAAAAATGTTCATAACTTGGTCAATAATAAACGTTTAAAAAACAAAACAGTAGTTATCTACATCAAAGCACCTATTAGATTAGGTAGGAGATAGGGAAGTTATAAACTGGTGACAGAGCCCCTTTAAATACACTGTGGCAAGAAACTTTAAAGAGGCTCTGTCACCAGATTTTGCAACCCCTATCTCCTATTGCAGAAGATCGGCGCTGCAATGTAGATAAGAGTAACGTTTTTTTTGTTTTTTTTAAAACGAGCATTTTTGGCCAAGTTATGACCATTTTTATATTTATGCAAATGAGGCTTTCTAACGTACAACTGGGCGTGTTTAAAGTAAAAGTACAACTGGGCGTGTATTATGTGCGTACATCGGGGCGTTTTTACTTCTTTTACTAGCTGGGCGTTAGGAATGGGAGTGTATGATGCTGACGAATCAGCATCATCCACTTCTCTTCGTTAACACCCAGCTTCTGGCAGTGCAGACACAGCCGTGTTCTCGAGAGATCACGCTGTGACATCACTTCCCCAGGTCCTGCATCGTGTCGGACGAGCGAGGACACATCGGCACCAGAGGCTACAGTTGATTCTGCAGCAGCATCAGCGTTCGATGTAGCTACTTACCTGCAAACGCTGATGCTGCTGCAGAATCAACTGTAGCCTCTGGTGCCGATGTGGCCGACACGATGCAGGACCTGGGGCTGGAAGTGAGTGACGTCACAGCGTGATCTCTCGAGAACACGCTGTGTGTCTGTGCACTGCCAGAAGCTGGGTGTTAACGAAGAGAAGTGGATGATGCTGATTCGTCAGCATCATACAATCCCATTCACAACGCCCAGCTAGTAAAAGCAGTAAAAACGCCCAGATGTACGCACATAATACACGCCCAGTTGTACTTTTACTTTAAACACGCCCAGTTGTACTTTAGAAAGCCTCATTTGCATAAATATAAAAATGGTCATAAAAAACGTTCCTCTTATCTACATTGCAGCGCCGATCTTCTGCAATAGGAGATAGGGGTTGCAAAATCTGGTGACAGAGCCTCTTTAAATTGACTTTTTCAATGCCTTTTGTTGTGTTAAGTGATAGGCTATCATGCTGCAAAAAGTTATCAGGGTCAAGTTAAAGTTTGCTACATCTGTATGTGTTAAGTGACCTTTTGTTTATGTTTACAGATTTAAGCATATGTACTTTAAACTAACATTTCCATTGTTAGGTTTGAAAATGTAAAAAAAAATAATCCTGTCCGCTCTTTTTACTGTATAATCTGAAAAAAAAAGCCAACACATAAATGTAAACTGTGCATGTTTTACTGCTATGCTTCCTCAAAGCTTTATCCTGGTTATAAATCTGGGTTATTGCATTAAGCATTAGTTATGCGCCAACAAAAACCATCCACTGGCACTGAGAGTGTTAATAATCCCAGAAACTCCTTCCCTATCACAAAAGACTGATTATCGTTTTCGTTGTTACTCGCCGCAACCTATTTAAAAAATAGATCTGGAAAAAATAAATAATTGGGGCTTTGGACCATTACTGTGGAAATGGGATTTCATATTTTTATCACTTGTTAGCATGGAGCGGTATAGCGGAGGCGACTGTGAGGTTGGAACAGCCTGTGTGCAGCCAGAAATTTCTTTACACATGGGGTGGTTGGAAATATGGTCATGTAGTTGCCAATCCAAGCATTGTGAGTGAGCAGTTTAAATCATTTTAAGTGGGAGCAGAGCACATTTTTGGAATAAAGTTGAGCACAAGGGGCACAGCTATGATTTTAAAGTGAGGGGTTATTGAATCCTGGATTACGGTGCATATTAAAATTGTACCATATCAAAATGTAATGATAATAGGCTGTTCCCCTTGCTAGAGTCACTTGCTAGAATTAAAATATATATTCTATATAAAGTATGCATATACATTGTAGAAAGAACAAGCAATATATACATTACTAAGTGCGTGCGTCAATAATTTTGTACATTGTTGTAGAATAAATGGGGAATTATAAAGGGTGTGGGAGAATATCTGGGTCTTGGGGGGGAAATTGACGGGTAATCAGTGACTAGAAACTTGAGAACAGGTGCTGCCTAGGAATCTTGCATTCTGATTGTTTTGTTAAATCAGGACACACAGGGTCACTTTTTGCCGTGCGACTAATTACCGCTCTGCAAAACCATGAGCGAGTTTGCGTTCTTTTACATTTTCACTATTAAAGTCCAGGAAGCCAAAATTTGCATTGCAAAACCATGACAAATTGTGATAAAACTCACACAGTTTCGCAGAGCAGTATTTAGCCACGCAACAAAAAGACGGTGCCATTTGTGTGAAGTTACCCTAAGACTGGCATTATTTTGTTTTGGTTGATGATCTCCCATTGAGAGATATGGGAGTTTATCTACCAAAAAAAAAAATGCATGTTAAAAACGCACATTGTGCACATTTCTACATGTCATTTGAGAAAATAAATACATTGACTCAGTGCACAGTATATATCAGTTATCATGTGACATCACATTCTGTTGATTAATTATCATACAAAGTGTCAAAAACTCTTTTAACAATAAATTTCATACAGATATAAATACAACCATATTATCAGTGAAATACACAGTTCATTATAAAAGAGGATCGCCAGGAATGCAGGATCAGAAGTGTCACAATAACACATACCCATCTCTCAGCGTCTACCTCTCTCCAAAGCGCAATTCCGAAAGGAGACGTTTTCTACAGAAACGACGTCCCTAATTGATCAACTGCGCATGACTGGATACTACCGTTGTCATAGTGTTGGTGTGGTATACACCACACTAGACAGTTTATTGCGCATAGGCATTGTCATAGCAACCTCAGACGCCGTAAAAAGATTTCAGGCACATGTGCCCCTGTTATTATAGTTACTGACTGGATACTTACCCTCCTTGTTCTGGAATGCAGCGGAGGTCCTGACATCTCTCCGCGCCATGACTTCACAACGCTGTGCGCCACGCATGACATCACGGCGCTGTGCACCACGCACAACATTGCGACACTGGATGGGTCAGGACCTCCTCTTCGGCCAGAGCTGAAGAGGAGGGTAAATATAATATTACTTTCTGCTGGGGCCTGTATCTAAGCCTACCACATGGTAGGCTTAGATACATGGCCCATGTGTGATCCTGTCTGATGGGCCCTGTATCTAAGCCTACCACATGGATACAAGCAAACTGTAATCTTATACTACCTTGTGGTAGGCTTAGATACAGGGTCCAACAGACAGTATCACACATGGGCTCTGTATCTAAGCCTACCAAATGGTAGCCTACTAATGTTTTTTTTTGTGTTTGTGCTTTTTTTTACAGGTTTGATTGTTGGACTACGACGGATTCGAGGACTACTTCGATTACAGCTTTTTATATTTTCAATAAAATGGTTAACAAGGGTTGTGTGGGTTTTTTATTTCAATAAAATATTTTTTCTATACCTTTGTATTTTTTTAAACTGATTGACAGCGTCCATTACTAAGGCGGGGCTTAGTGTTAGTCAGTGTAGAGGCTAACACTAGCCCCCATTATTAACCCGGAACCCACCGCTGCCAAGGGTGCCGGGAAGAGCCGGGTACGATCCTGTACCCGACCATCTAAAGTGATGGCCGGATATTGGGGCGGCCGCAGGCTGGTATTATTAGGCTGGGAAAGCCCATAAAAAGTGGACCTTCCCATCCTGGTAATGCTAGCCTGCTGCTGCTATGTTGTAACTGGTTGGTTATGAAAAATGGGGGGCCCCACGTAATTTAAAAAAAAAAAAAAAATATTGGAAAAAACTATGTGGGGTCCCTCCATTTTTCATAACCAACCAGATACAACATAGCAGCAGCAGGCTAGCATTACCAGGGTGGAAGGGGCATGATTTCTGGCCTTTCTTAGTCCAATAATACCAGCCTGCGGTCGCCCCAGTGCCCGACCATCACTACAGATCGTCAGGTACTGGATCACACCCGGCTCTTCCCGGTACCACTGGTGGAGGTGGGTACCGGGGTAATAATGAGGGTTAGTTCTAGCCTTTTCACTGGCTAACATTAAGCCCCACCTTAGTAATGGTTGCTGTCAATCAGTCAGCGGACATTACTAAGGCAGTACTAAAAAAGTTTAAAAAAATACAAGGACATAGAAAAAATATTTTATTGAACTAAAAAAAAAAAACACACAATCCTCGTTAAACATTTCATTGTGAATAAAAAAATGTGGTCATCGAAGTAATCCTCGAATCCGACATAGTCCAACAACCGAACCTGTAAAAATACACAAACACACAAAAAATAATTGTAACACATAAGAAAGCAAAGCAATTATTATGCTTACCTTTCCTCGGTCCAGCGCTGGAGCCACAATGTCAGCGAGCTGGGCCCTGTATCTAAGCCTAACAGATGTGATAATGTCTGCTGAGCCACTGTATCTAATCCTATCCATAGCTATAGGGTCGTAGTGCTATAGATATGCTCTCCTCTATATATATATATATATATATATATATATATATATATGTGTATTGGGGCTATTGCCTCTGAAGTTTTAAGACCTTAGTGATGCCCCTGGCTGCTAGTGCTGCATCGTTGGGTCACTTAGGAGACCCAGCGACGCAGCTGAAAGTTGCGGGCCATAGGCCCTGAGAAGTTTGGGGGGGGGGGGGTGCAAGAAGGACTGCACCAGGGCCCATGAGCCTTTAGCTACGCCCCTGATTATGTCTATAAAGCATAAAGTGATCTGGAATTGGTAATTCAGTCTTTTGACTTCCAATTGTGTATTTTTGTTGTTTCAGTCGTGTTAGACACACTTGAGTCGTCTCACCAACATACAAATATCCACATGGGCACTGAATGACATATACAATGTAACTATATTGGCACGTAAAGTATTGCTTTATGTTATATGTTCTAGGATACAAAAAGGTGTTACCCTTTATCATACTATTGCAATTACAACATTCCAAGCAGGGGAAATTCCCCTTCCTACTCACATTCCTTTTAGTACTCTGAGAGCCTAAATTGGCCCGTACCAGTCAGTCCCCCAAATTGGGAGGCCTCCTATAGGACATCATCAGGAGATCTTAGAACATTTGAAATCTTACCCACAAATTGGTGAATATATAAATATAAATTGACTTATTTTCCGTGACATTTTTTCCTGTTTGTTTTTAAGGAAATCACATTGTTCCAAGTTTGTAACCTTACTTGTAGCTCTTTCTAGGCTTTGGGTAACACCTTTTTGCAAACTTATCACACATGGAGTGAACTGTAGTTCTACAAATTGTGAATTAAGCTGATCTATGAACTTAAGTAATGTTTATTCATCACTGCTCCATACAAAGAAAACATCATCTATGTACCTCATCCAGCCCCTCATAAACTGAAAGAGGCAGGATGGGTACACATATTTCTATTAAAAAAATGGCATAAAACTATTAGCATAAGTCGGTGCGACATTGGACCCCATAGCGGTATCCCTACACTAAATATAGAAATCATTCTGGAAAAGAAAGTCATTACATTGTACCACAATCTCCAAGAGAGCAGTAATTAATTATTTTTGTTCTTTGTCAAGGGTCCAATGTCACACCAACTCTGTCACTGCCTGAACACCATTTTCATGCTCAACGATGGTGTACAATGACACCACATCGAAGGAAACTAGAAGTCAATCCTCTGTAACCTCAATTTCTCCCAACTTATTAATAAAAAAAAGTTGTATATCGGACATAGGACTTTGCACCTACTGCTCCCTTAAGATTTGATCTAAAAAAAATGTGGCTATCAGTGTAAATCAGTCTCTTTACACGTTTTTAAATCTTCAGGAGCAGATATAATACTGTTGTCCTAGGATGTTCTACGATTAAGTATTCATATAATTTAGTATCTATCAGATCAATTGCATACGAATTATCAACAATAATCTGATGCTTTTTCACTATATACAATTTTGGATAATTTTTCAACTTTTTGTATACTTGTTGGTCACCCAACTGGCTCATTTCCTCCTCGAGGTAATCGCTAGTGTCCTTTGTCAGCAAGTTTGATTTCAAGGTCATGGGCACCAGCCATTGCATCGTGGGCCTTAATCTCTTCTTTAGTTAAGTTTGGTTAAGATAAAGTATTACCAACAGAACACTTCAGTATTTTCGTTTTATCTATCACCAACTGTATATATGTTTCCACAGCCTTATTTGTAGTGGGTGGTTGAAATCTGCTAGGTACCCGTAGTCCAAAATAAAAAAGTCTCAATTTGCTTGTATTTGTGAGGTTATCTCTGTGTCTCCTTTTTCAGTGGTTTCAAAAAATGCCTTAAACGCTATGTACACCTTTGACTTTTAAAAAAAATAAGATTGTGCATCACTGTGATTGGTGCAACTTCCAAAATAAATTTTATAAAAAATTATGTCCCTGGGGACCTTATTTAGCAAATTAAATTCAACATCAGATAATTCTGTAAATGAGATATTCCACTTTTTTATTAATCAGTTTAACAGTCAGTTTATTCAGAAAAGCACTGTCTCCCATATGTCCTGCCATAATCCTAGCGACATCATCATCAGAATAAGAAAACATGCTTAGCAAAATATTTGCTATACAATGTCTAGTGTGGGGAATACCACACCAACACTGTCACGGTCTGTGGCTTGTGCAACCAGCTGATGTGCAATGACATTCACCGACAGGAAGAGTTGGTCTTGCCGTGACTGAAGGTCTTACATCTCTGCCAGCATGGCTTGTGTTGTCGTCAAGGTCTCGGGTTAATAAGCGGGATCCATGGCCTGAGCGTACTGTCACGGTCTGCGGGTATGTGGAACCACTAGCCCGCACCGCCGTAGCGGGGAGGCAGCCGGCCAAACAACAGAGCACCCAATCAATACAAAGTCCCACTCTAGGGTACCTGAATAGTCCAGACAGTGTCAGAGGCTTTAGCACGAATGGTGGTATGTGCAGGGGGTTGCGCCAGACTTGGCGGGTGACAGCAGGTGCAGCAGGTTGCGCCAGACGTGGCGGATGACAGCAGGTGCAGCAAGTTGCGCCAGACATGGTGGATGACAGCAGGTTCAGCAGGACGCAACTCCAAACACTAACAGGCTGAGGAATAAGGACAAAGCACGGGATACAGGTAGCAGGGCACGGGTAACAACAGGAACAGGATAACACTAAGGAATCATTTGCAAGACTTTCATGGGAATACTAACAGGCAATGAGCAAAGGGGTAGGGCCCTTCTTATAGTCCAGGGTGATCATGGGCTAATTATTGATGTTTTACATGTGCGCGTACTGGCCCTTTCAGGCCAGGCGCAAGCGTGCGAGCACACCCTACGGGACACAGCGGAGTGGAGCGGAAGTGAGCAATGGCGTCTTGTGGGGAGGAGATGCGGGCCAGCGCTCACCAGACCATGGCTGCGGCCATCGAGGGGTGAGTAATCCCGACGTTCAGTATGTTACAGTATCCCCCCTCTTATGCCCCCTCTTCTTAGGACCAGAGCGAGAGAGGAACTTCTTAATGAGGTAGGGGCATTGAGGTTCGCCTCTGGCTCCCAGGACCTCTCCTAAGGACCAAACCCTCTCCAGTCCACCAAATAGAAAGTCCTAAGTCTTACCCTTTTGCAGTCCAGGATCTCCTTCACCTCAAACACATCAGATGAACCGCTGGGAGCAACTGCGGGACTGGGAGTCTTACTGTAGCGGTTCAGGACCACCGGTTTAAGGAGGGACACATGGAAGGAGTTGGGGATTCTGAGGGTAGGAGGCAGCCAAAGCTTATAGGAGACAGTGTTTAACTGTTGTAGTATCTCAAAGGGTCTGAGGAACCTGGGAGCAAAATTGTACGAAGGCACCATTAAACTAATATTCCTGGAGGACAGCCAGACTTTGGTAGCTGGAAGATACTGAGGAGGCTCTCTTTTTTTATATCCGCTTTTCGCTTCATGAGATTGACTGCTAGCAAAATAGAGGACCGGGTCTGTTGCCAGATTTGCAGAAAGTCCCCAAATGCAGAGTCAGCAGCGTGTACCTGAGATGTAGCCGACACAGGAAGAATGATTCTAGGTTGTTGACAGTATACAATGTAGAATGATGTGGAAGTGGTGGACTCACTTGTGTGGTTGTTATACGAGAATTCGGACCATGGAAGAAGCTGTACCCAGTCATCATGCTGCATGGAGATGAAGTGGCGGAGATTATTTTCCATGATCCGGTTAATCCTTTCTACTTGACCATTGGACTGGGGGTGATAAGCTGAGAAAATCTCAAATCCAGGAGTTTACAGAAAGCTCTCCAGAATTTTGAGGTGAACTAAACCCCCAGATCAGACACTATGTGAAGGGGCAAGCCATGCAAACGGAAGATTTGTTGGATAAAGAAATTTACCAGTCGTGGAGAAGAAGGAAGGCCGGTCAGTGGGATAAAATTTGCCATCTTCGAGAACCAGTCCACCACCACCCAGACAGTGTTGTATCCTGCTGAGGTAGGAAGGTCTGTGACAAAGTCCATCGCAATGTGCTGCCAGGGGCATCGGGAACAGGCAGAGGTTGGAGCAGGCTGGCAGGCTTGGAGTGAGCAACCTTATTAGAAGCATACACCGTGCAGGAAGAGACAAATTCCACAACATCTTTAGGTAACGAGGGCCATCACAAATGACGAGTAATCGGGTCTTATGAACACCAGCGTGTCCAGCCAGTTTAGAGCTGTGTCCCCAGCGGAGAATTCTTCTCCTGTCTGCCAACCGAACAAAAATCCTCCCCGGAGGGATGTCTCTAATTTGCAAAGGATTGGCAGTGACAATGCAGGACGGGTCTATGATACTTTGAAGGGACTCCACCGTGTCATCCGTCTCAAACGACCTGGACAGGGCATCGGCCCTCACATTCTTGTCAGCGGGATGGTAGTGGAGCTCAAATTGGAAAGAAGAACAGCGACGCTTGACGGGGGTTTAGTCGTTGAGCTGACTGGAGATAGGTGAGGTTCTTGTGGTCGGTGTATATCAGTATGCGCCCTCTAGCAGATATCTCCACTCCTTGAGAAACAATTTGATGGCCAGTAGCTCCCGATTCCTAATGGAGTAGTTGCGCTCTGCAGAGAAAAAAAGTCTCGAATAATAGCCACATACTACTACCTTTCCTTTGGTGCTCCTCTGGAACAGACTCTATAACGTTCCCAGATATCGACTGACGTGCTGGTTCGCGTTATTTACTTGCAATTTCAATTATAGTATAATATAGAGGAACATATTATATCCTCGTCTATAATAAGGCTTCTTGATTTCATCTTATCTGAATCTACATCAGAATGTATTGAGCCAAGATGGCAGCTAGATATCATCATTAATGCTACCATCAATAAATCTTTAGGTGTCTATTATAACTGTTCTATTGAAGAGAAAACACACATAGGGTTGTGACCAACATAATATATTTTTTCAGAGCTGTAGTGTCATGACAAGTCTTTCAGATTTGTTATATACTTATGACCAATGTTTATTTAAAGAGAATCTAAAGTACGATATTATATCTTCGTATACAATCAGTCTTCTTGAACCTATTCTAATTCTCACCAGAAAGTATTGAGCCAAGATGGTAGCCAGATATCATCATTAACGCTGCTAACGAAAATCATTAGTTGTCTAATATATTTGCTCCACTGAGGAGATATTATACATGGACATTTGAGACATTGCTATAGTTTCTAAATATTTGTCTCAGATTTGATGATTCAACTTAATGTGACAATGCATTACATGGGAACGAATACTCAGAATCGGCACAGTGACTGACAGAGCTCTAGACCAATAGGGATAACGCATAAACATCCCGGGATGACGGAAATAGAATCGGTTCAATGAGAGGGTGGGTATCATGAAGGGTGAGGAAGTAAGTAAACCTGTCAGTGATTGGCTGTCAGACGGCCGATCCTCCGGAAGTGGAATGTCTTACTGAAACACAAAAAAAGATGCGGAAATGAAGCGTTCGCTGCCACTATCAAACACCAATGATTCAGATTACATATACTTCTGACGTCTCCCTGACGAACGCAGAATAGGGTGAAACGCGTAGGAGGTGGAGTTGCTCACTACACTCAGAATCTAATTTAGGCAGACCAGGTAATTGAGATAGTCTTTCCGAATGAAGGGCTCCAACTTGGAGATTCAACGGCTTGGTCTCAGATACAATCGGATCAGGCAGAGGCAGTCCATTCACCAAGGCAACAGCCAAAGATGTCTCCAGAGGAACTGTGGGCAACCGGAGATGATCCACTAGGTCCTTTTGGATGAAGTTTGCCGCGGACCTGGAGTCCAGGTAGGCAGAAACCCGGTGCATCTTCTCGCCGGACACTATGGTCACAGGAATGGTCAGTTTGGAATTTAATTTTTTATTTAGTACCGTTCCACCTAGGGTTGTCTCTCCAACCAATCCTAGGCACGGGGGTCTCTCTGGCTTCTGGGGACACAAACGCACAACATGGCCACCGAGGCAGCAATACAGACAAAGTCGCTCTGCGTTGTCTTTCCTGGGTAGACAATTTGGCCCGGTCCATCTGCATAGACTCCTCTGGTAGGACGACTGAAGAGGACAGTAGGGATTGCTGAAAAGTAGAAGCCAGCCTAGGAAATCCTCTCTCCTAGAGAACCTCTTGGGAACGGTCCCGGATCCTCGTGTCAACCCGGGTGGCCAGTAGGATGAGATCGTCCAGTGTAGGTGGCAGATTGCGAGCGGCAAGCACGTCTTTAATCTCAGAAGACAGTCCCTGCCAAAATGTAGCCACCAAGGCCTCGTTGTTACAGGTTAGTTCTGCTGCCAGGGTACGGAACTGAATGGCATAATCGCCCACAGAGAGGTCTCCCTGGTGTAGTGTCAGCAGGCATGCAGCAGCAGAAGAAACTCTACCAGGTTCTTCAATTATTGAACGGAAAGTCCGTAAAAAGCACTGCAAGTCACGAGTCTCTGGTCCCTGATGTTCCCAAAGAGGATTTGCCCATGCCAGGGCTTTGCCAGTAAGGAGAGAGATTATGAAGGCGATCCTTGCATCATCAGAAGGGAAGGCCCTGGCATATAGTCTGAAGTGGATCTGGCACTGATTCAGAAATCCCCTGCAGGTCCTCGTGTCTCCGTCATAGTGAGCAGGTAGCGGCAGGATGCATAGAGGGTTGGCACTGGTACTGACAGGAGGTGTAGCAGGAGGAATAGCAAGAATAGGTGCGGTGACGACTGTGGCTTGTGCAACCAGCCGATGTGCAATGGCATTCACCAACAGGAAGAGTTGGTCTTGCCGTGACTGAAGGTCTTGCATCTCTGCCAGCATGGCTTGTGTTGTCGTCAAGGTCTCGGGTTGACCAGCAGGATCCATGGCCTGAGCGTATTGTCACGGTCTGTGGGTATGTGGATCCACTAGGCCGCACCGCCGTAGCAGGGAGGCAGCTGACCAAGCAACAGAGCACCCAATCAATACAAAGTCCCGCACTAGAGTACCTGAATAGTCCAGACAGTGGCAGAGGCTTTAGCATGTATGGTGATGGGTGCAGCAGGTTGTGCCAGACGTGGTAGATGACAGCAGGTGCAGCAGGTTGCACCAGACGTGGCGGATGACAGCAGGTGCAGCAGGACACGATTCCAAACACTAACAGGCTCAGGAACAAGGACACAGCAGAGGATACAGGTAGCAGAGCAACGGGAACAAGATAACAAGAAGACCATATGGGAAAAGAGGGGGGGGGATCCTCCAGCTCACCGTTTGTAGACTTTATCTAGATAGCACTCGGATCTCCGCACGGCCAGTGGTCAATAGTAGAGAAGAAGAGACTGTGATCCAGCGCTATATGCCATGATGAAGGACACTGCACGTGTCTGAAATGCGTAGGTGAAATATAATTGCGATACACCCTTCAGCACTTTGAATTTATAATTTTAACTTGATTTTCAATAAAATTGGAACTCTGATTCCTTTTATTCACGAACAAGATAACACTAAGGGACCATTTGCAAGAATAACATGGGAATACTAACAAATCTCAGGCAATGAGAAAAGGGGCAGGGCCCTTCTTATAGTCCAGGGTGGTCATTATTGATGTTTTACATGTGTGCGCACTGGCTCTTTAAAGAGGCTCTGTCACCAGATTTTGCAACCCCTATCTGCTATTGCAGCAGATAGGCGCTGCAATGTAGATTACAGTAACGTTTTTATTTTTAAAAAACGAGCATTTTTGGCCAAGTTATGACCATTTTTGTATTTATGCAAATGAGGCTTGCAAAAGTCCAAGTGGGCGTGTTTAAAGTAAAAGTCCAAGTGGGCGTGTATTATGTGCGTACATCGGGGGTTTTTTACTACTTTTACTAGCTGGGCGTTCTGACGAGAAGTATCATCCACTTCTCTTCAGAACGCCCAGCTTCTGGCAGTGCAGACACACCGTGTTCTCGAGAGATCACGCTGTGACGTCACTCACTTCCTGCCCCAGGTCCTGCATCGTGTCGGCCACATCGGCACCAGAGGCTACAGTTGATTCTGCAGCAGCATCAGCGTTTGCAGGTAAGTCGATGTAGCTACTTACCTGCAAACGCTGATGCTGCTGCAGAATCAACTGTAGCCTCTGGTGCCGATGTGTCCTCGCTCGTCCGACACGATGCAGGACCTGTAAGTGACGACACAGCGTGATCTCTCGAGAACACGCTGTGTCTGCACTGCCAGAAGCTGGGCGTTCTGAAGAGAAGTGGATGATACTTCTCGTCAGAACGCCCAGCTAGTAAAAGTAGTAAAAACGCCCCGATGTACGCACATAATACACGCCCACTTGGACTTTTACTTTAAACACGCCCACTTGGACTTTTGCAAGCCTCATTTGCATAAATACAAAAATGGTCATAACTTGGCCAAAAATGCTAGTTTTTTTAAAAATAAAAACGTTACTGTAATCTACATTGCAGCGCCTATCTGCTGCAATAGCAGATAGGGGTTGCAAAATCTGGTGACAGAGCCTCTTTAAGGCCGGGCGCGAGCGTGCGCACACACCCTATAGGACACAGCAGAGTGAAGCGGAAGTGAGCGCTGGCATTTCCTGGGGAGGAGATGCGGGCCAGCGTTCACCAGACCATGGCTGCGGCCGTCGAGGGATGAGTAATCCTGACGGTCCGTGGCCATGGATCTTACAAATACTATGAAAACGGTAGTATCCGGTCATGCGCAGTTGAGGAATTAGGAACGCATTTTTCGTAGTAACCTTCTCCTTTTGGAAATGCATGTTGAGAAGAGGTCAGAGGCGTAGCTAGGTTCTCCAGCACCCGGGGCAAAGATTCAGTTTGGCGCCCCCCCCCAACCTCTTTCCCGACATCTCCTTCCCCCTCGCCGTGTTTGTTTTCTCTACCAATCGACGTGTCATTTCTTTTTATGTAACGCGAGCATAAAAACATTTGTACATTTTACAATCAATATGGTTCTATACACAACACCAGAACCAAGCTCAATACGTATATACAGCACCAGCACAAATACAGCTCAATTTAGTGCAACCCCTGCCGTATAGGTATGTATGGCGTAAAACTACAGCTCCCAGCATGGCCCGAACAATGATAAGGATATGCTGGGAGTTGCTGTTTCACAAAAAATAAATCATATCATAATCATTCCACCCATCATCTCGCTGCAGATCATACAGTGACTACATTACTGATTAGAGGCAGAATGAACATTTACATTAAGTGACTCACCGGTGACGTCTCAGATTCTAGTTCTTTTTCTCCATCCGGTTCAGACCTCTATGATGACTTCTCCCGGTCACAGCCCATTTCTGCAGTTTGCCGCTCACATGTCTTCAGCTTCTCACTTTACCAACATTTCTGCACCTATAAATAAATATAAAGTTATCATTATACCACACACTACGCCCCTAAATATAATAGCGCCATACACAGCACCTCTAATTATAATAGCACCATACACCGTGTCCCACACAAACACTGTGCCCCCTGTAGATATTGCCTGCCATAGAGCCCCCTGTAGATAGTGCCCCCATATAGCCCACGCCTGTATATAGTGTCCCACAAATAACTCCCACTATAGTGCTCTACAGATAGCCCACCCCTGTATATAGCCCCCTATAGATATAGCCCAGCCCTGTATATAGTGCTCCACGTATAGCCCAACCCTGTATATAGCCCCCTGAATATAGTGCTCCACATATAGCCCAACCCCGTATATAGTCCCCTGTATATAGTGCTCTACAGATAGCCCACCCCTGTATATAGCCCCCCTGTAGATATAGCCCAACCCTGTATATAGCCCCCCTGTAGATATAGCCTACCCCTGTATATAGTGCTCCACAGATAGCCCAACCATGTATGTAGCCCCCTGTAGATATAGCCCACCCCTGTATATAGTGCTCCACATATAGTCCACCCCTGTATATAGTGTTTCACAGATAGCCCACCCCTGTATATAGCCCTCTTGTACATATAGTCCACCCCTGTATATAGTGCTCCACTAGATAGTCCACCCCTGTATATAGTGCTCCACAGATGGCCCACCCCTGTATATACTATATACTATATACAGGGGTGGGCTATCTGTGGAGCTTTATATACAGGGGTGGACTATATGTACAAGGGGGCTATATACAGGGGTGGGCTTTCTGTGGTGCACTATAGGGGGAGCTATTTGTGGGATACTATATACAGGGGTGGGCTATATCTACAGGGGGACTATATACAGGGGTGGGCTATATCTACAGGGGGACTATATCTACAGGGGAACTATATCTTCAGGGGGACTATATCTTCAGGGGGACTATATCTTCAGGGGGACTATATACCGGGGTGGGCTATATCTACAGGGGGACCATATCTACAGGGGGACCATATCTACAGGGGGACCATATCTACAGGGGTGGGCTATATACAGGGGTGGGCTATATACAGGGGGACTATATCTACAGGGGTGGGCTATATCTACAGGGGTGGGCTATATCTACAGGGGTGGGCTATATCTACAGGGGTGGGCTATATCTACAGGGGGGCTATATCTACAGGGGTGGGCTATATCTACAGGGGGACTATATCTACAGGGGGGCTATATCTACAGGGGGGCTATATCTACAGGGGTGGGCTATATCTACAGGGGTGGGCTATATCTACAGAGGTGGGCTATATCTACAGGGGGACTATATCTACAGGGGGCTATATCTACAGGGGGGCTATATCTACAGGGGTGGGCTATATCTATAGGGGTGGGCTATATCTACAGGGGGCTATATACTATATAGCCCCCCCTTTAGCTATAGCCCACCCCTGTATATGGTGCTCCATAGATAGCCCACCCCAGTATATAGCCCCCTGTAGATAGACACCCCCCTAGATAAAGCCCCCCACGTGTAGATAAAGCCCCCCCCATGTAGACAAAGTCCTCCTTGTAGATACGGTCCCGTCCCCCCCCCCCCCCCCCGCAGATACAGCCACACACTTCTATTACAATTTTAAAAAATATATATAATAATATTCAAACTCACCTTATTCCCGCTCCCACGCCTCCCGGCAGCCATGGAGACCTGCTCTTTTCTGCACAGGTCTCCAGGGGGTTGAACGCAGCGTCTATGAAAGGCGCTGATTGGCTTGGCAGGATGACTTTCCCTGTCAGTCAGTCAGCGCCAGTCGCTTAATTCGTGGAAAGGCGCTGAATGGCCGGGCACGGAACGTGGGTATGTGTTATTGGGACACTTCTGATGCTGAATTCATGGCGATCCTTTTTTAGAATGAACACTTTATACTTCACTAATAATATGGTTGTATTTATATACCGTATAGTTTTTTGGTCTACTTAGTGCTTAAAATATGAAATAAAAAAAAAGTGATAAAAAAAAATCGTATGTACCAAAAAATGGTGCCAAAAAAACTACAGCCCGTCCCGCAAAAAATAAACCCTCAAACTCTCAATCGATGAAAAAAAAATAAAAACATTTTGGCTCTGTGGTGAAACAGAATAAATTATTTTTGAACAAATATTTTTTTTCCTATTCTCTGTTGTCTAAAACCTGGGTGCGTCTTATGGTCAGGTGCGTCTTATAGTCCGAAAAATACGGTATGTATATTACTTATCATTAAAAGAGTTTTTGACACTTTGTATGATAATTAGACAACAGGATGTGATGTCACATGATATCAGGGTTGAAAGTTCATGCTTAGTGAATAAACAAGTACACATTTTTTTCATACTGCTGTCCTGTGGCTTTTTCTCTACTTTGTTTTATTTTTGTAGTGATTTAAACACAATGTTGTGCATTACATGAAAAATCTTGATTATAATATTTACTTTTATTTTGTGACAAATACAATTATACATAATTTTGTTTGAAATGTCAATATAGGTAACCATTTAAAGCAAATATATATAGTTGCAGAACTCTGTAAAATGTAGTTTTAACTTGTACCACACATGCTAGAATTATGTTCTACACACTGTGCTAAACGGGACTTTTTTCCTGTTCCAGAAATGTGAGGAATTTACAGATTTATGAGTTTCAGCCTAGAGCAACATATTTTTTTATTCAATTGATCCTGGAAAAGTCTTTGTACTGAATTTTTGAATACAGTATAAGAGTGTTTTACGGTTTTCTAGAATTACTAATTTGCTGCTGCTGGCATGGTCTTTTATACTGCAAGGGCTGGCAATCACTGTAAGAAAAGCAATTAACAGATTTAATTTCAAAGGTAAAAATTGTATTTCTCTAGGCAACGTAATATGTGCCATATTTTTATTCTTTCTTTTTTCTTTTCAATGCAATAGGAAATGTGCATACTGTAGTGTTAGTTTATTTCTGCGAAAACGTGTCAACTGCACAACATGATCAGAACCACATTGGCTCAATTGTGGTCAGGTGGCCCCAACTTAGCTGTTATAGGTGCCTGATGTTTGTTGTTCTACTCGAGAATTCCCCTTGAATAACTGTCTGCCCATCATCCCAATATATTTGGGTGTTGGTGTTGTTTACTCCTTTACTATTGTACTTTTGGTGTTATATACAGTATATCTATACATATATATATATATATATATATATATATATATATATATATATATATATATATACACAGTATATATATATATATATATATATATATATATATATATATAGAAAGAGAAATGCAAAAATAGGCAGCACACCATAGATAACGTGAAAAAAAGAGGGTACTTTATTGGCCTAATAAAGGCCCCCAGGTCTGCCTGTAGTGTATGCCTGCTAGGTCATGCCTCTGGCATGCCTGTCCGTTTTAAATGGACAGGCATAATACACTGCAATACAAAAGTATTGCAGTGTATTATAATAGCGATCGCAGAATCGCATATTAAAGTCCCCTAGTGGGACTAGTAAAAAAGTAAAAAAAAAAGTTTAATAAAGTTAATTAAAAAAAAAGTGAAAAAAAAATGAAAAACCCACTTTTTCCCCTTACAAACTGCTTTAGTATTAAAAAACCAAAATAAAGTAAAAAAGTTACACATATTTGGTATTGCCGCGTTCGTAACGACCCCGACTATAAATCTATAACATTATTTAACCCGCACGGTGAACGCGGTAAAAAATTTAATAAAAAAATATGGAAATATTGCTGTTTTCTGTGAATCCTGACTTTAAAAAAATGTGATTAAAAAGTGATCAAAAAGTCGCATCTACTCCAAAATGGTACCAATAAAAACTACAAATTGTCCCGCAAAAAAAAAAGCCCTCATACAGCTGCATCGGCGAAAAAATAAAAACGTTACAGCTCTTCAAATATGGAGACACAAAAACAAATAATTTTGAAAAAAATGCGTTTTTACTGTGTAAAAGTAGTAAAACATACGAAAACTATACAAATTTGGTATCGTTGCAATCATAACAACCCGCTGAATAAAGTTATTGTGTTATTTATACCACACGGTAAACGGCGTAGATTTAGGACGCAAAAAAGAGTGGCAAAATTTCAGATTTTTTTCTATTTCCCCCCCAAAAAAAGTTAATAAAAGTTAATCAATAAATAATATGTACCTCAAAACGGTGCTATTATAAAATACAACTTGTCCCGCAAAAAACAAGACCTTATACAGCCATGTCGACACAAAAATAAAAAGGTTATAGCTCTTGGAATGCGACGATGGAAAAACGTAAAAAATAGCTTGGTGATTAAGGTCTAAAATAGGCTGGTCATTAAGGGGTTAAAGGGAATGTGTCGCTAGAAATTATTATTTATTTTTTTCAGTTAAACAATTTGTATTTGAGTGATTACACATTGTTTTAATTTTTTAAATTTTTTCACAAGTCAGGAAATATTATAAATGAGATTCTAATTTATAACATTTCCATGTGCTGGGCACTAGAGGGAGCAGTTCCCAAAATTGCAGCATGGTCAATGTGGTAAAGCAACCTCATTGATTTATGCTGCAAATTTGGGGTGGACACACTCTCTTCTAGTGTCCTCACACAATCCCCCCTCCTTTCTTCAGGCTAGTGCCAGGAGAAGGAAGGGTTTGAATCTTCCAACCTCCTACACTGTGTGCGGCCATTTTCTGAGCGACTGCACAGTGTAGGAGGATTAGATACAGGGCTCAGCAGACAGTATCACATGAACATACACGAACATAATACACACGTCACATACATGAACATAAATTACCTGCTGCCGCCACCACCTCCGCTGGTCTACGCTCCTATTCCTTGCGCCTGAACATATGGCCGGAAGCCGCGGCCGGAAGTCATCATCTTACTGTCCGGCAGCGGCTTCCGGTCCACATGAAAATGGCGCCGGATTTCGCTGTGCGAACAAGCTTCCCTTTGGTCTGTGTGGGAGCGGCGCATGCGCCGTTCCCACACAGACGGCATATGCTTCTGAGAATGGAACGGCTCCCGTTCGCATTCTCTATGGGGTTGTATGTGCCGTATTCCATCTCTGTATGTGTCGATAAACGACATATACAGAGAGGAATAAAAAAATGGCAGCCCCCATAGAGAAGTAAAAGTCAGAAAACATAAAAAAGTAAAACATGAAAACATAATTTAATAACATTTTTGAAAATATTACATTAAAAGCAATATGATAAACAAAAAAATTCATGACACCTTCCCTTTAACGGCATGACCAGACGTGGCGTATTTCTTCCGCCACTGTCCGCATCAATGCCGCACATAATCTGCGTTGCAGATTCTGTTGCGGCTCTGCCTAAAATGGGCATTAAATTGATGCGAACTAGCCGTTGCGTATTGAGGTGAAAGTACTTCCCTTCTCTCTATCAGTGCAGGATAGAGAGAAGGGACAACCCTTTCCCTAGTAAAAGTAAAAGAAATTCATAATTACACGGCCGTTGTCTTGGTGACGGGTCCCTCTTTCAACATCCAGCCCGACCTCCCTGGATGACGCGGCAGTACATGTGACCGCTGCAGCCTGTGATTTGCTGCAGCCGTCAGTGGGACTGAAACTTCATCCCGGGAGGCCGGACTGGAGGAAGAAGCAGGGAGTTCTCGGTAAGTAGGAACTTCTATTTTTTTTACAGGTTGATGTATATTGTGATCGGAAGTCACTGTCCAGGGTGCTGAAACAGTTACTGTCGATCGTTTAAGGCCTCATGCACACGACCGTAGCCGTGTGCACGGCCGTGATTTTCGGGTCGGCCGGCTGCGGACTGTTAGCGGACTGTCAGCGGACTGTCAGCCGCAGGCCGCCCGCAAATCGCGGGACATGCACATGGCTGCGGCCATTGTTTTCAATGAGCCCGGACCGCAGAACCGGGCCGTAATAAGACATGCCCGTTCTTTCTGCTGTCCGGGCTCCCGGGCCGTGCACGGACCACAAAAACTACGGTCGTGTGCACGGCCCCATAGAAAAGAATGGGGCCGCAATTCTCCCGTGGATTTTCGGGAGAATTGCGGCCGCAAAAACACGGTCGTGTGCATGGGGCCTAACTCTTTCAGCACCCTGGAGAGTGACTATCTCCTGACGTCGCCTAGCAACGCTCCCGTAATTATGGGTGTACACACGTAGTCACCCGTAATTACGGGAGCCCCATTGACTTCTATGGGCCTGCCCGTGCCGTAATAACGGCCCGTGATTATGGGCGTTTTTACGTTAGGGTGCATGGGGCCTCAATCTGGCAGTGGACCTAGAAATACATAGGTCCAGCCAGAATGAAGAAATGTCATGTTCGTAAAACAAATACGCTACGCAACACACATAACATCTGCGGACTTCATTGCAGAATTTTGACTCTCCATTGAAGTCAATGGAGAAATTCCGCAATGAGTCTGCAACAAGTCCGCTACACGTCCGCAACAACCAGTGTATGCTGCGGACACCAAATTTCGCACCGCAGCGGAGTTTTCCGCAACGTGTAAATGAACCTAACTAAAAAGCTGTGGAAAGCAATGGAGAAACGTGTACGCTGTGGATTTCTGCAGCGGACTGTCCGCAGCGGAATTGCAGAGCGATTCCGCCACGTCTGGTCATGCCCTAAGGGTGAGTTAAAAAAAACTCTCCTGCAGGGGATTTGTAGTGGGTTTAACCCTTTGCATTGTAAAGGATGAAGTTCATGGCAATTCTGCAACATGATAGGCATGCTGCAGATTTGATAACCAGCACGCCCTAAATTCCATGCATGTTTTTGCTTGTGCATGGGGTTTGATAAACCCCTTTCACATGTATTGTATTGTAAGCTGTAGTGGGTTTTTGATGTGCAATCTAAAAAGAAAATCGGAGTCAAATCTGCCATGTCTGAATATACCATTTATTTGAACAAGAAAAGAGAAAGAAAACACAGCGCTTCATAGTGTATAACTGTATAAGAAGTTTGCTGGACTGTGGGGGTGTCTATGCACCAAATGAGTATTTATATTATATTAATTATTCTATGTAATCTGTGTAAGAGCATATGGTAACATCACAAGTAGCAAGAAAACACAGGTTTGACGAGCCAGTAGTCCACGGATTAATTTAAAAGAATTCTCTATTGATAAATACTAAGCGCTACAGCATCGTTTTCTGCCACAATTTTCACAAAATCGCAACAAATAACGTGATTTGACCGCAATATGTGAATAAAGCCTACTGTTTTTGTGTGTCTTGTATTAGTTTTTGAAGCAATTTTCGTTATTGTGGTAGGAATGGCAATTTTCATAATCGCAACAAAACTATGCCATTCTTTATCCCCTGCAAGTGGAAAACGGCAGTCCCTCCACTGCTAGATGAGTGGTTTCAAGTGGTTGCTTTAATACAGCAGATGGAGCACCTTCTGGCTCATTCCTCGGCTGCTTTTGTGAGATACAGAGATACTTGGTCTCAGTGGCTCACGTTCCTCTCTTCCTCCACCTACCGAACTGCAGTTACTTGAGACACAATGCATATCCTCTCCCATGAGATTTCCTCTGAGCGTGGTCTACATACGGGTCAGTGGGGGGTTTGCTTGCTCCAATCACATATATGCCAGGTGCGTAGCTGCTTCCTCTTCTTTATCCATGATAGATCCGGAACTGGAGTCCAGGTTCACCATGAACTTCCCCTGTCTCTCTTTTGTCCTTGTTTGTTTTCCATTCTATCTTTTCCTTCCCTTCTAGTGTCCGTTTTGAGTGGTCATTTGCTTCCTGTAAATACGCTTACCTACTATTTCCACTGCATTTTAGGATGTCTAGGAGGCTGAATTGTTATATTTTTCTTTTTCTTTTCTTTTTAAAGTCTTTCTTTTTGCCATTATTCTTACTCAGTTTGTTGTCGTATCTTGCGCTGTTCACGGGTGGTGATGTTCATCCTCATGTTTGGGATGTGCCATAATTTGTCATGTTCTGCTTATTACAGGTACACTTCTTCCCCAATTATGTTTGTATTGTTTGTATTAAAATCAATAAAAAAAAATTGAATATGGAAAAAAACAAAACTGTGCCATTCTTGCCATGATTACCAAAATCATGGCAAAAAAGGCATGAGGAATTAAAAAAAAGTTAGCATACCCTACAGGAGTTTTGGAGTCAGGAGAGACAATGGAGGATGGAGGGAGGTTGAAGAAGCACTTACAACCTGTGGCTCTATACAGGACCTGGTAGGTGGGCAAGTCTGGTCACATGGGCATGACGTCATTAAAGGTCCTTTCGCACTAGGAAATAGTATCTACCCTGATTTAAAGCTGCTGGTGCATCATTTTTACATGAGTTACCTCACGCAAATGTGGTGGGGGGGCCCTGGGGGCCACCTGGTTTTGGGGCCTGGTCGCAATTGCAACCACTGTGAACCCTATAGGTACGCCAATGGGCCAGAATTTTATGGCAAGCCAAAAGGGTGCAAACAATCAAGGCAATCAAGGCTAAGAATCCAGAGAGGCAGGAATCAAAAGAATCTGGACAACAAATTCAGCAGTGGAGCAGTCCAATATTTCTGTTGGCTCAATGTGAAGAGCCACTGATTGTGACACTGGAGACTCTGGTTTCAAATCAGGGTTGCCAACCTCTACTTCTGTAACTTCTGGACAACTGAGCTAAAAATCGCAGACAGACAGATTTTTACGGACACATTACAAAATCATTGCCTTTGCACTGTCCAGTGTGCTAGGACTGACTCACCAATCACAGCCCCGCTTGTAGCTTTCCTACGGTAACTAAGTAAGGGAAAGCTGCAAGCGGGGCTGTGATTGGCGAGTCAGACTCACCACTCACTCCACAGCCCCCCTGTAGATATTGCCACACACCCCCTGTAGATACCCCCTATAGATAATGCCACAGTGCCCATTAAAAACTATTAAAAAAGGTGAACAGTAAAAAAAGAAAACAAATTTTTTTCCCATAAAAAGTTTTATTTAGTAAAAGTGTAAGAAAAGATTACAAAAAATACATATATGGTATCACCACAATAGTAATGACCCAAACAATAAAGTTAACACATTAATTAAGCCGAATGTACCCCAAAATGGTACCAATAAAAACTACATCTTGTCCCACAAAAAACAAGCCCACATATGGCTATATCGATAGAAAAATACAAACGTTTTGGCACTTTGAATGTGGAGATGCAAAAACAAATTATTTTAGTTCAGTAGTGTTTTTATTGTGCAAAAGTAGTAAAACATAAAAAACTATATATATTTGGTATCAGCGTAATCGTATCGACTAATAGAATAAAGGTAGTATGTTTTTTATGCCACACGATCAACGGCATAAATTTAAAGAGGCTCTGTCACCGGTTTATAATTTGCCTATCTCCTACCTAATCTAATAGGCGCTTTGATGTAGATAACTACTGTTTATTTTTTTTAAATGTTTATTATTGAGCAAGTTCTGAACTTTTTTCGATTTATGCAAATTTTTTCTAAATGACCAACTTGGCGTTTTTTTCTAATTCACCAAGTGGGCGTTATATAGAAAAGTGTATGATGCTGACCAATCAGCGTCATAAATTTCTCTTCATTCCAGCCCAGCTTGATCCACAGCACGGCGTGATTTCGCGAGATCACGCTGTAACGTAACTTCCTCCCGCGTGTCCTTCATCGGAGCGACGGAAGACTGAACAGACATCGCCTCCAGCCACAGCAGATTCGGATAAACGTCCTGGCACGGCTGGAGGCGATGTCTGTTCAGTCTTCAGTCGCTCCGGTGATGGACATGCGGGGGGAAGTCACGTCATAGCATGATCTCGCGAGATCACGCTGTGCTGTGAATCAAGCTGGGCTAGAATGAAGAGAAGTGTATGACACTGATTGGTCAGCGTCATACACTTTTCTATACAACAATAAAGACCTACAAATAGAGTCAATACCACACTAATACTTATAAAACTTATACATTTTATTAATTACAAAACATAAAATACATATTAAAATCAAAGATGTTTGCCACAGTGTGATAGATAGAGGCCAGACAGCAACTAATCTTGGACAAAATGTAGATGTCTACAAGACATATGTGGTAAAATATCATATATCAGAAAGAGGGTAACTGCACAGATAAATAGAGCAAGTATCAGTCCCATAGAATCTACAAGACTTTTGAATCAAATGGTGATAATGACACAATGCAAATACCATAGAATAACTGACTAATGGTGCCATAATACGGGTCATAAAAGTTAATCAAAAAGTTATATGTATCCCAAAATGGTGCCATTGAAAAATACAACTCATTCCACAGAAACAAATCCTCATACAGCTATTTCGATAAAAAAATAAAAAAGATATAGCTCCTGTAAGGCGATAATGGAAAAACAAAAAAAAATAGCTTGTTCATTAAGTCCTAAAATAGGCTGGTCAATAAAGGGTTAAAGGGTTGATCGGTTTTAGCAAAGCATTGCTATTTTTTGTATTAATGAGTGCTCTACAATTTTACAATATGCTTTCTATATTAGGCTGGGATTCATTGTGTTTGTCTATAATTGAGATTTAGATAACAATCAGACTACATTTTATTTGTAATCAATGCAGAAATCTGGGTAATTCCAATGGGTTCACTTACTTTTTCTTGCAACTGTATTTAACTAAGAGACAGAGAAATTGTTAGAATTAACACCTTCCCGTCGCAGCTATTTTTCGGCTTTTCATTTTTGTTTTTTCCTCCCCACCTTCCAAAAGCCATAATTTTTTTAATATTTCCATCAATAAAGCGTAGGACGGCTTGATTTTTTTGGGACAAGTTTTGCAGTTTTTCATAGCACCATCTATTGTACCCTATAATGTACTAGGAAACCGGAAAAAAAATATTTGTGGGTAGAATGGAAAAAAAACAGTGATTCCTCAATTTTTTTTTTGGGGGGGGGGGCTTCGTTTTTTACAGCGTTTACCATGCGGTAAAAATGAAACGTTCAACTTTATTCTGCGAGTCAATACAATTACGGTGATACCAAATTTATATTTTTTTTATCTTTTACCACAAGAAAAAAACGAATTGTTAAAAATAAAACAACATTCACCTTGCGGGTTAAATAATGTTATATTGTGATAGCTCAGACTTTTACAGATGCGATGATACCAGTTATGTTAATTTTTTAAACTTTTAATATTTATTTTTTTTTATTTATGAAAAAAACTTTATTTAACTGTTTTTAACGCAAGGGGACATGAACCAGTGATGGTTGTATCGCTTACACAATATACTGCAATACTGCCTCCGGCAGGGCTTAATAGGTGTACAGAGATGGCAGACCTGAGGGCCTTCATTAGGCCCCAGGCTGCCATGACGACCATTGGCACCCTGCGATTGTGTCGCGGGGGGATGGTACTGCCTCCCTTATTCCAACTGCCCAGATGCCGTGATCGCTATTGACCGCGGCATCTAACGGGTTAAAATGAGCAGGAACCTGCTTGTTAAACTAAAGTAAAGGCTGTAAGATACAGCCAACATGCTCGTTCTATGGAGCATGCTCAGCCCGTCAGCCGCTCCATACTCCCCCACCCGACCTCCGCCGTATATAGCTATACCCCGAGTGATGAACACGACCATGCAGGTCATTTACCACAGAAGACTGGTCTGTGTAAACTGAAAACATCAGTATACAGCAGTTACAGCTGTCCCTGGTATATGGTAGAGTTTCTATTGTTACTTTTTATATCTGAAAGCACGGATAAAAAAGAATATTGACTGTCATATACAATACTTTAGACAGAGGCGAAGTCCTAGTCCTAAGGAGAATCTTTCCGCAACTCTTAGACTGTTGTTTGGCTAGAAATACAGTTTCCCCAGGATATTATCAAAGAGTTGACAAGAAATATACATCCCTACTGTATTTACTTATTAACCATTTGTAGTAATTTGGGAAATATTAGGTGAAATTTCTCTGGTAAAGTCCCCAGGATTTGCTGACCTACCTGGGAAAATCAGGATGTTATATATATATATATATATATATATATATATACTGAATACCCCTTTTAGGTATGGACCCATAGGCTATGGACGCTATATTACGGATACGTAGAACACGGATCTGTAATATGGCGTTGTGCATTGGGTCAAAATCTTTGTTTGAACAGTATAGTGTTTTGCGGCAGATTTATTATTCAAATTGAGCCAGAATTGTGGTGCACATGCCGTGTGCCACTTTTATTAACTGTTTTAGACACTTTTTGTGGCTTAATTTACAAGGATGTGGCTTAAAATGCTCCACATTGCACCAAAATTGTGGCACAAAAAAGATTGTCTAGAGCAGGGGTCTCAAGCACGCGGGCCGCATGCGGCCCCTGAGGCTGTCATCTGCGGCCGGCGGGACACAGAGCCGCTAGTATCATCTCTGCTCCGGTACTCTGTGAAATCCCTGACATCGCTGTCCATGAATGGACATGCGATGTCATGGTCTTCCCCAGAGCGGAGTCCCAAGCAGAGCGCTAGCATAGGCTCTGCTCCGTGACTCTGTGGAAATCCCCGACATTGCTGTCCATATATGGACAGTTTTGTCAGGGTCTTCCCCAGAGCGTAGTCCTGGGCAGAGCGCTAGTATCGGCTCTGCTCCGGGACTCTGTGGAATCCCCTGACATCGCTGTCGATGAATGGACACGCAATGTCAATGTCTTCCCCAGAGCGGAGTCCTGGGCAGAGACGCTAGCATAGTCTCTGCTCTGGGACTCTGTGGAATACCCTGACAGCGCTGTACATGCATGGACACGCGATGTCTGGGGCTTCCCCAGAGCCTGAGTCCCGGGCAGAACGCTATTATAGGTTCTGCTACGGGACTCTGTGGAATTCCCTGATATCGCTGCCCATATATGGACAGTTTTGTCAGGGTCTTCCCCAGGGCGAAGTCTCGGGTAGAGCACTAGCATAGGCTCTGCTCCGGGACTCTGGAATCCCCTGATATCGCTGTCCACATATGGACAGCGATGTCTAGGGATTCCCCAGAACTGGACAGTGATGTAAGGAGAACAGCTGGAGTCTCAGTAGTAGCGCTTGTAGCTTTCTGCCCGGGACTCCAGCTTTGGGGTTGCCCGTGACATCTCTGGGCATATATGAACAGTGATCTCAGGAGCAGAGCTGGAATCCCAGGCAGGGTGCTAGAAGCAGCTCTGCTCCGGGACTCCAGCTCTGGTCAAGCCCCTGACATCACTCTCCATATATGGACACTGATGTCAGTTGCTTCCCCAGAGTTCCGGAGTAGAGCCTATACTAGTGGCTCCGCTCTGGGAAACCGGCACTGGCATCACATTCCGGTCCAGGAGGATCCCCTCACGTCACTGTGTATGAACAGTGACATCAGTGGCTCCTCCAGCAGAGGAATCCCTGGTTAAAGTGTCGGCAACGCTCTGGCTGGGGATTCCACTCCTAGAGGGAGCCCCAATTGTGCTATCTACTGGGGGTGTCTGTGGCACTATCTACAAGGGGTGTGTGACAGCATCTACAGAGGGCACTGTGGCAGCATCTACAGAGGGCACTGTGGCAGCATCTACAGAGGGCACTGTGGCATTATCTGCAGAGGGCACTGTGGCAGCATCTACAGAAAGCACCGTGGCAGTATCTACAGAGGGCACTGTGGCAGTATCTACAGAGGGCTCTGTGGCACAATCTAAAAAGGGGCTGCCTAATTTTGACATTTGTGTTTCTGCCAAACGCTGCCAAATGAGCAGCCGGACTGCATTTAGCGACGCTTAAACTGTAAAAGTGGATTGGTTAAGCAGGTGGAGAAATCTCGCAAATTTCCGGTAAGTTTAAACCTAGCGCTATTATTATAGTAATGTAGTATTATAGTAACATAGTGTTATAGTAGTTCAAATAATGAATTAATAATAATTTTGTAATGTATTAAATTTGAAAGTAATGCGGCCCGTCAACTTCACATTTTTTCTATATGTGGCCCACTTACCCGGCCGAGTTTAAGACCCCTGGTCTAGAACAAGCCAGCTTAGTACATTTATCCAAAGCAGCTGTGCGATCAGTATTTATCTGGTGCAATGCACCATAATGAACTAAAAATATCAAGACAACGTCTGTTGTGTTTTCTAATGACACAGGGAACTGTTTTCTCCCCTCAATCCCGCTTCAGTATTAAAATAGCCAAAAGGAATAAGTCTTCCTTCCAGAAAGTTTCCTTTCACCGATGGAGTTCCTGTCATTACTTACATACTTTGAAAGGCGCGCTTTGTTCCTGGATAAACATGAATATGGGACATTCTGTAACCTGGGGACCATCTGTTCCAAAAGCAGCAGTGCAGGTTTCGGGATCCTCCTAGGCTTATTTACTGGTAATGTGAAACAATGTAGAAAAATGGAATCTGCTTGCAGCACCCATCTATAAATGAAGACACTTTACAAATATCCAGCAATACAGTTGTCCTTGGGATGTACAGGAAAGTGGTACAATGCTAAATTTGCATTGGATTAATATTTTTATGTGAAAAGAAGTCACTTACTAATGTTCATTTTTAATTTGGTACTAAATCGTGCAGTTCAAACCCAGAGAATTGTTCACAAAGTCCTGTAGCTTTCCTAATATTGATGACGCGCCGACACGGCCCCACATGACTGAGGGCTTGCTTCCTGTGCTGTTCGTTTCTGCGTGTTATCAAGCGCATGACCGCAAGGGGCTGTCACATTACCTATCACTGGAGTCCCCGATCAGAGCATCAGCTACTCTCTGCCCGGGTCTCCAGCATTGCTCCCGACGTCACTGTCCCGTCGCGCACAGCATCGAGACGACAGAACTACCGCCGCGGCTGTAGAGGAAGGTAAGATTAGCCCTGACTGGGGCGGTCCGACTCCCGGGACCCACCAATCAGCTGTTTTGAAGGGGCCGCAGCACTCGTACGAGAGCTGCTCCCCTTCATTCCAGTCACACTGTGAATCGGTGTCGGTAATTCACAGTGTGAGCGAGTAGTGAAATGAAGGGGAAGCAGCTGTCGTACGAGTGCTGCGGCCCCTTCAAAACAGCTGATTTGCGGGTCCCGGGAGACACATCAGCTATTGATGGCCTATCCTGTGGATAGGCCATCAATGTTTAGGGGCTGCACAACCCCTAAGCCTACGATGTAGCAGGCTTAGGGGGCCCATGAGACAGGATCACAGATTGTGTGATGCTGTCTGCTGGGCCCTGTATCTAAGCCAATCACATGGTAGGCTTAGATACATGGCCCATGCGTGATCCTGTCTGCTGGGCCCTGTATATAAGCCTACCACACTGTAGGTTTAGATACAGGGTCCAGCACACAGTAATCTTTTACTGTATAAGATTACTGTCTGCTGGACCCTGTATCTAAGCCTACGTTGTGGTAGGCTTAGATACAGGGTCCCACAGACAGTATCACACATGGGCCCTGTATCTAAGCCTAACACATGTGTTACTAATCGTTTTTTTGTGTGTTTTCTTACAGGTTCGGTCATTGGACTACGTCGGATTCCAGGACTACTTAGATGACGGGTTTTTTTTTATTAGCAATAAAATGGTTAATGAGGGTTGTGTGGGTTTTTTTTTAATTTCAATAAAATATTTTTTCTATGTCTTTGTTTTTTTTTAAACTATATTACTACCGCCTTAGTAATGGCCGCCGGCTGATTGACAGCATCCATTGCTAAGGTGGGGCTTAGTGTTAGCTGGTGCAGAGGCTAACACTAATTCCCTTTATTACCCCAGTACCCACCGCCACCAGGGGTGCTGGGAAGAGCCGGGTACGATCCAGTACTTGACCATCTGTAGTGATGGTCGGCCACTGGGGCGGCCGCAGGCTGGTAGTATCAGGAGGGGAAAGGCCAGATACAGTGGCCCTTCCCACCCTGGTAATGCTAGGCTGCTGCTGCTTTATTGTATCTGGCTGGTTATGAAAAATGGGGGGGACCCCATTTAAAAAAAATAAAAAAATAATTATTGGAAAGAACGATGTGGGGTCCCCCCCAATTTTCATAACCAGCCAGATACAACACAGCAGCAGCAGGCAGCATTACCAGGGTGGTAGGTGCCACTGTTTTTGGCCTTCCCCAGCCTAATACTACCAGCCTGCGGCCGCCCCGGTGCCTGACCGTTACTACAGATGGACGGGTACTGGTTCGTACCCGGCTCTTCCCAGCACCCCTGGTGGCGGTGAGTACCGGGGTAATAATGGGGGTTAGTGTTGGCCTCTGCACCTGCTAACATTAAGCCCACGCCTTAGTAATGGAGGTTGTCGATCAGCCAGCGGCCATTACTAAGGCGGTGATAATAAAGTTTAAAAAGATACAAGCACATAGAAAAAATATTTTATTGAAATAAAAAAACACAACCCTCATTAACCATTTTATTGAGAATAAAAAAAACGCCGTCATTGAAGTCCAACAACCGAACCTGTAAAAAAACACAAACACACAAAAATAATCAGTAACACATAAAAAAGCAAAATTATTATTCTTACCTTTCCTGGGTCCAGCGCTGGAGCCGCAATGTCAGCGAGCTGAGCCCGGTATCTAATCCAATCATGTGTGATACTGTCTGCTGGGCCCTGTATCTAATCCAATCATGTGTGATACTGTCTGCTGAGCCACTGTATCTAATTCTATCATGTGTGATACTGTCTGCTGGGCCCTATATCTAATCCTATCATGTGTGATACTGTCTGCTGAGCCGCTGTATCTAATCCTGCGGACCGTCGGCCATGAGGAGTTTGCGGGGGGGCCCAATAAGAACTTTTGCATCGGGGCCCATGAGCCTTTAGCTACGCCCCTGGTTCAGGGGTTTACTATCGCTAAGCAATTTCCAACAAAATCAGAAGTAAACTGAATAATAAATCTGTGCCTATTTATCTATACCTTGATGACCCTGTCTGCAATAATTGTGGCTTTAAAGGAACACTGGTCAAAATTGAAAAAAATGCAATGCATTACAAAGGGATTTGAGGAATATCAAAGAGAGAATCCCTGTGTTATTCACCACTCCCTCAAGCCTTGCACCAGGCATAACATAGTGCACCAGTTTTACTTGGAGTATTCCTTAAAACATTTATTGCTTATTGTTGTGCTATATTGGCAAATTTCACATTAATACACCAATATAAACATATAATACATATACATATAATATACGTATAATTTTTTAGTTCTTTTCTTGAAATGCTTCTTTTTTATTTGGTCATTGTATTCAATGGGGAAGATTTACTATTCAAAACACGCCAGAATTCTGTCTCAAACGAAGCCCGAATTCTGGCACACATGCGCCACATAAACTTGCTGTTTTTTTACACTTTTTTGCGCCTGGCTTAGATTAAAATAGGCATAGTCTAGTAGAAAGGGTCATTGTCATTGTTAAAGGATATGTAAACCTTCTAAAGTGATTTTTTTTTTTAAATAAAAGGTTAGCCAGCGTGTTTTGTGCAACTTTAGAATTCGTTTTTATTAAAAAGAATTTTTACTTTTTGAGATACAAAGAGCCTTCCACCACAGGATTTATTATTTTCTATACTCTACACAACATTGTAATCAAATCACTGGAATAGGACTAGAGTTTTGATTTAACCCCTTAAGGACGCAGCCTAGTTTTGGCCTTAAGGCTCAGAGCCCATTTTTCAAATCTGACATATTTCACTTTATGTGGTAATAACGTCGGAATGCTTAAACCTATCCAAGCGATTCTGAGATTGTTTTCTCGTGACACATTGGGCTTTGTTAGTGGTAAAATTTGGACGATATATTCAGTGTTTATTGGTGAAAATTTAGGGAAAATTTATAAAAAATAGCATTTTTCAGAATTTAAATGCATCTGCTTATAAAACAGACGGTTATACCACCCAAAATAGTTACTAGTTCACATTTCCCATATGTCTACTTTAGATTGGCATCGTTTTTTGAACATTATTTTATTTTTCTTGGACGTTACAAGGCTTAGAACATAAACAGTAATTTCTCTTTTTTTTAAGAAAATTTCAAAAGCCTTTTTTTAAAGGTACCTCTTGAGTTCTGAAGTGGCTTTGAGGGGCCTATGTATTAGAAACCCTGATAAAACACCCCATTTTTAAAACTAGACCCCTCAAAGTATTCAAAACAGCATTTAGAAAGTTTTTTAACCCTTCAGGCATTTCACAGGAATTAAAGCAAAGTTGAGGTGAAATTTGCAAATTTAACTTTTCTTGCTGAATTTCAATTTTATTCATTTTTTTTTCTGTAACACAGAAGGTTTTACCAGAAAAACACTACTAAATATGTATTGTCCAGATTCTGCAGTTTTTAGAAAGGTCCCACATGTGGCTCTACTGCGCTCGTGGACTAAAACACAAGCCCTAGAAGCAAAGAAGCACCTAGTGCATTTTGAGTCCTCTTTTTTTATTAGAATATATTTTAGGCAGCATGCCAGGTTTGAAGAGGTGTTGAGGTGCCAAAACAGTAGGAATCCCCCAATAGTGACCCCATTTTGGAAACTACACCCCTCAAGGAATTAATTTATGGTTGTTGTTACCATTTTGACTGCACAGTTTTTTCACAGCACGTATTTGAATTGGGCTGTGAAATGAAAACATTTCATTTTTTTCCAATAAAATGTCATTTGTGATCAAAATTTCTTATTTTCACAGGGAACAAAATACCACATTTTGTTGCCCATTTTGTCCTTAGTGTGGGAATACCCCATTTGTGGTGATAAACTGCCGTTTGGGCCCATGGGAGGGCTCAGAAGGAAAGGAGCGCTATGTGTTTGTTGGAGTCCAGATTTTGCTGGATTGGTTTTCGGGTGCCATGTCACATTTGCAGAGCCTCAGAGGTATCAAAGCAATGGAAACCCACCAGAAGTGACCCCATTTTGGAAACTAAACCCCTCAAGGAATTCATTTATGGGTAATTTGACCATTTAGACCCCATAGTTTCTTCACAGAACTTATTTGAATTGGGCTGGGAATTAAAAAAAAATATATGTTTTCCAATAATATGTCATTTTAGCTCAAAAATTCTTATTTTCACAAGAAATAAAATACTTCATTTTGTTGCCCCATTTGTCCTGAGTGCGGCAATATCCCATTTGTGGTGATAAACTGCCGTTTGGGCCCATGGGAGGGCTCAGAAGGAAAGGAGCGCTATTTGTTCTTTCGAGTCCAGATTTTGCTGGATTGGTTTTCGGGTGCCATGTCGCATTTGCAGAGCCCCAGAGGAATCAAAGCAATAGAAACCAACCACAAATTACCCCATTTTGGAAACTACACCCCTCAAGGAATTCATTTATGGGTGTTGTGACCATTTTGACCCCATAGTTTTTTCACAGAACTTATTTGAATTGGGCTGGGAATGAAAACAAAATTATTTTTTTCAAATAATATGTAGTTTTGGCTGAAAATTTCTTATTTTCACGAGAAAAAAAATACCCCATTCTGTTGCGCAATTTGTTCTGAGTGCCGCAATACCCCATTTGTGGTGATAAACTGCCGTTTGGGCCCATGGGAGGGCTCAGAAGGAAAGGACCACCATTTGGCCTACTGGGGATTTTCTAGTGCTAAGTCATGTATGCAGAAGCACCTGAGGTACAAGTACAGTTGAAACCCGCAAGAAGTTACCCCGTTTTAAAAACTACACCCTTAAGGCATTCATCTAGAGGTGTAGTGAGCATTTTGACCGGAGACATACACCCCATAAACTGTAATGTGGGTTCTCCTGGGTACGGCAATACCCTACATGTGGCTGTTATCAGCTGCCTGGGCAAACAGCAGGGCTCGGAGGGAAAAGACGAGGGGGGATAAGCTGTGCGGAGTGCATCAGGGTAAGTAAAATTGGGGTAAATTATAAACCAAGGGATGTATGATAAATTTTAAAACACTCTTTCATACAGAGCTCTGGTTATTCGGGAAACATGTCACATTGATATATTGTGTCATCCCTTATCGCCCTCTTATAGCAGACTTTGCACCTCTTTTGACTTTTTCCCTTCTTGCCAGCTTGGGGAACTTCTCCTGGAAAGTGTTGCCTCCCTGGTATGATGCGTGTGGCCCCGCTTCCAGAAGTACTGGGTGCCCCCCCTTCTTGGTCCCTAAAGATTAGGTTCTTGATAATCACCTCTTGAAATTCCAGGAAAGTTCCCGTCTGGCCTGCACATCGACGTAGCACGTACGCATTGTACAAAGCCATCTGTATGATGTGCCCGGCCAGCTTCTTATACCACACCATATGGCGCTGTAGGGCTTCAGGATTTGATCTGACAAGTCCATCCCTCCCATGAACCTATTGTAGTCCAGGATGCAGTCTGGTTTGGGGGTGGCCTTTCCTTCATATATCCTAAACCTGTAGGTATACCCTAATACACTCTCGCACAGCTTATACATCTTCACGCCATACCTTGCCCTCTTACCCGGCAGGTACTCGCGGAATTGAACCCTCCCTTTAAAATGTACCAGGGACTCATCAATAGAAATACACTTCTCGGGGGTGTATGCTTGGGAAAACCGGGCACTGAAACGGTCTAATAGGGGTCTCCGTTTATACAAACGGTCAAAACTGGGTTCATCTCGGGGTGGGCACAGCTCATTATCAGTATAATGTAAGAAGCGAAGTATTGCCTCATTTATTTATTTTTTTAGGTTACAGTTCAGTTCTGAAGTTGCTTTGAGGGGCCCATATATTAGAAACCCCTATCAAACACCCCATTTTAGAAACTAGACCCCTCAAAGTATTCACAACAGCATTTAGAAAGTTTATGAACCTTTAGGTGTTTCACAGAAATTTAGAGCAAAGTAGAGGTGAAATGTACATTTTTTTTTTTGTCAGAAAATCCTCTTTATACCATTTTTTTATAACACAAAAGGATTTATCAGAGAAACGCAACTTAATACTTATTACCCAGATTCTGCAGTTTAGAGAAATATCCCACATGTGGCCCTCGGGCGGTAATGGACTGAAGCACCGGCCTCCGAAGCAAAGGAGCACCTAGTGGATTTTGAGGCCTCTTTTTTATTAGGCACCATGTCCGGTTTGAAGAGGTCTTGTGGTGCCAAAACATTGGAAACCCCCCAAAAGTGATCCCAATTTGGAAACTAGACCCCTTGAGGAATCCATTGTCGTTTTCTTGGGGTGCATGCGGCTTTTTGATCAGTTTTTATTCTATTTTTAGGTGGCGTGATGACTAAAAAACAGCAATTCTACTATTGTTTTTTTATTCTATTTTTTTTACAGCATTCACGTGCACTATAAATGACATATTCACTTTATTCTGCGGGGTGATACGATTACGGCGATACCATATGTTTATAGTTTTTTTTTATGTCTTATGGCGTTTGCACAATAAAATAAGTTTTGTAAAAAATCATTCACTTTTTGTGTTACCTTATTCTAAGAGCCATAACTTTTTTATTTTTCAATCAATAAAGCCATGCGAGGACTTATTTTTTGCGTAACGAACTGTAGTTTCGATCAGTACCATTTTTCGGTACATGCGACTTTTTGATCTCTTTTTATTCAATTTTTTGGGAGATGAAGTGACCAAACAATTGTGATTGTGGTACGGTTTATTATTATTTTCTTTTACGGCGTTCACCGTGCGGGATAAATAACAAAATAATTTGGTAGTTCAGGCCGTTACAGACGCGGCGATACCAATTATGTATAGTTTATTTGTTTGTTTATATATTTTTATTAATAATAAATGACTGATAAGGGAAAAAGGGGGATTTTTACTTTTAATACTTTTAAAACTTTTATTTTCTTATTTTTACACATTTTTTTAACTTTTTTTTACTTTATTACTTTGTCCCACTAGGGGACTTGAGGGCAGGAGGCCCTGATCGCTATTCTGATACACTGCACTACATGCGTAGTGCAGTCTATTAGAACTGTCAGCTACTCACTGACAGCAAGCACAGTGGGTCCTGACGTTGTCAGGACCCACTAGGCTTCCGTCTATGGCATAGCCGGACGCCATTGTTTGGTGTCCGGTTGCCATAGTCACCATCGCCGGCCGCTATCGTGTAGCAGGCCGGCGATGGCAGCTTAACCCCTAAAAAGCCGCGATCTCTATAGAACGCGGCTTTTAAAGGGTTAATCAGCGGGGACACAGCGATCGGTCCCCGCTGTAGGAGCTGTGACAGCTGCTGTACAAGACAGCAGCTATCACAGCTCCTGTATGTGTCGGGAGGACGGCCGACAAGACAAGACTTTTCACAACAAAAAAAATCTTCCTTATCGTAAATGAGATGTTATGCTCAATGCAATTAAATGCCAATTTTATGCTGATGGTATTAACATTTTTTGCAGAGTTTGAATAATGCTCCAATTGATTTCAATACATATGAATAGTCTTTTTCCCAGAAAGATAGATGTCAATATCTCTGGGGTTGTAAACCCTACTATCCGTTCCGTTCCTATGGCCGGGGACTGGGAAACCTCACCTATTCCTTTCTTATATTTAGGCAATCAGTCCTTGCCTTCTCCCGACGCGTTTCCTTATGGCCAGAATTCTTCAGGGGAGATAAGGCCAGATAACCCCGAGGCTCAGATTAGGTTGGAGCTATTTTAAAATTCCGTTCTTCTAAAGTGACAGGGATTCCTCATAGCACTTGTTTCCCCAGTGCTGGAGTGTACGCTAGTTGCGGCATATGACGTCATCACCCACATGTATTTTCTAGTTGCTATTTAAACATGTAATTCCCTCCCTCATTAAGCACTCCTCCAGTGACGTATCCAGGGGAGTTTTCATTGGTGCAAGCTAATACGCCGCCGAGCCCAGAGCACCTCCCTTAGGGTGGTGCCTGTTATTCGGCACCGCTTGGCACCCCCCACCAAAATCTCGAACCACCAGCTCTGTGCCTCCTATTGCAGACAATGAGCCACTGACAATATGCCGCGGAATCACCCCCCCCCCCCCGCAAACAGAAGGTCAGCTAACGTCAAAACGTATGCATTCACTCTGTGAATCAGACCCAGTGCTACGTGAGATTGGGAGAAAATTTTAAGATAGCTCCAACCTAATCTGAGCCTCTAGTTAAGGGGGTCATCTGGCCTTATCTCCCCTGAAGAATTCTGGCCATAAGGAAATGCGTCGGGAGAAGGCAAGGACTGATTGCCTAAATATAAGAAAGGAATAGGTGAGGTTTCCCAGTCCCCAGCCATAGGAACGGAACGGACTTTGACAAACCACAGAATGGGTAGGAGGGTTTAGAACTCCTCAGATATTAACATCTATCTTTCTGGGAAAAGGACTATTCATATGTATTGAAATCAATTGGAGCATTATTCACACTCTGCAAAAAATGTTAATACCATCAGCATAAAATTGGCATTTAATTGTATTGAGCATAACATCTCCTTTTACGATAAGGAAGATTTTTTTTGTTGCGAAAAGTCTTGTTTTGGTGTGTTATTTGTATTACACACTTTTTTTAAAAAAAGTTACGAGTAATAGTTATATCTTAAAGCAAAACTCTAGTCCTATTCCAGTGATTTGATTACTTTTTGAGATACAGCAGCTCTGTATTCTGTATACAGAGCAGCTGTATCGTGCGCTTAGACCTGCATCCATCAGGTCCATGGGACTGACGGGTTCAGTGTCAGCGGGTCCTGCGAGTCTGACAAGCACGATCCACTTGTAATCGGTCACATCTAAGTTATGAACTTAGATGTAATGGATAACAGGTGGATCCTGCATGTCCGGGAGACGCAGGACCCGCTGACACTGAACCTGTCAGTCCTGACGGGTACAGGGTTCAGCGCAAGACACAGCTGCTCTGTATACAGGATACAAAGCAACTGTATCTCAAAAATGTACAATATTTTTGAATAAAAACTAATCATAAATTTGCACAAAACACACTGATTGTTCTTTTTATTATTTAAAAAAAAAATTGATTTTAAAGGTTTACATAGCCTTTCAAATACATCTGTAATGGCAGGGGGTAGGGAGACGGACAAGTGAGCCCTAATCTACCCGCCACTCTGTCCCTGCCTACTTGCAACGACCCGCCCTAGGCGACGGGGTACAACTGGGCGGCGGTCCCTGCGCTCAGTAAGTGCACGACAAATACGACAAACATACAAAGGAACACAAGCAAGGAAAAGGGTCCGTTGCCCACGGCAACACCGTGAGCAACCAGAGTGGTGAACGAGCCAAGTCAAGCCAGGAGTGTGCGAGGTACAAAACGAAAAGCAGAAGAGTAGTCGGTAAGCCAGGGTCTGTATGGAGCAGGATCAAAAATAGCAGGAGCTGTAGCTGGGCCAGGAAACCACAAGGAAAGAATCACAAGCACCGAGGGACAGGAAGTGCAGGCTTAAATAGACCGAGGGCGGGAGCTAGCTGAGTCTGGCCAGGTTACGATAGGCTCTCCCACTCCTAAGCCTGCCAGCCTGAATGGTGGAAGCAGGAGTCAGTCTCAGAAATGTATTCTCAGGTGCTGACTGATTAGTTCTGGGAGTTAACCCCGAAGCTGTGCTTGGCAGATCCTTTACAGTACCCCCCCTTTTATGAGGGGCCACCGGACCCTTTCTAAGTGGACCTGGCTTACTGGGGAAACGCAGGTGGAACCTCCTGACCAATACCCCAGCGTGAATATCCCGGGCGGGTACCCAAGTCCTCTCCTCGGGCCCGTATCCTCTCCAATGGACCAGGTACTGGAGGGAGCCTTGGACCATCTTGCTGTCCACAATCCTGGCCACCTCGAATTCCACCCCCTCCGGGGTGAGGATGGGAACAGGAGGTCTCCTCGAGGGAGCCAAGGACGGGGAGCAGCGTTTGAGGAGGGAGGCATGAAACACGTCGTGTATCCGAAAAGACGGGGGTAACTCCAGCCGGAAGGAGACAGGATTGAGGACCTCAATGACCTTATACGGCCCAATAAACCGGGGAGCAAACTTCTTGGACGGAACCTTGAGACGCAAGTTCCTAGACGACAACCACACCAGATCCCCGACCATAAACAGGGGGTTAGCAGAACGTTTTTTATCAGCCTGAGTTTTTTGTACGCTCTGGGACACCTCTAGGTTTTTCTGAACCTGGGCCCAGACTGTGCACAGTTCCCGATGAACGACCTCTACCTCGGGATTGTTGGAACTACCAGGTGAAACGGAGGAGAACCGTGGATTAAACCCAAAATTACAAAAAAAAGGAGAGACCCCTGACGAGTTACTGACCCGGTTATTAAGGGAAAATTCGGCGAGGGGAATGAAAGAGACCCAAACAAATTGACAGTCAGAGACAAAACACCTTAAGTATTGTTCTAGAGATTGATTAGTCCTCTCCGTTTGGCCATTGGTTTCAGGATAGAAGGCAGAGGAGAAGGACAGATCAATCCCCAACTTGATACAGAAGGCTCTCCAAAACAATGAAACAAATTGTACCCCTCTGTCCGAAACGATATTGACAGGGACCCCATGGAGACGCAGGATGTGTTTGACAAACAAGGTAGCCAACGTTTTGGCGTTGGGTAGTTTCTTGAGGGGCACAAATTGGCACATCTTACTGAAGTGGTCCACCACCACCCACACCACCAACTTGCCTTGGGATGGAGGCAAATCGGTGATAAAATCCATGGAGATATGTGTCCAAGGTCTCTGGGGAATGGGCAACGAACGCAGTAAGCCCACTGGTCGGGACCTGGGAGTCTTGGACCTAGCACAAACCTCACAAGCGGCGACGTAGGCCTTAACGTCTTTAGGCAACCCAGGCCACCAATAATTTCTGGTAATGAGGTGTTTGGTACCCAGGATGCCTGGATGGCCAGATAGTGCGGAGTCATGATTTTCCCTAAGTACCCTTAGCCGGAATTGCAGGGGAACAAACAGCTTGTTCTCAGGAAGGTTCCCGGGAGCTGCACCTTGATCAGCAGCAATATCAGAGACTAAATCAGAGTCGATCGAGGAAATGATTATACCTGGAGGCAAAATACAAGCAGGATCTTCCTCCGAAGGAGGGCTGGCCATGAAGCTACGCGACAGTGCATCAGCCTTAATATTTTTAGACCCAGCCCTATAGGTAACCAAAAAATTGAATCTGGTAAAAAATAGCGCCCATCGAGCTTGTCTCGGGTTTAGCCTCCGGGCAGATTCTAGGAAAACCAGATTCTTGTGGTCGGTAAGGACCGTTACCTGGTGCCTAGCCCCCTCCAGGAAGTGGCACCACTCTTCAAATGCCCATTTAATGGCTAAGAGTTCGCGGTTGCCAATATCATAGTTACTTTCAGTTGGCGAAAACTTCCTGGAGAAGTAGGCACAGGGGCGGAGATGGGTGAGGGACCTGGTACCCTGGGACAAGACAGCCCCCACTCCCACCTCAGATGCGTCAACTTCCACGATAAATGGCTCCATTTGGTTGGGCTGAACCAGCACCGGGGCCGAGACAAAGCACTTCTTAAGGACCTCAAAAGCCTGGACAGCCTCAGGAGGCCAGTGGAGGAGATCATCACCTTTGCGAGTGAGGTCCGTAAGGGGCTTAGCGATGACCGAGAAGTTAGCAATAAATCTCCTGTAATAATTAGCGAACCCCAAAAAACACTGTAACGCCTTCAGGGAGGCAGGTTGGACCCATTCCGCCACAGCCTGAACCTTGGCGGGGTCCATGCGGAATTCATGAGGAGTGAGGATTTGACCCAAAAATGGAATCTCCTGTACCCCAAACACACATTTTTCGGTTTTGGCAAACAGTTTGTTTTCCCAAAGGACCTGGAGCACCTTCCTGACATGCTCAATGTGGGAGGACCAGTCCTTGGAAAACACCAGTATGTCATCAAGGTTCACTACCAGAAAAATCCCCAGGTAATTTCTCAAAATCTCATTTATGAAATTCTGGAAAAACGCAGGGGCATTACACAACCCAAAGGGCATGACGAGGTATTCGAAATGGCCTTCGGGCGTGTTAAACGCAGTCTTCCACTCATCCCCCTCTTTGATGCGAATAAGGTTATACGCCCCCCGTAGATCCAATTTAGAAAACCATTGGGCCCCCTGAACCTGATTAAAGAGATCAGGAATCAAAGGAAGGGGATACTGGTTCCTTACCGTGACCTTATTCAGGCTACGGTAGTCAATGCATGGCCTAAGACCACCATCCTTCTTCCCAACGAAGAAGAAGCCAGCACCTACCGGAGAAGAAGAGGGACGAATGTAACCCTTGGCCAGGGATTCCTGGATATACACTCTCATAGCTTCACGTTCGGGACAAGAAAGATTAAATATCCTACCCTTAGGAAGCTTAGCTCCTGGTACCAATTCGATAGCGCAATCGTATTCTCTATGAGGAGGTAACACTTCGGAGGCCTACCTAGAGAAAACATCAGCGAAGTCCTGAACAAACTCGGGTAGCGTATTCGCCTCCTTAGGGGGAGAAATAGAATTAACAGAAAAACATGACGTACAACATTCATTACCCCATTTGGTTAGCTCCCCAGTATTCCAGTCAAACGTAGGATTATGCAACTGCAACCAGGGAAGACCTAGAACCAAATCGTACGATAATCCCTGCATCAACAGTACAGAGCATTGCTCCAAATGCATGGAGCCAACAAGGAGTTCAAAAACAGGGGTATGCTGTGTAAAATAACCATTAGCAAGAGGAGTGGAGTCGATACCCACTACCGGGACAGGTTTAGGCAAATCAATCAGAGGCATAGCAAGGGACATAGCAAATTCCACAGACATGATATTAGTAGAGGACCCTGAATCCACGAAGGCACTGCCGGTAGCAGACCTACCACCAAAAGAGACCTGAAAGGGAAGCAAGATCTTAGTACGTTTCATATTTACGGGAAATACCTGTGCGCCCAAGTGACCTCCCCGATGATCACTTAGACGCGGAAGTTCTCTGGCTGCAATCTTACGCTTAGGACAGTTGTTCACTTGATGCTTGTCATCCCCACAGTAGAAGCAGAGACCATTCTTCCTGCGGAATACTCTACGTTGTTGGGGGGACACGGAGGCCCCGAGTTGCATAGGTATCTCTGAATCTTTCGGGGAGGAACGAAGAAGCGGAGCTTCGGGAGGCATCATGGGGGAGTCGGAGGAGAAAACACATAAACGTTCACGTTGTCGTTCCCTGAGACGTCGGTCAAGTCGTACCGCTAAAGCCATAACCTGGTCTAGGGAGTCAGAAGAGGGATAGCTAACTAGCAGGTCTTTCAGGGCATTCGACAGACCCAACCTAAACTGGCACCTTAAGGCAGGGTCATTCCACCGAGAAGCTACGCACCACTTCCGAAAGTCAGAGCAATACTCCTCAACAGGTCTCTTACCCTGACTTAAGGTCACCAGCTGACTCTCGGCAAAGGCAGTCCTGTCAGTCTCGTCATAAATAAGTCCGAGAGCAGAAAAGAAACAATCAACGGAGGAAAGTTCAGGGGCGTCAGGAGCCAAGGAGAAGGCCCACTCTTGGGGCCCTTCCTGGAGCCGGGACATAATTATACCCACCCGCTGGCTCTCAGAACCTGAGGAATGAGGCTTTAAACGAAAGTAAAGCCTACAACTCTCCCGAAAGGAGAGAAAAGCCCTCCGGTCCCCTGAGAACCGGTCGGGCAACTTGAGGTGGGGTTCAAGAGGTGCGGTGAGGGGAACTACCAGGGTAGCATCAGGCTGGTTGACCCTCTGAGCCAGGGCCTGGACCTGTAGGGAGAGACCCTGCATTTGCTGAGCCAGGGTCTCACGGGGATCCATAGTGGTGTCAGGGACCAGGGGTAGACTAGGTATGGGCTTGTGATTATGTAATGGCAGGGGGTAGGGAGACGGACAAGTGAGCCCTAATCTACCCGCCACTCTGTCCCTGCCTACTTGCAACGACCCGCCCTTGGCGACGGGGTACAACTGGGCGGCGGTCCCTGCGCTCAGTAAGTGCACGACAAACACGACAATCATACAAAGGAACACAAGCAAGGAAAAGGGGCCGTTGCCCACGGCAACACCGTGAGCAACCAGAGTGGTGAACGAGCCGAGTCAAGCCAGGAGTGTGCGAGGTACAAAACGAAAAGCAGAAGAGTAGTCGGTAAGCCAGGGTCTGTATGGAGCAGGATCAAAAATAGCAGGAGCTGTAGCTGGGCCAGGAAACCACAAGGAAAGAATCACAAGCACCGAGGGACAGGAAGTGCAGGCTTAAATAGACCGAGGGCGGGAGCTAGCTGAGTCTGGCCAGGTTACGATAGGCTCTCCCACTCCTAAGCCTGCCAGCCTGAATGGTGGAAGCAGGAGTCAGTCTCAGGGATGTATTCTCAGGTGCTGACTGATTAGTTCTGGGAGTTAACCCCGAAGCTGTGCTTGGTAGATCCTTTACAACATCACATTGTGCCAAACTTTCAACGCAAAAAAGTTGTTTTAAAGAAAGCCAAACAAGAGGTTGCACAAGGTTAGACAATTGTATCTACAGATAAACCAAATTACAGCATAAATGTCATGGCAGTGGGGTATGTGGACCCACTAGGCCACTCCGCCTTCGCAGAGTAGCAGCTGGCCAAACAAAAGTCAATAACAGTCTTTAGAACTGGAGTACCTGTATAGAAGTTCTGACAGACATGTGATGTAGCAGACACTACGGCGTAGCAGACTCCTCGGCACAGATGACACTTGGCGTGGCAGATGACACTTGGCGTGATAGATGACATTCGGCGTGGCAGATGACGTTTGGTGTGGTAGATGACATGTGGCACAGATGATGCAGTCGACTCCAAGACTAGACTTTGTTTAGGAACAAACACAATTGCTGGATACGAGATACAGGAAACAAGATACGAAAACACTGGGAACAGGATACAACTAAGTGACCATTTGCTAACGAACATGGTACAACAACGCCCGGGGAAAGGGAGTAAGGGCAAAGCCCTTTTTAGGCTGGGTTCACACGTGGCGGAATTGCACTTGAATTCCGCTGCGGACACACCGCAGCGTTAATCCGCAGCGGAGCCGTTTCTCCATTGACTTCCACTTTAATTTAGAAGTGTTCGTTTAGACGTTGAGTAAAATTCCGCTGCGGAGCATAGGCTGCGGAGCGGAATTTGGTGTCCGCAGCATGCTCTGTCTGTTGCGGAGCAGTGGCGGACTGGTTGCGGACTCATGGCGGAATTTCTCCATTGACTTCAATGGAGATTCTAAATTCCGCAATGAAGTCCGCAGCTGTCATGCAATGTTATGTGTGCTGCGGATGCGTCTTGCTTTTTTGCCATGACATTTCTTCATTCTGGCTGGACCTATGTATTTCTAGGTCTACAGCCAGACTGAGGAAGTCAATGGGGCTCCCGTAATTACAGGAGCGTTGCTAGGAGACGTCAGTAAATAGTCACTGTCCAGGGTGCTGAAAGAGTTAAGCGATCGGCAGTAACTATTTCTGCACCCTGGACAGTGACTACCGATCCCAATATACAGCAACCTGTAAAAAAAATAGAAGTTCATACTTACCGAGAACTCCCTGCTTCTGTCTCCAGTCCGGCTTCCCAGGATGACGTTTCAGTCTTAGTGACGACTGCAGCCAATCACAGGCTGCAGCGGTCACATGGACTGCCGCGTCATCCAGGGAGGTAGGGCTGGATGCCGAAAGAGGGACGCGTCACCAAGACAACGGCCGGTAAGTATGAAAGTCGTTTACTTTCACTAGGGAAAGTGCTGTCCCTTCTCTCTATCCTGCACTGATAGAGAGAAGGGAAGCACTTTTCCCGCAGTCCGCAGCAGCTAGTCCGCATCAATTTACTGCACATTTTGGGCAGATCCGCAGCCGTAATCCGCAACCCGGATTAGGTGCGGCATTGATGCGGACAGTTGCGGAGGAATTCCGCCACGTGGGGGCATGCCCTTAAAGTCCAGGGTGTAAAGGGATTGGCTGGGGAACTTTGCACAGGTGCGCGTGCTGGCCCTTTAAGGCCGGGAATGCGTGCACGCGCACACCCTACAGGAGACAGAGCGCAGCCGCAGCCGGTAAATTGGAGGTGACGGCGGTCAGCGACTGCAGGCACAACAATAAACCACTGTAATAAATTTGTCGCATCTAGGATGGGAAGGGGTTAAATTCTGGAATTCTTAACAGCGGACCTTATAAAAATAAAAGAAAGTTAAAAACTCTTGGATCAACTTAAAGGGGTTTTCCGGAAGTAAAAAATTACATTCATTTAAATTAAACAATGAAAAATATATAACTTTACAATGTACTTACGTTTCATCAGATCGCTGTAGCGTCGTATATCCTCTTCCGTCACCGCCCCCTTAGTAAAGTAAAAACTGCACTTCCTGTGCAGACCCGTCCATTTGGTCTGCTACCTTACTTCCGGTTTCCGGCTTTCACACTGTACGGTTACGTCACAAATGACGTAACCGTACCACGTGCTTCTTTATCTGATTAGAGCATGCGTGGTTAACACACTCCACCGCGCATGCTCTGTGAAATTATGTGGCTGCGTCTTCAGTGGCCATGTATATTACACTGCGCATGCGCAAGGTAGAAGGTGTGTAGCGTTAGTGTCCTAGTGGATACGTGTAATAAATATTTATTCATCCTCAGTGAGGTCAGTATAAAGTTCTAGGATCAGATTTTAGGTTGATTTATATTACATGTGTAACCCCTTATCAATTAGCAATGGAATATGAAGTTGCGGGAATAACGGCCGTTTCGGCCGTCTTCCCGACAGATGCAGGAGCTGTGACAGCTGCTGTCTCGTACAGCAGCTGCCGCAGCTCCTACAGCGGGGACCGATCGCTGTGTCCCCGCTGATTAACCCCTTAAAAGCCGCGTTCTATAGAGATCGCGGCTTTTTAGGGGTTAAGCTGCCATCGCCGGCCTGCTACACGATAGCGGCCGGCGATGGTGACTATGGCAACTGGACACCAAACAATGGCGTCCGGCTATGCCATAGACGGAAGCCTAGTGGGTCCTGACAACGTCAGGACCCACTATGCTTGCTGTCAGTGAGTAGCGAACAGTTCTAATACACTGCACTACGCATGTAGTGCAGTGTATTAGAATAGCGATCAGGGCCTCCTGCCCTCAAGTCCCCTAGTGGGACAAAGTAATAAAGTTAAAAAAAAGTTATAAAAAGATGTGTAAAAATAAGAAAATAAAAGTTTTAAAAGTTAAAAAATCCCCTTTTTTTCCCCTTATCAGTAATTTATTATTAATAAAAATATATAAACAAATAAACTATACATAATTGGTATCGCCGCGTCCGTAACGGCCTGAACTACAAAATTGTTTAGTTATTTATCCCACGCGGTGAACGCCGTAAAAGAAAATAATAATAAACCGTACCAAAATCACAATTGTTTGGTCACTTCACCTCCCCAAAAATGTATTAAAAATAGATCAAAAAGTCGCATGTACCGAAAAATGGTAATGATTGAAACTACAGTTCGTTACGCAAAAAATAAGTCCTCGCACGGCTTTATTGATGGAAAAATAATAAAGTTCTGGCTCTTAGAATAAGGTAAAACAAAAAGTAAATTATTTTTTACAAAACTTATTTTATTGTGCAAACGCCATAAGACATAAAAAAAAACTATAAACATCTGGTGTCACCGTAAGGCCGGGTTTACACGAGCGTGTGCGTTTTGCGCAAGCGAAAAACGCGGCGCTTTGCGTGCGCAAAAGACACTTAACAGCTCCGTGTGTCAGCCCTTTATGATGCGCGGCTGCGTGGTTTTCGTGCAGCCGCCATCATTATGACACTCCGTTTGGATGTTTGTAAACAGAAAAGAACGTGGCGCTTTTCTGTTTTCATTCATCCTTTACAGTGCTGTTGCGCGAATCACGCTTGTCCCACGGAATTGCTTCCGTGCGACATGCGTGGTTTTCACACACCCATTGACTTCAATGGGTGCGTGATGCGCGAACAGCGCACAAATATAGGACGCCGTGCGTTTCACGGAGCGGACATACGCTGCGTGAAAATCATGCACCTGTCTGCACGGCCCCATAGACTAACATAGGTCCCTGCACGGACGTATAACACGCTCGTGTAAATGAGCCCTAATCGTATCGCCCCATAGAATAAAGTGAATATGTCATTTATAGCGCACGGTGAACGCTGTAACAAAAATAGAATAAAAAAACAATAGTAGAATTGCTGTTTTTTAGTCACCACGCCACCTAAAAATAGAATAAAAACTGATCAAAAAGCCGCATGCACCCCATGAAAACTACAATGATTCCTCAGGGGGTCTAGTTTCCAAAATGGGGTCACCTTTTGGGGGTTTCCACTGTTTTGGTACCACAAGACCTCTTCAAACCGTTTAACCCCTTAATGACCAGGCCATTTTGCACGTTAATGACCAAGGATTATTTTTAGTTTTTTCACGGTCGCATTCCAAGAGTCGTAACTTTTTTTTTATTCCATCGACATAGCCGTATAAGGGCTTGTTTTTTTGCGGGACGAGTTGTATGTTGTAATTGTACCATTTTTAGATGCTTATAATATATTGATTAACTTTTATTAACTTTATTTTCGGAGAGTATTGAAAATGAACAGCAATTCCAGCATTGATTTTCACGTTATAAGTTTACGCCGTTTACTATGCAGCGTAAATAACATGTTAACTTTATTCTATTGGTCGGCAGACTCGGCACGATTACGGGGATACCAAATATGTAAAGGCTTTATATGTTTTCCTACGTTTGCACAATATAAAGCCTTTTAGAAAAAAATTACTTGTTTTTGCATCGCCGCATTCCAAGAGCCGTAACGTTTTTATTTTTCCGTCGATGTGGCCGTACGTGGGCTTGATTTTTGCGGGACAATGTGTAGTTTTTATTAGTACTACTTTGGGGTACATAGAACTTATGGATTAATTTTAATTAAATTTTTTATGGGGGTAATGGGAGAAAAGAGCGAACTTTGCCGTTGTTTTTTTGCGTTTTTTTTGGACGCCGTTCATCCGGCGGTTTAATTAATGTGCTAATTTTATTGTTCAAGTTGTTACAAACGTGGGGATACCATATATGTGTATGTGTGATTTGTTTTGACACTTTTACTAAATAAAACCACTTTTTGGGCAAAAAAAAGTTTTATTTGATTCTTACTGTAATTTTTTTTTTTTTTTTTTTCAGCAACTTTATTTAACTGATTGACATTTTTTTTTTTTGTCCCACCAGGGGACTTCACTATGCGATCTGCTGATTGCATATATAATGCTTTGGTATACTTAGTATACCGAAGCATTATTGCCTGTCAGTGTAAAACTGACAGGCAATCTGTTAGGTCATGCCTCCGGCATCGCCTAACAGGCAGATGCTGAAGACAGACCTGGGGGTCTTTGTTAGACCCCCGCTGCCATGGAAACCCGACGGCGACCCGCGATTTCTTTGCGGGGGCGCCGATGGGGGGACAGAGGGAGCTCCCTCCCTCTGTCAAACACATTAGATGCCGCTGTCACTATTGACAGCAGCATTTAATGGGTTAAACTGCCGGAATCGGAGCGCGCTTCGATTCCCGCAGTTGCAGCAGGAGCCAGGCTGTGTATAACAGCCGTGCTCCTGCCGCTGATCGCGTGGGTACAGTGACAGTACCCGCACGATTACAGGACGGATATATCCGTCCTCCTGCACGAACTAGCTGCTGCTGAGGACGGATATATCCGTCCTTCGGCGTTAAGAGGTTAAAAACGCAGATATCCAGTGATTTCAGCTTGTGCTATCAGTAATAGAATGAGAGCACCAAAATTAAGACTGAGATTGCAGAAGTTAGTAGAGCTGGGTGTAGTAGGCGGAGCAAGTGCACTGCTGCATGCACATTGCATGCTGGGACTAGAGCAGTGCATGCAGGGAGGAGAAACACAGGAAGAGAAGAGGAATGAACTTACTGAGCAAAACAAACCTCTCAAGGTAAACAATAGGGAGTAATGTTACTAAAACCATTTATTATCAAGAAAAAGATAGTCAGAGTGCACTAATATATTAATAGAGGAACATTGCATTGATTTAAAAAAAAAAAAAAAAAAAAAAGGATTGGAAAACCCCTTTAAGGTCCACAGGCTTTTGCACATGCCAAATTTTATGTTTTATTTTGTTAAGTACAATAAATTTATCAAAAACTTTGTCCGTCCAGAAAAAACAGCGTAGACACACTTCTGGACTGTATTTGTATTGAAGTCTCGGAGGCCTATATTGTTCATGATAAAACCGCTGAGACTTCAAGTCGCCATCCTCCATGAGGAACAGATTGTCTTCTTCGTCCTGCCTAAGGCCTCATGCACACGACCGTAAAAACACCCGTTATTGCGGGTCGTAATTACGACCCGCAATAACGGGCTCATAGACTTTTGTTAGCCACGGGTACCTTCTCGTTTTCTCACGAGAAGGTGCCCGTGCCGTTAAAAAAATAGAACATGTTCTATTTTTCTATTTTACGGGCCGTGCTGCTATACTTTATAATGACAGCACGGCTCGCAAAAGCGGCCGGCTGCCCGCGGCCGGCCGTGCCCGCCCGTGCTCGTAATTACGAGTTGTAATTACGAGCACGGTCGTGTGCATGAAGCCTAAAGCTGTCAACCCTATTTTGTTGGGCCTGCCTTTGGCTTCGTTTACATGCTCCGCTTCTCAACTGGAACTCCAGAGAAGTTCCCCAATGGGGTCCCAAGTGTCCCCACCGCTTCTTACCACAGGTTCATCAAATCCAGTCTCCTTTGCCTCAGTCGCTCTCTGGACTACCCACACACTATGCGTACGTCTTCAGTAAAAGGGAAGCAGAGGTCCTTCCCCCTCATCGTCCCTATGATTGCACTATAGAACTGCTCCCAGATGCCTCACTTCCTCGAGGATGGGTATATCCTCTCTCCTTGCCAGATACCCAGGCCATGTCAACCTATGTCAAGGAGAACCTTGAGGGGCGTTCATTTGGAAGTCTTCTTCTCTGGCCGGAGCCGGGTTTTTTTTGGTGAAAAAAAAAGATGGATCTTTTTGACCCTGTATCGATTACTGTGGTCTTAACCAAATCACGGTTAAGAACAAGTATCCCTTGCCGCTAAGCTCGGATCTCTTTGACTGAATTCGTGGAGCCAAGAATTTTACCAAGTTGGACTTACATGGGGCTTACAACTTGATTCGGATCTGCCAGGATGACGAGTGGGAGAACACATTCAACACTCGAGACGGACAGTACGAGTATCGTGTGATGCCCTTTGGCCTGTGTAATGCTCCAGCGGTGTTTCAGGAATTCATGAAGGACATCTTCCAGGATTTCCTCTATGTCTGCGAGGTAGTGTATTTGGTTGACGTCCTGATTTACTCACCAGATCTGACAATGAATCAGAAGCATGTCTGCCAAGTTCTTTTGCGTCTAAGGGAGAATCGCCTGTATGCTAAACTAGAAAAGTGCATATTTGAGAAGAATTCTCTGCCTTTCATGGGCTACATTGTCTCTGATTGTGGACTCAAGATGGATCCCGAGAATGTGAAGTCCGTCTTAGATTGACCACATCTTCATGGTCTTTGGGCCATACATAGATTTCTGGAATTCGCAAATTTCTACCGCCAGTTTATCCCAAACTTCTCGTCGCTGACTGCTCCAATCTCTGGCTTTAAAAAGAAGGGGTTGAACGCCAAAGTGTGAACCCCGATGGAGAGTCGGCATTTATCAGTCTCAAGAGTGCCTTCACTTCAGCCTCGATTCTTCATCATCCGGACATATCTCGACAGTTTTCTTTAGAGGTTGACGCTTCTTCTGTTGGTGCAGGTGCACTTCTATTTCAGAGAAATGCCAAGGGTAAGGCAGTGGTGTGTGGCTACTACTCGAGACAATTCTCTCCTGCAGAGCGCAATTACTCCATTGGGGATCGGGAGTTACTGGCCATCAAATTGGCTTTGCAGGAATGGAGACATTTGCTGGAGGGTGCCATACATCCTATTGTCATCTTTACGGACCACAAGAATATTACCTATCTTCAGTCTGCTCAACGATTAAATTCTTGTCAAGATAGGTGGTCGCTTTTCAACACGTGATTCCAGTTTGTGCTTCACTTCTGTCCTGCTGATAAGAATGTGGGGGCCGATGCTGTGTCTCGGTCGTTTGAGACGGAGGACCCTGAAGAGACTTCTCAATACATTATAGATCCTTCCAGAGTTATTTCCATCAGTCCTCTTCAAATTAGAGACATTCCCCCTGAGAAGACCTTTGCTCGTCTTGCAGACAGGAAAAAGATTCTAAGCTGGGGACACAGTTCCAAACTGGCTGGGCACTCTGGCATCCATAAAATTCAGGACCTAATTTCACGCTAATACTGGTGGCACAAGATGCCTAAGGATGTTGCGGACTTTGTCTCCTCCTGGACTATCTGTGCCTCTTATAAATCTGCTCATTCCAAACCTGCTGTTCTGCTATAACCCCTGCACGTGCCCAATGCCCCCTGGCAACATATTGCAATGGACTTTATTACTGAATTTCCTCCTTTGGCTGGATGCACTAATGTTTGGGTGGTGGTAGAGTGTTTTTCTAAGATGGCACATTTCATCCCACTAACTGGTCTCCCCTCAGCTCCTCGTCTAGCTAATCTCTTCATACAACATATCTTCCGTCTGCACGGATTGCCTCTCCATACCGTGTCTGATTGGGGGGTACAATTTACTTTGAAATTCTGGAGAGCCCTCTGTAAACTTCTTGAGGTAAAATTGGAATTTTTCTCTGCCTATAATCCTCAGCGTATGTTCACACGCTTAGCAAAAAACTCTGATTTTCAGGCTTTTTTGAAGTTGAAAATGAAGCTTCTTTTAATTTGGAGCTTCTTTTGAGGCTTCTTTTCAGGCGTTTTTTGAGTCGTTTTCCATAGTGTTTAATTGAAATTCAGCTCCAAAAAATGGCTCAAGAAGTGACATGCTACTTTTTAGGCTGGGTTCAAACTGAGTTTTTTGCATTCCGTTTGGAATTTTGAGGCAGATTTTTCTCTGCCTACACGCCGATTTTTGTGTCATTTTTCGCCCATGGCCATTGAGCGCCGCGGGCATAAAACGCAGCGAAATACGCTTTCTCTGCCTCCCATTGATGTCAATGGGAGGTCAGAGGCGTAAACCCCCGAAGATAGGTCATGTCCCTTCTTTTTCCCGCGAGCCGGTTTTTCCTCGTCAAAAAACTCGCCAAAAAACTCTGTGTGAACTCCCCCTTACGGAGCGTCTTGCTATGCTCCGTTTTTTAAAACAGAGGCGTAAAAAGACGCCCCGTATGAACTAAATGCTGTTTTTCCCATTGATTTCAATGGGCAGATGTTTGTTGGCATTCAGCTTCCGTTTTTTCAGGCGTTTTTCGAGGCATAAACGCCCCAAAATACGCCTGAAAACACTGCGTGTGAACATACCCTCAGTCTAACGGCCTAGTCGAGATTTAACCAAATATTGGAGAATTACCTTCATCATTTCTGTTCAGCATGACAACTGGGTGCAGCTTCTTCCTTGGGCCGAGTTCTCCTACAACAACCACACAAGTAAATCTACTGCCTCTACTCCATTGTTCATTGTTTACAGCCAACATCCACGTGTTCCTTTTCCAGTTCCTGCTATGTCTCAAGTACCCACAGCTAACTCTGCACTTGGAGACTTTCTTCACATCTGGCAGCAGACCAGGTCCTCTATCCTACTGGCGGTTGACCGAATGAAGAGGAATGCTGATAGGAGAAGAAGAGAACCTCCTCAGTTTTCCCCTGGAACCAAAGTCTGGTTATCTTCTAAAAACATCCGCTTAAAAATTCCTTCTTACAAATTTTCTCCCAGGTTCCTCGGATCTTTTGAAGTCTCACAACAAATAAACCCTGTGTCCTATAAACTTCGGCTGCCTCCTACCCTCAGAATCCCCAACTCCTTTCATGTATCCCTCCTGAAACCTGTGGTTCTGAAACGCTACAGTAAGTCTCCTTGTTCTGCTGTTGCTCCCAGTGGTTCTTCTGAAATCTTTGAGGTGAAAGAGTTTCTGGACTACAAGAGGGTAGCAGGAAAGACAATCTATGTGGTGGACTGGAAGGGGTTTGGTCCTAAGGAGAGGTCCTGGAAAACGGAGGAAAACATCAATGCCAAAGCTGTCATTCAAAAGTTCACCTAAGAAGAGGGGGGGGGGTACTATTATGAGATCCGGCACATCCCACTTACCGGCAGCCGCAAGACTCTATCTTCATGTTGCATTTCCCTCCTCAGAGACGTCGACACACACACACGGCTGCAGGGCTCTCCTGTGTCCTGTAGGGTGCGCGCACGCTCACTCCCGGCCTTAAAGGACCAGCACGCTGCTTGCGTCATTCAGCCCCAGTATACCTGCTCAGTAAAGAGCAGGCCTGCATTGCAAGAGGATGGCACGGGAACGGGTTTAGGTGAGTATGTAAAGATTTTTTTTTTCTTCTGTTTTTCTGTTAATAGTGTGAGGGGCTATATCCGGAGCACTATCTACAGGGTGTTGGGGCTATATGTAGAGCACTTATATACAGGGGGTGGGGGCTATATATGGAGCACGATCTACAGGGAGGTCTATATGTGGAGCACTTCATACAGGGGGGCTATATGTGGAGTACTATCTACAGGGGGTGGGGGCTATATGTGGAGCACTATCTACAGGGGGTGGGGGCTATATGTGGAGCACTATCTACAGGGAGGCTGTATGTGGAGGCTATATGTGGAGCACAATCTACAGGGGGTGTGGACTATATGTGAAACACTATCTACAGGGGGAGATATATGTGGAGCACTATATACAGGGGTGGGGGCTATATGTGGGGCACTATCTACCTGTGAGTCACTTAATGTAAATGTTTATTCTGCCTCTAATCAGTACTGTAGTCACTGTATAATCTGCAGCGAGATAATGTTTTTTTTTTTGTTTTTTTTTTGTGAGGCTGCTTGTGATGTAGAAGAGCCATGGGGATGTCAATCAAGATTTGGAGTGGGCCATTTCAATTTTCGCATCAGGCAGCAGAAAAGTTAGAATTGGCCCTGACCCCTCCTAATTATTGAGTTCAGGTATTTTAGCCACACCCATTGCAAAAAGGTGCATAAAATCAAGCACACAGCCATATAATTTCCATACACAAACATTGATAGTAGTACAGTCGTATTGAAGAGCTCATCTTTGGGATGAATTGGAAAGCCGATTTTAAGCCAGACCTCCTTGTCCAACATCAGTGTCTGACCTCATGAATGCTCTTTTGACTGAACGTGCACAAATTTATTTCAGACACACTCCAAAATCTTCTAGAAAGCATTCCCAGAAGAGTGGAGGCTGTTATAGCGGCAAAAGGGGGCCCAATTCCATGGACATGGGATGCCCAACAATCTCATATATGTGTGATAGTCTGAGGTCCACATACTTTTGTCTATATAGTTAGTCTATTTATTAATGTATCTATCTACATCTGCGTCGGAGGCTATGTTAGGGGGCGTGCGTCACAGATTCTGCCGTTTTTGCTGGACAAAGTGACGGAACTCATTAAAGTCAATGGGTCCTGTTGGGTGAAATCAGTATCTGTAATGCAACTGACTTGGTGGCTCTAGTTTTTCAATGTTATGCTCCTATGACGAAGCAGGACGACGGATAATCCAAACGCAGATGTGAACAGAGCCTAAGCCCGACATATCCCGAGATGTATGGTGTGAGATGTTAAACAAATATGTAAAAAAAAAAGTATACCTCCGACGTATGCGTTTGAGAGATGCCATCCGTCAGCCATAGTCTTCAATGTTAAAAAAAAGTGTGCGTTAACATATGTTTTTTTTTCCTTGGATGGCTGTGGCGAATGCCATCCATCGGCCATATGTCACCCATAGACCCCAATATTAAAAGAACTTAGAGGTTAACGTATACTTTTGTTACTGGATACCGCCAGATTGTATTGAAAGGCTATCATGACAAATTGTATAACTTAACGCAAATCAAGAAAAAATTAGGGTGGACATATCTGTGACCTGCATTTACATGTGTATTTTGTATACTTAGATCAATGAATAAATATAGCATAAGAGATGTTGTTTTTTTTAACTTCTAAATGCAATGCTAACTATTTCAGGCCGCCTTGGTTGTTATATGGTACTATTAAAGGGTTTGTACACTACCGGACAACTGATGACCTATCCAACGGATAGGTTATCAGTGTTGGATCTGTCAGGGTCCGACACCTTGACTCCGCACTAATTAGCTGTTCTAGCTGCCTCCGGGCACCGGATGTCCATGCCGGAAGCAGATGGCCGCTATGCAGTGTACAGAGCCAACTGCTTCCAGCTCTGTATATTGCATACTGTGCAATAACATCCGTTGTGCGCTGGCAGCCAGAGCAGCTGATCGGTGCGGGGTCCTGGTTTCGGACTTACACTGATCATATACTGATGTCCTATCTAGTGGATCAGTTGTCTGGTAGTGTAAAACCCCTTTAAGAATCTGTAGTGTGAGCATCATTCATTCAGTACAATTTGGGACCTCTGTAGCTTACCTGAAATTTAAAGGGAATGTGTTGCCAGAAAAACATGTTTTTTTTTAAAAAATTAAACATTTAGTGTGTGGGTGATTAAACATTGTTCAAATTTTTTTTATTTTTTTGCACGAGTCCATGTAATATTATAAATTATTTCTAATTTATAATACTACCCATTTTTGGTCACTAGATGGAGCTGTTCCCAAAATTGCAGCATTGCAACATTGGGTTAAAAGCCCTCGCTCTAGTGAGCTCTCAGCATCCCCCCCTCCTTTATCCTGGCTAGTGCCGGGATAAACGAGGGGTTTGAAAGGTTTAACCTCCTACACTGTGTGTCGCCATTTTTTGAGGTAACCCACAGTGTAGTAGGTTTACATACAGTAGTAAACACACACAAACACTAACATACATTGAAATCTCTTACCTGCTCCTGCCGCCGCGGCTCCCTCCGGCCCGTCCGCTCCCTTTGCTGCCGCTGTTCCATGTGCACAAGTCCGGAAGCCGCGACCGGAAGTAGTAATATTACTGTCCGGCCGCGACTTCCGGTCCACAGGAAAATGGCGCCGGACGGCGCCAATTTCGAATAGGACTGTGTGGGAGCGGCGCATGCGCAGTTCCCACACAGACGCCGTACACGGCAGTCAATGGGACGGGAGCCGTTCGCAGTCCCTATGGGACTGTGGCTGCCGTATTCCATGTCTGTGTGTGTCGTTAATCGACACACACAGAAATGGAACAAAAAATGGCAGCCCCCATAGGGAAGAAAAAGTGTAAAAATAAGAAACAGTAAAACACAAACACACAAATGAAAATAAACGTTTTTATTAAAGCACTAACATCTTTAACATATAAAAAAATTATTTGTGATGACACTGTTCCTTTAAGCTTTTTCAGATTTCCCTGTATAAGCCTTTCTTTCTACATTATAAATCTGGAACCCACTAATCACTAACAGCCACTATGCACTTTAATTAAAGGATTTTTCCACATGCAATGGAGCAGCATATTGCTAAGATATGTCATTACTTTGTGATTGGTGGATTTCCAACAACTCAGACCCCCAATGATTGCTAAAATGAAGGGTCTCCTTTTGAGTTTTTCCCTGTGCTGAGAACTGCGCGTGTCTTAATGATGACAAGGAAGAGTCGTTGCTGAAGGAGAAAGAAACTTCCTACATCTGCTACATCACTCATTAAGGAGGGGGAGTGCTTTGAATAACATTCACTACGTAGCTGACAGACAACCACATTATATGTAGTACTTAAATATATGGAATTTACTGTATAGAAAATGTTACAAGTAATTGTTTAAAAAAAAGACTTTTCACTTAAAGGCTTTGGAATAAAAAAAAATTTTTTTATTAAATCAACATGTTATGTGTTTTATTTTCAAATTGAGTTTTATTCATTTGTTTTTACTTTTTCCGATACAGCTTCTTTGTGTCCTGTATACATAGAAGCTGTACCAGACTTTCTCAGCCGAATCCGTCAGTTTTGCTGAACTGACAGCTCAGCCAGGAGCGGGTCCTAGACTTTGCGTCTGTGTGATATATAAACAAACAGTTGCACACATCTTTTGCTTCTGGAACATACAATACTTTAACCTGTACTGAAAGTTTAAGCAAATTAATACTAGTCTTTTGTTATGCATTTACTCTTTCACACCAATTTTATTTATGGGTTTATTATATAGTATGCTACTGTTTCTTATACATTGACATTACATTATCACTATTGCTGTAATAAATAAGACATCCCAGGCTCTCCATCTGCTATGTTCTCTATACAATGTCATCTGTTAATACAACAGGAAGGAAGGCATAATCCAGAAGAGCATATTATATATCAATGACTGTTTTTAGTTACCTCTTGGCAGAATGAATCCACAACTGCTGAGTGTTCGAAACAACCGTCAATGTACTTCCGATTACCTTTTGTTTAACTCATCAGTGCACTGAGCCAAGCTCGCTGCAGGCAAGTTCTAGTATGGGGATGCACTTATACAGGACCAACAGCGTATGTTAGGATGCGTTCAATCTGGCACATTTCTCTATTAAATGGTGATTTTTATTTTACCTAATATGTATCTGTCAATGTTAAAAAGCCTGATCTTACCCAGAGACTGAAAACAATATATCTCTCTTTAATAAGTAAACAGACTAGGTTCTCAAGCTATCATGGAGCTGTGAATCGTGAAACTGCAGTGGGCGAAGTTCACTTTAGAAGCTCTTTTCCTAGAACACCATAGAAGCTCATAATTTTAAGGCAGAAAATAAAGTATATTTATGAGGTCTCACAATGAGGCGATCTTGGGTGTTCTCCTCACATACTGTACTTCCAAAAATATGATGTCTGAGAGACCTGTTTACTGAAGTTAGTGGGATCGGAGATTGACCATGTGGGCAAAGAATTTATTTTCTAGACTAGTTTCACGAAAATCACCATGTTCTACAAGAATTGTATAATAATTGTTAATAACACCCTTGAAATATGGAGAAACCATGTAACTCAAGGCCTGGCTGCATATAAATAGCCCCACAATACTTTAAAACAGGATTTGTGAATAGTCAACAGAAAATCCTATAACCAGGCATCTTATATTGCATCAATTTAGAGTGTTAAGCGCTCATATCTGGTATAGAACTGCATGATCCTCAACAAGCCTGTAAAACCAGAGTAAGTACAAAATCTGGCACATTCGGTATTTAGTATTTTTCTTCACAGCAACATAATTGTAACACTTTTTGTTGATGTTGTAGTTAGGCTCTATTGTTCATGGTGGGATCTATTACATACCAAAGCATTTTACATGTCCCAATATATAGATGATCTGTCCATGGTCCTGATTTAAGCATTTAAGCATTTAAGCATTTAATTATCTAGTAGTCAAGTATTTATTCACACAAGGTGTCTACTTAGCATTTCTATCGTGCATAACCATAAAACAAAGTAAAATAACACCCCAGACAGCTGTTGTGTATAAGTCACTGGAAAGCTTGGAATTCACATCCCATACTTCAAAAATTCGCTGTGTACGTCATACACTTATCCCCATTAATTTATTCTGCACATAGTGATCCTGCGTTGTTCACTATGTGAAGCCACATACACACACACTAATGTTACTGACGTGTCCTGTTAGTGAATATAGATTACCTCCAGCCAGGATGGGATGTGTATTCACAATCCTGACACTTCGCGAACGTTTGTGGTTGATTTACAGCACAGCAGGCATAGTCTCGCTGTAAATGACATTGGGCATTAAGAAACTCATTAGCATAAAACTAAAATAGGTCATAGCTCCATCAAAAATTATCGTTTTTCTAAATAAAAAACACTGCTGTAATCTACATTACAGCGCCGATCACATCATGTACAAGATAGGGCACTTATAATGTGGTGACAGAGCCTCTTTAAGTCATCTACCTGCTTTACTGAAAGTTTGCTCTCTCTGCTCCATCCCTCTCCCCACTCAGAGTACCACAATGTAAGGTCAGTGGGATATACTAGCAGGGAAGCATTTGTATCCGTTATATCAGAGAAGCCTGTATCACAGTGTAGAGAAGGAGGAGAGCACAAATAGCAGAGTTAGCTGGTTGAGGGGGGGGGGGGGGATCACACATGCTATCATGATCAATTTCTGCAGATAGGGGGCAGGATGATCCATCAGGGGCTGTATTATTGTCTGTAAAAGAGGAAAGCAGTATTGGAATGAAGCTGTGCTAGGGAATTAGAGCTAGTGAAGGCAGCAGCATTCTGTATTCACAGAACTCACATCCAGCATGTATTGCTGAGAGGGATACTTCCACAAGAGTCAACTCTGAAACTAGGAGCAAGTTGCAAACTGAATATCAGGGGGCCTGTAAAAAAAAAGAATGAATATTGAAGGATAAAATCTAATGCAACTTTTTAAAACAGCAAAATGCAACATGGAGAAATGCAATATGTGAACATGGCTTTAGAGTTAAGGCATTTAGTGAGTTTGAACTGCAATAGCAGACACATGGACAAAAAAAAAATACCTTTTTTTGTAGAGGAAACAAAGAAAAAGCTTTATGCTCTGTGCTACTTCCAGGAAAGCCTGGACTGTATGCATATGAATTAATTAAAACCAACAGGTAGTCTAGCTAAATGAAGTAACCCTTTAATAATTAAACACCGACACATGACTTCATTGATAGTGGGGTTGACCTGGGGGTCGACCACAGCTTTATTAATTTGAATAATTATTTAAATAACATGTTATTAACTTTATCAAAAATACCAACTCTAACTGACCTTAACAGAAGTCAGTGAAAACCTGTATGCCTGCCTATCCCAAGGACATGTAGGTAAATACCCCTTAAAATACCGCCAGCTGTGACAAAACAAATCATACAACAAAATAAAACACCAATAAGTAGAATGGCAGAAATAAACAGAAACAATCAGCGAATGATATAAACAGCTTTCAAATGCAACCAAATTATGACTCAATAAATAAACCTTTTTTTTTTCCTTCATATTGTTTTGCAATTTATTTATTTATTTTTTATTTATTTATTTATTTATTTTTTTGGTTTGAAAGCCAGAACAACAAGAACAGCAGAATAAACAAATCACAAATGAAATGCAAAAAACCGCACCGCACCACACCAGCAACAGGGAGGGAGGGAAAAATTTCAGCCAAAGAGGCAAGTGAGGTGGGGAAGGGAACCCATATACCATCCCTAATTAACCTAACACCCTGCCTTTCCAACCCTCCGCCCATCTCAAAATAGCTGACACACCCGGCACAAAAAAGGAGGGAAGGAAAGCACTCCCCCCCTGCTAACTACCTAACCTTTTCCCTTAACCCTTTAGACCAGCAACAGTCCCAGTTTCAGCGGCTAATACGCCTGTGAGCCTTCAAATTATTTATATGGGGAGGGTACTTGACCCTATCTGTGGCCTGTACTGGACAGCAGGCACTCAATGCAACTGGTTTGGCATTACAGGTCTAATGGGATATTTGAGGAAAAGATTAGGCTATATTCTAAAAGAAAATTACATGATCCTCTATTTAAAAGTCACTTTTGTTACATCCTCAACTCTAAACCACCCTCAGAAGCTTATAAAATGGTTTGTCTTTCATTCAGGATTAACTATAGACTGGAACAAATTGAGAATCCTGGCAGAATATGTCTCTTACGTTCCAGTCCAAATAAATTAGCAAAATTACAGCGGTATTCCGATTGCAAGGATATGCCATAAATACCTCCACTAATCCCTAGAAGGAAGCGGGGTAAAGTGAAGTAGCCCTTTCACCTTTAATGTTATTCAGTGCCTTTTCTGGCCTGGAGCTTTATAGGAACAGCAAAAACAGCCTCATTCACTTGCAATACCAGATGAAGCACCTGGCTGGGAGTGGTGCTGCATCAGAGAGAACCCAAAGGGATTGCGGCCCCTTACTTCTGGGAATCAGCAAGGGTCTTAGCGTTTGGACCCTCACTGATCAGACTTTGCTTCCATATCTTAGTGATGTTATTAATGTTTTTAACAATAGAAGACTTCATTAAATCTCTAGGTATGTTAAATAAGTGATTAGAATACAGTTCACTCTCTTTTAAGGTCAACTGGAAGCAGGTTTGAGGGGCTGGCCAGTGTCTGCATAGCTTAACCCCTTAAGGACGCAGCCTAGTTTTGGCCTTAAGGCTCAGAGCCCATTTTTCAAATCTGACATATTTCACTTTATGTGGTAATAACGTCGGAATGCTTAAACCTATCCAAGCGATTCTGAGATTGTTTTCTCGTGACACTTTGGGCTTCATGTTCGTGGTAAAATTTGGTCGATATATTCAGTCTTTATTTGTGAAAAATTGCAAAATTTAGAGAAAATTTTGAAAAAATTGCATTTTTCAGAATTTAAATGCATCTGCTTGTAAAACAGACGGTTATACCACCCAAAATAGTTACTAGTTCACATTTCCCATATGTCTACTTTAGATTGGCATCGTTTTTTGAACATTCTTTTATTTTTCTTGGACGTTACAAGGCTTAGAACATAAACAGCAATTTCTCATATTTTTAAGAAAATTTCAAAAGCCTTTTTTTTTAAGGTACCTCTTGAGTTCTGAAGTGGCTTTGTGGGGCCTATGTATTAGAAACCCTGATAAAACACCCCATTTTAAAAACTAGACCCCTCAAAGTATTCAAAACAGCAGTTAGAAAGTTTTTTAACCCTTCAGGCATTTCACAGGAATTAAAGCAAAGTGGAGGTGAAATTTGCAAATTTCATTTTTCTTGCTGAATTTCAATTTGATTCATTTTTTTTTCTGAAACACAGAAGGTTTTACCAGAGAAACACTACTAAATATGTATTGTCCAGATTCTGCAGTTTTTAGAAATGTCCCACATGTGGCCCTACTGCGCTCGTGGACTAAAACACAAGCCCTAGAAGCAAAGAAGCACCTAGTGCATTTTGAGTCCTCTTTTTTATTAGAATATATTTTAGGCAGCATGCCAGGTTTGAAGAGGTGTTGAGGTGTCAAAACAGTAGGAATCCCCCAATAGTGACCCCATTTTGGAAACTACACCCCTCAAGGAATTCATTTAGGGTTGTTGTTACCATTTTGACCACACAGTTTTTTCACAGCACGTATTTGAATTGGGCTCTGAAATGAAAAAAATGTAATTTTTTCAAATAAAATGTCATTTGTGATCAAAATTTCTTATTTTCACAGGGAACAAAATACCCCATTTTGTTGCCCAATTTGTCCTTAGTGTGGCAATACCCCATTTGTGGGAATAAACTTCCGTTTGGGCCCATGGGAGGGCTCAGAAGGAAAGGAGCGCTATATGTTTGTTGGAGTCCAGATTTTGTTGGATTGGTTTTCGGGTGCCATGTCGCATTTGCAGAGCCTCAGAGGTATCAAAGCAATGGAAACCCAACAAAAGTGACCCCATTTTGGAAACTACACCCCTCAAGGATTTCATTTATGGTTGTTGTTAGCATTTTGACCACACAGTTTTTTCACAGCACCTATTTCAATTGGGCTGTGACATTAAAAAAATGACATTTTTTCCAATAAGATGTAATTTTTTACCAAAATTTCTTATTTTCACAGGGAACAAAATACTCAATTTTGTTGCCCAATTTCTCCTGAGTGCATCAATACCCCATTTGTGGCAATAAACTGCCGTTTGGGCCCATGGGAGGCCTCAGAAGGGAAGGAGCGCTGTGTGTTCTTTGGAGTACAGATTTTGCTGGTTTGGTTTTCGGGTGCCATGTCGCATTTGCAGAGCCCCAGAGGTATCAAAGCAATGGAAACCCACCAGAAGTGACCCCATTTTGGAAACTACACCCCTCAAGGAATTCATTTATGGGTAATGTGACCATTTAGACTCCATAGTTTCTTCACAGAACTTATTTGAATTGGGCTGGGAGTTAAAAAAATATATATTTTTTCCAATAATATGTCATTTTAGCTCAAAAATTCTTATTTTCACAAGAAATAAAATACTCCATTTTGTTGCCCAATTTGTCCTGAGTGCGGCAATACCCCATTTGTGGTGATAAACTGCCGTTTGGGCCCATGGGAGGGCTCAGAAGGAAAGGAGCGCTGTGTGTTCTTTGGAGTACAGATTTTGCTGGATTGGTTTTCGGGTGCCATGTCACATTTGCAGAGCCCCAGAGGTTGCAAAGCAATAGAAACCAACCACAAATGACCCCATTTTGGAAACTACACCCCTCAAGGAATTCATTTCTGGGTGTTGTGACCATTTTTACCCCATAGTTTTTTCACAGAACTTATTTGAATTGGGCTGGGAATGAAAACAAAATTATTTTTTTCAAATAATATGTAGTTTTTGCTGAAAATTTCTTATTTTCACAAGAAACAAAATACCCCATTCTGTTGCGCAATTTGTTCTGAGTGCCGCAATACCCCATTTGTTGTGATAAACTGACATTTGGGCCCATGGGAGGGCTCAGAAGGAAAGGACCACCATTTGGCCTACTGGGGATTTTCTAGTGCGAAGTCATGTATGCAGAAGCACCTGAGGTACCAGTACAGTTGAAACCCGCAAGAAGTGACCCCGTTTTAAAAACTACACCCTTAAGGCATTCATCTAGAGGTGTAGTGAGCATTTTGACCGGAGACCTACACCCCATAAACTGTAATGTGGGTTCTCCCGGGTATGGCAATACCCTACATGTGGCTGTTATCAGCTGCCTGGACACACAGAAGGGCTCAGAGGGGAAAGACGAGGGGGGATAAGCTGTGTGGAGTGCATCAGGGTAAGTAAAACTGGGGTAAATTATAAACCAAGGGATGTATGATAAATTTTAAAACACTTTCATACAGAGCTCTGGTTATTCGGGACACGTGTCACATTGATATATTGTGTCATCCATTATCGCCCTCTTATAGCAGACTTTGCACCTCTTTTGACTTTTTCCCTTCTTGCCAGTTTGGGGAACTTCTCCTGGAAAGTGTTGCCCTGGTACGATGCGTGTGGCCTAGCTTCCAGAAGTACTGGGTGCCCCCCCCCCTTCTTGGTCCCTAAAGATTAGGTTCTTGATAATCACCTCTTGAAATTCCAGGAAAGTTCCCCTCTGGCCTGCACATCGATGTAGCACGTACGCATTGTACAAAGTCATCTGTATGATGTGCCCGGCCAGCTTCTTATACCACACCGCATGGCGCTGTAGGGCTTCAGGGCTTGATCTTACAAGTCCATCTCTCCCATGTACCTATTGTAGTCCAGGATGCAGTCTGGTTTGGGGGTGGCCTTTCCTTCATATATCCTAAACCTGTAGGTATACCCTGATGCACTCTCACAGCTTATACATCTTCACGCCATACCTTGCCCTCTTACCCGGCAGGTACTCGCGGAATTGAACCCTCCCTTTAAAATGTACCAGGGACTCATCAATAGAAATACACTTCTCGGGGGTGTATGCTTGGGAAAACCGGGCACTGGAACGGTCTAATAGGGGTCTCCGTTTATACAAACGGTCAAAACTGGGGTCATCTCGGGGTGGGCACGACTCATTATCAGTATAATGTAAGAAGCGAAGTATTGCCTCATTTATTTATTTTTTTAGGTTCCAGTTCAGTTCTGAAGTTGCTTTGAGGGGCCCATATATTAGAAACCCCTATCAAACACCCCATTTTAGAAACTAGACCCCTCAAAGTATTCACAACAGCATGTAGAAAGTTTATGAACCCTTTAGGTGTTTCACAGGAATTTAGAGCAAAGTAGAGGTGAAATTTACATTTTTTTTTTGTCAGAAAATCCTCTTTATACCATTTTTTTTTATAACACAAAAGGATTTATCAGTGAAACGCAAATTAATACTTATTGCCCAGATTCTGCAGTTTAGAGAAATATCCCACATGTGGCCCTCGGGCGGTAATGGACGGAAGCGCCGGCCTCCGAAGCAAAGGAGCACCAAGTGGATTTTGAAGCCTCTTTTTTATTAGGCACCATGTCCGGTTTGAAGAGGTCTTGTGGTGCCAAAACATTGGGAACCCCCCAAAAGTGACCCCAATTTGGAAACTAGACCCCTTGAGGAATCCATTGTCGTTTTCTTGGGGTGCATGCGGCCTTTTGATCAGTTTTTATTCTATTTTTAGGTGGCGTGGTGACTAAAAAACAGCAATTGTACTATTGTTTTTTTTTTCTGTTTTTTTTACAGCGTTCACCGTGCGCTATAAATTACATATTCACTTTATTCTGCGGGGCGATACGATTACGGCGATACCAGATGTTTATAGTTTTTTTTTATGTCTTATGGCGTTTGCACAATAAAATAAGTTTTGTAAACAATCATTCACTTTTTGGGTTCCCTTATTCTAAGAGCCATAACTGTTTTATTTTTCAATCAATAAAGTCGTGCGGGGACTTATTTTTTGCGTAACGAACTGTAGTTTCGATCAGGACCATTTTTTGGTACATGCAACTTTTTGATCTCTTTTTATTCCATTTTTTGGGAGGTGAAGTGACCAAAGAATTGTGATTGTGGTTCGGTTTATTATTATTTTATTTTACGGCGTTCACCGTGCGGGATAAATAATGAAATAATTTTGTAGTTCAGGCCGTTACGGACGCGGCGATACCAATTATGTACAGTTTATTGTTTGTTTATATATTTTTATTAATAATAAAGGACTGATAAGGGAAAAAGGGGGGATTTTTACTTTTATTACTTTTAAATCTTTTATTTTCTTATTTTTACACATCTTTTTTTAACTTTTTTTTTACTTTATTACTTTGTCCCATTAGGGGACATGAGAGCAGGAGGCCCTGATTGCTATTCTAATACACTGCACTACATGCGTAGTGCAGTGTATTAGAACTGTCAGCTACTCACTGACAGCAAGCATAGTGGGTCCTGACGTTGTCAGGACCCACTAGGCTTCCGTCTATGGCATAGCCGGACGCCATTGTTTGGTGTCCGGTTGCCATAGTCACCATCGCCGGCCGCTATCGTGTAGCAGGCCGGCGATGGCAGCTTAACCCCTAAAAAGCCGCGATCTCTATAGAACGCGGCTTTTAAGGGGTTAATCAGCGGGGACACAGCGATCGGTCCCCGCTGTAGGAGCTGTGACAGCTGCTGAACAAGACAGCAGCGTCACAGCTCCTGTATGTGTCGGGAGGACGGCCGAAACGGCCGTTACTCCCGAGACGTACTATTACGGCATGGAGCGCGAACGATACAGCTGCCATGACGTAATAGTACGTCAAGGAGCGGGAAGGGGTTAATTGTCTAACTCGCTCAATTGTATTAGGGCATCTATTCTCTATGACAGATCCTCTTTATATAAGTGCAAAAACAAAATGCACCAAATGTTAGATGTTATTTGTTTTATGTGGGAATACAATAATCTTATTAGGATAAACAAGCATTTTTAGGATTACATTTACTGAAAAAACATAGATTTATATACAAATGGCTCTGTAAGGAGGGCAACTTTCATGTTCCCTCCTCTTATGTAAAACTATGTCTATGTCTTTAAATCTGTGTATACCACTTTAAGAGTTTCATGTTGCCATGCTATGTACATAATTTAATTACTTTACTTATAGGTTTGTATATGCTACCCACGCTAATCGCCATTTGTGATGGAGAACTGGCAGGCCTTGTGCGCTCTTGCACCGCCAGTCCTTGCTGTGCTCCAGGGCATTAGGAGGGACCAGCGGATATAGGAAAGATATATAAGGGGGAGAGTTGGCTCTATTTAATGTGTGGCTAGACCGCGTGCAATGCTGTGGGTCCCTGTCTGTGCTCAAATCTTGTAGTTGAGTCATGTACTGTGGGCCCCTGGACTACTGTGCGTGCAGTTGAGCCCTGACTTCGACTTCCATGATGCTGGTGGTGGGCTGTGAAGATTAAGAACTGGAAGCGGAGAGGCAAGGTGCAGAGTGTATCTGAGGAGGTGCTGTAAGTGTTGGCAAGCTCATTCCCCTTCTTACTGGAGCAGCCATTCCCCTGGCTGTCAGAGGAAGTGTTTTGTTGCAGCAGTGCTACCCCAGAACTCCCATCACCCTCATTCACCAATTTGGCAAACACGTTGGGTTGTGCCAGATCAGGACCAGCCTCCTCTACACTTTTCCCTCTAATCCGCTTTCTATCTGTCACCCATCTATCTGCCTCATCAGGCAGAACCTCCATGCTACCATCCTCCCCCGCAAGTTGCTCATTTAGATCCAGGATTTAGGCTTCCAAACATGCAAAATGCACATATTCTGCACTGCAGTAGGCACCCTCAAATGGCTGTTCAAGGACTGCATACATTGCACAAGATGCACACTGGACAACATTGTTAAGTATGGAGAACTTTGTTCCTAATGGGGATGTCACAGATACAGTAGATGACAACAAGGTAATTTATACATATTATTTTCTCTGTTCATTATTGTTTTACTACCTCAAGAGAACCTATTTCAAGTAAAGTACCACACTGTTGTGAAAATAATAAAGGTTACTGTTCAACTGTAATTGCTTCATTTACTGCGACCATCTTGTAGAATGTGAGAATCATATTCCCAAGAGAATGGGGTCATTGTATTGTTTAATTGTATTTATTTGGTACTGTGTCTTTAAATACTATCGTATGGCTGAATTGCAATTTGGAGTTATGGTTGTGTTGTATTTCCCCCACTACAGGTGGCAATTGTGTCTTGGATTCACCAACCAAGATATGACAATATGAGAAAGAACAAGCTACATGGAGAAGAAAGTTGTCTGTCTGACAACAAAGACGACGTGTGCAACGTTTGATGTTGCCAAAAGTGGATAAACTAAGGTGAGACAGATACTGGCTTGGTGCTACTTAAACATCGGTTCCCGACATGTACAGCATGGAAGCCATCTTGGGCTATGTTAGCTAAGCTCTATAACAGGATGATAGCGCTTGCGTGCTTCATCACACCTTGGGACTGCAAATGAAAAACAAGAGGCACTGCATAGTGTGATAACCCCAATAAATGGATAGATAAAGGTAAATAAATCTGCTCACCAGATTAGGTTGTGCAACCTGTCAGGTGCCGCACTCTTTTAAGGATGGCATTTCCTGCCTATAGTGGCAGGGTAGGGTTAATTTTTGCTGGGATGGAGGACACACCTAATTGTCCCACCTCCCTCCCCATTTTTGTTTGGTTATTTAAATTGAAAATCTCTTTCTTGATGGTTTGTAAGGAAATGTGTATTGAATATGTTTTTCAAGTCCCAGCTGGCGGAAAACTTGTTATGGGTGGTACATGCCGCCGGGTCTCCGCTATGGGAATTTCACATCAATGGCGGTTGAAAACAAATAAATTAAGGTTGTCTATAAAACATGGATAATAAAGCTGTGGCCGACCTCCACCTATAAAGATTATAATGTGTGTTGTCTCATTATTGGCGTAATTAGGTGTGCCCAGTGGCACAGAGTAGAGAGGGCTTGGTTAAGCTCCCTGAAGTCCGGCACAACACTGGAAAAAATGTGGTTCAAGTTAGCGTGAACACTGCTCTCACCTGTTGACCTCTTCATCCAAGACCTCGCATGAATAACTAACATAAATAAAAAAGGCAGGATGCAATGACTGCTGTCACTAACTGCGATGAGGTCCAAATATTTAATAAGAAATAAAACGTACAACTCATTTCAAAGCTCCTTCCTAAGCTACATCAAATAATCAGAACAGGATCCAGGTGTAATCCACGACATCACCGAAATTTGCATGTAGCTAATATTATGCATATACTGAAATAATAGTAGCAATATATGTATATATATATATATATATATATATATATATATATACACACATATATGCATACATATATTTATTTATGGAATGACTATATATATATATAAAAATAAAACAAAACAAACATTAAAAATAAAAAAAATCATATTTCATTATTTCATGTTATTTTATTCTTTACCTTCATCATACCTCCCAACTTCCAAGTATCGCAAAGAGGGTCAACTGCTGCAAATGTTTTCCCTAAGCCACGCCTCTAATCCCTCCCAATCCCCGTCCATACACACCCACTTCAGCCCACACAGGACCATAATCCAATAGTGCCTTCTACACAATAGAATGCTAATAAGCTACCCCCACACAGTATAATGCCCTCATAGCTGCCACCATACAGTGTGATGCCCCCATACAGTATAATACCCACACAGATGCCCCATACAGTAAAATGCCCACACAGATGCTCCCATACAGTATAATGTCCCCATAGCTGCGCCCATACAGTATAATGCCCTCTAGCAGCCCCATACAGTATAATGCCCCATACAGTATAATGCCCCATACAGAATAATGCCCCCATAGCTGACCCATACAGTATAATACCTCCATAGCGGTCCCCATACAGTATAAAGCCCCATAGCTGCTCTTATACAGTATAATGCCCCATAGTTGCCCCATACAGTATAATGCCCCCACAGCTGCCCCATACAGTATAATACCCCTATAGATTCCCCCATACAGAATAATGCCTCTATAGCTACCACTAAACACTATAATGCCCGCATAGCTACCACCATACACTATAATAACCCATTAGCTGCCAATATACACTATAATGCCCCCACAGCTGCCCCATATAGTTTAATGCCCCCCATAGCTTCCCCGATACTGTATAATGCCCCCATAGCTGCCCTTATACAGTATAATGCCCCATAGCTGCCCCATACAGTATAATGCCCTGTAGCTGCCCGATACAGCATAATGCCCCTATAGCTGATCCATACTGTATAATTCTTCATAGCTGCCCCCATACAGTATTGTGCCCTAATAGCTGCTCTTATACAGTATAATAGCCCATAGCTGCACCATACAGTATAATGCCGCCACAGCTGCCCCATACAGTATAATGCCCCTATAGATTCCCCCATACAGTATAATGCCCCATAGCTACTACCATACACTAAAATGCCCCTATAGCTACCACCATACACTATAATGGATAGTGATGTCAGGGATTCCCTCTAGGAGTGGAATCCCCGGCCACAGCGTCGGCAACGCTACATGGATTTGCTACAAGAGGATTTCCCGGGGATTCACTACAGTATGAGGCGGAGCCACTGATGTCACTGTCACTTAAAGTAGCGCTGTGCCCGGGGCGTCCTCTGTACTAATGCTGAAGCTGTGAGCTGACGGTTCCTTGCTTCAGTATTCTACTTTCATTTAAATTTTTATCTTTTTTTGTTATTTTATTTCATTTTTATAAATATTTTTATACTTTTTTGAATATACTATTTCCGATATATATATATATATATATATATATATATATATACTCTTTGCTACTATTTTGTCAGTATATGCATAATGTTAATTACATGTCTTTTCATCTTGTTGAATCACCTGTGTATGTTGTCTTTGCCGGTGCTGCCCTGGTTTAAACATGAGTACTGTTCTGGTTATGTGTTTGTACCTGAGAAAGATGTAGAAACGCATTGCCTGTTTTATTTCTTATTAAATATTTTAACCTCATCGCAGTTAGTGACAGCGTCCATTGAATCCAACATTTTTTATTCCTGTTGGTTATATAAAACAGCGGTGAGCCCACCAAATAGTGTTCAGTGTTGGGAGAGAGCTAGGAGTGACCTGAACTGCGTAAAGAGACGAGAGTGTGGTGGCTTTTGAGGGAGTAAGCTTCTTGCCATTTCTGTTGTTGCAGTGAACCGGAATAGAGAAGTCTGAGGAAAGGGAGCTTGAGTTGAGCGTCATACGAGGGCTAGTGAGAATTGGGCTAGGCAGGGCAGGCATTAGAGGGGGAAATTGACCAATTGCCCAGGGCCCCCATTACTAAAGGGGCACCTCCTTCGGAATTGCTGTTCAGCTGCCAGTCCATGAAAGCAAGCAGGCGGATATCTGAAAAGCAGTAACAGTCAGGTAGAGAGTCTCTATCGTCGCATCAGCACAGAGGAGTGCCTTTTCAGCCTCCTCCAAATCCTGGCTGAGCTCTTCTTATGCTACACGTACTGTGTCTTTCTGATGCTGTTAGCGCCATGACGTAGTGTACGCTGGGGAGCGTCAGGACACAGTGAACTGGCGCCCAGAGGGAGTATAGCAGCGAAGAGTGGAGGAGGTACATTTATACGTAGGCAGCACGACTCAACGTATGCGTATGCGTATGATGTATGATGCTCAACTCAAGCTCCCTTTCCTCAGAATTCTCTATTCCGGTCCACTGCAACAACGGAAATGGCGAAAAGCTTACTGCAACACACTGCCATAGAATATTATCTCCAGGGTCTGATTTATTTATTTTATTTTGTGGTCTTAGTGACTTAAATCTGGGGTTTGATTCTGAGCAATGAGGAGGTACATATAATATGTGTGTATTATATGTGTATGATAGGAGTATGATATGAGTTTGATATGAGTTTGATATGTGTATGATATGTGTATGATATGTGTATTATATGTACCTTCTCCTTACTCAGAATCAAACCCCAGTTTTAAGTCACTTTGACCGCAAAATTAAAGAAATAAATTAGACCCTAGAGATAGTATTCTATGGCAGTGTGCTGCATTCATACACTGTCTGAATACATGTTTTTGCAATAATACTATGAAGCCGGTCGATATAGTGCTAAAGACTGTATATGAGAGCTGCATATATACTCTTAAAGGGTTTGTCCAGGCACAGACAACTGATAACCTATCCACAGGATTGGTCATCAGTATATGATCAGTGGGGGTCTGACACCCGGACCCTGCATCGATCTGCTGCTCTGGCTGCCTCTGGGTATAGGAGATGGCTCCGGTCACAGAATAGCGTCTGAGCTGCAGTACTGCAGCTCTGCTCCTATTTAAGCGAATAGGAGCAGATTTTCTGTTCTGCAACACAACTGCTATGCAGTGTATGGAGCCTTCTGCTTCCTGCTCTGTACACTGCATACAGTGCATAACATCCTGTGGCCGGAGCAGCTGGAACAGCTGATTCGTGTGGGGTCCGGGTGTCGGATATGCTGATGACCTATCCTGTGGATCGGTCATCAGTTGCCCGTGCCCGGACAACTCCTTTAAGTACTATATGGCCTGGCTGCAGCAGTTGTCTGGTCTGGGGTCTGAATTATTTTTCTTCTCTGTTATTGTGACATATTTTCTGTGGTCTGAATATTTATTGCTGCAATAACACTGTGCAGCCAGAGTAAAGTAATGGAAGAGAAGAGGTTGGTGTTCTGTAGACCGGTGAGTCTGAATAGAAAACCCGATTAATCCCTTCGCTCCGCAGCAATTTTTCGATTTTCACTTTTGTTTTTTCCTCACCACCTTCCAAAAACGCCATAATTTTTTTCATTTTTTCCGTCTATATAGCCATATGAGGGCTTGTTTTTTGCAGGACGAGTTGTAGATTTTCATTGCACCATTAGTTGTACCATATATATATAGTGTACTGGGAAACTGAAAAATAATTCTTTGTGGGGTGGAATGTGAAAAAAACAGCGATTTCTCAATTTTTTGGGGGGTTTTGTTTTTACGGCGTTCAACGTGTGGTAAAAATGATATGTTAATTTAATTATGCGGGTCAATACGATTACAGCGATATCAAATTTATATTTGTTTTCATTCACCAAATTGACTGAATGTAACTATGTTTTTGGTACAATATTTTAACATTTGGGGCCGCTCTTGGGGCTAGGCTATATCTGTGCGAGGGCCTGTAGCTGCAGCAGGGTCCTGGAGAGCAAGCAGAGGCTGGCAAAGTAGCCCACACTGTGGAAAGAGCTAGCTATGCGGCTAGAGGTGGAATGTATAGAAAACATTCAACATAGGCAAAGTGAAGAGTGAGGCCCCATGCACACAATGGTAGTTTCTATCTGTAATTACAGATCTGTAATTACGGATCATCTGGGGACCAATTGATTTCTATAGGCCACGGACACCATTCTGTATATTTACGGATGTGTATCCAGACCATAGAAATGATCTGCAAAATATAGAACATGTCCTAAATTGCGAACAGCTAAGGCTGAGCATCCGTAGCCGTCCGTAATTGCGCAAGCATTGCTATGCGACGGCAGGGGATTCCCTAAGAAAACGGTACCTGAGCAATGATGTGACCTTTAAAGGGGTTGGGACATGTGGGTGACATAATTTGTAGCCTCCCTCGTGTTTTTGCTGATCTGTAAATGCAGATGAACTACGGACCGTATTTGCAGACAACATGCCAGATATGCAGATGACTACAGATCCATATTTGCGGACAGTAAAATATAGGGCCTTCTTAGTTAGCCAGCTATCACCAACTACAAAATGTGCGAACCACGCAGATGCAGCCATCACCTTGCGGCCTACTAAGCCTGAACAGACTTCCCCTTGCATTAAGGGATGGATGCCCTTGGCAATAACTCTGCCGGTCACATAGAAAAACAAGCCAGCTATCTTGCCAGCCTGCTCCACCTGTATATAGTTGTAACTACGTGCTGTATGTCCCACACCAGGAAGAATGTATATAATATTTGTGGCCAAACGAAATGGCAAACGAACTGTACATATTGTTAAGTTGAAAGTTAAAGTGGTTATGCTTATTTTCTGCTTCGTTTCATCTTTTTCCGAGGCATTTCTGCGGGGGCTCTACTATCACATCACCGCCACTCTCACCTTAAAATTTCTCACCTACATTTCTACCTTTCAAAATAAAGGGGAGCCTCCGTTATATATCTTTGTGGTACAATAACAAGTTGGCAAAATGAAAAAAAGAGCCTTATAAAATAGTTATTTTAGAGAGAGAGATCATTTCATGGAAAATAGATGTGTTACTGCTGTGTATTCAGTGTGGAAATCCATGACACACTCTACAATTTCACATTTTCTGCTGTCTAATTTTATTTCCTGGATCAAATCAAACCAGGAAATTTGCATTTCTTAACATCGTTTGTAAAGCTGAAACATTGAATATTGCTGCCAACCCACCCCAGCTGTGAGACGTATCATTGCTAAGTCTGATACTGTGTATATGTTTCTTTAGATCGACCCCAGGCAAAACCGGATCCACACAATTGCACGATGGAGGAGCGAAAATGCACGTCTCGAGGAGCTTATATTCAAAGCACAGGATTGCTATTTTAGTGATATGTATAGATTATTATTGGTCCTAGCAACTTCCAGATTTTGAATATGCTTCTTGGATGGAATTTCTTTTTGGATGAAACAGGGACAGGGAACATCTGGATGGCAGTGGAGATTTGAAGCATTGCAGGAATGGACAGGTCATTAACAAATACTCTGCACCTGCGCTACAGCTGTTCCTGTACAAGGGTCACATACAAGGAGGAAACATGACATAGGAAGAAGCTGTTTTACCATCAGGTTTTATCCACAGGGCACAGAAGGAAGTTGAATTCTCCATGCACCTGGTTAACATATGAGTCTATTGCCGGGTTTTGGGAATGTTTTTTTTAGAAGTACAATGCATTTCAAATAATCCCAGCTTTTCATGTGGATCCAGGGGCGTAGCTAGAGGGGGGGGGGGTCAAGCGGGGCATGTGCCCCGGCGCAACTTAGAGGGGGGCCGCCAGCGCCACCTCCTCCTGCACTATAATTGTACCTGTGTCTATAGGACACAGGTACAATTAGAAGCAATGAATGGCCGGGTACGTTTCGTGCCCGGCCATTCAAGCGGTATCGCGCTTCCGTCGCTGAAAGGCGCTGACTGACAGGGAAAGTCATTCTGCCCAGCCAATCAGCACCTTTCATAGACGCTTCATTCAACCCCAGGAGACCTGCGCACAAGAGAGCAGGTCTCCATTGCTGCCGGCCGGCGTGGGAATGGGATTCATGTGAATTTGAATAGTTTATTATTTTATTGTAATAAGAAAGTGTGTGGCATTATCTACAAGGGGGGCTTTATCTACAGTGGGGGGCTTTATCTATGGGGGGCTTTATCTACGGATGTGGCTTTATCTACACTGGGGTGCTTTATCTATGGGGGCCTTTATCTACGGGGGGTGGCTTTATCTTCAGGGGGGCTTTATCTATGGGGGGCTTTTTCTACAGGGGTGGCTTTATCTACAGTGGGGGCTTTATCTATGGGGGCTTTATCTACGGGGGTGGCTTTATCTACAGTGGGGGGCTTTATCTATGGGGGGCTTTATCTATGGGGGCTTTATCTATGGGGGGCTTTATCTACAGGGGGCTTTATCTATGGGGGCTTTATCTATGGGGGGCTTTATCTACAGGGGACTTTATCTATGGGGGCTTTATCTATGGGGGGCTTTATCTACAGGGGTGCTTTATCTATGGGGGGCTTTATCTACAGGGGGCTTTATCTATGGGGGGGCTTTATCTACAGGGCTGTCTGGAGAGAGAAAAATATACACAGCGCCACATGGTGCAAGATAAACCTTAAAAGATGGGGTAATGAATAGCAAGGGTAAGTGGTTAGGCTCACCATAAAGCTAGTACTGGCAGGTACAGCTAAGTGTAAAAGACCGTTTTTTGTAGCCAGGTTGCAGCTTTCCGTATCCAGGTACCGGCATCAAGGGAATGAGCCGCAGGAAAGTGAGGATTATATATTTCAATAAAATATATATATTTAAAAACTGGATATTTTATGGAGAGCGCTCCTTGATAAGAAGAAAAGGCAGATAGGTACTGGTCAGCTGATTTATTGTGCAACACAGGGTGGGCAACGCGTTTCAACGCAGAACATGCGTCTTCGTCAGGCCGAGAAATAGGTATAAATGAATAGCACAGCATACAGTTTAAATACACAGAGAAGGTTGGGGAGGGGTTAAAAAAAACGCCAAAAAACACATAGTAATCAGAAAAGTAAATAAAACCAGGTGTGGCTGACATCATTAGGTAAATAGTCACAATAATAAAAAACATTGGATACGTAAAAGAAGTTCATACATATAGATATAAATGTATAACAGGCAGTAACAGTAGAGATAGAGATTCAAAGGCAATCCTAAAAGTGCAGAACAGAGTATTTAAGGAGCAAATGTATATTACGGACGGATGAAAAAAAAGGGGGGGGGGAAGCAGAGTGGACATTATAACATTTCGAAATAATGGAAAGATCGATATAGCAGAAGGCTTACCGAAATTCTGAAGAGGCAGTATGGGAGTGGGCAGACGATGAAAGCACGAACGGCGGCGAGCGCCAAAGTGCAGAGAGATAAAAGAATCTTTTCCTATTAAAACGTTTATTAACTGCAGTAATAGCTATGTCATTTATCTCCTCAAATGCTCCTGCAACCTGCAATACGTGGGGGGAACAATCCAACAACTATGGTGCAGGCTCAACAAGCATAGATTTAATGTGAAAACCGCTTTTTTAACCGCTTCCCGACCGCCCACTGTATATTCATGTCGGCATTTGCTGGGCTCTGTGCAGTGCCGACGTGAATTCACGGTGGGTGTTAAAAGCACGATCCGGGTGTCTCAGAGTAGCGCTGACACCCGGATCGCGCTGTTATCACCTACCTCTGTTCCCGGAGATATGATCGGGACCTGATTAGTTCAGGTCCCGGTCATGTGATCGCAGGGAAAGTGTGTTGTAGCAACCAACTGGAAAGTTTGTTGCTATAACAAACTGGAAAGTTTGTTGCTACAACAAACTTTCCCGGGGAATGATTGCAGGTGCTGCAGTCGGTTATAAGGCAGAACCGGGGGCCATATAACAGCCCCCGGGTCTGCCATGCACAGCAGCCTATGAGAACCAGCCGGATGCTGGTTCTCATAAGCTTCCTGTCAGTGTGACTCTCAGCGTCACACTGACAGTTTATAATACGTTACACTACCTAGGTAGTGTAATGTATTATAGCAGCGATCAGTGCTGCAGGTCTTCAAGTAAAACAAGTAAAAAGTAAAAAATAAAGTAATAAAAAAGTTTTATAAAAGTGTAAAAACAAGTTATAAAAGTTACAAAAAGAAATAATGCTTTTTTTCCTTTAATAAGTCTTTTATTATAGGAAAAAAATGAAAATGTTAAAAAAAGTACACATATTTGGTATCACCGCGTTCGTAACGACCCAACCTATAAAACTATAATATTATTTTTCCCGCACGGTGAACACCGCAAAAAAAATAATTAAAAAACAATGTCAGAATCACTTTTTTTTGGTCATCAACCCTCCCAAAATATGGAATAAAAACTGTTCAAAAAGTCGCATGTACCCCAAAATAATACCAATAAAAACTACAACCCGTCCCGCAAAAAACAAGCCCTTACACCGCTTTTTTGACGGAAAAATATAAAATTATGGCTCTCAGAATATGGTGACACAGGAAATAAATAATTTTATCAAAGTGATTTTATTGCGCAATCGCCACAAAACATAAAAAACCTATATACATATGGTATCGCTGTAATCGTACTGACCCGCAGAATAAAGTAAAATGTCATTTATACCGCACGGTGAATACTGTAAAAAAAAAAAAATACAAAAAACATTGTCAGAATTTATGTTTCTTTGTCACTTTGCTTCCAAAAAAATCTAATAAAAAGTGATAAAAAAAAAATCACATGTACCCTAAAATGATACTAATGAAAAGTACAGATTGTCCCGCAACAAATAAGCCCTCACACAGCTCCGTTGGAGAAAAAATAAAAAAGTTCTGGCTCTCAGAATATGGCGATGCAAAATGTGCAGAGTGTTCCAAAAGCGGATAGGATCGGGCACCATTTATCAGTGCGACGCCGGGAACATATCTGCGAATTATTATTTATGTACCCCATTATTATACCCTCTTATTATGTCCTGATGTTCTCCGCACAGATTACACATACCCACACATCATAACTGAAATACCAGCAAAACCCCAAACAGTTACCAAGCAAAATCTGCGCTCCAAAAGCCAAATGGCGTTCCCTCCCTTCTGAGCCCCACAGCGTGCCCAAACACCAGTTTACGTTCACATATATGACATTTTATATCCGGGAGAACCCGCTCAACATTGTATGAGGTATTTGTCTTCAGTGGCACAAACTGGGCACAATATATTGTGCATTAAAATGGCATATCATTGGAAAATTGTAATTTTCACTTTGCACCATCCGCTGTGCATTAACGCCTTGGCGCACCACGACTTAATAGAATGTCTTGGTGCGAGGGGTTATATATGGAGCGGGCTCACGCGCTTTGCCCGCTCCATATTCTGCAGGTGTCCGCTGTGTATTACAGCGGACACCCGGGACTAACGGACAGGAACAGCGATCGCGCTGTTACAGGAGCCTGTAAAATGACATTATACTGCAATACATTAGTATTGCAGTGTATTGTACCAGCGACCTAATGATCGCTCGTTCCAGTCCCCTAAAGGGACTTTTGGGAGGTTTCCACTGTTTTGGTACCTCAGGGGCTTTGCATATGCGACATGACACCCGAAAACCAGTCCAGCTAAATTTGAGCTCCAAAAGCCAAATATTGTTCCTTCCCTCCTGAGTCCTGCCGTGGGTCCAAACAGCAGTTTATTACCACATATGGCGTATTGCTGTAATCAGGACAAATTGCTTTACAAATTTTGGGGTAATTTTTCTCCTTTATTCATTGTAAAAATTAAACATTTCTATGTTTTTTCAGAAAAAAGTAGATTTTCATTTTCACGGCCTAATTCCACTAAATTCAGCAAAAAAACTGTGGCGTCAAAATGCTAACTATACCCCTAGAACAATTCCTTGAGGGGTGTAGTCTTCAAAATGGGGTCAGTTTTGGGGGGATTCCACTGTTTTGCTTACTCCAGGGAGTTGCAAACGTGACATGGCACTGAAAAACAATCCAGCAAAATCTGCGCTTCAAAATCCAAATGGCGCTCCTTCCCTTCTGAGCTCTGCTGTGGGTCCAAACAGCAGTTTAGTACCACATATGGGGTATTGGCGTAATCGGGAGAAGTAGCTTTACAAGTTCTGGGGTGCTTTTTAATCTTTATTCCTTGCAAATATTATTTTTTTTAAATATTTTTTCAGAAAAAAAGTAGATTTTCACTTTCACAGACAAACTCCAATAAATATAGAAGAAGACCTGTGGGGTCAAGATGCTAACTGTACCCCTAGATAAATTCCTTGAGGTGTGTAGTTTCCAAAACCGTCTCACTTTTGGGGGATTTCCACTGTTTTGGCACAAGACCTCTTCAAACCTGACATGGTGCCTAAAATATATTCTAAAAAAAGGAGGCCCCAAAATCCACTAGGTGCTCCTTTGCTTCTGAGGCCTGTGTTTCAGTCGATTATCACACTAGAGCCACGTGTGGGATATTTCTAAAAACTGCAGAATCTGGGCAATAAATATTGAGTTGCATTTCTCGGGTAAAACCTTCTGTGTTACAGAATTTTTTTTATTACAAATGAATTTCAGCAAAAAAAATAAAATTTGTAAATTTCACCTCTACTTTGCTTTAATTCCTGTGAAGCGCCTAATGGGTTAAGAAACTTTCTGAATGCTATTTTTAATACTTTGAGGGGTGCAGTTTTTAATATGGGGTGATTTATGGGGTCTATCTAGTACATAAGGCCCTCAAAGCCACTTCAGAACTGAACTGGTCCCTGTAAAAATGGCCTTTTGAAATTTTCTTGAAAATGGGAGAAATTGCTGCTAAAGTTCTAAACGTTGTAACGTCCTAGAAAAATAAAATAATGTTCAAAAAACTATGCAAATATAAAGTAGACATATGGAATATATAAAATAGTAACTATTTTCTGTGGTATTACTATCTGTTTTACAAGCAGATACATTTAAAATGAGAAAAATCATAATTTTTGCAAATTTTCTCAAAATTTTGGTATTTTTCACAAATAAGCAATGAATTTATTGACCAAATTTTTCCACTAACATAAAGTACAATATGTCACGAGAAAACAATCTCAGAATCGCTTGGATAGGCAAAAGCATTCCAGAGTTATTAACACATAAATTGACACATGTCAGATTTGAGAAAATGGGGCTGGTCATGAAGGTCAAAATGAGCTCAGTCTTGAAAGGGTTAAAACATAGTGTTTCACGACACTTCTTAACTGTTCATAATAGGGACTTTAGTAATATTTGTGTCACCCCCATTGAATCCATCTCGGCTATTGACAACGATAGGTACAATAGACTCAAACAAAGGGAGAATTATTGGATTTTTAAATTATCTTGTCTGCAGCCTGGCGGTCTTAACGATATTTCAGAATCTGCATTGGATTGATTGATATTTTCCGAACCATATGTGTGTTTCTTTGGTTATGTAATGCTATGTATATATTAATATCTCAATACGTTAAATCGTGTATGAACTGCTTTGTTTATAGACCTTCTACATTCATATGTTCGTTTTTCTCATTTCCTTCATATTTACTTTTTTGAATGAATTTACTTCTCCTGTCTCCTCGATATCTACTCTTTTCCCCCATCGGACGAGTAATTTCATTATTTTATTTTATTTCATACTTTATTGCTACTGCTTCATTCATACTTCCCCAAAAAATATGACTAAAATGTAATATTTCTTCTTTCACCTACCCTCCTTTTTGTAGTGATGCATCCTCCGTCTGTAGCGTCCTTTTGCTTTTTACATCTGTTTTCCCCTTTGCGGCCACCGTAGTTACGGTGGTCGCCTTGACTACGCTGACGCCGGCATGTGTTGTTGTTGTTTTATCTCTCTGCACTTTGGCGCTCGCCGCCGTTCGTGCTTTCATCGTCTGCCCACTCCCATACTGCCTCTTCAGAATTTCGGTAAGCCTTCTGCTATATCGATTTTTCCATTATTTCGAAATGTTATAATGTCCACTCTGCTTCCCCCCCCCCTTTTTTTCATCCGTCCGTAATATACATTTGCTCCTTAAATACTCTGTTCTGCACTTTTAGGATTGCCTTTGAATCTCTATCTCTGCTGTTACTGCCTGTTATACATTTATATCTATATGTATGAACTTCTTTTACGTATCCAATGTTTTTTATTATTGTGACTATTTACCTAATGATGTCAGCCACACCTGGTTTTATTTACTTTCCTGATTACTATGTGTTTTTTGGCGGTTTTTTTAACCCCTCCCCAACCTTCTCTGTGTATTTAAACTGTATGCTGTGCTATTCATTTATACCTATTTCTCGGCCTGACGAAGACGCATGTTCTGCGTTGAAATGCGTTGCCCACCCTGTGTTGCACAATAAATCAGCTGACCAGTACCTATCTGCCTTTTCTTCTTATCAAGGAGCGCTCTCCATAAAATATCCAGTTTTTAAATATATATATTTTATTGAAATATATTATCTACAGGGCGGCTTTATCTACAGGGGGCTTTATCTATGCTGGGCTCTATCTACAGGGGGGCTATAGACTGTGGTGGGCTATCTATGAAGCACCATATAGAGGGGTGGGCTATATCTACAGGGGGCTATATACAGGGGTGGGCTATCTATGGAGCACTATATACAGGGGTGGGCTATATCTACAGGGAGGCTATATACAGGGGTGGGCTATCTATGGAGCACTATATACAGGGGTGGGCTATATCTACAGGGGGCTATATACAGGGGTGGGCTATCTATGGAGCACTATATACAGGGGTGGGCTATATCTACAGGGGGCTATATACAGGGGTGGGCTATCTGTGGAGCACTATATACAGGGGTGGGCTATATGTGGAGCACTATATACAGGGGTGGACTATATGTGGAGCACTATATACAGGAGTGGGCTATATCTACAGGGGGGCTATATACAGGGGTAGGCTATCTGTGGAGCACTATAGGGTGAGCTATTTGTTGGACACTATATTCCGGTTGTGGGCTATATGGGGGCACTATTTACAGGGGGCTCTATGGGGGGCACTTTCTACAGGGGGCTCTATGGCAGGCACTATCTACTGGGGGCACAGTGTGTGTGTGGGACACGGTGTATGGTGCTATTATAATTAGAGGAGCAGTGTATGGCACCAATATATTTAGGGCCGTAGTGTGTGGTATAATGAGAACTTTATCTTTATTTATAGGTGTAGAAATGTTGGAAAAGTGAGAAGCTGAAGGCATCTGAGCGGCAAACTGCAGAAATGGGCTGTGACCGGGAGAAGTCATGATAGATGTCTGGACCGGCGGGAGAAGAAAAGAACTAGATTCTGAGACGTCCCCGGTGAGTCACTTAATGTAAATGTTTATTCTGCTTCTAATCAGCACTGTAGTCACTGTATGATCTGCAGCAAGATGATGGGTGGTATGATTATCATATGATTTATTTTTTGTGAAACAGCATCTCCCAGCATATCCTTACCATTGTTTGGGCCATGCTGGGTGCTGCAGTTTTACGCCGTACATACCTATACGGCAGGGGTTGCACTAAATTGAGCTGTATTTGTGCTGGTGTTGTATTTATGTACTGAGCACTATTCTTGTATTGTGTATAGAACTATACTGCTTGTAAAATGTACAAATGTTTTTATACTCGAGTTACATAAAAAGAAATGTGGAAAAGAAATGACACATCATTGATTGGTAGAGAAAACAAACACGGCGAGGGGGAAGGAGATGTTGGGAAAGAGGTTGGGGGGAGCGCCAAACTGAATCTTTGCCCCGGGTGCTGGAGAACCTAGCTATGCCTCTGTGTGGATCATAACAGCTGCAAATGCATTAGCAACAACACATAAGATTGCATCGATCTAGAGCTGTCCTGACTTAGAGAACAGGAAGTATAAAGCAGACTCCAATCACTATGATATTCTGTGCTGCCTATTCATCATATTGACAACAAAGCACTGGACAAAGCTAGAGAAAGCAATTACACTTATAGGGTAAGTTCACACGGGATGGATACGCTGCGTAAAGGTATCCGCCCCGGTGACTGCAGGGAATTCCAGCCCAAAAATCACACCAAATTGTGGTGCAGTTTTTCCCCTGGAATGTCCGCTGTGGAAAACTGCAGCATTATTGGCCCCCTGGATGACGTTTCATCCCAGGAGACCACTGCAGCCTGTGATTGGCTGCAGCAGCAGTCACATGGAATGAAAGATTGTCCCAGGAGTCCGGCCCTCTGACATCATCCAGGCCGGCCTCCTAGGATGATATTTCATCTCATGCAACCGCCGCTACAGTCTGTGATTGGCTGCAGCGGTCACATGGGATGAAATGTCATCCCAGGAGACTGGCCTGCTGAACGTCAAAGGTATAAAGTATAAGGTGGTTTTTTTTCTCCTAAGTTGCGATTTTTGCAGCGTAATCGCTGTGATTCCGCTGCAAAAGTCGTAACACTTGACTGTTGCAGGTTTTATAACCCCATTGAACTCAATGGGGAAAACCAGCAGCAAAATATTGGCAACCACAACGGACATGCTGCAGCTTAAAAAACCGCACCACAGGTCAATTTGTGTGCGGAATCTTCGCATATCATGTATGCAGCGTGTGGATGAGATTTCTTGAAATCTCATCCACTCTTCTGCTACTTGGTATTATGCATGCTCTTGGTATTATGCTGCGGATTTTACGCACCAAAATATGTTGTGGAAAAGCCGCAGTATTTACACCACATGTTGACTAACTCTTGAGGTGGTTTTACACAGGCAGATATCCAATGTTTACCTTTTTTAAAACGAGCACCGATCAACAATACGGAGCAATAATGGGGATGAAAGATCGTTACTACGATCGCTCGTCGCCATGCATTTGCATCATGCCGGCAACACATCTTGTTTACGTTGTGCTGCCGACAACAATGATATTTTATGCTGCGTAACCCTTTAATGACCGGGCATGTTTGTACCTTAATGACCAAGCCAGATTTGTCAAATCTGGTATGTCTGACTTTATCAGAGAATAACTCTGTGAAAGTTTTGAATATCCAAGTAATTCTGACATTGTTTTTTCGTCACATGTTGTACTTTATTTTAGTGGTAAAAGTAGACTGATACAATTTGCGGAAATTAATAAAAAAATAGAAAAATGGAAGAAATTTTGTAAAAATTACAATTTTCCCCTATTTTTAACTGCAATATGTCACATACAGTGAAGGAAATAAGTATTTGATCCCTTGCTGATTTTGTAAGTTTGCCCACTGTCAAAGACATGAACAGTCTAGAATTTTTAGGCTAGGTTAATTTTACCAGTGAGAGATAGATTATATAAAAAAAACAACTGAAAATCATATTGTCAAAATTATATATATTTATTTGCATTGTGCACAGAGAAATAAGTATTTGATCCCTTTGCCAAACAAGACTTAATACTTGGTGGCAAAACCCTTGTTGGCAAGCACAGCAGTCAGACGTTTTTTGTAGTTGATGATGAGGTTTGCACACATGTTAGATGGAATTTTGGCCCACTCCTCTTTGCAGATCATCTGTAAATCATTAAGATTTCGAGGCTGTCGCTTGGCAACTCGGATCTTCAGCTCCCTCCATAAGTTTTCGATGGGATTAAAGTCTGGAGACTGGCTAGGCCACTCCATGACCTTAATGTGCTTCTTTTTGAGCCACTCCTTTGTTGCCTTGGCTGTATGTTTCGGGTCATTGTCATGCTGAAAGACCCAGCCACGAGCCATTTTTAATGTCCTGGTGGAGGGAAGGAGGTTGTCACTCAGGATTTGACGGTACATGGCTCCATCCATTCTCCAATTGATGCGGTGAAGTAGTCCTGTGCCCTTAGCAGAGAAACACCCCCAAAACATAATGTTTCCACCTCCATGCTTGACAGTGGGGACAGTGTTCTTTGGGTCATAGGCAGCATTTCTCTTCCTCCAAACACGGCGAGTTGAGTTAATGCCAAAGAGCTAAATTTTAGTCTCATCTGACCACAGCACCTTCTCCCAATCACTCTCAGAATCATCCAGATGTTCATTTGCAAACTTCAGATGGGCCTGTACATGTGCCTTCTTGAGCAGGGGGACCTTGCGGGCACTGCAGGATTTTAATCCATTACGGCGTAATGTGTTACCAATGGTTTTCTTGGTGACTGTGGTCCCAGCTGCCTTGAGATCACTAACAAGTTCCCCCGTGTAGTTTTCGGCTGAGCTCTCACCTTCCTCAGGATCAAGGATACCCCACGAGGTGAGATTTTGCATGGAGCCCCAGATCGATGTCGATTGACAGTCATTTTGTATATCTTCCATTTTCTTACTATTGCACCAACAGTTGTCTCCTTCTCACCCAGCGTCTTACTTATGGTTTTGTAGCCCATTCCAGCCTTGTGCAGGTCTATGATCTTGTCCCTGACATCCTTAGAAAGCTCTTTGGTCTTGCCCATGTTGTAGAGGTTAGAGTCAGACTGATTATTTGAGTCTGTGGACAGGAGTCTTTTATACAGGTGACCATTTAAGACAGCTGCCTTTAATGCAGGCACCAAGTTGATTTGGAGCGTGTAACTGGTCTGGAGGAGGCTGAACTCTTAATGGTTGGTAGGGGATCAAATACTTATTTCTCTGTGCACAATGCAAATAAATATATATAATTTTGACTATGTGATTTTCTTTTTTTTTTTTATATATATAATCTATCTCTCACTGGTAAAATTAACCTAGCCTAAAAATTCTAGACTGTTCATGACTTTGACAGTGGGCAAACTTACAAAATCAGCAAGGGATCAAATACTTATTTCCTTCACTGTATGTACACACATAATGTACAATTTTTTAAATTAAATATATATTTCTATCTCTTTACTCTATTTTGGCAGCACTTTTGAAAAAATAAAATACATTTTCAGCAATTTAGAGGACTTACAAATTGAATAATAATTTTATAAATTTTGAAGTACATTTTGTTTTCCTGCACCAAGCCAGGTTTTCAGAGGCTCATAGGTCTCAGAGTGATGGAAACCCCCACAAATGACCCCATTTAGAAAACTAGACCCCTTAAGGTATTTACCTAGGGGTATAGTAAGTATTTTGACCCCACAGTTTTTTGCTAAATTTAATACATAGCAGGTGGAAAAAAAAATTGCACTTTTTTTTCATAAAAGTATCAGTTTGAAGACCAATTTCTTTGTAAAGCGACCATGAGAATGAAGAAACACACCACAAAATCTATCACCCTGTTTCTTCTGTTTTCAAAAATACCCACATTGTGGCCCTAATGCGCTGCCTGGACACACGGCAGGACCCAAAAGGAAGGGAGCACCCGGAGGCTTTCAGGGCTCATATTTTGCTTGAAAATGTTTTAGGCCCCACCGTACATATGGAGAGGCTTTGAGCTGCCAGAACGATAGAAACTCCCCATAAACTACACCATTTAGAAAACTAGACCCCATAACGTAATTATTTAGGTGTATAGTAAGTATTTTGACCCCACAGTTCTTTGCTAAATTTAATGCATATCAGGTGAAAAAAAAAAAAATTTCACTTTTTTCATAAAAGTATTAGTTTGAAGACCGATTTCTTTGTAAAGCGAACATGAAAATGAAGAAACACACCCCAAAATCTATCACCCTCTTTCTCCTGCTTTCAAAAATACCCACATTGTGGCCCTAATGAGCTGCCTGGACACACGGCAGGACCCAAAAGGAAGGGAGCACCCGGAGGCTTTCAGGACTCATATTTTGCTTGAAAATGTTTTAGGCCCCACTGTACATTTGGAGAGGCTTTGAGCTGCCAGAACGATAGAAACTCCCCATAAACGACCCCATTTCGAAAACTAGACCCCTTAAGGTATTTATCTAGGGGTATAGTTAGCATTTTGAAAACACAGGTTTTTCGCTAAATATATTGGAATTAGTCTGTAAAAATTAAAATGTACTTTTTTTCTGAAATAACATAGAAATTTTTATTATTTACAAGGAATAACGAAGAAAATGCACCCCAACATTTGTAAAGCAATGTCTCCCGATTACGACAATACCCCATATGTGGTAATAAACTGCTGTTTGGACCCACAGCAGGGCTCAGAAGGGAAGGAGTGCCATTTGGATTTATGATTTTGCTGGAATGGTTTTCGGTGCCATGTCGCATTTGCAATGCACTGGAGGGACCAAAACAGTGGAAACCCACCAAAAGTGACCCCATTTTGGAAAAACCTTCAAGGAATTTTTCTAGGGGTATAGTGAGCATTTACACCCCACGGGTCTTTTGCAGAGTTTATTAGAATTAGAGCGCGAAAATTAATATCAAAATTTTTTCCACTAAAATGTTGCATTTTCTCATTTTCACAAGGGATAAAGGAGGACAAAAACAACCATTTTTTATAAAGCAATTTCTCCCGAGTACGGAAATGCCCCACATGTGATCATACGTTTTTTCATTAGAAATGAATTAACCCTTTCAGGACTGATCCATTTTTTGCTTTCTTATTTTAGATTTTCACTCCCCGCTTTCCAAGAGCCATAACTTTTTTATTTTTCCATCAATAGAGTGGTGTGAGGGCTTATTTCTTGCGGGAGGAGCTGCAGTTTTTATTGGTACAATTTTTTGGTACATAAAAAGTGATTCAAAAGCTGTATTACATTTTTTTTTTAGAGCGAAGGTGACAAAAATACTAATGTATTGCAGTATATTGTTATTCTTACAGGCTTCTGTAACAGAGCGATCGCTGTACCTGTCCGTTTGTACCGAGGGGGCCTGCTGTAATGCACAGCCGACACCCGCAGCTTATGGAGCGGGCTCAGCACGTGAGCCGGCTCCATGCATCAACCGCCGCACCATGACGGGCAATTAAGTCATAGTGCACAAAGGGGTTAATGCGCAGCGGATGGTTCAAAGTGAAAATTGCAATTTTCCACTGATACGCCATTTTAGTGCATAATATGTTGTGCCCAGTTTGTGCCACAGAAGACAAATACCTCATAAAACGTTAAGCGGGTTCTCTCGGGTATGGCGACGCCATATGTGTGGGCGCAAACTGCTGCTTTTGCCATTTTGCTTTTGGAGCGCAGATTTTGCTTGGTATTTTTTCTGTTTTGGGTTTCGCTGGTATTTCAGTTTATAATGTGGGGAGCATGTGTAATCTGTGCGGAGTACATCAGGGCATAATAAGAGGGTATAATAATGGGGTAAATAAATAATATTTCATAGCTGTGTGGCCGGTGTCGCACTGATAAATGGCGCCCGATCTTATCCACTTTTGGATACTCTGCACATTTTGTATCGCTATATTCTGAAAGCCAGATTCTAACAATCTGTAGTTTTGATTGGTACCATTTTGGGGTACATGCGATTTTTTTTGATCACTTTTTATTCAATTTTTTTGCAATCCTGAGCAAAAAACAGGAATTCTGACACCGTTTTTTAGGTTTTCTTTTTGCGGCGCTCACCGTACGCTATAAATGACATTTTTACTTTATTATGCGAGTTGGTACGATTACGGCGATGCCATATGTATATAGGTTTGGTCCTTTTTTTTAGCGTTTGCACAATAAAATGACTTATTTATAATAAAAAAAAAAATCTGTGTCACCATATTCTGAGAGACATAATATTTTTATTTTTTAGTCAAAAAAGCTGTGTAAGGGCTTGTTTTTCCGGGACGGATAGAAGTTTTTATTGGTACTATTTTCGGGTACATGCGACTTTTTGATCACTTTTTATTCTTTATTTAGGGAGCGGTGGTGACCAAAAAAATTGTGATTCTGTCGTAGGTTTTTATTGATTTTTTTTTGGGGTGTTCATCGTGCAGGAAAAATAACATTACAGTTTTATAGTTGGGGTCGTTACGAACGCGGTGATACAAAATATGTGTACTTTTTTAACGTGTTCATTTATTTTCTATAATAAAAGTCTTATTATAGGGAAGAAAAGCATTTTGTGTTTATAGAACTTATAACTTTTATTTGTACACTTTTTTTAAAACATTTTTATTACTTTTTTTACTTTTTTCACTTGTCCCACTAGGGGACACTTAGACTTGCAGCTTTGATCGCTGCTAGAGTACATTACACTACACACGTAGTGTAATGTACTCCTAACTGTCATTGTGACGTAACTGTCACACTGACAGGAAGCCTCGGAGGACCGGCCGGAGGCTGCTCCTCCGAGGCATCCGTACATGGCAACCCGGAGGTCATTATCTGACCTCCGATTGCCGTGACAAGCATCGGTAGCCCCCACGATCACTTCGTGGGGGCTGCCGATGTGCTTCAAACCACTTAAATGCGGCGATGGCAATCCGTCGCCGCACTTAAGGGGTTAATTGCCGAAAGCAGCGGCGATGGTCCGCTATCCGGCGAGACTGATGTCTCAGCTGTCTAGGACTCTAGGTTTACACAGAGTGACAGTTTGAAATGCTGACGAAAATGAACGTCATGGTGCGGGAACTAGCAGTCGACCATGACGTTCATTTTCGTCCTTGGTCGTGAAAGGGTTAAAAGATGCAATCAGCAGATAAACTAGCGATTCCCCGTTCATTAACTGATCTCTGCCCCGTTTACACAGGGCAATGATTGGGAACGTGTGTTCACCGAATCATTGGCCTGTAGGAGGGATCACCACTGTCGGTAATGCAATGCAAGAGACGCAACTTCTTGGTTCAACTTCTTTACTGTAATAAACACGTACAGGAGTTTCTCTTCTGTAATAAACATGTACAGGAATTTCTCTGTTATGGAGCAGACAGGAATCCTGAGGTTGGGGACTTCGATCCCGCTGGAAGTCCCCCGAAGAGAGGTCGTGCCTGAACCCGCGTTGCCAGGCATGGCTACGATCACACCGCTGTCAGTCACAGTGGTAGCTACCCACTACTGTCAGCCTACCCTTGGGTAAGAGTCACACTCTCGGCCCGTGGGTCGCGTCATGGGAATCAGTGGACTTCTGTCTGCTTCTGTCCCAACAATATTAGCTAATAACAGTTCAAAGCATTTCTTACAGGCGGTGATTACAGAAGTTATAACTCTTGGGTAAACGCAGGGACACCGGCACGGTTAATGAGATATCGCAACTGATCTTCGGCCTAGCTGAGTCGTCTGTCACTTTAAGGACTAGTCTTCTATGCGCACTGTGACTGTGTTTAACGAGGGACGTCACTTCTGAGGAGAGTCACTGGTTATAACATGGGCACGGGTACTTTCTCTAGGAAGGGACCTAGGATCCTTGTCAGGGAGTCATAGACCGGTACCTGTGACTGTTGCTGATGGCACCCTCCGCTCCTGCCGGTCCTCTGTTGCTGCACCGACCTCTGCTCCTCTGGCTGCTGCAGGTGGCACACTTCTGCTCCTGTCGGTCCTCTGTTGCTGGTTACAAGGCCACGCTCCGGTTGTCTCAGTCCTCTGCGGTGTCAGACAGCCCTTGCTGCTGTCCCCTTCGTAACTTATCCGGGCCACCGGTCTTTGACCTCTCTCCTCTCTGTCTCTCTTTCCGCCCCTCTTCTCCATCTCCTCTGCCAAAAACTGCCACTTCCGCTCCACTCTCCCTGCTCCCTCTCACTTCCGGTTCTCCCCCTCTTCTCCTCTGGACACGTGTCGCATCTCCTCACCTCCTCCTCCAATCTCGCATCGCGAGACTTAGTCCTTCCTCCCCTCCGGAGCGCCTGCATCGCAGCTGTCGGCAGAGCGGCCGTTGCCATGACTACCAAGACGCTCCTCCGCTTGGGAGCCAAACTCCCGCACCACAGACTGGCCTGTGTCCCTGCGTTGTCCCCTGGCAGACAGGTAAGTACACCACTTACAGGCCCGTTTAAAAGGACGTTTAGTCAAGACAATGACATTGTTTTTACCAAATTGACCCCAAAATAATACAGCTATTCCTTGTTTAGAATTTGAGTTCACCTACAGTATCTAGAACAAATCGATTTTGGGGCTGTGCCCCGACAAGTTGGACTTACTTGTACCCCCGGACGTGACCTGATTATTTTGCAGAAACATATCTGCGATCAGTAGAAATATTAATTTAATGGGATTGCCTGATATTATTTTGCCGGATATATCCCTACTTTTTCTCATCATAGTTTTGTGTGATGGTAAATCACAAAGGCATTTCATCCTGATTATTTGCTACTTGCATATATTATTCATTTTGATTTCTATGACTATTTGGTCTTGTCAGTTCATGCCTTCACCCTCACAACATACAGACAATCCAAGTAAAGCTAGGGAAAATGTATCCTCTCACCGTTTGTATGTATTTTAGGATATGTGGTGGACCTCACTGTTCTTGAGCCAGAGAGGGCAGCTGTGACATGTACGGTATGTTATATATGGCACGGAAACTGATTGTTCAGAACTGGTTAGATGAAATGGCACCAACATTGGTGGAGTTTGTCAATAAAATTAACTGGTTGCTGGGATTGGAGAAAAGAGTTTATCTGAAAAGAGGGACTATTGCCAAATTTTAAGAGATATGGAGTCTGTGGATTGATTCTCCCATGGCATCTACAGAGTTGTCGAGAATTCCGACTTCGGTTGATATAAGCTATTGATGCAATGCTGTCCTAAACTGTACTAGACATTCGATATAATATGATGGTGGTTTCAGCCGTTGTTGTACATGTCTCCTTTTTATTTCTTGCTCTTGGTGCTTCCTTTTTATTTTTGTAAATTTAAGATGAAGAAAGCTTCTCTCTCGGCTAGGTTACTGACTCTTCCCGTAGGCCCCATGCACACGACCGTAAAAAATCGCCGTAATTGCATGTTGGGGGGCTAAACCCTCGTCGCCCTGCAGCGCAGGGATATGGTACCAATGGCAGGGCGGAGGGGTTCGGGAGTGCAACTCATGACGATGACAGTATACCTGGCATTGTTCGGGTACTACCGGAGAAACATCCGAGATTTCGCTAGAATAGTGTCCCCACTGAACCAAGTCCTCTGTGGGCAAGCCACGCAAAGAAAAGGGTCTCACAGCTGTAGCGTCACGGATCGGTGGCAGAGTCAACAGCAGGTGGCGTTCGAAGAACTGAAAAACAGACTACTGACAGCTCCTATTCTGGCATTTGCAGATTACGAACAACCATTCCGTTGTACACCGATGGCAGCCTCCAATGACTGGAGGCCATACTGGCTCAACAACAAGGAAGTATCGAACGGGTTATTGCGTACGGCAGTCGGAGCCTGTGCCCTTCAGAACGCAACCCGAGTAATTATAGCTCATTCCGATTAGAACTCCTTGCTATTGTGTGGGCAGTCAACGAAAGATTTGCGCCGTACTTGGTGGGATGTCGGGTGGGCATTTACACAGATAACAATCCGTTGGCCTATCTCAGTACTGCCAAATTGGGAATAATCGAACGACGATGGATGGCAAGACTGGCCCGATTCAATTACACTACCCATTACAAACCTGGCAAGTATCACGCCAATGCAGATGCACTCTCTCGACAACCGTGCAAAGCTTCTCAGGGGGAAGTGGATGAGGAACAGGAGGAGGTGGTGATTCCTCCGTTGAGGGTTTCTCACCGGCAAATTGAAGGCCTAGGCAACACCATGACGACACAAGTGTCCAGGATGCTGATATAAATGTATGACAAAGTAGAGTGGAATGAACGCCAACAAGGGGATGCAGATATCCGAATAGTCACTGGGTGGGTGTTGCAAAGTAGAAGGCCGTAAGCAGTAGAACTAAATTAACTTTCACCACGAGCTAAGGCCTTGTCACGCCAGTTAGAACGATTGAACTATACGGACGGGCTATTATATCAGCAAGTGTGGACCCCGCGAGAGCACAGTGACCAGTGGCGATTGATATTAACAAATGTAGACGTGGAACCAGTATGTCGATGGATGCACGAGAAAGGAGGACACTAATCGGTGGAAAAAACCCTGCAGTCAATTCACAGTTATTTCTACGCGCTGGGTTCGGAAAAGATAGTCAGACGAATCTGCAGAGAATGTGTGACCTGTACTGTCCACAAGGTGACTGAGCAACTGGAAGAGCCTTTAACAATTAAAACGAATGAACCATTCGAATTCCTGAATATCAACTTCCTTACCGTTCAAGAAGTCACGTCTGACTACAAATACTCGCTAGTGTGCGTCGACCACTTCTCAAAGTTTGCTGTGGTGGTCCCCACTCGGGATCAGATGGCACAGACCACAGCGACTACTCTATGGCAACTCGTCATCCGAACCTATGGCGACCCAAAGAGAGTATTGTCCGAACAGGGTGCCAAACTTAGAGTCAGAACTCATTCAAAAACTGTGCGTCCTGTACGGAATCAAGAAATCATGGACTACTCCTTACCATCCACAAGGTAACAGAGCTTGTGAGCGATTGCATCGCACACTTCTGGGTTTACTGAAAATCCTGGGAGACAATCGTCAAGAACGATGGCCGGAATATGTGGAAGATCTGTTCTGGGCCTATAACAATACTGTCCATCGAACCACGGGCTATACACCTTATCAGCTGTTGTTTGATCGCCCTAGCAGGCTACCCTTAAACCTGCTCCTAGAAGCCTCAGAGCTTGTGGAAGACAGATCTGCAACACAGTGGGTACAGGAGCATCAACGACGACTGATTCTAGCAAAGAATGACATGAAGAAAAGCATTGCACCCGAATCATTGTTGAGTCTGGAAGAACAGCTCCAAGTCTTTCACCCGGGAGATCGGGTGTTGGTACTGAATCGGAGAATAGCACGGGGGAGTAAATTAGAGCCTCGCTGGGAAAGTCGACCATATTTGGTAATTAAGCGCTTAAATCCTGAATTGACGGTTTACGAAGTCCGACCAGAAGATGAAGACGGACCAAGTAGGAATCTACATAGGAATCTGTTATGGCCCTGCACATTTCCAGCACCAGAAGTCGTTTCCTTACCCAGGCATGAAACACAAGAGGAACCCCAACCAGCAGGAACCGAGGAGGGTTGGTGGATAGTATACCCCCCGAACAGCACTAGTAGGACAGTTGATCCGTTCCCTAGAGAGATGACAGGACTTGGATATTCGAATGTTCTGGTCGAGAATCCCGACTCTGGTTCACGTTATCAGAAGAGGTATAATCGTTGGCGACATCCAAACTATCTGCAGGACTATGAAGTTTAGTGCAGGGGACTACACTTGTGAATCCAGGGGGAAGTGTTGGAGGGATAAACCCTCATCACCCTACAGCGCAGGGACATGGTGCTGGGAGGAGGGGTTCGGGAGTGCAGCTCCAGAACCGAAGGAAGCGCTGGCATTGTTATGATGATGACACTCACAGCGTCAGGCTTCATGACCCAGTCACTTCCTGTACAGAGCGATGGAGGAAGTCTCTGTCGGCTCCATAAAGGGGAAGCGTGCCGAAGTGACGCGTGATGCCATGACGTCACGCACGGGGGGATGGAGTCAGGAGTGGCGCGAAGATAGGGAAGAGAGGAGGGACAGGACGCCATTGGAGAGGGAGAGAGAAGTTAGTTAGGATTTGTACTGCTGGAACCGGAAGGCTGTCTGGCTGTACAGTCTGAGGCTGCAGATTCAGCTATCCCCTGAAGCTGTGGAAATCGTTAGTCAGTCATCCACTGACGAAGATGTGTCTTCCCTCACTCGGTTTGGCTACCTAAGTCCAATGTCCCTGGGCTGCAGATAAGTGTTACCAACTTGTGTCTATACTGCATGCATGTGATGTGATTTCAAGGAATTATTGCAACTGTTAATTAGAAAGTAAAGTTGAATTGTGTGTGGAGCAGACAAAAGACTTTAAACAGTGATTATACTGACGTATGGACAATCTGAGGAAGTGTCATATAGAGATTCTGATATTTGTCGTCACTGGACAGGCTGAGCTTTCAGGTGAGGTCTGAGCATGGACCTACCAGCTGAGGGAGGGAGAGGATACCGTGAAAGGTAGCGGTTAGCACCGTAATGACCCGTAGTGGCACCCGAAGGTCCGGTTAGTCCATCTGGCACTTATGGCGTAACCAGTAGCCAAGAGTGTGACTCTTACTGCTGGATATTTCGCCTAGTGGTGGGTAGCTACCACAGCGACTGGCGGAGACGCTTCCATCGCCATATTTGGGCAACGTGAGTTCAGGCGAGACCTCTCCCAGGGGAACTCCAGCGGGATAGATGTCCCCACCACTCAGTTCTACTGTCTGTTTCACACTGAAGAGGATTATTGTCTTTGTGTTCCAGTAAACGTTTATTGCAGTTGTCAACTCTACTCTCTCAAATCAAAGCTATTGTACCCTTGCAACATGCAGACCGTAATACGGTCCGCAATTACGGACCCATTCAGTTCTATTGTCCGCGGATACCTTTCCGTATCGCTACAGATAGGTGTCCGTGCCGTAGAACTGTCGAAACCCGGCCGTCAAAAAATGGGACATGCCCTATTTTCGGCCGTTCTCCCGTCCACCCGGCTCCCATAGAAGTCTACACGGTCATCACTGGAATGTGTTTTCCGAGTGACGGACATGTCTTCCGTCGCTCGCTCTCTCCTCCTCCCCACAGTGCGAAGTGCATGTGAGGAGGAGGAGGGTATTTTTTTCCTCCCTGTAGGAGCGGAATCCTCAATCCCCGGCCACAGCTTCGGCAACGCTGTGGCCGGGGATTGGGGATTTTGCTCCAGGAGAAGTCCCTGAATTCACTGTCCATATATGGACACAATGACGTCAGGGACTTCGGAAGCAGAATCCCCGGCGCTACGGCCGAGGTTTAATCTCCAGCAGAAGTCCCTGACTTCACTGTCCATATATGGACACAGTGACGTCAGGGACTTCGGAAGCGGAATCCCCGGTGCTGCGGCCGGTGTTTCCTCTCCAGGAGAAGTCCCTGACTTCACTGTCCATATATAGACACAGTGACGTCAGGGACTTCGGAAGCTGAAACCCCGGCACTGCAGCACATGTTTCCACTCCAGGAGAAGTCCCTGACGTCACTGTGTCCATATATGGACACAGTGACATCAGGGACATCTGGGACATCAGGGACTGCGGCACGTGTTTCCACTGCAGGAGAAGTCCCTGACTTCACTGTCCATATATGGCGCTAACTACAGAAAGGTAGGGGGTGCTGTGTAGAACTACCTACAGGGGGCTGTGTGGCATTACCTACAGGGGGCTGTGTGGCATTACCTATGGGGGGCTGTGTGGCATTACCTACAGGGGGCTGTGTGGCACTACCTACAGGGGGCTGTGTGGCATTACCTATAGAGGGTTGTGTGGCATTACCTACAGGGGGCTGTGTGGCATTACCTACAGGGGGCTGTGGGGCATTACCTACAGGGGGCTCTGTGGCATTACCTACAGGGGGCTGTGTGGCACTACTTACAGGGGGGCTGTGTGGCACTACCTACAAGGAGGTCTGTGTGGCACTACCTACAGGGGGCTGTGGCGTTATCTACAGAGGGCAGTGTGTGGCATTATCTACAGAGGGAAGTGTGTGGCAAAAAAGAAACAAATTAAATTAGTCAGTTTTTAAAACGGACAGAAAAAAACGAATTCAAAATGGGTCAAAATCGGACGTTAAAAATGGAAACACGGCGGGCAATAGAAAGGGAACGGATGGAAAGCGGCTGAGAAAAACGGACCAAAACGGCCGTTTTTATTGGCCGACACTCGGACCCTGTCGTGCGAATAGAGCCTGAGCAAGGAGATGTGAGTGATTAGGGGCGTAGCTATAATGCCCCCCTCCCATACACAGTATAATCCCCCCTCCCTCCCATACACAGTGTAGCGTCCATGGCCACGGGCCGTCGGGTTTACTCAGCTCCCGACGCCCACAGCCATGGATCCGTGAGCGCTGGTCCCCATCTCCTTCCTAGGAGACGCCAATGCTCACTTCCATTCTGGTCTGCTGTGTCCCGTAGGGTGCGCATGCACGCTCGTGCCCGGCCTTAAAGGGCCAGCACGCGCACAAGAGGAAATCATCATCATCAACTGCCCATGATTTCTTGGTCTGTAAGAAGTCCCCAGCCCTTCTGATCCTTGCCTGAGCATTGTTAGTTATCCCTAGTCTGTCTTGCAAATGGTCCCTTAGTGTTTCCCATTCCAGTTGTTACCAGTCCCCTGTTACCAGTTCCTGTATCCCGTGCTGTTCTTGTTCCCATGCCTACTAGTGTCGGAGTCGTGTCACATCCTGTGTCATCTGCCACGTCCAGAGGAATTCGCCACGTCTGGCGCAACCTGCGGCATCAGTGCCATCCGCCACGTCCTGTGTCACCTGCCACGTCCAGAGGAATTTGCCACGTCTGGCACAACCTGCGGCACCTGTGTCATCCGCCAAGTTTGGCGTTACTTGCTGCACCCATCTCCATCAGTGCCAGAGCTGCGGCCACTGTCTGGACTATCCAGGTACACTTGTGCGGGACATTGTATTGCTGGGGTTCCCTGTTGTATGGCCAGCTGCCTCCCCGCTACGGCGGTACGGCCTAGTGGGTCCACAAACCCGCAACGTGACACACAGTATAATGCCCCCTCCCTCCCATACACAGTATAATGCCCCCCTCCCATATACAGTACAACGCCCCCATCTCCCTCTCATACACAGCATAATGCCCCCATATGTACGGACCTAATAAAAAATAATAACATACATACTTACCTATCCCCGTTCCCCCGCCGGGTGGAGGATTCTTCTCCTCCTCCGGTCTGTGCGATGTGAGTGACTCAGTGTAGACAGGCACAATGATGTCAATACATCACACCTGCCTTCGCCGAGCTGCTCCCAGCACACTAAGCACTGTGCAGAGGAGGCAAAGGATCCTCCACCCGTCGTGGGAACGGGGATAGGTAAGTATGTATGTTATTATTTTTCTATTTGGTCCGTACATATGGGGGCATTATATTGTATATGGGAGGGAGGGGGCATTATACTGTGTATGGGAGGGAGGGGGGCATTATACTGTGTATGGGAGGGAGGGGGGCATTATACTTTGTATGGGAAGGAGGGGGCATTGTACTGTGGGGGCAGCTATGGGGAGCATTATGCTGTGTGGGGGTAGCTATGAGAGGCATTATACTGTGGCGGCAGCTATTGGGGCATTAGGCTATGTTCACACGGGGTATTTTGCCGAGTTTTTTGACGCGGAAACCGCGTCGCAAAACTCGGCAGAAACGGCCCGAGAACGCCTCCCATTGATTTCAATGGGAGGCGTCGGCGTCTTTTTCCCGCGAGCAGTAAAACTGCCTCGCGGGAAAAAGAAGCGACATGCCCTATCTTCGGGCGCTTCCGCCTCCGACCTCCCATTGACTTCAATGGGAGGCAGGAGAAAGCGTATTTCTCGCTGTTTTATGCCCGCGGCGCTCAATGGCCGCGGGCGAAAAACGGCGCGATAATTGCCGCGAAAATCGGCGTGCAGGGAGAGGAATATCTGCCTCAAAGTTCCAAACGGAATTTTGAGGCAGATATTCCTCCCCCAAAATACTCCGTGTGAACATAGCCTTATACTGTGTGGGGGAAGCTATGGGAGGCATTATACTGTGTGGGGCAGCTAAGAGGGGCATTATACTGAGGGGGGCAGCTATGAGGGGCATTATACTGTGGGGGCAGCTATGAGGGGCATTATACTGTGGGGTGGCATCTATGGGGGGCATTATACTATTTGGGGGCATCTATGGGGGCATTAAACTGTGTGGGGGCAGCTATAAGGAGTATTATACGGTGTGGGGGCATCTATGGGGAGCATTTATATATATTAACAGACCACTGCATTTCTCTTGCTAGCAAACCCGTGTAACGGGTTTCTATACTAGTCACTTATATCATAGGAAATTGCATTTATAGCAATTCCTTAAAATATAGTTCTTGCCTTATTGGTTCCTTTCACAAGTAATCCAGTTCAATAGTCCTAGGCTCTCCCTGCGCTATCAACATAATATACGGGCTGTTAAAAGTGTTTGAATTATGTCATTCACTAGGGGTGGTTGTATTGGCATCAGCACATCTCAATAGCCCTTTTCTCAATGCAGGTGCCACTTTTGCAGATTATGATGGATGGGCATGCTCTAAGGATTTCTCTTTATTGCTCATGCCTTCTATTTTACCCAGGTCACTGCCACTTGTATAGAAAGCTATTTGGATAATTGCTTTATATTAGGGACTTGCTGTAGGCATTCCCTAAATATTCTAAGCATTGGTTCCTCAACAAAACAATAAAACAAAGTACAATAAACTGAGCTCTGCAATAGTAATTCATGGTTATGGAAATCAAAGCCATTCAGACACATTACTAATATAGTAGATCTTTCAACAGATTCTCAACATGCTCAACATTATACTGTTATTTCCAGTCTCCTCTTCCTGAGCTGCCTTCATTTACTTTAGTTCCTTTATACATAAAATATAATTATAATTATAACATAACATGGCATTCTAAAATTATATAGCACTATAAATATATATATGCAGTATCAAGCTACTTCTTGGATAAATTGCATCATGTTTTCATTATAACGGCCTACATACTGGTTAAAAATATTTGAGGTCCACTGTTATATTTAAGCCTTGTCTACTGAGTCTGAATGATCACTTTACTACTATTTTTTTTTACTGGTCATGCCACCCACAGGATACAATATATTTGGTCTTTTACCGGATGCACTACTGTGGGGGTGTAAAAACATATTATCTTTCATAAATATAGTACTGGTAATACCAAGGTATAGGAGTGAAACCACAATGTCCTCCCCATATCAACAGTGTGCATCCAATGTACTGTAGGATGCCGGATTTTCTGAACAGCATGTTTTGGATGCATTGCTAACTATTGTGCCTATAAATAAAACAGGAAAGTGACACATATATATATATATATATATATATATATATATATATATATATGTTTATTGGGTGCTGCAGGTCTTGTGAGCCCTCTCGGTGCTACTGGCCACGTGCGCCTCCTTGGTGTGAATCAATTTGAAGGATGGGACATATGCTTGACTGAGCTATTGAAAGAACTTTTATGTTGATAAATATATATATATATATATATATATATATATATATATATATATATATATATATATATATACAGATACACACTGTATAAATATATATATATATATATTACAGAGGTCGCCTTGTCGTGGCAGGTGGGCGTCGCAGGGTGCTGTCGCCATTTTTTATATCTGCTGTATATCTGCAGTCATAGGTGTTCTTGCACCTGCGTATTTTGTATCATTTAGTTGGAATGTGCTGTTCAATTTTTGTTGTGTTTATGGTATCCATATATGTGGGGTTAGTGACTGCCTCCACTTGTTGTTCTTGCACTCCTCCCATTCTGCCCTGGATGATTTTAATCAGTTCAATGCTGGATCCTACCATCCCCAGGTATATATGTAGGCTTAGTCCCAGTTCTGGGTGTATGTGCAGCGTAGGTTCCCACCTTACAGAGGTCGCCTAGTCGTGGCAGGTGGGCTAACACTTTTTGATCAAAATGTGCACTAAGAACCTCCCTATTTGTAGGTAGATTTAGCTTTAGTGCATATTTATTTATATTTAGTGGTTTAGGTGGCATTAGTGTTGCAGGGTGCTGTCGCCATTTTTTATATCTGCTATATATATATATACAGTATGTATCTATATATATATATATACTGTGTGTATATATGTCTGTGCCGTAGAAATGTTTCAAAAGTTATGAAACACGTCCGTTCTTTTCCACCTTGTATGAGAGCACAGCCTGAAAATCCGGGTGGCAAGCCTTGCCCGCAATTGTGGGCCGAGATTACGGGCACGGCGTGTGCATGGGGCCTTACAGGGGATAAAGGATTTCTTCAACAAGATGGGGATCTATATGTATTTTTACAAAAATATAAAAAAATATAATAAAAATATAAAATAAAAAATAAATAAAAAAATATTTGTATAAAAATACATATAGATCCCCATCTTGTTAAAGAAATCCTTTCTCCCCTGTAACGGCTTGCTGCCCGCATTTTCGGGCTGTGCTCCCATACAAAGTATGGGAGCACGGCCCGTAAAATTCAAAAGAACGGACATGTTCCATAACTTCTGGAACATTTCTACGTCCCTGACACCCATCCGCAGCGATACGGAAAGTCGTCTGCGGCCAATAGAACTGATTGGGTCCGCAATTAGGAAGAATTTTTACAGTCGCGTGCATGGGGCCTTAGAAATTAAAAAAAAAAGTGCAAGCTCGCTATCCTGTGCGCTGCGCGCTATATTCTGGATATGATGCCTATTGTTTAGGGAAATGCAGCTGTTTTTACAAACGGCTTTAATTATTCAAATTAAACAGGGATAATTAACTCCATGTTCCCACCTCATTATCTAAGATAATTACCGTTTCATTGTACTGTAGGAGTTACAGCATGTCATACAGACACAAATTACATTGCCACATAGTATATTGTTAAACATGTTGTCACATGTTAATATGAATGTCTGTGTGACCATAGCATCTAGTCACACTGATTTTTTAGCTTACACGTCTGTGCATTCATTCTGGCCACTAGAGGGAGTTGTGTACACAAGCATATTACCATTTCTACATAACAGATCCACAAGCAAAGTGCTCACACAATGGTTACAAGTGGCATTTGCAGGGACAAGTCACCATCGCCTCTGCCTTATACGGTTCTGGATAACCAAGGCAGTGCTAAAATATGTAATATACACTCCTTTGTCTACCAATAACATATACTTTTATCTGCAACTAAAGTAGGCGTAAAGAAAATAAGCACAGCATCACAAACTCAAGTAAACAAAACTGCATACAATTACGGGCCTGTTCCCTTCTGCATTCGGGTTTCCGTTGTTCGGCTCCGTGAGAGGAGCAGAACAATGAATATGCCGGAAGCGGTGTTCACTTTAATGAGTTCTCTGTTGGGGTGTCTGTGGTTTTACCGGCAACAATAGCGCAGATGTAAAAAGTCCTAAACACAGATGTGAACAGGCCCTATGTTCTAGTTTAAATAAAACTAACTTAAATAATGTATTAATAATTATAAATAAAATAATAATCATAAAAAGTGCATTTAGCTCCTTAATACTTTAAACATTTTTGGGCTTTAGGCTTCAATTGGGCTCTAACTCCCTTTTTAATGAACCGTGGGAGGTCCGAGTGTTGCATCTGTAATACAGGTGCAAAAAAGCACCGCTATTAAGCCCGTGTGAAGAAGGCCCAAGGCATGGAGCTGTATACGTCTAGCCATACGTTTGGTGGGACCATTTACCTGTCATGCCGAACATAAACAAATTTATTCACAAATTGCCAATGCCCATGAATAAGTGTGAATAAGACCTAACCTAAGGAATTATTCAGATTATAAAGGGGAGCAACATTGGAAAATTCTAATTCTCCACAACTGCTTTCCTGCAAAGTCAGAACCTGTGTTTTCTACATAAAGAAGGTAGCAGGGTTAGGGTCAGAAGAGTTGAAATAAACCAAATTGCCCTTTTACTAGTACTTTTTCCTAAATGAAGGAGAAAAAAGCTGTCTTGATTTACAGATGGCTCCTCTCATTCAAAAAGCACAGCTTGTATTGTGCAAGCAGTGTGGGGAAGCAGCTGCCTAAATCATTTCTACTTGTAAAGGAAGGAATTCAAAAAATAGATCCATCCAATGCAGTTCCCTAATATACTAGTTATAGTATCTCCAAAGGTGGGAGTATAGTTTTTATGCAATGTAGATATTATGTTAATATTTTGTACTTTATTGATAAAAAAAAGAAACAATATACACATTATTTCTGATCTATGGGAGCTATGGTTTGAGTAGGAAATAGATCAGTCCACTACATGCTGTTTTATATTTATTTATGTACTTATTTAGTTATTTGCTTGCCTTAATTTACATGGAGACAATTCATACAGCAACACTGTACCAAGTGTACCAGTCTATTTCCAGTGGTTATGAAAACTATCTTTCAATGATCTAGTAGCCAGATAAACATATCATAGATAGGGCCCCAAAGGTTAAGTAGAAAATATCGCTATTTGGTGCTGACTCTAAAGCCAATGAATTGCCACTGGGGTCCATTACTTCACAAATAAACTTTTAGCTCTTATTGATGATATGTCCTGTATTTGCAACAACAAATTTCTGATGAAATTAAAATTGGACACGCACTTGTTCTGTATGGATGAAGGGTGGGCACCCAGAATAACTTTCTCTGGTGGGTCCAAGAAACCCCAGTACAACAATGCATTGCAGACAAGGGGACCCATTGCTTCCTTAGAAGAAGAAAAATGCTGTTTATCAGATGGGTCATAAGGGACTATGTTAATTATTACTCCCAAATACTGCAGTATTTTGTGATGGTCTTAAACTTGTGACTTAGTGAAACATTGTAAAACAATAAAGATGTTGTGATTTTACTATGTCTGATAGACAATTCCATGTTGTAGAGAAGCCCTAGCCTAACAGTTGGCCCATATACTGCCCTTGAACAGGGGTCCTCTGTCGTGCATGTCCACCCCTGGGCCGTAGTATGACCGACTGAAATGGCCATAAGGCTGCGCTCACATGTGGCATTTTTATGCATGATTTGCATGCAGTTTTTTTTAAGCCAAAACTAAAAATAAATCTGAAAAAAGATGAAAGTTTAAAGCTTTCAGTTATATAAGAAAAATTTGTAAAAAATTATTGCCAAAACTGCAATGTGCAAACTTGGCCTTTTCCATCCAGCGTTATTTTAAGGCGGCCCTGTGATCTATAATTGCCATGGGAATTAGCGTCAGGGAACCTTACTTGTGCTTCATCTATACGTTTTAATGAGTCGCCAATAAAGGATTGTACTTTTATACGGAGGATGACACTTTTTCTTACCTGTATGGATTAATCTTGGGAGCCCACAAGTCTATTTCCGTGCACTCCAAAGTCTGAAGGACTAAAACATAAACCAGGGAAGCGTGGTAAGCCTGTTTGCACTTTTTCTCTTTTTCTATCTGTGATTGCTCCATGGGGATGAGATCCCATCGGATTATAGACAAGCGGCTGGAAAATAGATGTGTCCACTAAATCCACTTATTTTTGAAGGTGCAGGAAAGGTGCAGATCTCAGGACAAAGTCACGTGTGCAGAGGAAGGCACAATTGTATGACAGATCAGAAACACCACATTTCATGTCACTCTCATCCAAGGCTCTTGTCACCTCAATATTGTTCATTGTCATAAACATGATACAATTCCTCTGGATTTATAGCATCAGAGCTGGACAATAAAAGCCATTCATTCAATTCTAATTATTTTGCAGGCACAGAAAATTCTCAAAACCTGGCAGAATACCTTTAGACCAGAGGTAAGTGCAAAATTGTATCACAGATCAGTCAGTCTGTCGCCCAAATATCAAATTTTATAGAACTCTCCTCCTGTTCCTTATCACTCAGATCATCTCCTCCCCAAATGTCATGTACAATTCACCATTAATGCAAGCTCCGCCATCTTGTCCCATAAACCTCCTATGGGACCAGCCATTGTTTGGAGTGGAGACCTCATGACGCATATCACTAATAATTTCTCTGATATCTGTCTAATGATTGTTTTTATGATTCTTGTTTTATTCTTTAACAGTTCAAGAACTTTTCCTGAAATCCATTTTGGGTGAAACCATCGTAATCCTTTTCCTTATCTTCTATTACATTATAGATGGTAAGTTATAAAGATCTTCTACTCATCGTCATATTATATTGTACAGAGGCGTAGCTAGGTTCTCCAGCACCCGGGGCAAAGATTCAGTTTGGCGCCCCCCCCCCCCAACCTCTTTCCTGACATCTCCTTCCCCCTCGCCGTGTTTGTTTTCTCTACCAATCGACGTGTCATTTCTTTTTATGTAACGCGAGCATAAAAACATTTGTACATTTTACAATCAATATGGTTCTATACACAACACCAGAACCAAGCTCAGTACATATATACAGCACCAGAACAAATACCGCTCAATTTAGTGCAACCCCTGCCGTATAGGTGTGTACGGCGTAAAACTACAGCTCCCAGCATGGCCCGAACAATGGTAAGGATATGCTGGGAGATGCCGTTTCACAAAAAATAAATCCTATCATAATCATAGCACCCATCATCTCGCTGCAGATCATACAGTGACTACATTACTGATTAGAGGCAGAATAAACATTTACATTAAGTGACTCACCGGTGACGTCTCAGATTCTAGTTCTTTTTCTCCATCCGGTCCAGACCTCTATGATGACTTCTCCCGATCCATTTCTGCAGTTTGCCGCACAGATGTCTTCAGCTTCTCACTTTTCCAACATTTCTGCACCTATAAATAAATATAAAGTTATCATTATACCACACACTACGGCCCTAAATATAATAGTGACATACACTGCACCTCTAATTATAATAGCACCATACACTGTGTCCCACACACACACTGTGCCCCCTGTAGATAGTGCCTGCCATAGAGCCCCTGTAGATAGTGCCCCCATATAGACCACCCCTGTATATAGTGTCCCACAAATAACTCCCCCTATAGTGCTCTACAGATAGCCCACCCCTGTATATAGCCCCCTGTAGATATAGCCCACCCCTGTATATAGAGCTCTACAGATATCCCAACCATGTATGTAGCCCCCCTGTAGATATAACGCTCCACATATAGCCCACCCCTGTATATAGCCCCCCCTTGTACATATAGTCCACCCCTGTATATAGTGCTCCACTAGATAGTCCACCCCTGTATATAGTGCTCCACAGATAGCCCACCCCTGTATATACTATATACAAGGGTGGGCTATCTGTGGAGCACTATATACAGGGGTGGACTATATGTACAAGGGGGCTATTTACAGGGGTGGGCTTTCTGTGGAGCACTATAGGGGGAGCTATTTGTGGGATACTATATACAGGGGTTGGCTATATCTACAGGGGGACTATATACAGGGGTGGGCTATATCTACAGGGGGACCATATCTACAGGGGGACCATATCTACAGGGCTGGGCTATACACAGGGCTGGGATATACACAGGGGGGCTATATCTACAGGGGTGGGCTATACACAGGGGGGCTATATCTACAGAGGGGGGCTATATACAGGGGTGGGCTATACACAGGGGGGCTATATCTACAGGGGTGGGCTATACATAGGGGGGCTATATAAAGGGGTGGGCTATATACAGTGGGAATATATCTACAGGGGGCTATATCTACAGGGCTGGGCTATATCTACAGGGCTGGGCTATATCTACAGGGCGACTATATCTACAGGGGGGGCTATATACTGGGGTGGGCTATCTATGGAGCACCATATACAGGGTAGGGCTATATCTACAGGGGACTATATATTATATAGCCCACCCCTGTATATGGTGCTCTATAGATAGCCCACTCCAGTATATAGCCCCCCTGTAGATATAGTCCCCCTGTATATAGCCCCCCTGTAGATATAGTCCCCCCGTAGATATAGTCCCCCTGTATATAGCCCAGCAGATATAGTCCCCCTGTATATAGCCCAGCAGATATAGTCCCCCTGTATATAGCCCAGCAGATATAGTCCCCCTGTATATAGCCCCCTGTAGATATAGTCCCCCTGTATATAGCCCAGCAGATATAGTCCCCCTGTATATAGCCCCCCTGTAGATATAGTCCCCCTGTATATAGCCCAGCAGATATAGTCCCCCTGTATATAGCCCAGCCCTGTAGATATAGTCCCCCTGTATATAGCCCCCCTGTAGATATAGTCCCCCTGTATATAGCCCAGCCCTGTAGATATAGTCCCCCTGTATATAGCCCAGCCCTATAGATATAGTCCCCCTGTATATAGCCCAGCCCTGTAGATATAGTCCCCTGTAGATATAGTCCCCCTATATATAGCCCCCCTGTAGATATAGTCCCCCTGTATATAGCCCAGCCCTGTAGATATAGTCCCCCTGTATATAGCCCAGCCCTGTAGATATAGTCCCCCTGTATATAGCCCAGCCCTGTAGATATAGTCCCCCTGTATATAGCCCAGCCCTGTAGATATAGTCCCCCTGTATATAGCCCCCCTGTAGATATAGTCCCCCTGTATATAGCCCAGCCCGGTAGATATAGTCCCCCTGTATATAGCCCAGCCCTGTAGATATAGTCCACCTGTATATAGCCCAGCCCTGTAGATATAGTCCCCCGTATATAGCCCAGCCCTGTAGATATAGTCCCCCTGTATATAGCCCAGCCCTGTAGATATAGTCCCCCTGTATATAGCCCCCCTGTAGATATAGTCCCCCTGTATATAGCCCCCCTGTAGATATAGTCCCCCTGTATATAGCCCACCCCCTGTAGATATAGTCCCCCTGTAGATTGCCCACCCCCTGTAGATATAGTCCCCCTGAAGATAGCCCACCCCCTGTAGATATAGTCCCCCGGTATATAGCCCCCCTGTAGATATAGTCCCCCTGTATATAGCCCAGCCCTGTAGATATAGTCCCCCTGTATATAGCCCAGCCCTGTAGATATAGTCCCCCTGTATATAGCCCCCCTGTAGATATAGTCCCCCTGTATATAGCCCCCCTGTAGATATAGTCCCCCTGTATATAGCCCAGCCCTGTAGATATAGTCCCCCTGTATATAGCCCAGCCCTGTAGATATAGTCCCCCTGTATATAGCCCCTCTGTAGATATAGTCCCCCGTTATATAGCCCCCCTGTAGATATAGTCCCCCTGTATATAGCCCCCCTGTAGATATAGTCCCCCTGTATATAGCCCACCCCCTGTAGATATAGTCCCCCTGTAGATAGCCCAACCCCTGTAGATATAGTCCCCCTGTATATAGCCCAGCCCTGTAGATATAGTCCCCCTGTATATAGCCCAGCCCTGTAGATATAGTCCCCCTGTATATAGCCCAGCCCTGTAGATATAGTCCCCCTGTATATAGCCCCCCTGTAGATATAGTCCCCCTGTATATAGCCCAGCCCTGTAGATATAGTCCCCCTGTATATAGCCCCCCTGTAGATATAGTCCCCCTGTATATAGCCCAGCCCTGTAGATATAGTCCCCCTGTATATAGCCCCCCTGTAGATATAGTCCCCCTGTATATAGCCCACCCCCTGTAGATATAGTCCCCCTGTAGATAGCCCACCCCCTGTAGATATAGTCTCCCTGAAGATAGCCCACCCCCTGTAGATATAGTCCCCCGGTATATAGCCCCCCTGTAGATATAGTCCCCCTGTATATAGCCCAGCCCTGTAGATATAGTCCCCCTGTATATAGCCCAGCCCTGTAGATATAGTCCCCCTGTATATAGCCCCCCTGTAGATATAGTCCCCCTGTATATAGCCCCCCTGTAGATATAGTCCCCCTGTATATAGCCCAGCCCTGTAGATATAGTCCCCCTGTATATAGCCCAGCCCTGTAGATATAGTCCCCCTGTATATAGCCCCTCTGTAGATATAGTCCCCCGTTATATAGCCCCCCTGTAGATATAGTCCCCCTGTATATAGCGCCCCTGTAGATATAGTCCCCCTGTATATAGCCCACCCCCTGTAGATATAGTCCCCCTGTAGATAGCCCACCCCCTGTAGATATAGTCCCCCTGTATATAGCCCAGCCCTGTAGATATAGTCCCCCTGTATATAGCCCAGCCCTGTAGATATAGTCCCCCTGTATATAGCCCAGCCCTGTAGATATAGTCCCCCTGTATATAGCCCCCCTGTAGATATAGTCCCCCTGTATATAGCCCCCTGTAGATATAGTCCCCCTGTATATAGCCCAGCCCTGTAGATATAGTCCCCCTGTATATAGCCCAGCCCTGTAGATATAGTCCTCCTGTATATAGCCCAGCCCTGTAGATATAGTCCCCCTGTATATAGCCCAGCCCTGTAGATATAGTCCCCCTGTATATAGCCCCCCTGTAGATATAGTCCCCCTGTATATAGCCCAGCCCTGTAGATATAGTCCCCCTGTATATAGCCCAGCCCTGTAGATATAGTCCCCCTGTATATAGCCCAGCCCTGTAGATATAGTCCCCCTGTATATAGCCCAGCCCTGTAGATATAGACCCCCTGTATATAGCCCCCCTGTAGATATAGTCCCCCTGTATATAGCCCCCCTGTAGATATAGTCCCCCTGTATATAGCCCACCCCCTGTAGATATAGTCCCCCTGTAGATAGCCCACCCCCTGTAGATATAGTCCCCCTGAAGATAGCCCACCCCCTGCAGATATAGTCCCCCGGTATATAGCCCCCCTGTAGATATAGTCCCCCTGTATATAGCCCAGCCCTGTAGATATAGTCCCCCTGTATATAGCCCAGCCCTGTAGATATAGTCCCCCTGTATATAGCCCCCCTGTAGATATAATCCCCCTGTATATAGCCCCCCTGTAGATATAGTCCCCCTGTATATAGCCCAGCCCTGTAGATATAGTCCCCCTGTATATAGCCCAGCCCTGTAGATATAGTCCCCCTGTATATAGCCCCTCTGTAGATATAGTCCCCCTGTATATAGCCCAGCCCTGTAGATATAGTCCCCCTGTATATAGCCCAGCCATGTAGATATAGTCCCCCTGTATATAGCCCAGCCCTGTAGATATAGTCCCCCTGTATATAGCCCAGCCCTGTAGATATAGTCCCCCTGTATATAGCTCCCCTGTAGATATAGTCCCCCTGTATATAGCCCAGCCCTGTAGATATAGTCCCCCTGTATATAGCCCAGCCCTGTAGATATAGTCCCCCTGTATATAGCCCAGCCCTGTAGATATAGTCCCCCTGTATATAGCCCCCCTGTAGATATGGTCACCCTGTATATAGCCCCCCCTGTAGATATAGTCCCCCTGTATATAGCCCACCCCCTGTAGATATAGTCCCCCTGTAGATAGCCGTCCCCCTGTATATAGCCCCCCTGTAGATATAGTCCCCCTGTATATAGCCCCCCTGTAGATATAGTCCCCCTGTATATAGCCCAGCCCTGTAGATATAGTCCCCCTGTATATAGCCCATCCCTGCAGATATAATCCCCCTGTATATAGCCCAGTCTGTAGATATAGTCCCCCTGTATATAGCCCAGCCCTGTAGATATAGTCCCCCTGTATATAGCCCCCCTGTAGATATAGTCCCCCTGTATATAGCCCCCCTGTAGATATAGTCCCCCTGTATATAGCCCAGCCCTGTAGATATAGTCCCCCTGTATATAGCCCCCCTGTAGATATAGTCCCCCTGTATATAGCCCCCCTGTAGATATAGTCCCCCTGTATATAGCCCCCCTGTAGATATAGTCCCCCTGTATATAGCCCAGCCCTGTAGATATAGTCCCCCTGTATATAGCCCAGCCCTGTAGATATAGTCCCCCTGTATATAGCCCAGCCCTGTAGATATAGTCCCCCTGTATATAGCCCCCTGTAGATATAGTCCCCCTGTATATAGCCCCCCTGTAGATATAGTCCCCCTGTATATAGCCCACCCCCTGTAGATATAGTCCCCCTGTAGATAGCCCACCCCCTGTAGATATAGTCCCCCTGTAGATAGCCCTCCCCCTGTAGATATAGTCCCCCTGTATATAGCCCCCCTGTAGATATAGTCCCCCTGTATATAGCCCAGCCCTGTAGATATAGTCCCCCTGTATATAGCCCAGCCCTGTAGATATAGTCCCCCTGTATATAGCCCAGCAGATATAGTCGTCCCCCCCCGCAGATACAGCACACTTCTATTACAATTAAAAAATAAAAATAAAAAAAAACATTTCAAACTCACCTTATTCCCGCTCCCACGCCGTCCGGCAGCCATGGAGACCTGCTCTCTTCTGCGCATGTCTCCAGGGGGTTGAACGCGGCGTCTATGAAAGGCGGTGATTGGCTGGGCAGGATGACTTTCCCTGTCAGTCAGTCAGCGCCTTTCATCGACGGAAGCGTCACTGGTACAAAAGGTACCAGTCGCTTCACTCGTGGAAAGGCGCTGAATGGCCGGGCACGGAACGTGCCCGGTCATTCATTGCTTCTAATTGTACCTGTGTCCTTGCGACACAGGTACAATTATAGTGCAGGAGGAGGGGGCGCTGGCGCCCCCCTCTGAACTGAGCCCGGGGCACATGCCCCGCTTGCCCCCCCCCCCTAGCTACACCCCTGTATTGTAATACACAGTATAAATAACATCCTATTTTCTATTAAGTTTATTCTGTGTAGAATCCTATGCGCTTGGTTTCTAATTGGTAACTACTAAATTGGTTTATCATACACCATTCTTCTATGGATCTAGTCTCAAAAGGCCCTTGTTTTCGAGCACTATCGTATTAGAGTGTCAGAATATAGAGTCAGGATGGGGGGGGATAGATTTTCCATAGATCATGAATGAAGGAAAGGGTTTTGATGGAGGCCCCTATGTCCCCCTGTGTGGTGGAGGCCCCAGGGCATGTGCCCCTGGTGCCCTCCCTATGATCTGACAATGGGTACATTGTCTAAATATTGGTAAGACATTAGATGCTATTTATGCTACCCTGAACAGAATAATGCGCACCTGCGTGCGTCCAATGAAATGTGGGAGTATTTAGCTGTCTAAAATAATACTGCTATGCAGTTAACTCATGTACTAATGGTATGAATGCAGAGAAAAACGTGTAGACGTTATTAGACCTTTGCCAAGTTTGTAACCTGAAGTCAAGCCACATTCAGCAATACTGGAAAAAAAACTGTGGAAACTATAGAAACTAAGCACTGAGCTGATGACCTAAACAACATGAAAAGGACTGGTTGCTAGGAACATGCTGTCTGACAGCCACAAGAATGTAGTTGTAAGGCAATAAATCCATAGCAACTATTCTATCTTAAATTACTCAGTTGTTCAAATGAAAGATGGATAGCCATTGTGCTGACAGCAAAGAAAATAAATATAGGTGACGATACTGTTTAAGGCCCCATGCACACGACCGTATTTTTTATCCGAAGTTGCGGACCGTAATTACGGACCCATTAATTTCTATGGGCTACAAACACCTTTCCGTATTTTTACGGATGGGTGTCCGTGCCCTAGAAATGATAGAACATGTCTTTTGTTTGTCCATAATTACGGCACAGACTCCCCATAGAAGTCTGTGGGTGCTTCCGTAATTACAGAAGGCTACGGATTTGCATCCGTAGCCGTCCATACTTACGTAAGCGTTGCTATGCGACGCTAGGTAGATTCCTCCCTGTTTTTTTTGTAGATCAGTAAATGTGGATGCATTACGGTGCACTACAGACTGTATTTACAGACACCCTTCCATATATGCTGATGATTTTCGAATTACTAGAAATGATTACGGATCCGTATTTGCGGATGCATGAAAAATATGGTCTTGTGCGTGAGCCCTAAGAATATGACTTTGTTCTCAACCGTTTGAAACTAAATATTTCAGTGTGCTAAATGTTAATATATCACGTTGGCTTAATGACGTTGCCCTACCAGTATAACCCTATTTCATCTGTCCTATTATGGCATCATGGTGGGTGGAACCCAACTCGGGTCCGTCCTCTATTAGCCAGAGTAGAGAGCTGCTGAAAACCATCTATCACAATGTATTACTATTCTGCAGTTCCCGATGTAGTAGAGATGTTTGCTGAAAGAAATTGGTTTGTTCCATTTGGATGAAACTTGGAAAAGCCCAAACTAGTGTAGCCCATGCAAAAAAAAAAAAAAAAGTAATATACTCGCGATCTGAATCCTGTCGCGCCCCTAACTTCCTTTCTTGAATCCCACGTTGATCTAATGTTTGCTATAGAATGTAGTGACATGACGTCCCATGCAGTGACCAGGTTATGGCTGAAAAATGTTTGTATGACTTTATAGGTGGCTTATTGATGTTGAGCTATCCCCTTACATGAACATCCCATGCATGTATATTGAGGAGCATCAGGGGGCATCACCACTCCAACTGGGAGAAGTTTATTAGCCAAGATCTCCAACCAGGAAAGTCCTTCCTGACAGGAAGCCAAGCTAAGTAGATGGGCTAAGTGGAAGGATTCAGATCTCTCTTAAGTGTAAAAGCAAGCACAAGAAAGCATTTATCCAGCAAATGGAATTAGTCATGGACTTGTGACTTTACAGAGCTGATACACAGCCACATGTGAAAATCTGGGCCTCAACATGAAGGATTAAATGTCACCAGTGTGTCTATGACAGGGAAAGTCCTGACTAATAAGGAAGCAGACATGTTTACATCCATGCATCAATTGCTTGGCCACATGGTCATATGGACAGTTTGACATATATGAGGATGATGAAGCATATTGGTAAATTGTAAACACAAATTAGACTAATTTTATTACCTGTAAAGGTAAAGGTTATCATTGATAATTCTTCATTGACAATAATCATAAAAAGAAAAGACAGTCATGACAGATATAGATTTTTTTAAAAATCAAACTGGAATGATTAAGACTGATGCAAACTGATGTTTTTTTGCCATCAGATTGCGTCCCATAGAAATGAATAGAATCTGTCGACTTAAAACTAAAATCAAGAGAGAACAGAGTGGACAACTGATGTGGAAATGCAGGTCCGCATAGAAAAACACATGCGGTGAAATTTATCAATAGTGTTGTAGAATGCATCAATTTACGAGATGGTTAAAATGGCTCGAATTAAATCAAGTTTGTCAAAATTGCTCACTTTGTATGATACAGTTTTCCAAACTCTCTTCTTTATGCCACCTCATGAATGCTGTACATATACACTATACTTTATAGTATCTGGTTCTCATGTTAGAAGTAAGGAAGAAAAACCCATTTTCCATAATATGAGATATAAACCACTAAACAAATATGTGCCCGGACAACCCCTTTAATGTATGGTCCTGGGCCTTGGTGTCTGAATTTTTGTGTTTCTATAGAGGCTGGAAATGGCTGCAGAAGTGAGGAGCAAAGATGTCTCTATAAGTCGCTATACCGGTCTGTGTCAGATGTAGAAGAAAAGAGAACGACTATCCCCTCTCCTGACATGTCTGTTGTAGGAAATCCTTGTATTCCACATAAAGTCTTTGTGTACCAAGGACTAATAGACAAATGCGTGTTACCCAGGGGCGTAACTAGGAAAGACTGGGCCACATAGCAAACTTTTGACTCTGGCCCCCCCTTTGCTGGGTAACACACAACCCCCCCCCCTTGTAGATATTGCCTCCCTATAGATTCCACCACACAGCGCCCCCCTATAGATAGCACCATACACAGCCCCCGGTAGATAGCGCCATACACAGCCCCCTGTAGATAACGCCTTACAGGCCCCCTGTAGATAATGTCTTACAGCCCCAAATCCCCCTGTAGATAACGCCATACAGCCCCCCTGTAGATAACACCATACAGCCCCCCTGTAGATAACGCCATACAGCCCCCCCTGTAGATAACGCCATACAGCCCCCCTGTAGATAACCTCTTACAGCCCCAAATCCCCCCTGTAGATAACGCCATACAGCCCCCTGTAGATAACGCCATACAGCCCCCCTGTAGATAACGCCATACAGCCCCCTGTAGATAACATCTTACATCCCCAAATCTCCCCTGTAGACAACGCCATACAGCCCCCCTGTAGATAATGCCATACAGCCCCCCTGTAGATAACGCCATACAGACCCCCCTGTAGATAACGCCATACAGACCCCCCCCCCGGAAGATAACGCCAAACAGAACCACCCCCTGTAGATAACGCCATACAGACCCCCCCCTGTAGATAACACCACACTGAACCCCCCTGTAGAAAACGCCATACAGACCCCCCCTGTAGATAATGCCATACAGACCACCCTCTAGATAAGGCCATATAGCCCCCCCCAAAAAAAAAACGGCCTATAGTTTGTCCTACAAAAGACATGCATCCCCTATCCACAGGATAAGGGATACATGTGTGATCGCTGGGACGCCCAGCGATAAGGAGAACGGGGGACCGAAAGTCCCCCGAAGTTCTCCATGACAAACCTCGGACTTCCGGCGTCTGCGCAGTTCAATAAAAATGAAAGGAGCGCTGGTCACGCATGCGCACAAGCGCGACAAGTGCACAATTAATTTCTATGGAGCTGCAGACAGACCCCGGAAGTCCGAGGTTTGTCATGGAGAACTTCGGGGGACTTTCGGTCCCCCGTTCTCCTTATCGCTGGGCGTCTCAGCGATCACACATGTATCCCCTATTCTGTGGATAGGGGATGCATGTGTTTTGTAGGAACAACCCCTTCAGTGGCGTCGTTCTGTAGCAGCCATAGCAGCTGCTAGCGGAGCCTCCGGCCATGGGGGGGGCCCGTGCCGGCTGGTGGCACGGACCCCCTCATGCTGCGGGCCCCATAGTTACGCCACTAGTGTTACCATTCCCCTTGTCAGGAGGATGTGTCCCTACACAGTGTTATACTGTCAGCGGTGGTTGGAGACTGTCAGTATGTAGGGACACAGCCCTTTGACAAGAGGAATTGTAACACACATTTGTCAATGCTCACACAAAAAGGTGGTGTTTAATATAGACAAGGCATGGCAGGGCGGTGGGGAAGGGGGGCCTATGGTCTATTTAATCCGCCACTGTATATTTATATATATATATATATATATATATATATATACCAGCAGTCCTATGTAAAACCACAGATAACACAGTGATAACTCTCTGAATACAGATAATGTAGTATATGTTACCTGCATTCCTATATAACACCGCAGATAACACAGTGATAACTCTCTGAGTACACATAATATAGTTGTGTTACCTGCAGTCCTATGTAACACCACAGATATCACACAGTGATAACTCCCTGAGTACATATAATGTAGTAGGTGTTACCTGCAGTCCTATGTAACACCACAGATAACACAGTGATAACTCCCTGAGTGCAGATAATATAGTAGCATCCGACAGATATTCCTCCTGACCCCCCATGCACAGAATCCTGACCCCCCCACCCCCCCATATACATGCACGTTTGACTTGGCCGAGCATGTATGGGATTTCAATGTGGAGAGGGGAAAAATCTGATGCCAGGCACCTCTGGCAGCGGCTTATCTGCTATGAGAACAAATCCAACATTCCTAATTCTTCTTTCCCCAATCATCTGTCGTCTGAGGAGAGTTGGGACACCCCCATTAAATGGGCGTTAGTTCTGGGCTTTTTTTGCTTTGTGACAGCAATAGCATACCCAGTAGCGCTATTCTTGTCCTTAAAATTAAACCTGTCAGGAAGCTGTCCACACTGGCATAATTATTTCCATTTTTAAAGGATCCATTTTCACGGCTGTGGGGAATGTGGACTCACTGGGCCACTCCACCGTAGCAGAGTAGCAGCTGGTCAAACGAGAGTCAATAATAGTCTAGGACAAGAGTACCTGGGTAGATGAGTTGTTCCGGATAATCAGAGGCTTGCTTGTGCCGGACTATCGGAAGCTGGATTGTGCTGGATAATCGTAAGCAGGTTTGTGCTGGCTAATCGGAAGCTGGCTTTGCCGGACTATCGGAAACTGGATTGTGCTGGATAATCGTAAGCAGGTTTGTGCTGGCTAATCGGAAGCTGGCTTTGCCGGACTATCGGAAACTGCATTGTGCTGGATAATCGGAAGCAGGTTTGTGCTGAATTATCGGAAGCTGGCTCATGCAGGACTATCGTAAAGCTGGCTTGTGCCGGACTTTCGGAAGCTGGACACCAGGGGCATACCTAAAGACTCATGGGCCCCGATGCAAAAGTTCTTCTGGGCCCCCCCCCCAAACTTCTCATGGCCGACGGACCGTAGGCTTAGATATAGGGTCCAGCAGACCATAGTATTATACAGTATAAGATTACTGTCTACTGGTGACCCGGAATCTAAGCCTACCGTGTGGTAGGCTTAGATACAGGGCCCATCAGACAGGATTACACATGGGCCATGTATCTAAGCCTACCATGTGGTTGGCTTAAATACAGTGCCCAGCAGACAGGATCACACAATGTGTGATTCTGTCTGCTGGGCCCTGTATCTAAGCCTACCACATGGTAGGCTTAAAGGGTTTGTCCAGTCCTTAAACATTGATGGCCTATCCTCAGGATAGGCCATTAATAGATGATGGGTCAGGGTCTGACTCCTGGGACCCCCACCAATCAGGTGTCTTGAAGGGGGTGCAGCGCTTGTACGAGCGTTGCTTCCCCTTAATTTCCCTTACTTGCTCATACTGTGAACGGCGATTCACAGTTTGAGAAAGTGACCGGAATGAAGGGGAAGTGGCGCTCGTATGAGCGCTGCGGCCCCTTCAAAACAGCTGATTGGTGGGGGTCCTGGGAGTCGGACCCCGACCTAGCAGATTTAGCAGACAGTGATATTAAACTTACCCTACTTTTCGGCTGCGCGCCGTAAAAATGAGGGTAACTATTGTCAGTTACTATAGTAACAGGGTCCCGTGTAGTTTATTACATAGGCCCCAGTTGCTATAGTAACTTTTTATAGTTGTGGTGCTCGGGGCCGTGGGCCCCCAAAGCCATGTCCCAGATTCCTGCGGTCGTGGCTGTGAGTAGGTTGAATATGCCGGTGGTCTGTGACCACGGGCATTACATCCATGTTGGATATAAAGGATCAGTTATGATTTATGATCTATTTGACAGATCCATCTTGATTCATTATGATAAATACCCCCCCCCCCCCCCCCCACACACACACACACACACACACACACACACTCACCATTTACTTTAAATGGATCTCTTTGCTTTTTATTTTTATACTGGATAAAATAGCAGCATGCTACCCTATTCTTATAATCAAAGAGCAAAGGAAACCTGATGAGAAATAACTAATGCAAGTGTGAACATAGCCTAAGAGCATTTTTTTTCTCTAGCATAGTGCCAAACGTCTAGTGGTCTTTACTTGGCTATATTTAACTTTTTAATATTTTCTCTTGACTGTTTGTAGCGACATAAAGTCAGTCTCTTAATAAACAACATACCAAAATAATTTGTAATAGCTTAGTGTATATCTACATATTGAACCACTGCTCTGAAGAAATCTATAAGAGCTTATCTACTTTTGTATTTTCCTCATATGTTGTTTTTGCTTTTCCTTTCCAAATTGTTGCCTCCGCACTATTCAGAATCTCTAACCTCCCATAGGGGACTTAAAAAAAACGTAAACCGAACTTTGCGTGTGTGTTTGTATGTACTGGCACATCCTTTCTGTTATGACAATATGAAACAATTTAAGGTTTGGTCTTTGTATCCTTTTACACCAAATGTTCTCCTTGGCCAGACATATATTAAATCTCTTTAGTAAACCAGACATGCTGGGATCCACGTGGCTGCAAGTTTGAAAAGAGTTTGTAGAAATCTTGAATTCCTATCAAGTGTAATTTTGTGTGCAGTGCCGGAGAGGAAAAATTCCTATTAGCTTTTGGCCCTGACATCAAGAAGTTTACCATTACAAATTAAATGCTCTGTAATAGGATATATAAGGATACTTCCTGTGGTACTTCTCTGGAATTAAACCCAAGACGATATTCTTCTTATTATTTGCTTTGGTTTATGAGTTAAACATACCTCCACAAATGAAAAACGCTTAGTAACCAAATAAACATGGAATAGTTACAATCTAAAAAAGGCAATGTTACCAAACATTAGCATAAATAGCACCCCAAAATTAGAAATGGCTATGAAGATGGCAACTAGGCTTGCTTTAAAGGTGTTGTCCAGTCGCTAAAAATGTATGGCCTATCCTCAGGATAGGCCATCAATATCTGATCGGTAGGGGTTCGACTCCCGGGACCCCTGCCCATCAGCCGTTTTAAAGGGGCCGCACACTTGTAGCAGCGGTTCACAGTATTACAGCCTTCTCCCATTGCGTTCAATGGGAGAAGATTGTAATATTGTGAACCGCTGCTGCTCGATGTCGGCGAGTAGTGACTAGAATGAAGGGGAAGTACTGCTCGCACGAGCACCACGGCCCCTTCAAAACAGCTGATCGGCGGGGGTCCTTGGAGTCGGACCCCGACCGATCAGATCCTCCTGAGGATAGGCCATCAATTTTTAGGGACTGGACAACCCCTTCATTGCAAGATTATAATATGATGCTCTATTCACAAAAGAATATATGAAATATTTCTAGGTAGAGGAATCAGTTCATACGGAGAAAGTTAACATTTCTAGAGAGAAAGCTAGAAACGGCGCCAATCACTCCTACACTTTCCAGTGGCATGTGCACCATGGCCTTACAATAATGAGCCATCTTTGTTGTAAAATGTACAAGGATTATTATAACAATTGTATATAACCTTCAGAATGTCCTCATCATTTCATGCTGCTGTAAAATGTGTAATGCAGACAACATTAGCCTGGAGACCTCTTCGTGCAGCTCCATTTGGGTATTGATTATTCAGTGGTTTTACCAGCAGAGCATCCTGCCATCTGCATTCAGTATTAAAAACTGATTTCCTGATGCTCTGACCACGGTGTCAATCTACTTATCAATCTTTTGCTGCTCTTAAAGGTATAGATCATCAAAGCCAACATTTACATGGCATGTTAGCGTAAACTGGAATTCAATTCAAATGTAATTCACACTTATAAAGGAGCATGGATATAAAGGCAGCAATATGCTTCCTTTAAGATAACAAATGCAAATGGCAAAAAAATCCACAAAAAAAAGATAAAATAAAGCATAGTTCTCAAAGTGGTGGTTTAACTATGTTAGACTCCTTTTACATCACACACAGGAGATCCTTTCTTTGGTCTAAAAAAAATAGTCTCTAAGGCCTCATTCACACGACAGTGAAAAACGGCCATGTGATGGCCGTCCTTTTAACGGCCTTCACATGGCCGTTTTCAGAACAATGATATTCTATCGGTGTTTTTTTAACGGCCCGTGAATAATGGCCGTCAAAAAATAGGACATGTCCTATTGTTGACCGTTTTAACGGCCTGACGGCCCCCATAGAAGTCAATGGATCCGTTTTTAACGGCTGTCAATACATGTAACAACCGTTAAAAACGGATCTGTTACATGGGGATTGGCAAGGGAACTACTAGTTCCCTTGCTGGCTATCGTTGGCATACTCATGTTTGCGGCGCTTCTTCAGGTGTGGTCACTCGTCTTCACGGGTTTGAAGGCGCCTCGATGACGTCATCGCCCCGTCGCGCTGCCTTGCCATATCCCGTGCAGACGAGTGACCACACCTGAAGAAGACAAGAGACGGCGCTGCTCTCGTGAGTATGTGGCACGATCTACAGGCAGGCTGGTGTGGCATCTACAGGGAGGCTGGTGTGGCATCTACAGGCAGGCTGGTGTGGCATCTACAGGCAGGCTGGTGTGGCATCTACAGGGAGGCTGGTGTGGCATCATGTACAGGGAGGCTGGTGTGGCATCATGTACAGGGAAGCTGGTGTGGCATCATATACAGGCAGGCTGGTGTGGCATCTACAGGCAGGTTGGTGTGGCATCTACAGGGAGGCTGGTGTGGCATCATGTACAGGGAGGCTGGTGTGGCATCATGTACAGGGAGGCTGGTGTGGCATCATGTACAGGGAGGCTGGTGTGGCATCTACAGGGAGGCTGGTGTGGCATCTACAAAGAGGCTGGTGTGGCATCTACAGGCAGGCTGGTGTGGCATCATGTACAGGGAGGCTCGTGTGGCATCATGTACAGGGAGGCTGGTGTGGCATCATGTACAGGGAGGCTGGTGTGGCATCATATACAGGCAGGCTGGGGTGGCATCTACAGGCAGGCTGGTGTGGCATTTACAGGGAGGCTGGTGTGGCATCTACAGGGAGGCTGGTGTGGCATCTACAGGGAGGCTGGTGTGGCATCTACAGGGAGGCAGGTGTGGCATCATCTACAGGGAGGCAGGTGTGGCATCATCTACAGGGAGGCAGGTGTGGCATGATCTGCAGGGAGGCTGGTGTGGCATGATCTGCAGCGAGGCTGGTGTGGCATCATCTGCAGCGAGGCTGGTGTGGCATAATCTACAGAGAGGCTGGTGTGGTATCTACAGGGAGGCAGGTGTGGCATCATCTACAGGGAGGCTGGTGTGGCATCATATACAGGGAGGCGTGTGGCATCATATACAGGGAGGCTGTAAATAGTGTCTAGGTCAACATGTGACCTTCCTTTGGTTGTTTTCAGGGGGTTGGGACAAAAAAAGCCTGACCAATGAAATTCATCAGTTTTTTTAACGGCCATGAAAACTGATGCAAAATGGATGTCAAACAGCCATTAAAAACGGACAGATGGACTTGAAATGGATGAAAATTTAGAGACACACTGATGCAAAATGGCCATGAAAAACTGACAGTTGATCAGTTTTAAATGGACATTTTTTTTCACTGTCGTGTGAATAAGGCCTAAGGCTCTATTCACACGACAGGGTCCGAGTGTCGGCCGATAAAAACTGCCGTTTTGGACCGTTTTTCCCAGCCGTTTTGCATCCGTTTTTCATCCGTTCCGATTCCATTCCGGGCCGTGTTGCTGTTTTTAACGGCCGATTTTGACCCATTTTACATCCTTTTCTTTCCCTGTCCGTTTTAAAATCGGAGGACACACTGCCCTCTTTAGATAATGCAACACACTGCCCTCTGTAGATACTGTCACAGTAGGTAGTGCCACACAGCCCCCTGTAGGTAATGCCACAAAGCCCCCTGTAATGCCACACAGCCCTCTGTAGGTAGTGCCACACAGCCCCTTGTAGGTAGTGCCACACAGCCCCCTGTAGGTAATGCCATACAGCCCTCTGTAGGTAATGCCACACAGCCCCCTGTAGGTAATGCTCCAATCCCCCTGTAGGTAATGCCACACAACCCCCTGTAGGTAATGCCACACAGCCCCCCATAGGTAATGCCACACAGCCCCCAATAGGTAGTGCCACACAGCCCCCTGTAGGTAGTTCTACACAGCTCCCCCCCCATAGATGGCACCCCATCTACCTGTCTGTAGATAGCGCCACTGTTCCAGGAGAAGTCTCTGACTTCACTGTCCATATATGGACACAGTGACGTCAGGCACTTCTGAAGAGGAATCCCCAATCCCCGGCCACAGCGTTGCCAAAGCTGTGGCCGGGGATTGGGGATTCCGCTCCTACAGGGAGCAAAAAAATGCACTCCTCCTTCTCCTCACATGCACTTCGCACTGTGAGGAGGAGAAGGAGAGAGAGAGAATGAGCGACGGAAGACACGGCCGTCACTCGGGACACATTCCAGTGATGGCCGTGTATTACCCGGCCCCATATACTTCTATGGGAGCCGGGCGGCTGGGAGAACGGCCGAAAATAGGGCATGTCCCATTTTTTGATGGCCGGGTTTCCCGGGCCGTCAAAAAATCGGTCGTGTGAATAGCCCCATTAGGGGTCTATTGTTCCTACTGCAGCCGTGCGACGGCCGTTTTATGAACGGCCGTCACAAGGCCGGGAAACCCTGTCGTGTGAATAAGTTCTAAGGGAATATTAGGGTATGTTTCCCCTTTCCCTTATAACGCTCTCTGATCCTCCTTTTGATCTAAAAAGATGTATAGGAGGACGGATCTCCCACACGTGATAAAAAGGTTCTTAACCCCTTAAAGGGTTTGTCCACCTTCTGACAACTGATGACCTATGTCATTAGTGCGGGTCCGACACCCGGACCCCGCACTGATAAGCCACTCCGGTGGCCTGTGGGCACCGGATGTTGTGGCAGATAATGCTATGTACGGAGCCCGATAGCAGTTGGCTCCGTACACAGCATAGCGGCCGTGCTGCAGAACTGCAGGTCTGCTCCTATTCACTTGCTGCTTCCGGGTTGTACATACGGTGCACAGAGCCACAGATCATGTACTGATGACAGTTGTCAGAATCTCGGAAACCCCTTTAATGACCAGGCCCTTTTGCGTGTTAATGACCAAGGATTATTTTTTGTTTTTTCACTGTCGCATTCTAAGTGTCGTAACTTTTTTTTTATTATGTCAACATAGCCGTGTAAGGGCTTGTTTTTTGCGGGACAAGTTGTATTTTTAAATTGCAACATTTTTGAATGCATAAAATACATTGATTTACTTTTATTAGCTTTGTTTTCGATTCTCTCCTAAAATTAACAGCTATTCCAGCATTGTTTTTCACGTTATAAATTCAGGCCGTTCACAATGTAGTGTAAATAACATGTTACCTTTATAGGTCGGGACGATAACGGGGATACCAAATATATAAAGGTTTTATATGTTTTCCTACATTTGCACAATAAAAACCGTTTTTTTTAAAAATTACTTGTTTTTGCATTGCTGCATTCCAAGAGCTGTAACTTTTTTTTTTCCGTCAACATAGCCATATGTGGGCTTGTTTTTTACAGGGTTAGGCTTTATTCAGACAAACGGGAAAAACGTTGCACGGACCTATATTTGTCTATGGGGCCGTGATGACATGTCCGTGATTTTTCCTCAGCGTGAGTCCGCTGAAAAAAAGTCACGACATGTCCGTTCTTTCTGCGTTTTTCACGCATCACGCACCCATTGAAGTCAATGGGTGCGTGAAAACCACGCATGCCGCACGGAAGCACTTCTGTGCGAACTGCGTGATTCGCGCAAGAGCTGTCAAACTCTGAATGTAAACAGAAAAGCACCACGTGCTTTTCTGTTTACAAACATCCAAACGGAGTGTCTTTGAGATGAGGGAACCCGGACAACCGAACCGAACTTCACCGGGTTCGGCCAAACTCGTTTTGACCGAACCCCGCAAAAAAATTTCCGGTATGCGACGTCAGGAGATAGTCACTGTCCAGGGTGCTGAAAGAGTTAAACTGTTTCAGCACCCTGGACAGTGACTTCCGATCACAATATACATGAAAAAAGAAGAAAAAAAAAGAAGTTCTGACTTACCGATAACTCCCTGCTTCTTCCTCCAGTCTGATCTCCCGGGATGACAATTCAGTCCAAGTGACAGCTCCAGCCAATCACAAGCCAAGCACAGGCTGCAGCGGTCACATGGACTGCCGCGTCATCCAGGGAGGTGGGGCCGGATGTCAAGACAGGGACGCGTCACCAAGGCAACGGCCGGGAGGGAAGTTCTCGGTAAGTACGAACGTCTTTTTTTTTTTTTTAACAGGTTGCTCGATATTGTGATCGGAATTCACTGTCGAGGGTGCTGAAAGAGTTACTGCCGATCAGCTAACTCTTTCAGCACCCTGGACAGTGACTATTTACTGACGTTGACTAGCCTCATCTCTATGATGGCGGCTGCGCGAAAATCACGCAGCCGCGCATCATACACTGATGACACACGGAGCTGTCTAGTGGTTTTTGCGCGCGCAAAACACTGCGTTTTTGCGCGCGCAAAACACTGCGTTTTTGCGTCCGCAAAAACGCCACGCTCGTGTGAATCCAGCCTAAGGTGTAGTTTTCATTGGTAGTATTTTGGGGTACATGGGACTTATTGATTAACTATTATTGTGTTTTTTATGGGGGGAATGGGAGAAAAAAAGGAATTTGTATGTTTTTTGCAGGTTTTTATGGACGCCGGTTTTTTGGGAAAGAAAAGTGGCTTTATTTTATTTGTACTTTAATCCTTAAATGTATTTTTTCATAAACTTTATTTAACTGTTTTTATTTTTTTTATTTTCTTCCACTGGGGGACTTCACTTTGCGATCTTCTAATCGCTTATATAATGCTTTGGTATACTTAGTATACCAAAGCATTATTGCCTGTCAGTGTAAGGCCTAATTTACACGAACGTGTAATATGTCCGTGTGACGGCCGTTGAAACAACGGCCATCACATGGACCTATATAGTTCAATGTGGCAGTTCACACGGGCGTTGTTTCAATGGAGCATGTGAAGGGTCAGTGAGAAAATAGGACATGTCCTATTTTTTTGTGCATCATGCATGATAATGCGACCGCAGTATACAGCACGGATGCACCTCGGACGTGAAAAACGTCGGTTGGTTACGTCCGAGGTTTGCAACGTTCGTGTGAATCCGGCCTAAATACGCAGGGTTTTTCTTGCGTTGCAGTTCCATGTTACATCCGTATACGGTGCGCGTCTTCGTTTTTAAGCACGTATGTCATCCGTATGTCACGCGTTTTTTACGCCAGCAAAATAAAACTGAAGGAGGTGGGTTTTTTTTCCCTCATCATTTCTTTAGCAACTATTGCGTGTATCACAGACAGCAAACGGATGACGTTCGTGTGCTGTCCGTTTTTTCACGCACCCATTGACTTCAATATACTGCGTGGTGCGCAAAAATGCACCAAAATATGACATGCAGTGAGTTTCACGCAACGGACACCCGCTGTGTGAAAAACAACGCATGTCTGAATAGCCCCATTGATTTTTATAGGTCCGTGTGGTGTCTGAAAAAAACGGACAGCACACAGACGTGAAATACGCTTGTGTGAATAAGGCCTAATACTGACAGGCAATATATTAGTCAGTTGACTGGCACCCAAATTTCAAAGGCCTCCACTGCCATCTCTCCCGATGGCTTCTGTTGATGGACAACCTCGGTCGGACTCTATCCTGTCTATCACCAAACCGCTGAGACTACAGAAAGGAGTCCTTCACTCAGAACTAATAACTTTCTATGACCTATCCAAAGCTATAAACCCACTCCTGCTGGGATTGCCATGGCTTCACCAGCACGCTCCGGTTCTTGATTGGAATTCCGGAGAGGTCCTCCTATGGGGTCCCCGATGTCTTCACTGCTGTCTGCCTCAGGTTCGTCCTGTTCTTTATCCACTACCTCCACAATATGCTAATTACGCGGATGTCTTTAGCAAGAAGGAGGCAGAGGTCCTTTCTCCTCATCGTCCCTACGATTGTCATATTGAGTTGCTTCCTGGAGCTTCACATCGTCGTGGACGGGTTTATCCTCTCTCCTTGCCTGAAACCCAGGCCATGTTGTAATATGTCAAGGAGAACCTGGGGAGGGGGTTCCTCAGAAAATCTTCACTAGTCGGTGCCATATTCTTCTTTGTGAAGAAAAAGGAGGGATCACACCGACCGTGCATCGATTACCGTGGGTTAAACTTCATCACTGTAAAAAACAAGTACCCCTTGCCGCTTATCTCCGAGCTCTTCAAAAGGATTCTCCGAGTCAAGATTTTCACGAAGTTGGATCTACGCGGGGCCCATAACCTGATCCATAATCGCAAGGGTGATGAATGGAATACCACATTTAACACCCGAGTCAGTCACTACGAGTATCACGTAATGCCCTTTGGACTGTATAACGCTCCAGCAGTTAACTTGTTATTGATCCTTCTAGGATTATTGCTGTTAATCCTGTGCAAATCAAGGACATTCCTCCTGGAAATATTTGTGTCCGTCTTGCTGACAGGAGAAGAATTCTCCACTGGGGACATAATTCCAAACTGGCTGGGCACTCTTTTGCTCGTAAGACTCGGGACTTTATTGCTCGTCAATACTGGTGGCCCACGCTGCCAAAAGTTTTTCTTGGACTATGTTTCTTCCTGTGCCCAAAACAAGGCTACTCATTATAAACCTGCTGGCCTGCTCCTACCTCTGCAAGTTCCTGATGCTCCCTGGCAACGCATAGCCATGGATTTTATTATTGGGTCATGGACCGCTTCTACAAGATAGCACATTTAGTTCCTTTAACCGGCTTTCCCTCTGCTCCTCTTCTGGCAAGTTTGTTTATCTGGCACATCTTTCCTTTGCACGGTCTCCCCCCTCCAAATTGTGTCAGATTGGGGCGTACAATTCACATCTAAGTTCTGGAGAGCCTTATGGAGACTCTTGGATGTGAAAATTGACTTTTTTTCCGCTTATTACTCGCAGTCTAATTGCCAAGTTGAAAGGATCAACCATGTACTTGGGAATTATCTTCGTCATTTAATTTCAGTTCAACAGGACAATTGGGTAAATCTTCTGCCATGGGCCGAACTCTCTTACAATAATCATACTAGTGAATCTACTGCTAGTTCTCCATTCTTCATTGTGTACAGTCAACATCCACGTGTTCCTCTTCCTGTGCCAGCTACGTCTCACGTACATGCAGCCAATTCTTCCTTCGGAGGTTTTCTTCACATCTGGCAGAAAACGAAGTCTTCAATCCTTCAGGCAGTTAATCGCATGAAGAGATATGCAGATAGGAGAAGAAAAAATCCTCCTCAGTTTTCTCCTGGAGTCAGGGTCTGGTTGTCCTCCAGAAACATTCACCTGAAGATCCCTTCCCACAAATTCGCTCCCAGAATCCTCGGTCCCTTTGAGGTTTTACAACAGATATACCCTGTATCCTATAAGCTTCGGCTACCTCCTACCCTCAAAATCCCCAACTAATTTCATGTCTCCCTCCTAAAGTCTGTCATCCTGAACCGATTTAGCAAATTCCCATGTTCTACAGTTGCTCCCTGTGGTTCTTCTCACATCTTTGAAGTAATAGAGATCCTGGATTACAAGAGGGTAGGAGGGTTGACCTTCTACCTGGTGGACTGGAAAGGGTTTGGTTCTGTGGAGAGGTCATGGGAGCCTGAAGAGAATGTGGATGCTCCAGATCTCATTTGGAGATTTCTCTCACGCTCCGGACCTAAGAAGAAGGGGCGTAAGGGGGTACTGTAATGGCCGCATTCGCGGACTGCCGGCATCACTTACCTGCCAGCGGCCACAACCGCAGACCGATGGGTTCCAGCCGGTGTCTTCCTCCTCAGAGACGCCAGCACTTGGGGCCGCACTGCTCCACTGTCCTGTTTAGGGTGCACGCGCTCGTTCCCGGCCTTAAAGGGCCAGCATGCGCACCTATTAAAAGTTCCCTACCCAATCCCTACGCCTTCTGCATTATAAAAAGGACTCTGCCCTCCTCCTCCTTACCTGAGCGTTGTTTTATCTGCCCGTGTTTGTTATTTAAAATGGTCCCTTAGTTGTATCCTCTATCCTGTGTTCCCATATCCTGTATCCCATATCCAGTAACTGTATTTGTTCCAGTGCGAAGTCAAGTGCGAAGTCAAGTGTCATCTGTTCCAAGTGTCATCTGTGCCAAGTGACTTCTGTGGCAAGTGTCATCAGTGCCAAGTGTCATCAGTGCCAGGTGTCATCTGTGCCAAGTGTAATCTGTGCCAAGTGTCTGCTACACCACGTGTCTGCTGCATCACGTGCCTGCTATGCCACACTATGGCGGAGTGGCCTAGTGGCTCCACATACCCCACAGCCATGACATTATAGTACAGAGCTGCATTCACAATTCTGCAGGCTTCAGAGCTGAAATCTCCTAGCATTCCTTGCTGTCTCAATGTCTGTACAGACCTTGCTTCAGTGATTTGAATTCTAGGAAATGTAGTCTTAATACAAGACTCTGTATCTGATGTGGGAAAAACGGCATTCTAGCAGGGAAAGATATTTTCCCACACAACCAAGCACATTTGTTGTAAGTAATCAGATTATAGCATTGCAATTTACTTATTTCCATCAGCTTATTCTTGGCTTTAAAGCCGTTAGAAATACAATGGTAAATATCTAACAATAAATGTATGCATAAACAAGAAGCGTGGACACGAAAACTAGTCACTGTATTATAAATGACAAATGGTATGTGGCACATTGGAGAAATACATTTTATGAACCAGGGTGATTCAGAAATCACTCTTTAGCAAACTGTTACTTTATTCACAAAACATGTTCTACGTGGCTGCCATGGTTGACCTATCCGGGAACCCGCAGGCTATGAAGCTCACTATTCCCTATGCATGAAGCCTTTTGAAACATCCTGTAGATCCATGAGTATGGCATTGAAGTAAATAGAGGAACATTTGGAATGTCATAATTTACAAGGCATCATAAGACTTCTCCTGTCTCATTCAGCTTTATTCTGATATGACGAATCGCACAAAAAAATAAAGATCAAGCGAACCTCAGCTTACATGATGCTGCAACTTCGCGGCAACTTGACAGTCACAAGAACTAATTTACTCCATAGAAGACAATTGTTAGCCTTATTTGCACATATGAGTTTCATACACTGCTCAGCACAAGCAGAATTTGGACAAAATCTTTTGGTATTTAGGCTTTGTTCACATCTGCGTCAGGGCTCCGTCCCGATGTTCCGTCGGAGCTTTTTGTCAGAACGGAGCCTTGACTGACACAAACGGAAACCAGAGGTTTCCGTTTCCATCACCATTGATTTCATTGGTGATGGATCCGGTGCCAATGGTTTCCGTTTGTCTAAGTTGTGAAGGGGTTCCAGTGGGTTCCGTCGTTTTGACTGAATCAATAGCGTAGTCGATCCCTTACTGCCGCAGCCATTTTTTTGTTTTTCATTGTATTTTTTTCCTGCTTTCCAATAGCCATAACTTTTTTATTTTTCCGTCGTCACAATTCTTTGTAAAAAAAAACAAAAAACAGCGATTCCGCAATTGTTTTTTGAGTTTAATGTTTACGGTGTTCACCATGCAGTAAAGATGAAGTTAATTTTATTTAATGCAATTACAGGAATACCAAATTGATATATATATTTTTATGATGTACTACTTTAACAAAGACAAAACAACTTGTTAAAGATCATGCACACCTACGAAATCTTTTATATATATATATACATACGTGTGTATCACTGTGTTTGGTGCAACTTACTAATTAATTGTTTTTCTAAAAAATTATTTTAACATTTTGAGCTACACTACTTTGTACCCTGTATAAGGCTGGATTCACACGAGCACATTACGTCCGTAATGGACGGAACGTATTTCGGCCACTAATCCCGGACCGAACACATTGCAGGGAGCCGGGCTCCTAGCATCATAGTTATGTACGACGCTAGGAGTCCCTACCTCGCTGCTGGACAACTGTCTCGTACTGTAATCATGTTTTCAGTACGGGACAGTAGTTCCACGGAGAGGCAGGGACTCCTAGCGTCGTACATAACTATGATGCTAGGAGCCCGGCTCCCTGCAATGTGTTCGGTCCGGGATTAGTGGCCGAATTATGTTCTGTCCATTACGGACGTAATGTGCTCGTGTGAATCCAGCCTAAAGAGCAGCTGTGTCTGGCGCTGAGACCTGATCACATCTATGAACTTAGATGTGATCGGTAACAGCTCGATCCTGCATGTCATAGACACGCATTACCCGCTGACACTGAACCCGTAAGTCCCGCTGACCTGACGGATACAAGATTCACCGCAAGATACAGCTGCTCTGTATACAGAATATAGACCTGAAGGCCTTCATTAGGCCCCCAAGGCTGCCATAAGATTCATCAGAACCCTGCGATCGTATCGCGGGCCCTTTCTAACATCTTAGATGCTGCACTGTGAAGAATTTCAGAATTTCAGCCATCCATTGAACTCCTATTTCCTCATTCTGTTTACTGTTATCCAGGAAGGAGGGCACAAAGTGTAACACAAACATTTACCCTGTACGGGCCAAAATAAAGTAGCCACACTTAGCACTGGTTAAGCAAACACTGTAGCCTAAGTTAAGATTGTAAACATGCCTTAATGAGCATCATATGTCATGACTATCATCATAAAATGGCATAGGATGGTCAACGAAAGAAAGGGTCACAAGTCCAACAACTATATATCTGACCCAAATGTAATCCAGTTTTATTTTGTCACTCATTCCCTTATACTTGTTAGGCTTTGCTGTCCTTATTTTAAAATGCAACTAAAAAAGTTTTTTGCAAAATCTTGTGCCATATTTACCTACGAACAAAAGATATTTACTAACATTAGTAACATTTAGAAAAAACATTTGTCATGATAAAATGCCTTAGGGGTAGTTCACATACAGTTTTTTTCTGATTTTGACATGCTCGTCAGAATCTCCGCCAAGAAACGCACCAAGTTGCCCCCCTTAATTTCAATGGAAGTCAGAAACTCTCCTTTTCCTGGGCGTCTTTTGGTTGCTCGCCAAAAAAATGTGCAGGGAAAAAAACGTGAAGAAAAATCGTAACTAAAAATACTGGCAATTCAAAATACTGAAGCAATATTTTGAATTGCCAACGTTTTTTTTTACACTTTTTCTTCTTGTTTTTTATGGCACTTTTTGCCAGCTATTTTTTTAGCAGTTGAATTTAGCAGATTTTTTCTGCCTAACAAAAAATGCAATGTGAACTCCCCTTTATGTGCCTTAGACCTTATTCACACATTGCACGTTTGATCCGTATTTTGCATCAGTATTTTGAAGCCACAATCAGGACTGAATCCTAAACACAGGGAAAATATAATGGAAAGATTTATACGTCTCTTCTTTGCATTCACTTCTGATTTTCGCTTCAAAATACTGATGCAAAATAATGACCAAATCTGAAATGTGTGAATGAGGCCACTACTTAGTACAAATACTTTATATGTATATTCAAACCAAAGCACATAATTTTGCAGAGCACTTTTGATAAAACCTTGCCCAATGAAGGGAGGACGTTTTTAAACCAATGGAAAGAGTAGTTTTAAACTACACTCTATATTTATTTTGGTTTCTATTTGCAAGTTGCTGTGACCAGTGGCAGATTAAGTAGACTATGGGCCCTGGGCTGTTACCCAAACTTGGGCCCCCCTTCTCCCCCGCCGAGCCGTAACGCTACCTTTTTGTGCAAGCATTAACAAATGGGTGTTACGATTCGCCTTGTCAAAGGGCTGTGTCCCTACATACTGACAGTCTCCAACCATCGCTGACAGTATCACACTGTGTAGGGACACGTCCTCCTAACAAGGGGAATGGTAACACGCATTTGTCTATGAGTCCTGGACTGCACAAAGACTTTTAGTGAAACACAAGGATTTCCTATAATAAACATGTCAGGAGAGGTGACAGATTCTCTTTAAATCTAGTGACTCACAGGGGACGACTTCTCAGATTCTGGTAACATTTTTCCTCTTTTCTTCTCCATCCGGTCCAGACTTCATGACGACTTCTCCCGGCCATGACCCATTTCTGCAGAATTTGCCACTTAGATGTCTTCTGTTGCTCACTTTTCCAACATTTCTACACCTATAAACGAAAACAAAATGATCATGGTGCCACAGACTGTGTCTCTAACTATAATAGCACCAAACACTGCGCCCCTGAATATAACTGTGTCAAACACTGTATAGTAAAGCACCACGTGCACAAAGGCCCCTGTATATAGCGTCACACACACATCCCCCTGTATATAGCGTCACACACATCCCCCTGTATATAGCGTCACACACATCCCCCTGTATATAGCGTCACACACACATCCCCCTGTATATAGCGTCACACACACATCCCCCTGTATATAGCGTCACACACACTTCCCCCTGTATATAGCGTCACACACAGCCCCCCCTGTATATAGCGTCACACACAGCCCCCTGTATATAGCATCACACACACACAGCCCCTGTATATAGCATCACACACACACAGCCCCTGTATATAGCATCACACACACAGCCCCTGTATATAGCATCACACACACAGCCCCTGTATATAGCATCACACACACACAGCCCCTGTATATAGCATCACACACACACATAGCCCCTGTATATAGCATCACACACACACACAGCCCCTGTATATAGCATCACACACACACAGCCCCTGTATATAGCATCACACACACAGCCCCTGTATATAGCATCACACACACAGCCCCTGTATATAGCATCACACACAGCCCCTGTATATAGCATCACAGACACAGCCCCTGTATATAGCATCACACACACACAGCCCCTGTATATAGCATCACACACACAGCCCCTGTATATAGCATCACACACACACAGCCCCTGTATATAGCATCACACACACAGCCCCTGTATATAGCATCACACATGCAGCCCCTGTATATAGCATCACACACACAGCCCCTGAATATAGCATCACACACACACAGCCCCTGTATATAGCATCACACACACAGCGCCTGTATATAGCATCACACACACAGCCCATGTATATAGCATCACACACACACAGCCCCTGTATATAGCATCACACACACACAGCCCCTGTAGATAGCATCACACACACAGCCCCTGTATAAAGCATCACACACACACAGCCCCTGTAGATAGCATCACACACAGCAGTGATGAAGGGAGGGAGTGAGTTATGGAAGAATGAAGGGAGGGAAGAACAGATGGAGGGAGTGAGTGATGGAGGGATGGGGGTTTGGAAAAGCACTCACCAGCCTGGAGCGCTGTGTAAAAACTTGACTGGTGGGCGGGCCTTCTTCCCTGCAGATATTCTGCTCCTTCACTGTGATAGACGGACCTGATTGGTGGGCGGGGGTCACATGGGCACAACATCATCAAAGGTCCTTTAGCCTTCAATTCGGAGCACATTTATGTAGAGGTAATGTTCACTATCCCGGCTAAGCCCGCCCCGAATTGTTCTGCCTGCACCTTCTCTCTGCAGTGACAGTTAGCGCTGCATAGTTTTTACGATTATGTGCAGTTCGGGAAGCAATGGGCCCCCTGAGTGCCTCGGGCCCCGGGCTACCGCCCGAAACGCCCATATGATGATCCGCCATTGGCTGTGACCATGACACAACAGGGGTCTATTTTAAATAAAATAAACCCAATTTTTTCATTATTATTTGTTTAAACATATTAGAGGGGTGGTTGTCCATGTATCTATAATGCCATAAGCTATGCTATCATGCTTCTCCGTGTTAAATATATTTTAATATCTTTATATACTTTACATATGAAAAATTATGTTGATGTATTCTAAAGAAACAGTTTGTAAACAATGAGAAATGTCAATGTCAACTTAATGAGATATCAGTCTGAAAAGCAATTAATATTAGAAGAAACAGCATGTCCTGATCTTTCATAATCCTAAAGTGCCTCTAAGCAAAAATTCAAGCTCATGTGAAGCACCATTATATAAACAGCCAAGGTAAAATACACTGAACAATGGGGAACTAAGGTAATGTACTTAAATAACAACAAAGAATCATTTGAAGAAGTAGAGGTAGACGTGTCCGGTTGCTGTACACAAATGACCACTGCCTTCATAAAGACAGATAACCGCAAAACATTTACAAGGTTGTGACGCTGCCTATACACATTTAATAGTTGTTGACTGGACGACAACTATGTCCCCCAACTCCCCCATAAACATGTGTGCTTGGATATCATCGATATATCCTAATAAGTTATTTGTGCAGAAAACCAATAAATATTGTCTTTATCAGCGAGTGATGGCCACCAGATAAGGTTCAAACAGGGCAGTCTTCTGCTAGACCTTTGGGACCCATTATTGTGTCAGGACATGGGTCCACTTTACCACCCTCTGGTAGCCAGTCCGGGCCTGCTAAATGACCCCAAGCAACAAAGGGTTGGAGAGTTTAAAATCCAACCAGTCTGATCTTTCTTTCACCTTGTGAGATACATTGGGGGCCATTAAACTGTACCCATACAAATTAGCTTGGAAAAATCTAATGTGTATAACCAGCATAAGCTTTCAAAAGGATTAAGGAGATGGCAGCACAGAAGTTATTCATAACCATGTCTTTGTGAACCAAGTTGTTCTTGTCAAGACTGCTTAGTTGAGTATATTAAGTTATGTTTTTCTACAGAATATTTTATTTTCCTGTACTTTGGCATATATTACTATTATAGCATTGAGATAATTAATGCGTCCAAGTCACAGAATGGGTTTAAACTAATATAAACGATCCAATGAATGAGCGTTTGGGAGCGAGCGCACATATGAATGCCTGTTTGCCCGATAATTGGCCTGTGTAAAAGGGCCCTTATTTAAGAAGATATAAGATAAAATTATTTACAGTCTATCAAAATTGTTGACAAGGCAGTGATGACAAGAGAATTAAAATAATGTATCTGCAATAAACAACACGTTTGTAGACAATATTAACTGATAGCAAATTCATTTCCAGAAATCAGGGTGTCTTATACAGAAATTAACTCTTACAGTTGGGTGCTCAGTTACAGTCTCTCCGGCCTTAATACATAAAGCAGGAAAACTGTATACAAATCGGTCTTTAATCTTCTGTATGCATCTTTTCCTCCATTTTGCAAGATAAAGGAGGATCTTGTTTGATGAAACATCTTCACGTTTTTAATCATCTGTCAGTAAAAAAGATATTAGAGGGAAATGTGAAATAAAAGGAGAACAAATCAATTTCAGACAATTGAAAATGTGAATTTTAGACCAGAAAATGGCAACTGAATCTCATTCCTTGGATATCTCATCAGCTTTTAAAATGTCTTAAATCCCTCTACTTCCCCTCCGTGACTCGGTTTACCAGCAGTACCAGGCTAATAGATATACCTTCTTCTTTTTCTCCCCTTGGAGTCTGTTGTAGAGATCATGAAGTGACAGATGATAGATGGTGTTTTTACCCTAGAGGTGGCTGCATGCCTGTTATTGAATATGATACATGTTGCAGGAGCAAAGGGAAAAAGCATCACCAGAGATGATGAATTACGCAGAACATCCCTATGCAGGTAAGGAATGGGATATAAATCACTTGCAGTTACAGTACTACTACACTTAACAAATGAATTGTAACCCTGCTTGCTCAATGAGAAAACTGCAATTAATGTGAATCATTGCATTTTCACATTTTATCACGACCAGTGTTAAAATAGGTCAAGAGCTCAGTTTCACCTTCATATGACCTTGGGTATTTCTCCCCTATCCTTGCTGCTGTACAAAGCTCAACATGTCTGGCCAGCTAAGGTCTATGGGCCAGCTGGAGCTTTTCTACAGCTCCAACTTCAGAGAAAACTATCAAAGCCATTGATACAACAAGTTTAGGCCACAAACATGGAATTAAAGACTAACAGCAGTGTATAGAGGAGGCAGGGCTAGAGGTTTTAAATACATAACTGTAGAAGTCCATATATTTAGCTGGGCTCAATGTGCAGTGAGAATCAATGCAAGTGACATCAGGAAGAAAGTGCACAGCCTGACAGCAGGAAGAAAGAACACAGCCTGTTACTTTCCCCTCTCCCCCTTTACATTCTCCAGTGACTCCAGGGAACTTTTCTTCATGTTATCACCTTTCCTTTACCAGTTACAGAGAATATGGGCTCTCTGATTGTCACATTTAGGGTGTATTCACGCAACAAGGTCATATCAAGTTGTTTTGTTTATTTTCTGTTGGATTTGCGAAGGTCATAAAAGCAATATTCACAAAGTGTGAGTACACCGTAAATGTGACATCAGAAAGTATTTGTCTATCGGCTAAAGGCGTGAGAAGATGAACAGTGGCACATCTAATACCCTCTTGCACCTAATTAGACCATTTGTCGACTCTGTGACGCAAATGTTTAGGGCATCTGGATCACAGAGATTTTTGGTCTCTTCAGTTCTAGAGCAAATGTGAAAATATGTGCATGCAGACATGATCATACGTGGCATATATGAACTCACGCACATTTAAAACTTGTATTTCTAGAAGATATTGTGCGTTCCACACTCTGCTTGGGTCAGACTTGTCGCCACAAATATGAATTATTATGCATTTTTTACAGAATACTCAAAAAAAAAAACACTTCCAGCAAAATAGTCTTTATTTAATCTGTAATGTAGATGAGGTAACTTGTAGTGTAGTTCGCTTTCCTACCGAGTGCTTAATTCCGGAGTTATCCGCTTCGTTTCAGTTTTTCTCTTGTCCCACGTGACTGAGATCAGACTGTCAGAACCCTACAGCCTCTTTTTTTACTCCTTGGCAACATGTCACGTAATATCACGTCACTGCTGCCAGTGGGTTAGCGCATTGTCACATAACTGTATGTGACAGTGATGGAGCAGGCTCAGAAGCTGTCACAGCTAACACCCCGCTGTAACGGCAGGGACCTGATAGAGGTCCGATCCCTGCCGATTAACCCCCTAAATGCTACGGTTAATTGCAATAGGGCTTCAGGCCTTCAAGTCCCCTAGTGGGACAAAAATAAAAGTTAAAGTTAATAAAATGTTGAATAAAAAAATAACATTTCAAGTTACATAAACAAAAAATGCCTTTTTTCCCCATAATAAATCATTTATTATAGGTAAAAACTGAAAACATATTTGGTATCGCCGCATTCATAACGACCCCGATTATAAAACTATAACATTCTTTTTCCCGCTCGGTGAATGACGTAAACATTTTTGGGAAAAACAATGCCAGAATCACTGTTTTTTGGTCACCTCGCCTCCCAAAATTTTTTAATAAAAAGTGATCAAAAAGTCACATATAGCCCAAAATGGTACCAATAAAAACTACAGCTCGTCTCGAAAAAAAACAAGCCTTTACACAGTCTTGTCGACATAAAAATAAATAAGTTATGGCTCTTAGAATATGGAATCCCAAAAAATAAACGATTTAAAAAAAAAAAGTGATTTTATTGAAGTAAGGCTGTAAAACATAAAAAAATGGTATTGCAGTAATCATATCGGCCCGCAGAATAAAGTAAATATGTCATTTATAGTGCTTGGTTGACACCGTAAAACAAAAAAAAGAATTCCAGAATTTCTGTTTTTTGGTCACCATGAATCGCAAGAGATGTAATAAAAAGTGATCAGAAAGTCACATGTACCCCAAAATGGTACAAAATGAAAACTACGGATTGTCCCGCAAGAAATAAGCCCTCACACAGCTCCATTGGAGAACAAAATGAAAAAGTTATGTCTCTCAGAATATAACGACACAAAATGTGCAGTGTTCCAAAAGTGGATAAGATTGGGCACCATTTATCAGTGCGACATTGGCAATATATCTGTTGAATATTATTTATTTAAATAATGTTTTGAATACTTTGAGGGGTGCAGTTTTAAAAAAAAAAATGGGTGACTTATTGGGGTTTCTAATATATTAGGCCCTTAAAGCCACTTCAAAACTGAACTGGTCAATGAAAAAATAAGTTTTGGAAATATTCTTGAAAATGTGAGAAATTCCTGCTAAAGTTATAAGCCTCCTAACATCCTAGGAAAATAAAAGGATGTTCAAAAAACTATGCAAACATAAAGTAGACATATGGGAAATGTTAACTAGTAACTATTTTGTAGATCTATTTTCAGTTATTTGAATGGAAAAATTCTAACTTCTATTTCTTCAGTAACTATTTTGTGTGGTATAGCTATCTGTTTTAAAAGCAGATACATTTACATTTAGAAAAATGCTAATTTTTGCTATTTTTCTCAACATTTTATTGTTCTTTTTACAAATAAATACTGAATTTATTGACCAAGTTTTTCCACTAACATAAAGTACAATATGTCACAAGAATCACTGCCTTCTTAAATTGTGTAACCAGGGAGACGCGCTGCTAACATAATAATATGTTAATAATAATATAATAATGTATGGGGAAGAGCGATCGGAGTAACGACCGCTTGTCCCCATCCATAGCTCCGTGTGACAGGAGCAAACGAGCGCCCATCAACGATGTCTCGTTGATCAGCGCTCGCTGCACTGGCCGAATATCGGGAGGTATAAAAGGGCCTTGGGCCTTATTTACACGAGCGTTGCGCACCCCGGATGTGAAAAACTACAGTTTTTCCTGGCCGAGGTGTATCCGTGCTCAGCGCTGCGGGACGCAATGTCTCACATACCCCATAGATGAGAGTCTATGGAGGGATGCGTGATGCGTGAAAAGATAGGACATGTCCTATTTTCCCACGGACCCTTCACACGGTCCATTGAAACAACGGCTGTGTGAACGGCCACATTCAATTACATAGGTCCGTGGGACGGCCGCTGTTTCAACGGACGTTCCACGGACGTTTAACACGCTCGTGTGTATTAGGCTTTAAGATGAGAAATTGAAGCCAATTTGCTGTAATTGAACATTTATTCTCTGGCATCAGTCACTTCGGAATCAGTGCTAGCATTGAAGCGAGTTATGTTCACAACACGTTTGTACTATATGAACAGTGCTCTTTTGGCATACGTTTGGCCAATAGGACTCTATTGGCATGTTAGACGTATACGTCGGCGGTCTTTCCTGACCTATAGGTAGAATGTAAATCCTAAGATTGATGTAAAGAGTCCACCATAGATTGATTTTTTATTAAAGGTAACAGTAGCTCACAAATAGGTCATCATTATCTGTAGATTTCGCTATCAGACTCTCAAAATCAATTCAGACCTCTTCATCAGACCCCAAAATTTATGCAGACACCAGACATCAGATCCAAAAATGTATTGAGATTCCAGACATCAAAACCCCCAAAAAATTCATACCCCAGGAGACTCCACTGACCTGCACATGCTGCAGAGTTCTAATAAGAGGAACAATTTCTGCAAAACATGTTTTTTGTTTTTGCGACATGTAAAAATATGCAGGACTGGGGGCGGGGCTTAGCTATGGAGCCGTGAGCACGCGTCTTGGGGGAACTCCGTTACGTCGAGCACAGATACTGCTGATTATACCGTATTCTCCTCACTGGCGATGCCCGGAAAGCGTAGGGGATCTTGATCAACACCCTCTAGTGCCTTAACTAGATCCTCGACTTGCAGTTTGAGCATGGAGCGTTTTCTTGCATTGTCGCGCTCTTCAACAGCTTCCGACATAGAGGAAATGGCGCCGCCACTCTCACCTTCCTTGGGGGCCTGAGATCTCTCTTCAGCAGTCTTCTCGGTACTACTCATCACGTCTGCCTGTGGCATCTTCCGTGTCTCCTCTCCTCAATGAGGTAACTCCTACCCTTTCCCCTGCCTCAACATCTCCTGCTGGGGTGACGACGGCCATCTTATCCCCTATGGTGGAGGGACAGTCAGGGCAAGCGGGCCTCCATGCTGATCTTAACCTCTTGCGTGATTTGATTCAAGCCCTCAAGCCCGCAAGCTCATCAAGCTATTTCAGACATACGGTCTGACATTGATAGACTGGATAATAGAGTCCTGGACTCTGAGCAGATTGTGTCCGCCATTGACTCCAGAGTGGCGTCCCTTGAAAGGGCAGTCATCTTGAATAGAACACAGCTGCAGTCCCTAGCTCTCCAATTGGATGACCAGGAAAACAGGGGACGTCGCAAAACAACGTCCGTGAACTTGGCTCCCGTGATGAGCTCTCCTCAAGGGTTTCATTCATCTTTAATACCCTGACTAATAGGCCCATGGATGCCACTTTCCTGCTAGATAGGATTCACCGAGTTGCTCGCTCAGGACCGAGGCGTCTCCTTCATCCTCTCCTGGATAAAATTAAAGCTACTGGGGCTACCTACAGATGGGGTCATCCGTTCCCTGTGATTGTTAAGAAAGATTCTGATTTCTTTCTATTACGCCTTTACTCGGATCTAGATGGACTGTTTAGATTTCTGCATATTGAGCCCTTCCCAGTCCCTGACTGGTTGACGCTGGAAAGATCCGACCAGGTGCCGAGACGACGTCAGCGACGACCTAGCTACCCTTCCATCAACAGGTCCTCCTCGACGGATTTGCGTCCATCTCATCTGAATCTCTCATTAAGACTACCTCCTGAAGCCTAGTTTTGGGACATCCTGCCTGACTACCTCTCTGCCAGCTAGGCGATGTTACTTCACAAGTATGATCCCACAGGCTACACCTTGTTCTCATGTTTCTAACCTCTTCTGGGTCTTCCCATTGGATTGGGTTCCTCGTGTCTGATGGTATTATGTGTTCCTGCCCTTGTATTGCACACCGGCTCCGTATATGTAATAACTTTGTTCTATAAGTTTTCTATTGTTCATGGGCATTACTACACGGTAGTCAGTCATACCTGTAAAACTGCTGTCAACTTGGTTCTTTTTTTTTACACCTATAGAGAATTTTGGACAGCCAACACTGTTTATACGTAATGCTTGTTACTGCTCTTCTCCGTGTTTTTTGGGCTCTATTCTGTCTCCATTTGGGCTATTATTTTTATACCTGATGTATTCTCTATCAATGTAACCCTTCTATCTCTCCTTGTTCCCTCCTCTTGTCCTCTTCCTACCCCCTACCTCTCATTACTATTGTAGGTAGGACATGTATATGTTAGATTTGATAACAAAAGTGTGTCATCCTACTACACGTTTTTTCCTTCCTTTTCCTCCCATTCTTCCCTTACAAGCACCCTCTCCTATCTGTTCCCTGTGTCTATATTAGCCCATAGACTTCTGTTTTGTGATTTTGTGCCCTGGTGGAACAGATGGAGCTTACTTCTTTTATTCTATTCTCAGTCCCACCTTGATTTTCCTGTTGGGTTTCTATGTGGGGTCCTAGTAGCTCTCTTATCTCTCTTGAGGCTTGATGAGCTTCCAGTTGTTCAATGGTAGGGTATTCTCTCTTGCTGGCAGGAGGGCTGTCTGTCTTCATACTCCTCTATAGAGTGACATATGTATCTATTTCTCTCACTTTGGGGTTTAGTTCTTTATACTCAATATTTTCCTTGCTTTTTCCTGGCTGTATCGCCATGGTTCGCTAATGTATGTGCCTCCGTCTCTTCCCTTCTGGGAGTATGGGTCGGATGGAAATTTTTATTTGTATGTTATTATTACATTTTGTTTGTGCTCGTTTTATGGGGCTCCCCCCCACGTTCTTTCGTTTCCTCCGCAGGTTTTTCTTCTGAGGAGTCGGCCTCTAGGCCTCTTTACCGCTTTTCTTCCTCTCTTCTTTCTCCCTAGCTTTCCTTCTCTATCCATTTTTCTCTCCCCCCTCTTTTTTCTTTTACCTTTTTTTTTCTCTCTCTCTCCCTCTCCTTCCCGTACTTGGGCATGCCACGTCAGGTGCAGACGGATCTCATGGTGGGTTCACTTAATGTTAAGGGAAACGTTCTATCCTTTTGAATCTATTAAAAGGTAAACATCTTAACATTGCGTTCCTCCAGGAGACTCATCTTTGTGAACAGAAACCCTTCAAACTGTCCAACTTATGGTTTCCTCAAGCTTATCATAGCTACACATCTGACCCGAAATCCAGAGGGACGAGCATCCTTATCACCAGATCCCTTCCGTGGGAATTTTTGGACTCTCGTAGTGATGGTATGGGACGAATGTTTCTGATTAAGGGTTCTATCGCCTCTCAGGTATATACTTTTGCTTCTTTCTATTTACCTAATAGCTCGTATTGGTTTCTTGGAAGCCCTTGGGGAGTTTGGGGAGGGTACCATTGTCCTGGGCGGAGACTTCAATGTTGCATTGGATCCTGCTCTTTCTACCGGATCATCTGCGCTTTCACTTTCCCAACTTCGCCGCATTAAACGGTCTTTGCATGAACACCATCTCATTGACACCTGGCGTCTCCTTCACCCATCCGACAGGGATTTCTCCTTCTATACTCCGGCGCATGACACATATTCCAGACTTGACCTCTTTTTTCTTCAGCATCAATCTCTCCACTCTCTCAAATCGGTTGATATCGATCCGATCACCTTCTCTGACCATGCACACTTCACGCTCACCCTCTCTCTTCACTCTCCGCTTCTGTTCCAGTCTCAATGGAAATTTCATCCCTCCCTTCTTAGCGACTCGGTCATCTCAACAGATATCCAACGATCCCTCGATTAATATTTTGCATTCAATGCCACGTGTGACGTTAACCCTTGCGTCATTTGGATGGCTCATAAATGTGTCGTCCGAGGCACGTTTATCAAGCATGGTGCTCGGTTAAAAAAGGAACGTTCCGCTGCCATTCTATCTCTGCTATCGGAGATTAAACTCCTAGAAACCTCTCATAAATGCTCCCACGACCCAGATTGTAAAATTGTCTTGCTTCAGAAGCGGGAAGACCCTAGAGCTCTTATGTTGTCCAAGGCTAAAGCTACTCTCTCCAAGTGTCACCGTCATTTTTATGAGTATAGAAACAAATGTAGTAAATCTCTTGCTAGGGCTTTGCGTATTCAACAGACGCACACTTTTGTACTCTCCATATCGACCCCCTCCCGTCCTCGGACCCGTCTTCCGTTGGGAATTGCCGCAGCCTTTCGAGACTTCTACGCCTCTTTATATACTATTGATTCCTCTAATCCGGCCACGCTCTCTAGAAACTTCCGATCAAGCATTAAAGCCTACATTGCGGAATCTGGTCTTTCCTCCCTTTCAGACGAATCCATTGCCACGTTGGAAACCCCAATCTCTTTACAGGAATTGTCTCATGCCCTTAAATACTCTAAGTCGGGTAGAGCCCCTGGACCCGATGGATTTACACTTCCGTACTATAAAAGATTTTTCGACATTTTGAGTCCGCATTTTTTGGTTTCATTAAATTCTCTTTCCACCTCCACCATCCCACCTGATGCTTTGAGAGCGCATATAGCCGTGATTCCTAAGTCGGGTAAGGATCCCTCCCAATGTGATAGTTATAGACCAATTTCCCTCCTCAACGCAGATTTTAAGCTCTTTGACAAGATTCTTTCTGTTTGTTTGGCTCCGTTTTTCGGGGATGTTGTTCACACGGATCAGGCTGGATTCATGTCAGGCAGAGAAGCCCGGGATAATACGACGAGAGTTGTTAATCTCATTCATAAAGTCAAAACTTTCCGCGTACCACTTATGCTACTATCCACTGATGCTGAAAAAGCTTTTGATAGAGTTGCTTTTGATAGAGTTAATTGGACGTACATGGAAGAAACTCTTCTTCGACTCGGCCTCCAGCCCCATATGATGTCATGGATCATGTCTTTGTATTCGTATCCTTCTACTAGGGTCCGTATGAACGGCATTCTCTCTGAAGAGTTTTCAATTTCCAACGGGACCAGACAGGGTTTCCCTCTATCCCCCTTAATTTTCGTTTTGTCCTTAGAACCTTTTCTCCAGACTATTAGATCTAATCCTGACATTGCAGGGCTAATGGTGAACAAGACGGACAATAAAGTTGCAGCTTATGCGGACGATCTCTTATTTTTCTTGACTAACCTGTCCATATCCCTCCCAAACCTGATGCAAGAATTCCAACTTTTTTCTACACTCTCTAACTTTAAAATTAACTTTTCAAAATTGGAAGCTATGAATGTCTCCCTTCCCTCCTCTCTTCTACATACCTTAGAACACTCATTCAGTTTTAAATGGACCAAGGTAGCCCTTAAATATCTTGGGGTTCTTATCCCAGCGGATCCGACAACCCTTTACAGACTCAATTTTCCTCCTCTCCTTGCGGATATCAAATCCGACTGTGCTAGATGGACGTAGGGGACTTTTAGGTGGATGGGTCGTTGCACCATCTTCAAAATGAATATTCTTCCCAGGCTATTGTACCTGTTTCAAACCCTGCCTATAGCCATTCCTCTCCTGTTTTTTAAAGCGGTCAATTTCTTGCAAATTTCATTTATCTCGGCTGGCAAATCTCCTAGACTTAAACGCACACTCCTTTGTAGATCTAAAGCCTCAGGAGGTCTAGCTCTTCCTGGCATTAGGGCATACTATACTGCCTCATACCTCTCGCGGACCGTAGACTGGTGTAGGTACGCTAGTTTTAAACCGTGGGTGTGTCTGCAACAAAGTTTCTCTGAGATCCCTCTTTCGGTTCTTCCATGGTTAGACTGCACTCATCTTAAATCTCTGCGTCAACACCGCACCATTGGCCCTACACTATTGTGTTGTTCTATATCTTCTCTGAGGTCGTGTCTACTCAATGTTCCGTCTTCCATGTATCCCATTTTGGGGAACCCACTTTTCCCTTCAAGCCTGGAAGATCCAATCTTACAGTCTTGGTTTGCCTCGGGCAAGTTTAGAGCTTCTCATTTCCTCGATGGATCAGAGTGGCTTTCTATTGCGGATTTGTCCCAGATTCCTGACCTTAAACCCTTAGGACATTGGCGTTCCTTTCAGCTTCGTCATTTTTGTTCTTCCCTTTCGCCCCCTTCTCTTTACCAAATCAACAGGACTCCTTTGGAGGAGTTGTGTGTTGGCTCCGACCTGCTTCGGCATACGTTGTTGACAATTTATACTATTCTTCAACATCCTCCTGACTTGCCTCCCCATAATTTCCTATCACAGTGGGAAGTTGATTTGAATATTTCTCTTTCACCCACACAAGCCACAGGAATACTCACTCTAGTGAATAAAACTTCGATCAGCTCTCGCTATCAAGAAGCTAGTTCATCTTCACCGCATTTTTCCTACAGTTTCCCCCCCTTGTTCGAGATGTGGGTCGGAGAATGGTACCCTCCTCCACACCTTTTGGTCTTGCCCTACTCTAACGCCATTTTGGGATGGGGTCAAACGGGTAATCGTAGAGGATATGGATACAACCCTTCCATTGGAACCAGCTCTCTTCCTCCTCCATCACTGTGACATTCCTATCGAAATGTACAAACGTTCCTTGCTTCACTTTTTAGTGATGGCAGCTCGCCATTGTATCCCACTGCGATGGAAGTCTGTTTCTCAACCCTCTTTGTCCCTCTGGATTTCTAGGGTTAATGACCTTATGCACATGGAGGATTTGACCTCCTCTCTCAATGACTCTCATGATAAGTTCTGTCGTATATGGGCACCCTGGATTGAATTTCAATGCTCGGAATCTTACAAGGACATCCTTCGTGAGATGAACAGCGATCCATAGCCTGACTGTGGTCTCTTTGTCCGTGGCATAGTAGGCTTTTCATCCCCTCGTTCTCCCCCTCCCTCCCCCCTTTTTTTCCTCTCTTTCTTCTCTTCTTTCTCCTTCCCCTTTGTCCTTCCTTGTTCCCAATCTGTCTTTGGAGATAGCATATCTTCTCACTCTCTCTTCGCGAGATTGCTATCCTGGACTGTTCTTCTCTCTTTGTATACTATCTTGTATTTTTCCTTTTTATTGCATATATACCCTTCTGTACCTTTGTCTTCATTTCATTTTGTAAAATGTTCCTTTTGTATCACAAAATAAAGAATAAAAAAAAAAAACATGCAGGACTGGGTCTAAAGAAAGGGTTCTGCCTCTGATGGAGGACCTTAGTCCTCCTAGTTGGTAGAGGCACCGGAGCACATCCCTCGAAAGCCCTCCTTCTAATCCGGCCAGGCTAAAGCCCTGCCAATCAGGGGTGGCACAATCTCTCGTGTTGCCCAAGGCAATGGTTTTAGAATGCGCTATCCCTCACACTTGATCCCTGTTCAGATCACAGCTATTAGTCTTGATTTACTCAGTAACATGCATGCTTGGCTATGTTTTATGTCTGTAGTAACACTCACATATGTATGTGGTCACGATCTGTGGGTATGTGGACCCATTGGGCCATACCGCCGGGGAGGGAAAAGCAGCTGGCCAATACAGAGTACCAAGTAAAGTCTATAGTTCAAGCAAGGGTACCTGTGGTGTTTCAGACAGTAGCAATGACTAGGCTCAGATGGGACCTTGGCAGCAGACACCAGGCGTGGTGTAACACAGCAGAAAGATCGGTAGTACAACACGACTCCAACTCTTTAAGGCACAGGAACAAGGTAGCACGGGATACATGATACAGGTAGCAGGTACGGGAACACTAGGAACTGGAAGACAGAAAAAGGAAGAAATTATCCAGCGCTGAGTCGTACTTTGGATTTAAAAAGGAAGCAGTATTCCCACCTTTATTGGGGTATTAGGATTAAAATTGAAGGGAGACGCAGTCCCAAGATATATGTAGATAGTAGGCGATTTGCCCTGGCCTACGCGTTTCAAGCACGAGCTGTGCTCTTACTCATGGCAAAGAAATGTGAAATTTCTTTGCCATGAGTAAGAGCACAGCTCGTGCTTGAAATGCGTAGGCCAGGGCAAATCGCCTACTATCTACATATATCTTGGGACTGCGTCTCCCTTCAATCTTAATACTAATACCCCAATAAAGGTGGGAATACTGCTTCCTTTTTAAATCCAAAGTACGACTCAGCGCTGGATCATTTCTTCCTTTTTCTTCTATTGCATACCGCAAGCCGTAGCGGGGATCCGAGCGGAGAGTCTGGAGACGCATCAAACTGGTGAGCTGGAGGTTTCCTCCCTTCTGAACTGGAAGACACTAAGGGATCATTTGCATAGACTAACACGGGTAACACAAACAAATCTCAGGCAATGAAGGAAGGGGCAGGGCCCTTCTTATAGTCCAGGGTGATCATGGGAGAAATCAGTCAATCGAAAACATGTGTGTGCTCTGGCTCATTAAGGCCGGGAATGAGCTTGAGCGCGCATCCTAGTGGTCACTGCAGGACAGGATGGCCGCATGTGCTGGCATCTCTGCAGGATGATAGGAGTCTGCGGTCTGCGAAAATGAGGGAAGGAGTCTTGACGTTCTCCTCTGGCTCCCATGACCTCTCTTCTGGACCAAACCCTTTCCAATCCACCAAGTAAAAGGCTTTTCGTCTTATCTTCTTGAATTCCAAGATCTCCTTGACTTCGAATACATCGGCAGAACCGCTGGGGGCAACTGCAGTGCTAAGAGTCTTAGAGTAGCAGTTCAGGACCACAGTCTTCAGAAGAGACACGTGAAAGGAGTTGGGGATTCTGAGGGTAGCGGGCAGCCGAAGCTTATAAGAGAACGGGTTGATCCGCTGGAGGATCTCAAAGGGTCCGAGGAACCTGGGAGCGAATTTGCATGACGGCACCCTCAGCCGTATATTCCTTGAGTACAGCCAGACCTTTGTACCCGGAAGAAACTTGGGAGGCTCTCTTCTCCTTATGTCTGCCTTTTGCTTCATGCTGTCGACCGCCAGCAGAGTATAGGATCGGGTTTGCTGCCAGATCTGTAGGAAGTCCCTGAAAGCAGAGTCAGCTGCAGGCACCAGGGACGTAGCGGACACCGGGAGAGGAATTTGTGGATGTTGGCCATAGACAATAAAGAACGGTGTAGAAGCAGAGGACACACTTGTGTGGTTGTTAAAGGAGAACTCGGCCAAGGAAGAAGCTGCACCCATCAGGCGTCATCATGCTGCCTGGAGATGAAGTGTCGTAGATAGTTCTCCATGATTTGGTTGATCCCCTCGACTTGGCCAATGGACTGGGGATGGTAGGCTGAGGAAAAGTCCAACTTTACATCAAGGAGTTTGCAGAGGGCTCCCCAAAATTTTGAGGTGAACTGAACCCCCCAATCTGACACGATATGCAGAGGTAAGCCATGCAGGCGAAAGATGTATTGGATGAAGAGATCGGCCAGTCAAGAAGCAGAAGGTAGACCGCTCAGCGGAACAAATTGAGCCATCTTCGAGAATTGGTCCACCACCACGCAGACTGCAGTGCATCCAGGAGGGCAGGTCGGAGACAAAGTCCATTGCTATATACTGGAGCAGGCCAGTAGGCTTGGAGTGAGAAAACTTGTTAGGCGCGCACACCGTGCAGGACGAGACAAAGTCCATGATATCTTTGGGCAGCGTGGGCCACCAGAAATGATGGGCAATCAGGTCTCGGGTTTTACGGGCACCCGCATGACCTGCCAGTCTGGAGCTGTGTCCCAAGTGAAGGATTCTCCTTCTGTCTGCCAAGCACACAAAAGTCCTCCCCGGAGGGATGTCCCTTACTTGCAGAGGGCTGACAGAGATAATGCAGGACGGATCAATGATATTTTGTGGAGACTCCCTGGTGCCCTCTGTCTTGAACAACCTGGACAAGGCATCGGGCCTCACATTCTTGTCAGCATGGCGGTAGTGCAGCTCAAACTACAACCAGGCGAAGAACAGCGACCACCTGGCTTGACGGGGGTTCAGTCATTGGGCCGTCTGGAGATAAGTGTGGTTCTTGTGGTCAGTAAATATCAGGATGGAATGAACTGCTCCCGTTGGTGATGTCTCCACTCCTCCAGGGCCAATTTGATGGCCAGTAACTCCCAATCCCCAATCGAGTAGTTGCGCTCTGCGGAAGAGAAAAGTTTAGAGTAATAGCCACATACCACTGCCTTGCCCTTTCGAGCTCTCTGGAACAGAAGTGCGCCAACACCAACAGAGGAGGCGTCCAGCTCCAACGAAAACTGTTGCGATACATCAGGATGATAAAGGGTAGAGGCTGACAAGAAGGCACTCTTCAGGCTAATAAACGTGGATTCCGCTTCTGGAGTCTACACCTTGGCATTCATGCTTTTTTTGGTGAGGGTGGAGATGGGAGCTGTCAGTGAGGAGAAGTTTGGGTTGAACTGCCGGTAGAAATTGGCGAATACCAGGAAACACTGTATGGACCTTAAGCCTTGAGGACGTGGCCATTCCAGGAGGGCATTTACCTTCTCAGGATCCATCTTGAGGCCTTGATCGGAGATGATGTAGAACAGGAAGGGTAGAGCATTTCTCGCAAACACGCACTTCCCCAGCTTGGCATACAGGCGATTCTCCCTTAATCGCAGCAAAACTTGACGGACATGTCTCTGATGAGTCGTCAAGTCTGGAGAAAAAATTAAGCTGCCATCAAGATAGACCACAACACAGACATAGAGGAGGTCATTGGAAGATGTCATTAACAAACTCTTGGAAGACTGTGGGAGCGTTATACAGACTGAAGGGCATCACCAGGTATTCATAGTGCCTGTCTCGGGTGTTAAATGGCGTCTTCCAATCGTCACCCCAGCGAATCCAGATTAGGTTGTAAGCCCCACGCAGGTATAGCTTAGAAAAAATTTTGCCTCCTCATATGCAGTTAAAAAGTTCAGAAATCAGTGGCAACGGATATCTATTTTTGACCGTGATCTGGTTGAGACCCGGGTAGACGATGCAGGGTCGAAGAGATCCATCCTTCTTTTTGACGAAGAAGAACCCAGCCCTGACTGGGGAGGAGGATTTTCATATGAAGCCCCTCTCCAAATTCTCCTTAATATAGGCGGGACATAGACAGAGTTTCTGGCAAGGAGAGAAGGTATACCCTTCCACGCGTAAGGGTTGCGTCAGGAACCAGTTCAATGGGACAGTCATACACCTGGTGTCGGGGCAGTATCTCTGCCTCCTTCTTGCTGAAAACATCCGCAATTTGTGAATAGTGAGAAGGCAACTGGAAGACACTAAGGGACGATTTGCATAGACTAACATGGGTAACACAATCAAAGCTCAGGTAATGAAGGAAGGGGCAGGGCCCTTCTTATAGTCCAGGGTGATCATGGGAGCAATCAGTCAATCTAAATCATGTGTGTGCTCTGGCTCATTAAGGTCGGGAATGAGCTCTAGTGGTCACTGCAGGACAGGACGGCCGCCTGTGCTGGCATCTCTGGGGAGGAAGATGTCTGCAGGATGATAGGAGTCTGCGGTCTGCGACAGCGGACGTTAATTATGTACCATTGTGTCCCCTCTCTGTGTATTAAATACAGTGAGAGTGATTTTTTCTTTATCTTAAAATTTCTAAATTGCATTCCAAACGGCCTCCTAATTCTTGTCTTGGACCTGCTACCTATTTTACCACAGTCAGTTTGGCTAAAATGAGGTGCGGATTCTAATCAATTCTCACAATCTTTCACTAGAACCCCTGCAAGGAGGTATGTTTTTTTCCCCAGTCGGAGTCCCAGGTCCTAGTCCCAAGGCCAGAATAGTTACCGATTGACGGTAGGTGTACTACAAGATGTCTTGAGCATAAGCGAAGTGATCAGCGCTGTGACAAACCAGAAGAGTAGACACAGACGCAAGCCAGAGATCATATACATGGTAGTTGGACTACAGGTACTAAGCTAGAGGGAGCAAGATGGAAATGCTAATCCAAGGGCAGAATGGAGGTCAGCAATCAGGGTCAAACACAGAGCAACAAAGGGTAGAGGAAGTAAGTGTAGCTTATTCACTGGCTTCCTCATTATATCTGCCACCGGGTAACGTCATCAGAGCTGGCTGGTTGCCACGGCAACCAGACCTGGAGGGCGACTTGAAGCAGAGAGCATTTTTCTATCTATCTATCTATCTATCTATCCATCTATCTATTGAAACCGGAGGTCGCAGTCCCGAGGCTTGCACCCACTAATCTCTACAAAGGACTTGTCCTTTTTTCGTGCGGCTCTTCTTTGTATTATCTATCTATCTATCTATCTATCTATCTATCTATCTATCTATCTATCTATCTATCTATCTATCTGTCTGTCTGTCTGTCTGTCTGTCTGTCTATCTATCTTATTCTATAACTATATATTTGTTTTACATTGTTTGTATTCACCAACCTAAACCACAACTTATAACTGCAATTACACATTATTGCAACAATTCCTATTTGGCATGGGTATTCAAATATATTGGCATAAATAAATAGGCATGTGTGCTTTTGAACTGGATACAGAGGTGAGAAGGGCACCTACCAGAAAAAAGGAGAACAGAAGTCGGGAATGTGCTTATTTGACCTCATGAATTTAACAAGCCTCTTCAAGCAAAATAACACAGTTTAATTTTAAGTTTACCACTCTGCTGTGATAGAGGGCAGGCAGGCCACCCTGAGTGCTAGCACTTGTAACCAATTCAAAGGGATTGAGGAAGTGCCCTTTGCCTGAAGGGGCAGGAAGAGAGAGGCCAATTAACTGATTTGACAACATCGGATATGTGTTCCTCTTCTGGATGATTTGATGAGAGCAAAAAAAAAAAAATCAGGACAGGATGCTTCCATCATAAAACAATTTGACAAGAGTGTGTCATTCCTTTGGAGAGGATGGGAATTGTGTGGAATGTGTTTAGATCCCCTTGACTAATGTCTTAAGGCTGTAGGGAGCAAAAGTAGGAAATGGCTGTTTTTAATTCTCCCCAGACTGCTGAACACATGATAACAGATATGGCAAAGTATGGGAGCTCCCTATAAATTATTCACTTGACAGATTGCAGCTGAACATAAGCTGTGGGATGACTACACATATTTCATTGTAAGAGAGACAGCCACTAGGGCTTATCCAGACGCTGCCTGCTCTATCATACACACTCTTGTTTAAAAAAAAATAAGACATCACTCAAGGGCATTTACAATTATACAGATACGCTCATCTTTTTTTTACATATATAATAATCATCATCATTATTATTATTATAATTATTGTATATGCAAGTAAATATTTAACATTTTGTTTCCACATATATTTACCACAAAGATAACACTTATTGATATCCTTAAAAATCTAGACATTTCTTATGTTTGACTTTAACAGAAATTATGTTACCTGGTTTACCAGTACTATAAAAGTATTAGTTTTAGTTACACAAATGATAAAGTCTAAATTAAAATATTATTTGTTACCTTGTAACATTGTCATTGCCAAAATAAATTTAAAGGGGTATTTTACTGGATAGATGATAACTGTTAGATCGGTGGGGGTCCCATTGCTGGGACCCCCACCGATCACCAGAATGGGGGTCCCATGTCCCCCATTCCCACCAGCCGGTAAACTAAAGCCAGGAGGAGTTGAAGGAAGCATGCGCCCTGCTGCTCCATTCAAAGTCTATGGCACTGACGGAAACTGAGAACAGTGGTCAGACTCCCACCGATCTAGAAGTTATCACCTATCCAGCAGTTATCATCTATCCAGTGGATAGGTCATTTGTTGTAACCGGAATACCTCTTCAAACAAAGGTATTTCGATATACAGGGTGGGCCATTTATATGGATACACCTAAATAAAATGGGAATGGTTGGTGATATTAACTTCCTGTTTGTGGCACATTAGTATATGGGAGGGGGAAACTTTTCAAGCTGGGTGTTGACCATGGCGGCCATTTTGAAGTCGGCCATTTTGTATCCAACTTTAGTTTTTTCAATGGGAAGACGGTCATGTGACACATCAAACTTATCGAGAATTTCACAAGAAAAACAATGGTGTGCTTGGTTTTAACGTTACTTTATTCTTTTATGAGTTATTTACATGTTTCTGACCACTTATAAAATGTGTTCAAAGTGCTGCCCATTGTGTTGGATTGTCAATGCAACCCTCTTCTCCCACTCTTCACACACTGATAGCAACACCGCAGAAGAAATGGCACTGTTTCTGGAAGAAAAAAGCTATGTTTTTCTAATCCCGTACATTGTACAACCCCTTTAAGCAGGAAATGTTGTTTGGCCACTTAGCTTCACTGTATGTATCTGCTTTTATTGTTTGTCTATACTATTTATGGAACTCACATTTCACGATAAATTGTTTGTTTAAAAAAAATTTTTAAATGAGCAAAGCTATTGAATGATGTAGTAGAATTCCATAACCATTTTTGTCTTGTCGCTTTTTCTGCTCAGGCCCAGTTATTTCTTTCAGGAAATGCTATATCCCACAATAGGCCGAGTGTACAAATATAGTTATCACACTATATTCCCCACTGTTCCACCTCCCTGCTCCAGGATATGAATCTTCCATCATTCGCATCCGTTTGTCTGCTCTCTTTCTTCCATGTTTCCTGGTGTAAAACAACATAATTATGGTGGGAGCCAAGGAGATTTTTAGCCCCTGATGTCACACTCGCACCGTGAATGCAGCTGAATCCTGTTACGTGTGGTGATGACTTCATCCAGGACTACAGAGCGATGTCAAAAGTGCAGAAACGGCTGGAATGCATTGAGGAGTACAGGTGTTCAGTCTTTTCTAAATAGGGTCCCAGACCTAGATATTTACATTGCATTACAAGGAAATCCTACATACAGGAACCGATAAAACATACAAACACAGAGGGCATGAATAACAGAAAAACATAATCAATATTATAAGACTCATTAGTCTTCCGTGTCTATGATGAGGGTCTGTTTGTAGTTCTTCCAAACAGTTCGGTAGACTGAAGTAATCTTTTGCAGGAAACAGTCTCTTATTTTGAAAACTTGTGTATGTCAAACTAGTTAACCAGATGGATATTTGCTTAGAGAAAGATTGAAGGGTTTATTGATGATTTTATTTTATTTTCCTTTTAAGGATAGGCATTTATGAACCATGTGTTCTCCGGGAGGACTTCCTAATATCTAAAGAAACAAGCCTAGGGGTACTGTATATTTACCCAAAAATTTGGTTTTGCAAAAAACCATGTGCTTGCTGCAAAACAACCATAGTCAGTTTACTGGAACTGATTTTCAGTCACAGAAATGTCTGCAAGAATTCTGCCGCATGTGAATATACTCTAATACAGCTACGTTCAAATACTGTTTAAAAGCCACATCATGCAAGTTCAGTACATAATATCAGTTTCATGCTATCTTTGGGCCTACCTTTTATAAAGAGATCACTAGTATGTCAGTGCTATGTGACAGTTGCTGTTATAATTTTTGGTTGTTCATCAAAAAAAGGACCCCTTTTACCTTACTTTATATAAGGCTCTGTTTAGACTTCACTTGGGTTTTATGCTTAAAGAGACTCTGTCATTAGTTTATTAATTCCCTATCTCCTAACTAATCTAATAGGCACTTTGCTGCTGATAACTACGGTGTAATTTGTTTCAAAAGACGTTTATTATTTTAAAAGTTATGAGCATTTTTCTAAATATGCTAATGTGGCTCTAATAGCCAAATGGGAGGTAACTCTTTGTTTTCAAAGTACAGTACATGTAGAACAGGTAGAGAGCAGTACAGTACATGTAGTTCAGATAGACAGTAGTGTAGTACATGTAGTACAGGCAGACAGCAGTACAGTATATGTAGTACAGATAGAGAGCAGTACACTACATGTAGTACAGGTAGGGAGCAGTACAGTACATGTAGTACAGGCAGACAGCAGTACAGTACATGTAGTACAGGTAGGGAGCAGTACAGTACATGTAGTACAGGCAGACAGCAGTACAGTACATGTAGTACAGGTAGGGAGCAATACAGTACATGTAATACAGGTAGGGAGCAGTACAGTACATGTAGTACAGGCAGACAGCAGTACAGGACATGTAGTACAGGTAGGGAGCAGTACAGTACATGTAGTACAGGCAGACAGCAGTACAGTACATGTAGTACAGGTAGGGAGCAATACAGTACATGTAATACAGGTAGGGAGCAGTACAGTACATGTAGTACAGGCAGACAGCAGTACAGTATATGTAGTACAGATAGAGAGCAGTACACTACATGTAGAACAGGTAGGAAGCAGTACAGGAAATGTAGTACAGGTAGACAGTAGTACAGGACATGTAGTACAGGTAGAGAGCAGTACAGTACATGTAATACAGGTAGAGAGCAGTACAGTACATGTAGTACAGGTAGGGAGCAGTACAGTACATGTAGTACAGGCAGACAGCAGTACAGTATATGTAGTACAGATAGAGAGCAGTACAGTACATGTAGCACAGGTAGAGGGCAGTACGGTATATATAGTACAGGCAGACAGTAGTACAGTACATGTAGTACAGGTAGGGAGTAGTACAGTACATGTAGTACAGGCAGACAGCAGTACAGGACATGTAGTACAGGTAGGGAGCAGTACAGTACATGTAGTACAGGCAGACAGCAGTACAGTACATGTAGTACAGGTAGGGAGCAGTACAGTACATGTAGTACAGGTAGGGAGCAGTACAGTACATGTAGTACAGGCAGACAGCAGTACGTTATATGCTGTACAGTACATTTAGCACTGTACTGCAGAAAGTTCTTACTAGATAGCTAATCATTGCATTAGGGCACCCACTGATCGGCTTATTTAACCCAATATGATGAGCTGATTTATTGTGATCAATAAGGCCTCGTGCACACTTACGTCACCGTTTTCACGGCCGCTTTTGACGGGTCTGTGAACCCGTTTTAGCGGCCGTGTGGTTTCCGTGTGCACTCCGTGTTTACGTTTCCGTGCGCCGAGCATGGTACTGTCCAGGGTGCTGAAAGAGTTAATGGGCTGCACTGATCTAACTCTTTCAGCACCCTGGACAGTACCATGCTCGGCGCGCGGAAAATAAAATGTTAATGTAATAACATTTTTTTTTAAAAAAATACGTTCATACTTACATTCCTCCTGTCCGGCCTCCAGCGATGACGTTCAATCCATGTCGCCGCTGCAGCCAATCACAGGCTACCGCGGCCTCTGCAGCCAATCACAGGCTGCCGTGTCACAAAAGAAGGTCGGACTGGAGGAAGGAGAGGGACTCGTCACCAAGACAACGACCGGGTACGTATGAACTGCTTTTTATTTTATTTTTAATCAGCAGCCTCTTTTCTCTATCAGTTATTTATAGAGACAAGTGGCTGCCGATTAGTGTAATATTTTTCTAATATTTTTCTGCCCGCCCGCCCGGCGGTTGCTAGGCAATGGCTCCGTCACACATGGACGGCACACGGATGCCTTCCGCGTGCCTTCAGTTTTTTTGACGGCCCCATTGACTTGCATGGGCCTCACGGTCACTGAATCCCGGACCAAAGTAGGACATGCTCTACTTTGGATCGGAACGGAGCAACGGACCGTCAAAAAAACTGTAGTGTGCATGGCCCCATTGAAATGAATGGGTTCAGGGTGCTATCAGTGACAAAAACGGATAGCACCCTGAAGGAAAAAACTGAAGTGTGCATGAGGCCTAATAGGCATGTACCAGTGAAATATGCATGCTAATTCGTTAATTAAATGTTTTTCTACTTTGCGATGGCTTAGGAAAGATCATTGAAGTTTAGGCCATTGTAACCCAATGGGGCACTGTGTGTGTGAGGGGGAAGAGAGGAATGGTGCTCTACACTAAAGAAATGTAGCATTTTAGCCTTATTGAGTAGTGTATTTTAGGAAAATGCTCAAAGAATTTATTCTGCTGGTTTCTTGGAAAACATTTAATAGTATGAACACTTTACTTCTATAACAAAGGACTCCAAATTTAGCAAGGCACAAAGGGACTCTATATTATTGAACCAATACCATTTAAGTTAGAGCTTCATGGTGATATCCTAACTATTTATTAAATTCCAGTTATATGTTGTGCCCTATGTTCTTCAAGAATCATTTGGCATTTCCTGTCTGTGCTATCAGAAAGAAGAGGCCGTACTGAAAGAAGAAAAAAGGAATAAGGGAAGGCCTCCATGACTAAAATAGATGGGAGGGACACAGAGTTGGCTGGCCTATGAGAGGAAAGGGGGGGGGACAGCAGGAGGGCTTGAGTGAGAAGGGGTGGGGATTGAAGGGGATGTACCTGTTTCCTGTTTGTGCTCTCCCTCTCTTCGCCAGGACACAGAAGCAGGAACATGTTTGTTACCCCTGCTGCGTCTGATGAGGAGGCTATGGAGCTGTTGCGGGCCGCGGCAGCCTCTCAGGGTCCTGGATGGCTCGGAGCACGAGTGGCGACGCTGCTGCAGGGACAATCGGGCGCTCCGGTCCAGGAGCGAGCAGAGTCGGCTGGAGCAAGCGGGGAGCGCTCTGTCATGCCGGTGGTCGCGGGGCTGCTGGAGCAGGCCGAGGTACAGGACCGGCGTACCAGGGGGTCGGGCAGGAGAAGAGGAGAGCCCGTTTCCCCCATGACTCAGGCCAGGGCTGGCACTCCCGGCGTGACGCGCAGCACGAGGCGCTCGCGCCCGCCCGCAAGGCTGAGTCCTGAAGACATCCCGCGGGCGCGGCGGCGCAAGAGGAGCCCATCAGTGGACCCTGCAGGCCAGACCCCAGGGCGGCCTGCTGCTGCTCTTTCGTCTGGTCCTGGGAGGAATCCCAAAACGTGGCAGCGCCCGGCGGCAGCGGCGAGGAGGACGCGGCCTTCACTTCCGGTCACATCCTCTCCTTCTTCAGCACGTGGCGGAAGGGCAACGGCGACCCTGCATGGTGATGTGCCAGCCAGAGGGTCGGCTCATGGTGTCGTCGAGGTGGAAACGACCAGAGGTCGCAGGATGAGGTCGGTGGTTGGAGTGCCAGGGACGGAACAGCTTGGAGCTGGTTCAGCGGGACGGATGAGGCATGAACTGGACCTCGGCCAATTGGATGATGCGATGTCACCCCCCCTTTACTCAGACGAAAATCGGAATTCCCCGTGCACACATTGCCAATGCGGACAGCGCCAGAGGGAGTCCGGAGCATTGGAGGACGGTGAGCGGCGGGCCTCTCCACGTGGACATGGGGGTCCGGCTGACGGGTTCACAGCCCCTGGGCAGCCTGGTGAGTTGACACCTACGTTACCATTTCCAGCTTTATTGATGTCGGGTATCGGTGTAGAGGGTGTCGAGGCGGTGGGCGTCGCGGCGGAGTCGGGGGTCCCGTCGCTACAGGCGGGTGCGGGGGATAGTTTGGCGGAGTTAGTGGGATGTTTAAAAGTGTTAGTGGGGCGGCTAGGTGGTTCCCCTTCCCAAGAATCGTCAGGTGTGGCGCCGGCCGCGGTGTGGGGGGGCAGTGTTGGAAGCGCTCCGGTTCGTCAAAACGGTGGGGGGTTGAATGCCGGGGCAGCGGTGGCAGTGGCGGCGGCGGTTCAAACAGACTCGCCAAAGGAGGTTGATAGGGTGCGTCTTGATGATCGTGCGCGCGGGGAGGTTTATGTTTGTTATGAGGGCCCGTTAGGGGCGCATTTAAAGCAGGAGGTAAAGGAAAGGATTTGGAAGGACGAGTATGTGGAGATTTTTTCCTTGCTTCCGCTGGAGAAGTTTAATTTAGATAAAGTGAAGCGGGATGAAACAAAAAAGGATGAGGAAGAAAAGAGACGGTACAGGTTGATTCCAAAAACGTTCGTCAATTGGATGCAGGCTTTTGCAATTTTGGCGAGCGTTATTGGGGAAAAGGCGCCAGATAATTGTTCCGGCTTGTTTTGTTATTTGGATGCGGTGGGGGAGGCGCATCGGGTTTATGGGGGCCAGGCCTGGCTTCGTTACGATGAGCAGTTTCGGCAGAGGAAAGCGGTGCGGCCGAATATACGGTGGGACCATAAGGACATAGCCTTATGGTTGAAAGTGACGGCACTTTATAAGCAGGGGCAGTCCTTTCCCGGGAGCGGGAATGCAGCAGGAACTTCCGGCGGGGGTAGTCAGGCCTCAGGTTCAAAATTTGGGACGTGTTGGCAGTTCAATGAGGGGCAGTGCAAATTTGGAGCGACGTGTAAATTCAAGCATGCGTGTTCACATTGCAGCGGGCAGTCACATGGAGCGTCTAAATGTTTTAAGAAGGGTAAACGACAAGGGGGAGCCAGCGGTGCGTCTGGTTATGGGGGAGACTCCGGTGAAACTCATAAAGATGGCCCCCTTTCTAAGTAGGTACCCCAATAAGGAGGGGGCGCGGTTGATTAGTTTAGGTTTTGGTTACGGTTTCGTTATTCCGCCCCCTTTGCATGAGGTCCCTTTCACGCAGCGCAACCTTAAGTCGGCATATCAGCATGCGGGGGTAGTCTCGGAAAAAATCCGGAAGGAGATTGATCTGGGCAGAATGGCGGGCCCCTTTAGCACGATCCCAGTTCCAGGTTTGGTGGTGTCACCGTTAGGGGTGGTTCCAAAACGAGAAGGTAACAAATTCCGGCTTATTCAGCATTTGTCCTTCCCGAAGGGGGCGTCGGTTAACGATGGCATTGACCAGGATCTCTGTTCTGTGGTCTACACGTCGTTTGATGCGGCGGTAGCGTTGGTACGTGGTTACGGAAGAGGGGCTCTGATGGCAAAAACTGATATTCAAGCGGCGTTTCGTTTGTTGCCGGTTCATCCGGACAGCCAGAGGTTGTTGGGATGTTATTGGGAAGGGGATTATTACATTGATCGATGCCTTCCCATGGGTTGTTCGTTGTCGTGCGCGTACTTTGAGGTGTTTAGTTCTTTTTTGGAATGGGTAGTCAGGGAGGTCGTGGGGGTGGAATCAGTTATTCACTATCTCGACGATTTCTTGTGCGTTGGCCCGTCGTGTTCGGGGGTTTGCGCAAATTTGTTGGAGACGGTCAATTGGGTGTCAAGGGAGTTCGGTGTACCCTTGGCTGTGGAAAAAACTGAGGGTCCGGTGACGACCATTCGTTTTTTGGGAATTACTATCGACTCCGTAGCAATGGAGTGCAGATTGCCGGAGGATAAGTTGGGGGATTTGCGGTTGGTAGTGGAGCGAGCGTGTCGGATTAGGAAAATTACGCTACGTGAATTGCAGTCCTTATTGGGGAAGTTGAATTTTGCCTGCCGCATCATGCCGATGGGCAGGGTTTTTTGTCGGCGGTTGGCAGCGGCGACGGCGGGGGTTCGGGAACCCCATCATTTCATTCGTCTGGCTGCAGAGCACAGGGATGATTTACAGGTCTGGCTCCATTTTCTGGCACAGTATAATGGGCGCTCTCTTTGGATGTCCCGGGCGTTAGATAGCTTCGATTTGGAATTGTTCACTGACGCGTCTGGGGCGGTGGGGTTCGGGGCGTTCTTTAAAGGTCAATGGTGCGCGGGAAAATGGCCGGTTGCATGGGTGGAGGCGGGACTGACGCGTAACTTGGCCCTACTCGAACTGTTTCCCATCGTGGTGGCGGTCACCATTTGGGGAGACAGGTTCCGGGACAAAAAAGTGCGTTTTCATTGCGACAATTTGGGGGTGGTGATGGCTATAAATAATACTTCGGCGTCGTCCCCTCCAGTGGTTCGCTTGTTGCGTCAGTTGGTGCTTTCCTGTTTGAGTTTAAATGCATGGGTGGTGGCGGTGCATGTTCCCGGGGTAGAGAATTGTATTGCTGACGCGCTTTCTCGCTCGCAGTGGGATCGTTTCCGGCAGCTGGTCCCGGACGCGGAGTTAACAGGGGTGGACTGTCCCAGTCATCTGTGGGAGCTGGTATCCAGGCGGCAGGTGCATTGATTAAACGTTCACTGGCCAGTGCGACGTGGTCGTCGTATGCGGCTGGATGGAGGCAATGGGAGGAGTGGGTGAGATCTTTGGGAGATGTGTGCTCGGATGATGATAGGATGGTGGCCTTGCTGTTTTGGTTGGGGGATGCGTTCGCCCGGGGTTGCACGGTCGCTAAGGTTAATCGCTTCGTGGCGGCCATTGCTTTCGGTTGTAAGTTACGGGGGTTGGCAGATGTCACGAAGCGGTTTTTGGTGGGCCAGGCATTGAAAGGGCTGAGACGGGGTGTAGTGGTGAGGGATAAGAGGCGTCCCGTGTCATTTCAATTGTTGTGTTCCCTGGAGGTGGTGGTGCGGCAGGTGTGTCGTTCAGAGTATGAGAGCAAGCTTTTCCGGTTGGCTTTTGCGTTAGCCTTTTTTGGTGCTTTTCGGGTAGGGGAATTGGTTTCCCCCAGTTCGGTGAGAGCGGGGGGCTTGTTGCAGGATAATGTCGATTTGTATGAAGACAGGGTGGAGATAGTGTTGCGAAGGTCCAAAACGGACCAAGGAGGGGCAGGACGTCGAGTGGTTTTGCTGGCGGTCCCAAGGAATCCGGTTTGTCCAGTGTTGTGTGTCAAGGAGTACTTGGCGGGTTTAGATCTCTCAGACGGGCCGTTGCTGCGGCACGAGGATGGCTAGTTTCTGTCGCGGTATCAGTTTATTTCGGTTTTCAGAAAGTGTCTGGTGGCTAGCGGGGTGCAGGCAGAGCAATACTCGTCTCATTCTTTCCGTATAGGGGCAGCGACGGAGGCGGTGAGATGGGGTTTAGATGATGCAGGCGTGCAGCGGATAGGGCGTTGGGAGTCGGCGCGTTTCCGTTCTTATGTGCGCTTGAACATGTTGTGATATCTTGATGTATAGCATGTTCCGGGTGCGTGCGTTTCCGCCTGAGTATTAATGGTACGCGGCAGCAAGAGGTGGTGCGTGTATGTTCTTCATTTGTTTTGCAGGCCGTGACTCATGCATGGTGTGGATTATGGGACATTCTTTTGTGTACTGGGGTGCCCTTCGCGCGGATGTACGGCCGGACGGTCGACAGCTCAGGATTCCGCGGGACGCGGCGGTTGTGAGGTGGATGGGTATACGGGGAATGACATGGAACAGGGTATTGCCCGAGTTTCACAATTTTGTACTGCTTGACAGGGCGCCGGAGGTACTGGTGTTGCATGTGGGAGGCAACGATTTGGGTATACGCCCTTTCCGGGAGTTGGTACGGGACGTCAAGCATGATTTGCTCTGCTTATGGGCAACTTATCCTAAATTGGTGACGGTGTGGTCTGAGATGGTCCCTAGGAAGAACTGGCGGATGGCCCGTTCTGTGGGAAAAATTAACAAGGCTCGCATTAAGGCTAATAGGGCCATATCGAGCTTCGTGACGCGTAATGGTGGGGTTGCGGTGCGCCACTGGGATCTGGAGGCTGGGACAGGCAGCTACTGGAGAGAGGACGGTGTGCACCTCAATGAGGTGGGGATGGATATGTGGAGTCTGGCTTTGACCGATGGAATTGAGCGAGCGGTGGGAGTGTGGAGGAGCTCGCAGGCGTGAGGTGGTCAAGGCCTGTTTCGCTTTGGCGGGGGGGAGTCCTTGAAGTAGGTCGTAAAAAGTGGTGGGGGGGAATGCATCACGGGATGCACCCCCAATTTGTCGGCTTCTTAGGGTGTTACCCCTTTTGAAAGCTGGGTTATATATATTTATATATATATGGTGGTCATCTGCAAAAAGGTAATTTGGTGCTCCTGGGCCGGGTTACGGCTGGGGGTAAGGTATTTGTGGGCAGATGGCCAAAATTAAGTATCGGTGGCTTCAAGGACTTGCCCCTGTCATTCTGGTTGGTTTATAATGTTATGACCCTGATAGGGTCGCAGTGGGTTATTTGTTGTTATGATGTATCCCCTTTTTTGGGGATTCAAAAATTATGGTATTTAAAGTTATTGTTATTTAAATAATAAACGGCTGCTGTGGCCATTAAAATCCAACTCTGTTTCAGTGTCTGCTTTGGGAGGGTAGATTTACATAAGGGGAGAAGCGACTCGACTTATTTGAGTCAAGAAGAGGCCGTACTGAAAGAAGAAAAAAGGAATAAGGGAAGGCCTCCATGACTAAAATAGATGGGAGGGACACAGAGTTGGCTGGCCTATGAGAGGAAAGGGGGGGGGGGACAGCAGGAGGGCTTGAGTGAGAAGGGGTGGGGATTGAAGGGGATGTACCTGTTTCCTGTTTGTGCTCTCCCTCTCTTCGCCAGGACACAGAAGCAGGAACATGTTCCCGCCCGCCCGCCCTGATGTGGATCGGTTGACCGCGGCAAAAGGTTGCTGCGGATGGTGGTTCTTCTCGTCAAAGTTTATTTGCTTATTGACATTTGTCTTTGGGGGAGGTTAAGTTTTGTCATTGCAGCTGCGGGGGGGAGTCCTTGAAGTAGGTCGTAAAAAGTGGTGGGGGGGAATGCATCACGGGATGCACCCCCAATTTGTCGGCTTCTTAGGGTGTTACCCCTTTTGAAAGCTGGGTTATATATATTTATATATATATGGTGGTCATCTGCAAAAAGGTAATTTGGTGCTCCTGGGCCGGGTTACGGCTGGGGGTAAGGTATTTGTGGGCAGATGGCCAAAATTAAGTATCGGTGGCTTCAAGGACTTGCCCCTGTCATTCTGGTTGGTTTATAATGTTATGACCCTGATAGGGTCGCAGTGGGTTATTTGTTGTTATGATGTATCCCCTTTTTTGGGGATTCAAAAATTATGGTATTTAAAGTTATTGTTATTTAAATAATAAACGGCTGCTGTGGCCATTAAAATCCAACTCTGTTTCAGTGTCTGCTTTGGGAGGGTAGATTTACATAAGGGGAGAAGCGACTCGACTTATTTGAGTCATGCTCCCACTTGTGAAGAGGACAATTTATATCATATGAAATATATAAGGGAATTGCTAGTTATGCAGAAGTGAACTTACACTGAAGACAGTGGAGGTACACATAGTCTCTGTGGTTCCCTACTACAGAGCCATAGGCACTCTGTATGCCACCGTATGATGCCAATGTACGGTGCAATATAACGGAGGCATTCTTCCCATAAGCAATTGAACATAACACAATTTATTTATGTTGGATTCCCTATGCAAACTCTGTGTGCCTCCTTATGAAAGGCATACATACAATAGGGCCCGGCCAGGAGCATAGATATAGGGGCTGTAGAGGTAGCAGTCATACATAAGCCCTGGTTCCTGAAGGCGCCCAAAGGCCCCTCTGCCACAAAAGAAGACACTAGAACTATATACGTAAGTTATGGATCCTGTTACAGGTTTTGCCTTGGGAGCCCAGGAGCTTTATTATACCTCGGGGCCTTACAGAAGTTTTTAGGTGCCATACTACAGCTCCAAATAACTCAGAAGTTGTACAGAGCTGTAATATAATTGTGTACATGAGGCCTTAAATTGGTTTTCCGAGTTAAAACTTGTATGTGTTAATGCTTTTAACTTGGGAACGTGAATACACTTGTAATGTACTTACAGTTTCCAAATTGGCCCCATTTCCCAAAGCTGCCGTGGGGCACATGACTGGTGACGTCACTCTCTGCCCACTGTGTTTATCATCCATATACCTATTACGTGGTGTAATCTTTCAACATTTTCTTCCGTGTATACTACAAATCGCTAGTGATGTGCCATGTATGGGTTGTTCTGTTCAGTTCTCGAGGAAACAGCAGGGACCGCAAATGTGCGTTACTGGCTGTATAACGTGCATGCTCGGCCCCTGCAGTTCTCGAGAGAACAGCAGGGACTGCGCATGCGCGTTACTGGCTGTATAACAGAACAACCCATACAAGGCATTTAACTAGTGACATGTCGTATACCCGGAAGAAAATTGTAATAATTACACCACATAACAGGTATACAGATGATAAACACAGCGGCAGAGAGTGATGTCAGCAGTCATGTGCCCACGGCAGCATCAGGAAATGGGGCCAATTTGGAAACTGTAAGTACATTACAAATGTATTCATATTCCCAAGTTGAAAGCATGAACACATACAAGTTTTAACTCGGAAAACCACTTTAATCTGTAGATGGCTAAACATATTGTGAAAAACATTAAGCAAATATTAAGAAAAGTAATGTTTAAATGAGTTGACCCATCAGCATAACCTCTGTCCTTATGCACTTCTTGGGATTCCTCTCTAACGGCCAGTGCTGAAACCACAGGAGCTATGTGCAGCTTCTTCACTGATTGGTGGGGTTCAAACTGTGGGATCTACGACAATAGGTCGATCACTTGGAGTCCTGATTTAGAGAAGTGGTTGTCTAGATAGGACAACCCCTATAATACCATTTGATGTGTTGAAAGCGATCATGTCATTTCCTTATGTGCAGTGCTCCAGGACATTTGGTTTTTCACAAATACAATATCAAAAAATATAGTTGTTAAAGAGTAACTAAACTTTCAACAAACGTCTGACATGTCACTATGTTTTGATCGACCCTCACTGATCGCTAATGCGAAGTGGCAGAAGCGCTCGGGTAAGCGCTTAGCTGCTTAGTTTCTGATCTGCTTTTCGCAGAAAGCCGAGCAATTGGTGTACGGGCTCAACAGAAAGTCTATGGGCCCGTACAACGTTACATCGGCTCTCCGAGAAAAGCTGATCAGAAACTAAGCGGCTCATTGTTCATCTGAGAGCTTCTGCCCATTCATATTAGCGATCGATGGGGGTCAAAGTGCTCAGACCCCCACTGATGAAAACTTCTGACATGTCACTATGGCATGTCAGAAGTTTGTTGAAAGTTTAGTTACACTTTAAAGTAATATAATTAGAACATATAGTACATTCTGTATATCTTTACTGTACATCACTAATGGTCCATGGATCTATCATCGAGTTGTTTAGTATGCTGTATGTGATCCTACTGCTATACGACCTGAATTTCATAGGGTTTAAGACAAGAAGGCAGCAGAAAGTAAAATAAACATTGCAACAGGATAAGAAATAATCAGTAACTCAGTATAATTTATTTCCAAGTGATTTAGTTGTCAAAAGCTCAGGTTCCAGGAAGAAAAAAATGACAATTCCTTCCTCTATGAGTAAAATCAAACATGAACGAAGACACAAAAGTAAAAAACCTTCAGTCTCAGGTCATAAATAAAAGCAAGACTGAATCTGAGCAGAACTAGAAGAAGCTCTGCTAAAACACTCTGTGGTTTGATGAAACGTGTGCCCCTTAGAGTTGTCTGTACTCTGGGCTGCCCTTCCTCCAGGTTGTTTTGGCGGAAGCAGTTCTCCCACCGCAGAGTTTTAGATTACACCCTCACCCCCCTCCCTCTCATCTCTTGGAGGCTCAAGTATTGGGTTATCCTCCTTTAAAAAGAAAATAAGAAAGCCTCTCCTGAAACCACTCAAATCTCATTATACTGCTGTTCACTTGAGATGTAACCATTATGTGGGAGCATCTGGAGAGTGTTAGAAAAAAAAGTGTCTTGAAGTCCACTGAGGTTTATTGCAGCTGTCTTCTTCTTCACTTCCTGTGTCCTGGATGTCTGAAGCCTGATATTAACATTTAGCATAAAAAAATAAAAATAACAATCATTCAGATCTACGTGGCCCTATTCGAGTTTTTAACGGGCAATGCAGACCATATCACAGGGTGACAGGTAAATACTGTGTAACCTTCTTACTTCTCTACCAATCTATGATGCTATGGAAGCTCTAGAAGAGTGATTATCAATATCTAGTGTCGTTTTTTGAGAATATTGGCCCACAGTTTCTGTGACTGGTATATCTTACACAGTAAAGGGCCTGTTCACATCAGCGTTGGCTTTCCGTTCCGGGGTTCCGTCTGAGGTTTCCATCGGGTGAACCCCGCAACGGAAAGTCCAACTGAAACCACAGCTTCCCTTTCAGTCACCATTGATATCAATGGTGACAGAAACATTGCTAATGGTTTCCGTTAGATAAAGAAGATATTTACACCTCTTTCACACAACCGAGTTCGGGCCGTTTTAAACGGTCCGAGTGTCGGCTGGATTTCCCGGCCATGGTACAAGTGAATGGGGCTCCTGGCATCATAGACATTTTATGATGCTAGGAGTCCCTGCCTCCTCATAGAACTGCTGTTCCGTACTGTATCATTTTGTTCCGTATGGAACAGCAGTTCCGTGGGGAGGCAGGGACTCCTGGCATCATAAAATGTCTATGATGGAATTGTACCGCAGTCGGGCCAGGAAATGCATTTTTCACGACCCGAACATAGTTGTGTGCAAAAGATGTTAGTCAAGACTATTTTCAACATTAATTCATTTCTATTTTTTAGATGCATTAGGACAATAGGTGTAGCCTTTCAGCCCATATCAGAATATGGTACATGCTGCACTAAAGGAGAGACTGGGACATTGCTCAAATTGTGCACCAGTATTAGGAAATGTGTACAGAGTATTATCTCTGTTTATTTATGTATAGTCCCTAATTTGTCAGCCCCCCACCCCTTCCCCAGTGGTAACCAGATTGGCAAGTGACAGCAATGTCATGGTGCTCAAAACTTAGATCCTAAGATTCCCTTTCTTACAGCATTTTACTCCTGTACAACTCCCCCAATTCCTATTGCCCACATTTCTCAGGTAATAGGGTGCCTAAGCTTACAGAATATGTCCACCTTTGAACTTCATTTTACGTTATGTATGCAGGTATCATCTGTGCAAGAAGTTGAGTAACGTTGTAAATACATTCCACTACTTATTTTATACTGACAGTGAGTCACAGCCTGGAATTTCGGAAATTGGAAACTGTCAATAAACTTGTTTCCAGACACATCCCTAAGGCTGAGTTCACACCTGCGTCATGTCATTCCATTGTTCTGCTCCGTCGGAGGAGAAGGACAAGGGAATAATGGAACCAATGGTTCCGTTGCACAACTGACACCGCCAGTGGTTGACGGACCATTGACTTTAATAGGTTCCCTCGGCTTTCCAACAGGGTGTCCGTGATTTTTACTGGACACAATAGTGCAGAATGCTGCGCTATTGTCTCCGGTAATCCCTGCCAGGTCTGCGACGGAGGCCCCTAACGAAGCCACCGACGCAGATGTGAACGAAGCCTTAGCTGAATTTATATAAGGCCTCCCTCACACACCTTTTTTTAAGTGTTTTAAAACGCATGTAAAAAAAAATCGGTTTTGGTGCTGTTTTTTATTTTGTAGACGTGTTTTTCTCCATACCTTGAGCATGCTGCACTTTGAAAAAATTAAAACACCACTGACCTCAAAATCTGTACAGAAACACCACGAACCAAACTGCTGTGTATGTGGGCTTTCTCACATTTTACCATATTCTTTAAAGTAACATCTGAAGTAACCTCTGGCTGTAGCAACTTTGGGCAAATTTAAAAAAAAATAAAGCTGTGAAAAACACCACCAAAAACAAATGTAAATTGGCAAGTCTTCATTCATACAGTCTCAAACAATATATAAATAATCGTATTATAAATGGTAGAATATAACTTTGGTATTTGCTGACTTTTTAAATCTCTTCATGAAAAATAGTTCAAGAGCTGAGGTAGTCACTGACATCTTCAGGCGAAATTTACACGAACGCATATGGCATCGTTATGACACTGTTTTTATGTTTAGGGTATGTTCACACGGCCTATTTACGGACGTAATTCGGGCGTTTTTGCCCCGAATTACGTCTGAAAATAGCGCCTCAATAGCGCTGACAAACATCTGCCCATTGAAAGCAATGGGCAGACGTTTGTCTGTTCACACGAGGCGTATATTTACGCGCCGCTGTCAAATGACGGCGCGTAAATAGATGCCCGCGTCAAAGAAGTGACCTGTCACTTCTTTGGCCGTAATTGGAGCCGTTATTCATTGACTCCAATGAATAGCAGCGCTAATTACGGCCGTAATGGACGCGGCGTTCAAGCGCCTGCACATGCCGTTACGGCTGAAATTACGGAGATGTTTTCAGGCTGAAACATCCCCGTAATTTCAGCCGTTACGGACCCCCGCCGTGTGAACATACCCTTAGAAACAGAAATGAAGGAGGTGGTTTTATTTTTGCCTTCATTTCTTGAACAACTGCTGCGTGAATCACGGGTGCGTGATGCGTGAAAACCGCTTAAGTATAAGACATGTCGTGAGTTTTACGCACCGGACACACGCTGCGTGAAAATCACAGACTGTCTAAACATCCCCATTGAGTTACATAGGTCCGTGCGATTTTCACACGCGTATCACGGACGTGAACTACGCTTGTGTAAATAAGGCCTTAGGCCTTATTCACACGAACGTGTCCTATTTGCGCGTGCAAAAAACGATGCGTTTTGCGCGCGCAAAAGTTCAGTGTGACATCTGTATATGGTGCGTGGCTGCGTGATTTTCGCTCAGCCGGCATCATTATGACACTCCCTTTTTATATGACGACACAGTAAAGAAGGAGGGGATTTTATGTTTTCCTTCTTTACCAGCTGTAGCGCGAATTATGCGCCTCACCCGGAAGTGCATCCGTGTGCCGTGCGCGATTTGAACGCACCCATTGACTTCAATGGGTGCGTGCTGCGCGAAACATAGGCAAGTATAGGACATGTCGTGAGTTTTACACAGCGGACATATGCTGCGTGAAAATCACTGTCAGTCTGAACGGCCCCATTCACTAACATAGGTCCGTGCGACGCGCGTGATTTTATCACGGACGTATAACACGTTCGTGTGAATAAGGCCTTAGGGTGCAGTCACATGTGGAAAAAAACACTTTGGAAATTTATACCATGTGTTCCTATATGTGAGAATTAAATCTGCAACATATACATGGTTTTCCATGCAGAATTTTGCCTGAATTTTTTGCCGGAAAAAGTGGAAATACTTTATGCAGCAATTTCTGTAGGTGATAATTTCTGCAGAATTACTGCTGCGTATTTTGTGGCGTATTTTTATGCCACATGTGTCTGCAGCCTTAGGGTACGTTCACACGTGGCAGAATTGCTGTGGAATTCCGCTGCGGACAGTCCGCAGTGGAATTCTCCAGCGGCCGTTTTTTACATTTGTTTCAATACATTTTTAGGCAAGTTAGTTCAGACGTTGCGGTAAACTCCGCTGCGGACCATAGGTTGCGGTGCAGAATTTTCCCTCCGCAACATGCACTGTCTGTTGCGGAGAAGAAGCGGAATTTCACTGCAGATTTCAGCCTTTGCAATGCAAAAACTGAAATCTGTGGCAAGTCTGCTGTGTTTTCTACAACGTCTGAATTACCTGTCAAATATGCAAATGTTGGTGCAGATTCGTTGCGTAATTGCCCCAAATCTGCACCAACATTTGCAGCGGAAAAACTCCGCCATGTATGAACATGCCCTTAGGTCTAATTCACACAAACGTGTTATACATCCGTGTGACGGCCGTTAAAACAACGTCCGTCACACGGACCTATGTAATTCAATGTGGCCGTTCACACGGCTGATGTTTCCAATGGACCGTGTGAAGGGTCCGTGAGAAAATAGGACATGTCCTATTTTTTCATGCTTCGCGCATCTCTCCATAATCTCTAGTCTATGGGGGATGCGTAATAAGACGTCCCGCAGCGCAGAGCACGGATGCACTTCGGACGTGAAAACGGTCGTTTTTCACACATCTGAGATGCGCAACGCTCATGTGAATCTGGCCTTTAGGTAAGATTTGTACCTTGTATTTGTTTAAAGATTTCACAAATAATGATTTCCAGAACAACCTTGAAAGTGATATTCAAATAAACATTTAAACTGAAAAGAAACCTTTGATGTATATTTAAGATTAGAATCACCATTTCCTAATGATGAGGGTATATTCACTTCCCATGATGCTCTATATCCTGTCACGGTCTCTAAAACAGAGTACTGTATACACTGATATATAATGAATAATACATATGTTCTGATAATATCACCAATGTTATATGTAAGTCTAGTCGGCTAGGTATAATCACTGATATTGGAATTGCAAAAGATGTGAAGAGAATTTTGCAGGAATAGATACATTGTAGTTTGAATGGCAAATGGATAGAACAGAATCTAACCTCAACATTTACATACACAGATTGAGTGCTTTCAAAGCTTTTTATTCCTGGATTTCTGTAAGGGCATGACCACACATGGCGGAATTCCTCCGCAACTGTCCGCATCCATGCCGCACAGAATCTGCGTTGCAGATTCTGCTGCGGATCTGCACAAAATGTGCAGTAAATTGATGCGGACTAGCTGCTGCGGACTGCGGGAAAAGTGCTTCCCTTCTCCCTATCAGTGCAGGATAGAGAGAAGGGACAGCACTTTCCCTAGTGAAAGTAAACGACTTTCATACTTACCGGCCGTTGTCTTGGTGACGCGTCCCTCTTTCGGCATCCAGCCCGACCTCCCTGGATGACGCGCCAGTCCATGTGACCGCTGCAGCCTGTGCTTGGCCTGTGATTGGCTGCAGCCGTCACTTACACTGAATCGTCATCCTGGGAGGCCGGACTGGAGACAGACCCAGGGAGTTCTCGGTAAGTATGAACTTATATATTTTTTTACAGATACATGTATATTGAGATCGGTAGTCACTGTCCCGGGTGCAGAAACAGTTACTGCCGATCGCTTAACTCTTTCAGCACCCTGGACAGTGACTATTTACTGACGTCTCCTAGCAACGCTCCCGTCATTACGGGAGCCCCATTGACTTCCTCAGTCTGGCTGTAGACCTAGAAATACATAGGTCCAGCCAGAATGAAGAAATGTCAAGTTAAAAAAGCAAGACGCATCCGCAGCACACATAACATGTGCATGACAGCTGCGGACTTCATTGCGGAATTTAGAATCTCCATTGAAGTCAATGGAGAAATTCCGCCATGAGTCCGCCACTGCTCCGCAACAGACAGAGCATGCTGCGGACACCAAATTCCGCTCCGCAGCCTATGCTCCGCAGCGGAATTGTACGCATCGTGTAAACGAACACTGCTAAATTAAAGTGAAAGTCAATGGAGAAACGGCTCCGCTGCGGATTAACGCTGCGGAGTGTCCGCAGCGGAATTTAAGTGAAATTCCGCTATGTGTGAACCCGCCCTAAATAATGCTTTATCATTGCGTATTGAAAAGTTCAGAAACTTTTAAATATAGTTGTTGGTTTTGTTGCTCACCATTGTTTCAATTTTTTTTGCTATAAGTGAATATAAACATTCTTGTTTGTAGCGAGAGGCTGAAAACAGCGTGTAGACCTAACAGGGATGGACACGGACAACTGAGGACCCCTGTGCAAAAACAGCCCGTGGGCCCTCTTCCGCCAACTTACCTGCAATTTACATCTGTTCATATATATATATATTGAATGATGAATGTAAATAAAATATTTTTGCTGTTATATGCAGCAATGGGTGACATTCTTTGTGGTGTAGAGGAGTGAAGAGCTTAATAGTCGACTACGGTATTGATTCCGTCAAAACGACGGAACCCTTGCACAACGGAGACAAACGGAAACTATTTGCACCGGATCCGTCACCATTGAAATCAAAGGTCATGCGAACGGAAACCTATGATTTCCGGTTTGTTTCAGTCAGGGTTCCGTTCTGACGGGAATCTCCGACGGAACGCCAGAACGGAGCACTGACGCAGATGTGAACGAAGCCTTACAAAATCTCCTTAGGCCTCATGCACACTTCAGTTTTTTCCTTCAGGGTGCTATCCGTTTTTGTCACTGATTGCACCCTGAACCCATTCATTTCAATGGCCCCATGCACACTTCAGTTATTTAAACGGATCCGTTGTTCCGTTCCGTGCAAAGTAGAGCATGTCCTACTTTGCTCAGTGATTCAGTGACCGTGTGGCCCATAGAAGTCAATGGTCAGTGAAAAAAACGGATGGCACACGGAAGGCTTCCGTGTGCCGTCCGTTTTTGACGGATCCGTTGCCATAGCAACGGCTGGGTGAGCAAAAGTTCACAGACTCACAGACTACAGTAAACATTCATTCCTGAAGATAGGCTCATATTTTCACTCCAAAACACCCAAAAAACCAAAGTAAGCCAAGCAGAGTAATCTCAAACTGTTCTCTATGCTCTGAAAGCTGCAGAAAACAGCGCCAAAAACTTCTTGTAAACTTTCTATGCGTGTTTCCTGGGACATGTGACAGGTTCAAATGAAGTTCACATTTGTTTTTTAAACGGAAAAACGGAAGCCAAACGGAAGCAAAACGTCCGTGTAAAACGGAAACACGGAACGGAAATGGAGTGCACACGGAAACAAAAACGGACACACGGATCCGTCAAAAACGGCCGAGAAAACGGTGATGGAAGTGTGCATGAGGCCTTATGATGGCCTGATTCTAGACAACGTAAGAAACATTATAGATAGATATTAGTTAAATAGACAGATACAAAAACAAATAAATAAATAGATATGAGATAGATAGATAGATAGATAGATAGATAGATAGATAGATAGATAGATAGATAGATAGATAGATAGATAGATAGATAGATAGATAGATAGATAGATAGATAGATAGATAGATAGATAGATATGAGGTAGGTAGAGATAGATAGATAGAGAGAGAGAGAGAGAGAGAGAGAGGGATGGATAGATAGATAGATAGATAGATAGATAGATAGATAGATAGATAGATAGATAGATAGATAGATAGATAGATAGATAGATAGATAGATAGATAGATAGATAGATAGATAGATAGATAGATAGCTATGAGGTAGGTAGATAGATAGATAGATAGATAGATAGATAGATAGATAGATAGATAGATAGATAGATAGATAGATAGATAGATAGATAGATAGATAGATAGATAGATAGATAGAGGGATAGATAGATAGATAGATAGATAGATAGATAGATAGATAGATAGATAGATAGATAGATAGATAGATAGATAGATAGATAGATAGATAGATAGATAGATAGATAGATAGATAGATAGATAGATAGATAGATATATTCTTTCCTCCATACACACTCTAATGTGGCAATGTGTGAGGAGGTTTAACACATGTATTGGTACAGTATATTTTATACAATATTCCATTAATGTCATGTATAATGTATACATAATAAACAAAGACATTGCAACAACAAACTCCTTTGTAATGCAGGAAATCCCATCTGTGCTGTTGTGCAAATATACCCAGATCTACATATCGCTCCACTGAGCCAAGGAACATTGTTGGCAAAACAGGTGTCTCTACAGCATGCAAAAGACCATGAGGTTAACAAGTGACATCTATGTTTTCCCATGCACTCGCTGGGGGGTGGCCTTCCCTATGTGTTGTCAACACCATGTAAACATACACAGGAGCATTTCCCAGGAGATGTTAGGGGAGATAGAAGCCTGGGATGTGCACCTGTTGAGATGGATTATAGACAACCCCATTCCAGGGTGAATACTGAACACTATGGTGCTACAGGGGAGAACTCGCCGCTTGTAATGTGATTCTTCCCTACTGAAAAGCCTACTGCCGTCAATGAAATAGATAAGAAATTGACTTTTTGAACGCTTATTGTCTTTGAAAGATGTGTTTCTTTATTAGGACATTCATATTAATATTTTATCACTATGAATCGGTGCCATACCAACACACACAATATTACGGTGGTCTTCTTCCATAAAACATTGGTTTTAGGGAACAGTATGGTGCCTCATGGGCACTGGACACTGTGTGTAACTTTACAGGCTCCGACGGATACAGAAAGAGTTGGCATTAGTCACTGGCGCTACATTAAGTATGGGCTACTCTGTTTATAGTATCCTTTTTAATCAAACATTTATTTCGACATATGACAATGTATAGCTAATCTCAGTCATAGGTAACTAAGGGTAACTCTGGTCTGCCAGTCACTGCACCATCTAATACATTAGTCAAGTCATCATCAAAATCAATATACTTTAAGACTACCCATGAGGTGCCAAAATGGGCATACATATGGCCTCTAACATGACTAACCTATGAAACACTACAGCTGAGATTCTCTGACTTCACCCTTAGGCCTAATTCACACGAGCGTGTTAAACGTCCGTGGGACGGCCGTTGAAACAGCGGCCGTCCCATGGACCTATGTAATTCAATGTGGCCGATCACACAGCCGTTGTTTCAACGGACCGTGTGAAGGGTCCGTGGGAAAATAGGACATGTCCGTTCTCTTCACGCATCACGCATCCCTCCATAGACTCTCAACTATGGGGGATGCCAGACATTGCATCCCGCATCGCCGAGCACGGATGCACCTCGGACGTGAAAATTTGCCGTTTTTCACATCCGAGATGCGCCACGCTCGTGTGAATTAGCATTAGGGTATTTTCATAAGGAGTTTTTTGCAGGCAGAAAATTCTGCCTCAAAATTTGCTGTGTTTTATGCCTGCGGTCATTGAGCGCCGAGGGCAAAAAACACCGCGAAATACGCTTTCTCTGCCTTCAATTGATGTCAATGGGAGGTCAGAGACGTAAACGACCGAAGATAGGGCATGTCGCTTCTTTTTCCTGCGAGACGGTTTTTCTGCTCATGGGAAAACAACACCTCCGCCTCCCATTGAAATGAATGGGAGCCAATTTTGGCCGTTTTTTGGCGCGTTTTCGTGTCAAAAAATGTGTCAAAAAACTCTGTGTGAACTGGCCCATCTCACAAATGCAACGCCTCTATGGGCTCTGCTGAATCAGCCAACCAACCGCAGTAGAACGCATGAACGGAAACAAAATGGAAACCATACATTTTCATTTGCATTACCATTGATTTAGTTGCTAATGATTTCTGTATGTCTCCGCTCCATAAGGTTTCCGTTTATTTGGCGGAATCAATAGCGTAGTCAACTGCGCTATTGTTTCAGTCAAAAACTGGAAAATGACAGAACAGAGACAAACGGAAACAATTAGCAACAGAAGCATTACCATTGAAATCAATGGTAATGCAAAGCTAGGGTTTCCGTTCCTGGGTTCCCCTGATGGAAAGGTCTGACGGAACCCGACGCAGATGTAAACAAAGCCTAAAATGAACAGTCCATTTATTTAAATGGAAAAAACTTAACGCTTCATTTTCCCTGTTGTGGCGCTGCTGGGTAATTGAACATTTGCTACAGGGTTCCCTCACAGATTACAGCTGAATGCCTGAGGTCCAAGAACCAAGTTACCCTGTAATCAAATTGCTGATCCTTCTAACAAAGTGGACTACCCCTTCATTCAATATTTGCAAAAATGCGGCATAGTCACTGTGGAAATTACACTGGTCATATAAGTGTCCAAACTAAACAAGACTTTCAAGACTGAACCATGGCACGTGGGATAGTTAGGGCATGCCCACACGTGGCGGATTTCCTCCGCAACTGTCCGCATCAATGCCGCACAGAATCTGCGTTGCAGATTCTGCGGCGGATCTGCCCAAAATGTGCAGTAAATTGAGGCGGACTAGCCGCTGCGGACTGCGGTAAAAGTGCTTCCCTTCTCTCTATCAGTGCAGGATAGAGAGAAGGGACAGCACTTTCCCAAGTGAAAGTAAATGAATTTCATACTTACCGGCCGTTGTCTTGGTGACGCGTCCCTCTTTCGGCATCCAGCCCGACCTCCCTGGATGACGCGGCAGTCCATGTGACCGCTGCAGCCTGTGATTGGCTGCAGCCGTCACTTAGACTGAAACGTCATCCTGGGAAGCCGGACTGGAGACAGAAGCAGGGAGTTCTCGGTAAGTATGAACATCTATTTTTTTACAGGTTGCTGTATATTGGGATCGGTAGTCACTGTCTAGGGTGCAGAAACAGTTACTGCCGATCGCTTAACTCTTTCAGCACCCTGGACAGTGACTATTTACTGACGTCTCCTAGCAACGCTCCCGTAATTACGGGAGCCCCATTGACTTCCTCAGTCTGGCTGTAGACCTAGAAATACATAGGTCCAGCCAGAATGAAGAAATGTTATGTCAAAAAAGCAAGACGCATCCGCAGCACACATAACATTTTCATGACAGCTGCGGACTTCATTGCGGAATTTAGAATCTCCATTGAAGTCAATGGAGAAATTCCGCCATGAGTCCGCAACCAGTCCGCCACAACTCCGCAACAGCCATTGCATGCTGCGGACACCAAATTTCGCTCCGCAGCCTATGCTCCGCAGCGGAATTTTCCGCATCGTCTAAACGAACCCTACTAAATAGAACTGGAAGTCAATGGAGAAACGGCTCCGCTGCGGATTAACGCTGCGGAGTGTCCGCAGCGGAATTCAAGAGCAATTCCACCACGTGTGGCTTTGCCCTTAGAATCCCTAAAGGAGTTGCCCAGGATTATAAAAAACATGTCTGAAAACAGTGGCACATCTGTCCACGGGTTTTGTGTGGTATTGCAGCTCAATCCCATTCACTTCAATAGAGCGGAGGTACAATACCAGACACAACCCATGACAGGTGTGGCGCTGTTTCTGGAAGAAGCAACCTTGCTTTTCTAATCCTGAACAACCCTTTGCATTTTCTTGATTTATGAATGTCCTGAATACAAATTAATAATTCGCCATAAAAAACCTACATCTACAGACAGACACTGACCATACATAAGCACAAAGGATTCACAAAATATCCAATTAATTTCATAATAGAATCCAATAATCTTTATGCCTGATTTACACGAGCGTGTGCGTTTTACGCACGCAAAAAATGCGGCGATTTGCGTGCGCAAAAGGCACATAACAGCTGCGTGTGTCATCAGTGTATGATGCGCGGCTGCGAGATTTTCGCGCAGCCGCCATCATTATGACACTCCGTTTGGATGTTTGTAAACAGAAAAGCACGTGGTGCTTTTCTGTTTACATTCAGAGTTTGACAGCTCTTGCGCGAATCACGCAGTTCGCACGGAAGTGCTTCCGTGCGACCTGCGTGGTTTTCACGCACCCATTGACTTCAATGGGTGTGTGATGCGCGAAAAACGCAGAAATATAGAACATGTCGTGAGTTTTACGCTGCGGACTCACGCTGCGCAAAACTCACGGACTGTCTGCACTGCCCCATAGAGTAATATAGGTGGGTACGACACGCGTGAAAGCACGTAAACATGTCCCTACAGTCAATCTGTCATCGTAATAGCTGGCATAGTGGTGGGCCGAGAATGGAATCATTCTATTATCTTAACTAATGACTTGTAACATGGTCACTGAGTCAATGGGAAGTAGCAAAGCTATCGGAGCCTAAAAAGCAGCCAGATCGTTGATAAGGCTATAGTGATAACAACATTGATAGGCATAGTTGACTGACTTATGTTAAAACTTTTTATTTTTCTCCAAAAACTCCTCTAAGATTTTGGGTTTCTTAGATAATTTTAGGCTGCACTCAGGTGGCGCAGTGTTATATGGCTCTGCATCGTAGCTGTACACCTAGATCCAAAAACAGGATCGGACATTAAATGTGTCATCAGTAATGATTTTCCCAAACCTTTTTTTGGAAAGACATCCCTGATTACACATGGCGGTATCCAATTCCATATTCAGCTCTAAATATACAGCTCCTGTGCAGAGCCGTATTACGCCACCTGCTTGCAGCCTTATCGTTGTTCCTACTCATCTAGCACTGCATGGCCACTGAAAATATTGGCATCAATTATTTTTTGCAATGGATGCCCTTCCCCTATGGCTTTGTTAAGTATCTTGATGGGTATTTTCTAACCAGAGAAATTTTGAGGGTCGCGCTTTTGATTTCAGATTGCATCGACATAAAGTCTACAAAGCCTTCGCATTTTTTTTTTGTTAAATCTCTGAAATGCGTCTGGAAAGAAAAATGAAGCAACTTTGTAAATAATCTTGATTATATTGTTTTATGTTTATAGCTCCTATGCACACCTATGCAACCCCATGGTAACAGATTACAAAAAAAAACTGTGCTGTCTGATTCTGAGGCATTCTCTCTTCCAACTATACCGTACTTCTTGCTAACCAACCACATGCATATAAGTAAGACATAAAAGGTAGAGAAAAGGGAGTATAACTACAGAATCAGACTTCACAGAGTTTGTTTGTAGTCTGTTACCATGGAGACATCCAGAACTGCAAAGGGGCTGAAGACACAAAATGGTAGGGAAAGTCCATTTGTAAACTTACTTAAGTTTTCATTTAAAAAAAAAATAAATGCTTGCAAACTTTTATTAATATTTGCATGTCATTTTTAACAAGACAAATCTTAGCAAGAAACAAAACTATTGAATTTGACAGAAGTGAAAAAATATATTATCATTGAAACTACATAAAATATTCTTTACTTTTGTATCATACATGTATAAATACATAGGGGTCATCGGCACGCTTGGGCGGTAGGACACCTAGTACTGTACTTGGAAACCCCCCTCTGATCAGAAAACATCAAATAAATGAAAAAAATAATAATTGATTTATTAAAAAATAAATGGGAGCGGCATACATTTTAGTTTAAGCTTAAGTTTTATGTTTTCTGCCTTAGACCACCCCAAATAACCCTTCACCCTTCTAAACTATGTAATTATATTATTACATAATATACATTTTTAAGGGAAGAAGGGGGAGTTTGCCATCTCTGTCATGGGCACTAAGGCACTTGGAAACTCCCCTATAAAAATCCCTGGGGGGGTGTATAGTATTATAAACTCTCTGATTTTATGGATTTTTCACCGCTGGAAAATGGGACTTGCACCTACATGTCAAGGTGTCAGACATGTCTTTCTGGATTATATGCTGTTGATAAATCATGAATTATTACCATATATTTAGCCTCACTGCAATACGGAAAAATACATTTTAACCCCTTCCTCCTGCTTGCTTTCTGGGCCCTAATGGCCAAGCCATTTTTTACATTTCTCCATTGTCACATTCGAAGAGCTCTAACTTTTTTATTTTTGCGTCGACATAGTTGTATAAGGTCTTCTTTTTTGCGGGACGACTTGTAGTTTTTATTGGTACCATTTGAGAGTATATGCAACTTTTTGATCACTTTTTATCACATTTTTTTAAAGTCAGGATTAACAGAAAACAGCAATTTTTCCATTGTTTTTTATTTTATTTTTTACGGCGTTCACAGTGCGGGTTAAATAATGTAACAGCTTTATAGTTGGGGTCGTTATGGACGCGGCGATACCACATATGTGTAACTTTTTTGCTTTATTGTGGTTTTTTTTTAATAGTAAAGCATTTTATAAGGGGAAAAGTGGGTTTTTCATTTTTTTTTATTCACTTTTTTCAACTTTTTTTTTCTTTTTTACTAGTCCCACTAGGGGACTTCACTATGCGATCCTCCAATCGCTATTATAATACACTGCAGTACTTCTGTATTGCAGTGTATTACTGCCTGTCCGTTTAGAAAGGGACAGGCATCTGCTAGGTCATGCCTCCGGCATGATCTAGCAGGCATTCATTACAGGCAGACCTGGAGGCCTTTATTAGGCCCCCGGCTGCCATAGGAGACACAGACACGCAGCGATTTTATCGCCGGGTGTCGGTGAGATGAGAGGGAGCTCCCTCCCTCTCTCCAAAACCACTCAGATGCGGTGCTCGCTATTGAGCGCCGCATCTGAGGGGTTAAACGGGTGAGATCGATACTTATATCGATCTCACCCGGCAGAGCAGGGACGCCCCCAGCCCTCAGCTACCTCTGGCAGCTGAGAGCAGGGAGATTTGACCGCTCCCTGCTCTGTTTACTTTATTCTAATGCAGCGCCGTGGAATAGCGGCACTGTAGAATAAAGCCCATTAATGACCGCCGTGAAAAGACTAATCGGCGGTCATTAAGGGGTTAAAACAGGCCATGTGAGAGTCATGTATCTCCAACATAAAAGAAGAACACTATACTTAATTATAAGAAGAAAGCTTTATGTGTTCTGAAAATAGACCATTCCACATAGGCAGGGCGAATGCAAGGAAACATATATCAATGGAAACCTACGATGCATTATGTAAAAATATATTCATGTACATATGGCCATATACAATGAATGGACAATTTATTAGAGACCCCCATCTAGTAGCACATTGGTTCTCCTTTGGCCTTCAGAATCGCAGCAATTCATCATAGCATAAATTCCACTAGTTGTTGAAGTTGTTCTGTAGGAATATGCAGCCCATGCGGACAGTATAGATTCTCGCAGTTGCCGTTAAAGTGTCCTTCTGCCATAGGCTAAACACCTGCTGTGAAGGGATAAAGTGGTTGGCCACAATGCTTAGGTAAGCCCTTCTGTTCAACCATCCATCACCAGGTTTCAGAGGACCCAGGGTGTGCCAAGAAAACATTCCCCATACCATTACTCCACCTCCAGCAGCCTAAACTATTGACACCTGACAGGAAGGGTTCATAGATTCATGCTGCTTGCGTTAAATTCTGACCTTCACATCAGCATGTTGCAACAGATATCTGGATTCATCTGACCAGACAATGTTTTTCCACTGCCTTTACGTTTCCATTGTGTGTTTGGATACGTTAGTTGGAGCACCAGCATTGTATTCGGCTGAGATTTGCTTTACTATGACCCACGTGTTCATCAGAACGATCATTACATCCTACTCTGACCTCTTACGTCAGCGCATTGTTTACATCCACAGGATCCACTTTCGCTGGATGTTTTTCTTTGATCACACTATTCTCTATATACTCTCGAAACTGTTGCACAAGAAAACCCACAAGGTTGGCAGTTTTTGAAATACTGGCCCCCGGCTAGTCTAGCACCGATGACCATTCCCTCGAAGTCGCTCAGACCACTCAAATTTTACATTCTAATGTGGATTCAAACTGAAACTGATCCAGGGAAAACATGCCCACTTGATTCTTTGCTGCACTCCGTAGTCACGTGTCTAATTTCTATACAGGGAATCTCGAATCAGGAAAGGGCAGGTGTCTGTAATAAACTAGCCATTCGGTGTACAGTATGTTAGATATACAGCAAATAATAATTCATGTTATAGTGTCAGACCGTAGGCCATGAGATGTCAGATCATACGTAGGTCATGGTATAGTGTCAAGTCATAGATCATGTTATAGTGTCAGATCATGGCTCATGTTCTTGTGTCAGATTATAGGACAAGGTGTAGGCCTAACCAAACCATGGGCCATGAGATATTGCCATACACTGTGGGGGACCCCAGTAACGGGTTTATATAAACTGTGGGAATTATTTTTAGAGGCCACAAAAAGCAACAAAAACTTTGTCCATAAAACATATTGTATAGTTTAATTTTTATTTACTATGAGCAAATGAGAGAATCCATATTTCCTGGGATATTCTTAATCTAGCCAAGTAATCCTGCAAATAGAAAGCAATAAAAATGACTATGTGCAGGGAACTCTAAGCGGGGGAGATTGTAATCCAAATATCCTTCTAATGTAGCTGGCCTACACAATAGCTGTCAACATGCTAAACTGTTAGATAGAAGGTTAAACAAACCGATGGTAGTTGTGCTTATTTTTTCTGTCCAAGGTTGAATAACTGTGTAAGGGAAAAGAGAACGTCGATCTTTCAAGACATTACTTTGTGATTTTTTATTTCCATATCCTTCATGTTCAGCTCCCTCCTCCTTCGCTTGCTCAGCTAGTTCCCAGGGGATCACTATTATTCCCCTGAATAGGTCCAGGACTATCACTTTACAAGGAGAGAGGAAGCAGCGGAAAAGGAAAGCGGGCAGACAAATTACTTAAATGAGACGGTAACTCTGGCCTCTGTAAATGGAGTCTCAGCTTTAGCAAGTAACTAGCATCTATTCTGCATACATCTCCTGCCAGAAGAGTTTACCGCAAGTGTAATCCTCTTGTGTCCTGTTTTGTAAGCTGTGTAGCGGCTGTTTAATAGTTTACAAATATTATTAAATTAGTGTGCAAACATTGCAACCCTTTACATTAGAGCTTACAATCTAATATTGATGCGCGAGGAACTGAGAGATAGGATGACTTGCCCCAGGTCACAGAGAGCTGACAGACATCAGGATCTGCAACAGCTTCAAAGGCACTGGACCATTTATCTACTAATGTCAGATTTCAAAACACTCTTTGTGGCCAGTTCAAAGACCTGTTTAAAGAAACTGGCTTGTAATCTTTACTCCGACTGGAAAAGGATGTCTTTGGTGTTTAAGGATATCACACAGAAGTGTGGAGCCTATGTGGGTCTACTGTGTCCTTTAGTACGTTAGAAAAAAAGCTATTCTTGGAGCTCTAATAGATTGTACTTATAGATATAGTCTACTTACTGATGAATATTACATTTTCTTAAAAACAAAACTATTTGTCCCTCCTGCCATTCAAATTCTCATCTTTCTGTCTGAAACTTATAGCAATGTTCATCCGGTGCCTCCTGCAGAACTGCTAGAACTACTGTGAGATACAGAGAAGTAGGGAAAATGCAAGTCTGCAAATTAATACAAATTATTATATTATTCAAAATGTTGGAAAAGCTATGGGACAACCCCAATAGACCAGTGGCGTCGCTAGCACCGGGCTTTCTGGGCCCAAGCCCTGGATCTTTGGCACGGTGCCATGGATCCCCTGGATCCATGGGGGACTGCCACATAATGACGTAGCTATAAGGGTCGCAGCAGCCACCCGCACCGGGCCCCGAAGCCAGGGGGTCCCGCGGCCCCCTGCACCACGTCTATAAAGAGTTACTATAGTAATTGGGACCTATGTACTAAACTACACAAGCCCCTGTTACTATAGTAACTGACAGTATACTTACCCTCCTCGTTCCGAAGCACAGCGGAGAACCGGACGTCTTCTCGCGTCATGGCGTCATTTAAAATAAATAAATAAATAGAAAAAACGATGTGGGGTCCCCCCATTTTTATACCCAGCCAGAAACAACACAGCAGTAGCAGGCTAGCATTAGTAGGGTGGGAAGGCCACTGTTTTTGGCCCTTCCCAGCCTAATAATACCAGCTTGCGGCCAACCCATACCCGACCATCGCTACAGATGGTCGGGTACTGGACCATACCAGGCTCTTCCCAACACCCCTGGTGGTGGTGGGTACCGGGGTAATAATGAGGGGTTAGTGTTAGCCTTTTCACCGGCTAACATTAAACCCCATCTTAGTAATGGACGCTGTCAATCAGTCATTACTAACGCGGTAGTAATAACATTTAAAATAATACAAGCACATAGAAAAAATATTTCATTGAAATAAACAAAAACACACAATCCTCATTAACAATTTTATTGAGAATAAAAAAAAAACACTGTCATTGAAGTATTCTTCGAGTCTGACATAGTCCAACAACCGAACTTGTAAAAAAAATCACAAACACAAAAAAAAAATTGTATCACATAAAAAAGCAAAGCATTTATTACCTTACATTTCCTGGGTCCAGCACTGGAGCGACAATGTCAGTGAGCTGGGCCATATATCTAATCCAATCATGTGTGATACTGTCTGCTTAGCCACTGTATCTAATCCTATCATGTGTGATACTGTCTGCTTAGCCACTGTATCTAATCCTATCATGTGTGATACTGTCTGCTGAGCCACTGTATCTAAATCAATCATGCGTGATACTCTCTGATGAGCCGCTGTATCTAAGCCTATCATATGTAATAAAGTCTGCCGAGACAATGCATCCAATTCTATCCAGTGGTGTCGTTATAGGGGCCTTAGTTTTATAGATACAGATGTAGCTGTAGTTATCTTGACTTTTAACGCATTAAATATAGTGTCAAGAAACTTTAGCTTGATTTTTTTTAATGGCTTTTCAATTCCTCCTGTTGTGTAATATCATGCTGCAACAAGTTATCAGAGTTAAGATGGCTACATCCGTATGCTATCTCCGATATGTATGGCAATTTTTTTTTTCTGGGGGAGGGGGTCTCGGGGCTTGTGCTTCTGATCTTTTAAGACCCTAGCAACGCCCCTGCTATAGACAATGTAATGGCAGTCACTATTGGTTGTCACCTAGCATCTGCTACCTATAAAGGAGACTCCGATAACTAACTTTTTTTTTAGGTGGAAAATTTATTTAAAAGTTCAACGTAATACATCTAATTTTGTTAAATTCCATCTTCTTTAATCAATTTATAAATCAGTATTTCAGTTTGTCATAATGTTTGTTAATATGTTCTTTATTTTATCATTACATTGCTTCAATTATTCACAAAGAAAACAAACTTTATTGCAAACCGCATAGTGACAATATGTTCTTTCACAGCTTAGGCACATGGTAAAGCAAGCAATGATCGTCATGTGGCTCCTGGGAAATGCTTAATATGAAAGATCACAAACCCAGATTAGCTTTGTTCCCCTCAGCATTAATAAGGAACCTTTTAAGGGCATGAACTCCTTTATACAAATACAAGTAACATTTTTGCTTTCAAAAACAAATAAAAGACAAAAAAGACGGTTTTACATAGCTGCATGATTATAGTTTGCTGGGTCTGGAAAATATCCTACATTACACTCTTAACTCAGCTAATTGTAAAAAAAAATATTTTATTCTTTATTTCCTGATTGTTATGAACATTAAATTTCCCCCATAAATGGGCTGCTTTTTGGCCCAATAATTGGATTGGGTATAAGCATCGGAACAATGATTGTCAGCGCACAGTACAGATATTAAAGGAGTTGTTACACAAGGACAACCCCTGTCCATATGACCTATTATGAAATTTGGAGGTCATAGGAGGGTCCTTTTATGAGGGTCCGGACGAAACGTTCAGTGCGAAATGTGCGTCAGGCGTAGTGGGCTCCCTGGTATTTGTTCTCCCCTCTTTGGCTCTTATTTTTAGCCTAGGTACCCAACCTTTTCTTTGCTATGACCTTATACCTTGGATGTTACTTTTATCCATGTTTCTATACCGGGTTTGTTATTATTTTATACACTTTGTATTTATGGCATTTGGTGTATGCTCTTATGTACTATCTGTATACATTGTTCTACATTTACACGCTTATTATACTATATCAGTGTGATTGACCACATTGTGTTGTTTTTGTCTCTGAGCGTTATCTCTTTTTGTCAGTTTTTTAATGATTAATTCATAAAATATTGATGTTTTTATCGGGACGCGCGTTGTGATTGTCCTGCATGTTTTTCTCCAGGTTGGCTTTATATGAGTAAAATTAGTAAGCTGCTATATAGGAGTGTATTCCAAAGGCCACATGGATAGCCATTCAGTAAGACAACCCCTTAAAGATATTAATGAAAAATATCTGCACCATCACTGCTTTTTCCATAACTCCCATAGACTTCAATGGAGAGTGACCAACCGAGGATGGACTCAACCAACCAGACTTTCACGGCATACAAATATCTAAATTCAAAAAGACAACCACATTTAGACAGATGTTAGCTTATTTTGTCCATTGTGGGCAGTGGGAAGCTAAAGTTGGTTATGTCAGCCCACAAGATGCATCAATTTTGGCCAGATTCAAAATAAGCACCACTACGATAAGAAAAAGATAAGAAACAATAATTAATCACAAAAAAACTGCTTACAAGTTGTAGAAAAATTTTACTAATGATCGTTCCAATCATGTGATAACAAAGCTTCTTAATTTTTCATGCAAGATTAGTTTCTATGGACATCTTAATTGGATGTTGTACCTTTAACGTAAAGAGGTTGTTCAAGATTAGTGAAATAGGTTTAGTATTTGTTTCTAGGAACAGCGCCACTATTGTCCATGGGCTATGCCAGCTCAACCCCATTTACTGATATGAGATAGAACTGCACTACGAACACAGCTCATAAACAAGAATGGCGCTGTTTTTTGAGAAGACAAAAAAAAGTTGATCCTTTTTCCTAAATCACAGACAACCTCTGCAATGTAACTTCAGTTAATAGTAAGTGTAATTTTTGTGGAAGTGTAGTATACATTAAATTCTCTATTAGTGAATGTAGTGCTGATAAAGGGGGTTCATCTAAAAGGAACCCCACTGCTTAGGCCCCATGCACACGAACGTGTTTTTGCGTCCGCAATTCCCCCGAAAATCCACGGGAGAATTGCGGACCCATTCATTTCTATGGGCCCATACACACTATCCATGTTTTCACGGGTCCCCGCATGTCCGCAAATCCGTGCCGCACAAACTCAGGGCATGTCTTATTACGGCCCGCAAATTCGATGCGGACATGCCCATAGAAGTCAATGGGCCCGTGGAAAATGCGGGTACACCTCCGTGTGTCAACCGCAGTTTGCGGATTTGCGGAAGTGTTGCTAGGCGACGACCGAGAATGAGTTCTGTCGTCATCCTGTATTACCTAGGCTTTTTTTTTTATCCGCATTTTGCGGATTACATACGGATGAACTGCGGATTACATACGGATGAACTGCGGAGGACATTTCACGGAACACGGTCCTGGAATTTGCGGACCAGAAAAACACTACAGTCGTGTGCATGAGGCCTTACCTAAACCTACTTAGTCAGTATTGAAAATATGAAGTTCTCTTCTCACACTGGGCCTCATTTATCAAAACTTTCTCAGAGGAATACTAGCCTTGTACCCCACAGCAACCAATCACAGATCAGCATTGATTTCTTTCAAAGCAGTTTAAGGAATGAAAACTGTACTGTGATTGGCTACTATGGGCAATACACAAAGGGTTTTTTTTTGTGTAGAGAACTTCATATATTCATACTAACAGAAAACATCTGGCCCCTGCATTTTTGCAGAAAAAAAAGTCCCCACATTCACAATAGACTGTAACCTTAACCAGTGGCGGACACAGCTGAGGGCCCCTGTGCAAGAACCGTATATGGGCCCTTGCTCTCCAATATATCATCACAGATCGTCCCCTTATGTCTCTCTAACAATCCATCAGTAATTGTTAGCCATAAAATTCATCGTCTTAGGCATTTACATGCAAACTAACAGACAAAAGAATGTTACTATAAGGTGACAGTGGGCCCCTTACCTTCTGGGCCCCTGTGCAGCTGCACAGGCTGCAACAATGGTATGTCCGCTCCTGACCTTAACGCCCAATATGATTAAATACAACACTGGTTAAATCTATAGTCCCAGAAATTGGATAAGGCGTCACCAGTGGCAGACACAGACAGCTGATGGCCCCCCCCGTGTAAGAACAGTATAGGGGCCCGTTGCTCTTCAATATCTCATCATAAATCACCCGCTTATGTCTCTCTTACAATCTATGAGTAATTGTTAGCCATAAAATTCATTAATTCAGGCATTCACATGCAATCTCATAGAAGAAGGCTGCTTTAATGTGACAGTGGCCCCCCTTACCTACTGGGCCCCTGTGCAGCTGCACAGGTTGCACCAATGGTATGTATGCCCCTGGTCATCACTGTACCACACTCCTAGCTCCACACCTAGGAAGCTGGAGTTTGTTCTGTCTAGGAGTTTAAACAATAGGGGTATGTTCACACACTAGACTAAAAACGTCTGGGAAAACAGCTCCTTATTTTCAGACGTTTTTTAAGCCACTTACGGTTTTTGCTGCGTTAGTTACGGCCGTTTTTGGAGCTGTTTTCAATAGAGTCTATGAGTCTATGAAAAACAGCTCCAAAAACGTTCCAAGAAGTGACTTGCACTCTTTTTCGGGGCCATTTTTTTACGAGGCCGTTTTACAAAACGGCCGCGTAAAAAGACGTCCCATCGGAACAGAACGCCGTTTTTTCCATTGCAATCAATAGGCAGATGTTTGGAGGCGTTCTGCTTCCGATTTTTCGGGCGTTTTTCGGGTGTTTACGTCCCGAAAATTGTCCAAAAATAGGCCGTGTGAACATACCCTAACACGGACATGATCATAAACATATGAAAATAGGTCCTCTAAAAATTCTGCCCATATGGTATGGTGAATGCATAGGGACAGACCAAGGGACACTTTAGGGACACAGTCTGAAGAGACAGGTTTCCTGAGCAGGGCACCCTTTTCAGAGCGGTTACCCCAAAGTACCACCAGGGCAGCAATATACTGTCATATATTTATGGGACAGTCTATTCACTGCATCTGCATCTAAAATTCACAGGCTTCTGTTAGGGCAAATCTAAGATATGCCATAACAGAAATGAATACAAGACAAACCTGAGAGGACTTTATTAGGCCCAGAGCTTCCAGGATTTCCCAACACTCGAGCTGCTTGGGCTGAAAAGGACAGAGCAAAGGGTACATTAGGGGTTAAACATCTAGTATCAGAGTTTTCTCTGAACCCAGCTGTCAATCGCAGCCAGACTCCCGATCAGACAATCACCATGACATACATGTTGGCATCATTCGGGAACTATTTAGGATTGTGTTTTTATCAATTGCTGCTATTTACATTGATATGTGTGATTGTTATGCTTGTCCCTTGATTTTTACAATTTATGTTTAGTATGTCCTTACAAAGGAGTGTGTTGTCATTTTATAAGACAATATAATTAAAAGTTATGCTTTAGTGTATGATCCAACTTCTGTGACTACTAAAAAAAAAAGTCCTCAAAAAATCCTGACCTAAACACTATATGTATCCAGCCTAAAACTGGTATTATAGGATGTCAATGGGCTTTGAACACTGCAGGGACTGGCATCCAAAACAAATGCACACAAATAGATGACAGACTTCCTGAAATGACATGACACTTGACTGGTGTATTCTGACTAATGTAAAAAGGTCAGTGACTGGAGAGATTCCTTTCCTCACAGGAACTGCCAGTGCAGACTACAAAGTAGTAACGCTGACCGGGACCTTATTTTCTACATCATGACAGTTCCGTGACACAGTCATTTCCTTTTATCTATAGCAAGATAAACCATACAACATGATCTCATCTATAACAAATGCATTAGTATATATTCCAGACGACTTCAGGTTTTTATAAAACAGACTAGATGCCGCAATAAAAGAGGCCAAGTAGTGGAGCTGCTTTCTTTTTTCTTTTTCTCTAAAGCAGCTTTTTGCTTTCCCATAGTAAAGCCTTAGGGATTTTGCCTTGTATTAGATATGCTTTATTAATGAGCCTTCAATACAGGAAGAAACGGGAAGTCAGACAGACAGCTGAAATGGGAGGAAATGATAAGAAGTTTTTTTTCTTTTAAAATATGAGTGGCTGATATGTAAATGCATCAATACTCTGAAGCAAAGATCCGGGATGAAGTGCTTCCTCTGCGATTTGAAAGCAAAGGCAAAAATAAAAACAGGGAGGGTAAAAAAAAAGCTGGTAGGCTACTGAACGGACTAGGATAAAGGGGGTTTTACACAGAACGATTATCAGGCAGACGAGCGTTCATATATCTCTCGTTGCTGATAATTGCCCTATATAAACAGGGGAACGATCAGAAGATGACCGAGCAAATGCTCGATCATCTGCTGGTCGTATTGTTTTAAAAAAGTGAAATATTATCGTTGTCGGCAGCCATCTCCTTGTTGAAAAAGGGAGATGCGCTGCTGATACATGATACAAATGTATGGGGATGAGCGATCGAACTAACGACCGCTCGTCCCCATCCATAGCTTCGTGTGATCGGAGCAATCGAGTGCCAATCGACGATGTCTCGTTGATTGGCGCTCGCTGCATCGGCCACTTATCGGTCGATGTAAAAAGCCCTTTAGTTCTTTAAACAGGCGGATTTTGGCACATGCAGTAAAGCACATGCAATTGCCATATAAACAGTCTTGGACCTAGAATTGTTCCTTTTAGTCCTTGTTCACACAATGCCTTTTGCTACCGTTTTTATTTATTTTAAAGCTAAAACCAGGATTGGGTCCTAAACAAATGAAAAGTATAAAAACTTGTACACATAACGAAATTCGCAATCTGCACCAGACTGCACTGCATGAACAAGGCCTAAATAAAGGAAAAAAACTCCCAGGCAATGTTCATATATGGAATATTTGCTGCAAATTTTCCTTGGATTGTACACTGCAATGCACGTGAATGGGGTTTAGAAAACCTTGTTTACATGCAGTGGATAAATACTCTGGACGGATTTGAGAGCATGCATTCTAAGTATGAAATCTGCACATAAATCCAGAGTCGGACTGGCCCACCAGAGGATCCTCCGACGGGCCCAGGCTCTAACACAATAATGAGCCTTAAAGTGGTTTTCCCACGAGGAACGTTTATGACATATCCACAGGATCCACCTCTGCGACCCGCACCTATCTCTAGAACGGGGCCCACTAAACCCCGTTCTAGCTTTGTCTGCTATCGCTGACTACCGGCCACTTCCTGACTTTATGGTCGGGAGTTACCAAAACATCATAGCTCGCTGAGCTACACTGTTTCCGTAACTCCCATAGTAGTGAATAGCAGTTATGGAATCCTGCATCCTGTTTCCCGTGCTGAGCTGAAGTCGTGCTGTGCTGTATACCACGCCTGTCCTGCTACACCACGCCTGACATCTGCCTGCTGCCTAGTCCCAGCCGAGCCTGCCTTGCTACTGTCAGGATACAGGATACAGGTACGGGAAACACTGGGAACTGGAAAACACTAGGAGACAAACTTATGGTACGACAACAACGCTCAGGCAAGGGAGGAAGAGGCTGGGCCCTTCTTATAGTCCAGGGTGCTCATGGGCTAATTAAACATAAAAGTCCAGTGTGCACGCTGCCCTTTTAAGAGCAGGCATGGCCGAGCGAGCCCTACAGGACCCAGCCGAGGTGAGCGGAAGTGAGCGCTGGCGTCTCCTCTGGAGGAGACTGGGGCCAGCGCTCACAGATCCATAGCTGCGGCCGTCAGGAGGTGAGTGAGCCTGACGGTCCGTGGCCATGGGCATGACAGCATTATCTACAGGGGCTGGCTTTATCTACGGGGGTGGCTCTATCTGCAGGGGAGGCTTTATCTACGGGGGGTAGCTTTATCTACGGGGTGGGGCTTTATCTATAGGGGGACTTTATCTATGGGGGGCTTTTACTATGGGGGCTCTATCAACAGGGGGGGCTATATACTGGGGTGGGCTATATGTGGAGCACTATATACAGGGGTGGGCTATCTGTGGACCACTATATACAGGGGTGGGCTATATCTACAGGGGGGCTATATACAGGGGTGGGCCATCTGTGGAGCACTATATACAGGGGTGGGCTATATCTACAGGGGGGGCTATATACATGGGTGGGCTATCTATAGAGTGCTATAGGGGAGCTATATGTGGGACACTATATACAGGGGTGGGCTATATGTGGGGCACTATCTACAGGAGGCTCTATGGGGGGCACTATCTACAGGGGGCTCTTTGGCAGGCACTATATACAGGGGGCATGGAGTATGTGTGGGACACGTTGTATGGTGCTATTATAATTAGAGGTGCAGTGTATGGCGCTATTATATTTAGGGGCGTAGTGTGTGGTATAATGAGAATTTTATCTTTGTTTATAGGTGTAGAAATGTTGAAAAAGTGAGAATCTGAAGACATCTGAGCGGCAAACTGCATAAATGGGCTGTGACCGGGAGAAGTCATCATAGAGGTCTGGACCGGATGGAGAAAAAGAACTTGAAAGGGATGTCACCGGTGAGTCACTTAATGTAAATGTTTATTCTGCCTCTAATCAGTACTGTAGTCACTGTATGATCTGCAGCGAGATGATGGGTGGTATGATTATGATATGATTTTTTTTTTTGTGAATCAGCAACTCCCAGCATACCCTTACCATTGTTCGGGCCATGCTGGGAGCTCGAAACAATTTAGTGCGAACCTATACGGCATGGGTTGCACTAAATTGAGCTGTATTTGTGCTGGTATTGTATATATGTACTGAGCTTGGTTCAGGTGCTGTATTTATGTAATGATCTTTGTTCTGGTGCTGTATATATGTACTGAGCTTGGTTCTGGTGCTATATGTATCTACTGAGCTTTGTTCTGGTGCTGTATATATGTAATGAGCTTGGTTCTGGTGTTGTGTATAGAACTATATTGCTTGTAAAATGTACAAATGTTTTTATGCTCAAGTTACATTAAAAAAAATGTGGAAAAGAAATGACACGTCATTGATTGGTAGAGAAACAAACATGGCGAGGGGAAGGACATGTCGGGAAAGAGGTTGGGGGGGCACCAAACTGAATCTTTGCCCTGTGTGCTGGAGAACCTAGCTACGCATCTGGTTAATGGGGCATACTGCTTTTGGCATAAATAGATAAATGAGCTAAACAATGTATATAAAAAATAGAGATGAGCGAATAGATTCTACACAAATCGAGTACAGTCTAAATTTCCCAAAAGTTTCAAATTCGGCAAAATCCAAATAATTGGGGTCTTGCGAAACAGGAATCGCAAACCAAGCTGCTTCTTTCCCAGTGTTAACTTTATGGTTATAATGTAAGTCATGGTCCCTCATCAGTCGCAATGGCAAATCTGAGCTACAGTTGAGCTCAGCCTGAAACCTCAGCTATAACCCAGCTTTTCCACTGTGACATACATTGGCCAGTGCTTGCAGATCATAGCCTGACAGTACAGGTGTCAGCAGCCCCACTCTATTCCCTTTTCGCTCACAGAACAACTTATCTCCCTGACATTATGATCTCTTCTCTCCCCATGCAGCACCTCTCCCCCCCACCACAACATCTTATATCTCTACCTGCAGCACGGAGCAGGATCATGCGCAGTGGGTGTTTGAAGCCAGGGTTGAGTACACCTTTCCACTGCACATGCACGGAATTTCCATGAGTATGCCCTGAGGCGGTGGGGTCGATGAACTCCAGGGAGGCAGAGTCACAGCCAAATCTCATAAATACGGCGGATTACCCTGAAAGCTGAAATGCCAGTGGACTCCTTAGGGTATGTTCACACGTAGTGTTTTCAGACGTATTTCCGGGCGTTTACACCTCGATAAACGCCTGAAAAAAATGGAAGCAGAATGCCTACAAACATCTGCCCATTCATTTCAATGGGAAATATGGTGTTCTATTCCGATGGGGCATTTTTTTACACTCGCGAAAAAGAAGTGCATGTCACTTCTTGGGATGTTTTTGGAGCCGTTTTTCATTGACTCTGTAGAAAAACAGCTCCAAAAACGGCCGTAAAAAAATGCAGTAAAAATCGCGAGTGGCTTAAAAAACGTCTGAAAATCTGGAGCCTTTTTTCTCTTGAAAACAGCTCTGTATTTTCAGACGTTTTTGATTTTGTGTGTGCACATACCCTTACACTTCATTTACATACTGCACAGGAAAACTTTGCAATCAATTACTGAATGTATGGGGCATCCCTTCAGAATACTATAATTGGGGAACAACGATCTTTACTACACGGTACATGGCACATAACACAGATGTGACTACAATCACTTTAAAGAGTCTTAGAAGACATCAGTCAGACACGAGTTTTCAAGGCAATCAGGTCATCTCCGATGCGCGGCAAATTTATTCAGACCGAATCGAATTGGTCGGCCGTTTAGTTCGAATCGGACTAGAAACAAATTTCTGGAAATTCCCTCAACTCAAAAAAAAATATCGATGTCTAGGGTCAGACTGGCCCAGCGTAGTCTCAGACGATCCTATGGAGGGTGCAGGATCCTACACAGTAAGATGCTTCAGTAGAGGACAACTCCATTTGGAGCTGACTTTGGAGCCAATCACTAGCCACTAGGGTCTATTTCTTATGGGTTAGACCTTATTGATGATATATTCTGTATGCAATGACAACAACAAAGGTTATGAACGTAGATGAGCAGATGTTCTGAAAATACGTAATAAAAGTTTTCAATCAACCAAAGTATGAGACACCTGGTGATATGGTTTATTAACATGTTAGCAAAGCATTTCATTAAGATTTATTTTCATGGTTTACAGTGCAAAAATGTCGAACCAACTGAAAAATGTGATTAGAAGTGATTATGGAGTAAACATTTGATCTATTTTGATTGATTATATCAATTTATAATATCCAATCCGTTGAATCTGATGAAAAATCATTCCCTACATGTACATCTTAAAGGGAAAAAGGACATCCTGGAAGAAGCTAACCGCCAGAGAGTGGAGCCACTAAGTAAGAGTAGCTTTGGCTCTGACTGACCGGCCTGTCCATGTATTACATGGTTTGGATATTCATTTGAATGGCCGGCATTTAATAATACATTTCCACTGCAACAGCCTCTGCTGGGGAAATATATGGCCAGTCGTCGATTTCCCCGGGGGTTCCAGAGTTTCAGGAGCTTGACTCTCCTGCAGTTGTCTTTAGAGAAAAGATTGTCTTCATGAGACAAGCCCTTTAAGAGAATCCTATTTTACGTTCCACAGAAATGAAATGTTGACATAAATTCTAATTATTACAAAAATTGTGATATTCTCACATGTTTGGGGACAAGAGAATTAGTCATTATCCTTCTATGACAGGTTTCTTGGGGACCAAACATCACAAACTGTTCCTTTCACGGATGGTTAAAATGTATCAACATTTGTGTTGGCACGTGTCTGAATTAAGTTGCAATGGGTAAAAATTTAAACTTTTCTTGGAATGATTCCACAAATCTGAGTGTGGGGCCTCTTGAAATCTAGTTATAGACTAATGACATTTCCAATTTGGGTAGGAAGGAAGGATTTAGAGTGGATGTCCCTGATGAATTGAAACACTGTTAATCATAAACCTTTTCTATGCCTGCTTGCTGCTTGTAATAATCCCAAGTTTTCCTGCATGTTTCTTATAACATTATATCATTTATGTGAATATGATGGTATGCTTTGCCAATGTTTTTCTATTAAAATATATTTTATTTTATATATCTAATCACTTCTAGACTAGCAGTGATGTTAAGGTAATCTTGTTCCCTACTCTACAGACATCAATATTACAGCTATTAAACTTCCCTTATTAGATCTATATCACATAAAACATGACCTTATAGAAATTTTAAGAATTGAATCCTATCATTTTACTCTGGTATAGTTTATCTACATTTGTAATGTAATTAATATGCTGCTTTATGTGGCATATCTTGGTGGGTGGCTTATTTTTGATGAAGTGAGAGTCAACAATTTTCTTTTTTGGAGGTTTTTGCTTATTTTCTTAGGAATCTGAAAACATCCGTCATACAATACCTTTTAGTATTTCGGATACAAAATTAAGTAGAGTCAAATGTATATTTAAAAGGGGAATGAACAAATTGATACTTAAAATCAAACATTAGAATCTAATTATAATAACAATGGTCATTAATAACAAGCAAAAATGTGTTGCTGCTCCCTGTCTACTGTCTGGTATACAGGGACAGACGGACTTTTGATATATTTGTGACTTTTCTATGCCGGAAAACTGGTGTTGAATAGTTATTAAATTCCCCCCACTGTTTATTACCTTCCTTTTGTTTATTGGAAAAAAAGATGAATTATATATTTGGAATAGATAATAAGACAATCCTGGAGGTGTTTATTAGCAGTTTTGAATGCATCGGTCTGCATTTTGAATGCACACCTCTTTTCTCAAGGTCAATTGTAGACAGTTTAAAATCAGTTTTTTTGGAGAAGGATATTTAAGGTTGATGCTTCAACAGTTTCTAAAAACTGCTGGAGTCTTCCCAAGATATGATAATTCTATGTGGTATATAGTTGTTTCACTATTAGGCTGGATTCACACGTGCCTTTTATGTGCAGTTTTTGATGCAGTTATTTGAGCCAAATACAAGAGTGGATACAAAAGCTAGCAGACATTTCAGTCTTTCCTCCATACTTTTCTTTCCTTTTGCATCCACTCCTGTGTTTGGCTAAAACAAAAAACTGCCACATAAACTACATGTGTGATTCCAGCCTAAAAGGAGTATTTAATTTGTAAAGAGTTATAAACAGTTTTCACCGATCCATTAAATAGGTGATAACTGCTAGATCGGTGGGTCCCGTTTTCCCCATTTGAACAGAGTAATGGCAGAGCAGGCCCGCTCCCGTTCCATTCAAAGTCTGTGGGACTGATAGAGATAGAGGAGTACAGCATGATCTAGATCCCCACTGATCTAGCAGTTATCACCTATTCAATGGATAGGTGAAAACTGGTTAAAACTCTTTACAACGAAAATACTCCATTAGCATTATTATTATTATTATGAATAATAATAATAATAATAATATTAATATTAATAATACTGTCATTAATATAATATTAGTAGCATTAATTTTACTATACATTGGTTTCAAAGATATAATTATTATATCATTTATTAAAATATTAATTTATGATTAACAGTTTTTAATTTAATGAATAAATACTGCGCCGCTACTAAACTAAAGTATTTAAACTAAAGTATTCGGTGCTATCTGAAATGCTGACATTTTTTTCTCTCTCTCTCTCTCTGCATTTATATATATGCATAGATATACAGGCAAAATAAATGAGAAAGCAGTAGAACAAGAGGAAATGAGACATTAACATTTTGAAATAGAGAGGAAATTATAAAAGCATAAAGCTGCGGTCCCTGAGGGAACAGCTGTGCATGCTAATCCCTCCTGGGCTTCTCCCGTCGGATTCCCCTTCCTTCCTCCTGTCCTCATCTAATAGCTCCCCTGTTTCTCCAGGACAAAACTAGTCCTTTGTGCTTGGTCTCGGAACAACATTAAAAACAGGAATGGGGAAATTGTAAACAGGAGGCTTTTGGCCTACAAGCCAAGGCATACACAGGCCTCTGAGGCCTACTGCATGTTAAGCAAAGAAACAGATCTTTGTTGCTGAAGGGATTAGGGCTGCAGGATTTCTAGGCACTGTTAAGGCATTCAGCTGGCCTGAAGTAAGGGCTTTGTAAATAGATACCTGCATTATATATCTGCGAGCGGAAATCATTCATACTATTTATACAATCTGAGTAATGTGATATTGTCTGACTGCTGAGGGGCCTACCTTGCTGAAATGATGCATTTTGCAGCTAGAGATACTTTAACCCTTAAACAGTTGAGTTCATTTTGCTGATATAATAAAAATGTATGCCTCTAAATACTTATTATCGCTGAAAAAAATTGTAAATGTAAAGAGAGTCCTTTTACATTCATGACACCAGTGCACAGTATAATACCAGTTATGATAAGGCTTAAAAATGGGAAATGTATATTTCAAAAAGCTTTATTTTTTATTTGATTTATTTCCAGATATTTTAACTGGGTCACATAATGCATTTTTTCCAAAATGCTATTATTTAGCTATCCTTGCTTTGAGCTAGACTTACTTGTCCCATGACTGAGCACCTGACAATTGTCACCTGTGTAAGAAATAGACAATAACATCGGGGAGTCATATCACCATATTCATTGTTACATGGTGTGCAATATTTCTTAGGCTGTGTTCACACTTGCTTTAAGGGGTTAATTTGAACAGCACATTCCAACTAAATGATACAAAATGTATGCAGGTGCAAGAACACCTATGACTGCAGATATACAGCAAACATAGAATGGTGACAGCACACTGCAACACTAATGCCACCTAAACCACTAAATATAAATAAATATGCACTAAAGCTAAATCTACCTACAAATAGGGAGGTTCTTAGTGCACATTTTGATCAAAAAGTGTTAGCCCACCTGCCACGACAAGGCGACCTCTGTAAGGTGGGAACCTACGCTGCACATACACCCAGAACTGGGACTAAGCCTACATATACAAATGTGCACTAAGAACCTCCCTATTTGTAAGTAGATTTAGCTTTAGTGCATATTTATTTATATTTAGTGGTTTAGGTGGCATTAGTGTCCCTGGGTGCTGTCGCCATTTTTTGTTTGCTGTATATCTGCAGTCATAGGTGTTCTTGCACCTGCATACATTTTGTATCATTTAGTTGGAATGTGCTGTTCAATTTTTGTTATGTTTATGGGATCCATATATGTGGGGTTAGTGACTGCCTCCACTTGTTGTTCTTGCACTCCTCCCATTCTGCACTGGGTGATTTTAATCAGTTCAATGCTGGATCCTACCATCCCCAGGTATATATGTAGGCTTAGTCCCAGTTCTGGGTGTATGTGCAGCGTAGGTTCCCACCTTACAGAGGTCGCCTTGTCGTGGCAGGTGGGCTAACACTTTTTGATTAAAATGTGCACTAAGAACCTCCCTATTTGTAGGTAGATTTAGCTTTAGTGCATATTTATTTATATTTAGTGGTTTAGGTGGCATTAGTGTTGCAGTGTGCTGTCACCATTCTATGTTTGCTGTATACCTGCAGTCATGGGTGTTCTTGCACCTGCATACATTTTGTATCATTTAGTTGGAATGTGCTGTTCAAATTTTTGCTGTGTTTATGGTATCCATATATGTGGGGTTAGTGACTGCCTCCACTTGTTGTTCTTTGTTTGCTGTATATCTGCAGTCATGGGTGTTCTTGCACCTGCATACATTTTGTATCATTTAGTTGGAATGTGCTGTTCAAATTTTTGTTGTGTTTATGGTATCTATCTATCTATCTATCTATCTATCTATCTAATCTATCCACCTATCTATCTAGATATATCTATCTTACAAAGGTCGCCTTGTCGTGGCAGGTGGGCAAACAATTTTTGATCAAAATGTGCACTAAGAACCTCCCTATTATAAGTAGATTTAGCAGTAATGCATATTTATTTATATTTAGTGGTTTAGGTTGCATTGTTGTTCGCAGTGTGTTGTCTTTCCGCCTGCCTTTCCGCCTGGGCGCTTCTTCTCTCAGTGGCATCGCTACGCTGTACCAGCCATAGCGACTGCTAGCGGCGACACGGGCATGAGGGCGCCCGTGGGTCATTTTACTGTGAGTGGTGGGCTGATGGTCAATTTACTGTTAGTGGGGGGTTTATGGTCATTTTACTGTGAGTGGGGGGGCTGATGGTCTTCAAGTGGTTTCCACCTCTGACCTCCAATTGAAATTAATAGAAGGCAGATTATACCTGCGGCACTCGTTTGGAGTGCTTTTTTTGCCCGCGTCTTTTGCATTAGCTTCAAAGGCTTAAAAAATGCAAAAAAAAAAACATCAATTTAAAATCTGCCTCAAAATTCATGAAGGAATTTTGAGGCAGATTTTTTGTGCCTTTCAATAAACACTGTGTGAACATATCCTAGGAGTGTAGTGCTTGTTTTTAGCCGTTTTCTGTCTTTCTCTAAACATGTTTTGGTAGGGGTGACCTAAGGAAATTTTTTTTTTTTACAGGGGTGCCTTGAGTCCAAAATGGTCGGGAAAGTCTGTACTAGGCTACAGGATCACGCCAGCCTACGCAAGGATCCCGTCATCGGCGTTGTGGAGCAGCTTAGTTCGTCATAGGAACGGGGCCTAGGTGAGTAAAAAATTTTTGTTTGGGGGGGCTACATGTGGAGGTGGGGGCTGTATGGCACTCTCTACAAGGGGGAGGTGGGGGGCTGCATGGCACTGCCTACAAGGAGGAGGTGGGGGATTATGGCACTGTCTACAAGGAGGAGGTGGGGGATTATGGCACTGTATACAAGGAGAAGGTGGGGGATTATGACACTGTCTACAGGGAGGCTGTATGGCACAATCTACAAAGGGCACTATCTAAATGTGGTGGTTTGGCCAGTCGAGATGTATGAATTTGAAGCATACAGACAACTGCGCGATGTCAATTGCTACAGACACTTGGTATCCAATCCTACTGATGGTTTCAAGAGTCAGTTAGACAAACTGCTCGTGGAAGCATTTGAAAACAATATAATCTCCAAAAAAATTATGGACGGCCTTGTTGTTAAACATCCCATTATTCCCACACTATATCTTTTACCAAAGATACGTAAAGATCAGAGGAGACCACTTGGCCATCCAATAGTGTCAGGATGTGGGAGTCCCTGTGAATTTACCTGTCGTTGTTTGGATTATTATCTACGCCGTTGCGTAGAGAATCTCCAATCATATATCAAAGACTCCACTGAAGTTTTGAAATGTCCGGATGGTGTGACAATGGAACGGGATGTGTATTTGATATACTGCGATGTCGAATCCCTATATACATGCATTGACCATGAATTGGGGCTACATGCCATCTCATATTTTCTACGCTCGCACAACCAGGACCAGGAACTTGTTCAATTCCTTATTGTCCTCATATGTTTTGTTCTTGAGCACAATTATTTTGTGTTCAGAGACAAATATTATTTACAACTTCGTGGGACTGCCATGGGTGCTACCTGTGCTCCATCCTACGCAAACCTGTTCCTAGGTTTTTGGGAACAAGTGTATGCACGGGAAGCAATGGATATGGTTTCTGGATGTGTTGTCATTTGGATGCGCTTCATCGATTACATCCTTTTTATTTGGCAGGGCACATGAGAAGAACTGGATCGTTTTATAACTATTTTGAACAGTAACCAACATAATATTAAATTGACATGTGTGATCAGTCAAGAAATTATGGCATTTTTGGGATATTAAAATTGCAGTGTTGAGCACTACCAAGGGTTTACGGCTCTTATTACAATTTCGAGGATTAATCTCATCATCTGAGGAACCGTTTTTTACAACACGGGTATCGTAAATATGACATTTAAAAGGGTTATCAAAGAGCATGCAATACTGACCGTAATAGTCTGCTAACTCAACAAAAGCGGAGAAGCCAGGACAAAATGGTAAGACTCATTACAACATATAATACACAGTGGGCAGAAATTATTGCAATTGTGACTCGCTTCTGGCCAATCTTGCTGACTGATCCGGATCTCAAGAGATATTTACCCTTGAGACCCCAACTGACAGCTAAAACAAGCACAACTTTGAGTGACCATTTAGTTCAGAGCCACTATAGTACTCCCAATTCTAACACCTAGTTATATGGCTAATTATAAATTGCAGTTAGAATGATCCTATTGGATTTCTGAGCAAATCTCCTCCCATTATTCAATCTATTTTTTGAGCCAGTCACCTCACCAGTCATTACCCCTTGAAAAAGATGTCAGCGAAACGCACGTCGGGGCTTCTAGTGTCGCTGTGTGTTGGGGTAACAGTATGCAGCATACGGGTTGGTACTTGGTTTAGGGCCGCGATTTTTGGTCATTATTCTCTTTCATGGAAGTGCACTTATGCATAGTAATTGACCATGTATACATTTATTTGTCTTCCCTTCTAGTCTATTTTTCTGTACTGCGCCGTATTGTGCTCTTATTGTAAATTGCGTTATATTGCTGTTGTCCCCTACCCACCACCACACTATTGAATTTTTATATTGTATGTATATTTTAGGTGTTAATGGCCAACTTGTTTTTATGGTATTCCTAAATAAAGTATTTGAATTTTGTATGGTACATACTATGTGCTATGAAATTTTTTTCTTTTGGATATTGATGTGTCTACACATATACTTATAGGTATTTTATTTATTTTTTAACTCTACAGTATAACTAGTATTGTCTCTTTAATGACGAGTGCAAAGACAAATGGAAACGCCTAGTTGTCAATTTATTCATACATTTCCAGGAGGAATAGCAGAGGATTGGCTCAATGCAATTCTAAGAAAAGGTGAACCAACATTATGATTTTGTGGGTAATACAAACATTTACTGATGGGTCCTTTTAAATCCATTACTATGATCCCTATGATTTTTTTATATGCTTCTGCCAAATACCCATACAAAAATCCCTGGCAGTATCTACCTGACCTTCTATAGACACTTGACCTTCTTTCTCTCAGCTACATACAAAGAGTGGGTTACTGAAACTCAACTCAAGCTAAAGCATGCATTACTGAAGCTCAACTTACATACTGTAAGTAAAAATCAACATTATGTTTCTGACTTAGTATCAAACAATAACATGTTGTATATCTAATAATTATGTTCTAAAATAGTTCCTATTCTATTGTGCATAGTTTTTCCATCTTTGCTGCCTCTTAATTGCCTTAGGCAAAAAACGGACAAGTTTGTCATGCGTTGCAGTTCTGTGTAGCATCCGTGTGTGTTCCATGTGGCATCAGTTGTTGATGTCAGTGCTGTTGCACATTTTTTTATATAAATTTTTTTTCTCTTCATTTCTTATAAACTTGTGCATGAATTACGGACAGCACGTGGATGTGTGTCAATGTGCTGTCCATGATTTACACGCACCCATTGAATTTAATGGGTGCGTGATGCGCAAACAACGCACGAGAATAGGACATGCATTCAATGGTCGTGTGAATCTTATTGTCATAAAATTGCAGTAAGGCTGTGTTCACATCTGCATTGTAGGCTCCGTTCGGAATTCCATCACATTTGATAGAGGGAAAAAGCACAGCATGCAGCGATATTTTTTCGGCAAATGACTGCCACCATGATGAAAGCCCATTTTGAGTCAATATGATCAATGGGGTACATCAGGCGACTTTGGTATCCTTTGTGTGACAGATCTGTCACAGCTTAAATTCTGTTATTCTGTTTCTATGACGGAACACAAAAACGTAAATCACAATGCAGATGTGAGCTCAGCGTAAACTGCATTTAGACTTTTCCTTTTGGTACATTCAATGGTGCTATTCGGTGTGGAAATCCTCTAGCTCTCCGCGTAGAAGCCACGTGTATAAGTAGCATGCTAAAATAAAGTTCCGAAAACCTAATTTACATGCATAGATTGGAAGTTGTCTCCATATTTCTGGAGAGCAATAAATGCAAAAACAGAAGAAGCAAGGAATAACAATCCATTGACGAAATTTATTTAAGAGAGTAAAAGCAGCCTTTGATACTAAACCTAACATGAGTTCCTAGTGTTTATTTATGTAAGACACCGATATATTCCATCTGCACATTGTAATGCAAGCTGACAGATCACGCTATAACATGACTTGTGAAAACAAATATAACATAGTACTATGTTCATGATATATCAGACTAAGTGTAAAGGTAAAGTAACAGAATACTATACCATTATAATGTTGAATTTAATATGTACTTCCCATTGTAATATAAACTCTCTTAGGCTTTCTTCATGCACAATTTTGCCAAAAAACATATAAAAAAACAAGTTTCTTATTTCTTTTATAAGTTGCATTTTTCAAATTGCTAATCATTTGATTTTAAAGAGCATGTGATGTAAAGATTCCTTTACATAAAATTCATAAATTACATAAAGTTCTGAAAACCAAACACCAAAAACGCCATAAAAAATGCACTTCCGTTTTTTAAGAGGTAAAAATAAACCTATAGAGGTCTATGGGAGACAACTGCCACTAAAAAATACCAAAGCCAGCCTAAAAAATGGCACTGTCCTAAAACACACAAGACAAAACAGAAAAAATGGCACCTAAAGAAACGCAATGTTTGTAGTGTGTTCGATATTTCCCAATTTTGCTGCAAAAAAAGTCAGAAAAACGACACAAAAAATGTGCGGTTTTTCCTAAAAATGCTGCGTGTGAAGCCACCCTTATGCTAGTAGGTTAGGCTTTCAATATATTAACAGTTGTGAACGTTGTTAGAATGAGGATGCCCACTAGCCGATTTCTGAGATCTCAATGCGCATGCATCTCCTCCCTCTTAACGTTCCAGTATTACACAGATAGTACTCACTGCACTGCTAAGCAAATTCAATGGCCAGTCACAGCTGAAAAGATATTAAATCAAATCTGACACCCTTTTGCAAGTACATATGGTAAATCTGGGAGTTACATAAGAACCATTTATTTCTGCAGTTCTTTTATACATTTCCAACATTCAGCTAAAGGAGACAGTGTAAGTTCCCCCGAATACCATTTGGCTTTTACCGAAGGTCCCAGTTTTCAGAGGGGCCCACTAAGTAGACCATCTCTAAGCAGGGAAAGCAGTTTAAAAAAGAAAATAAATTTTTGCAGCACAATTACATCGAGATTTAGGAACCAATGGCCAATGGCTTCTTGCCCTTACCTTCTCATCATTTGCAAATATGAAACCTTTCACAGGACATACGGTAGCAGTTGGTTGCTGCCAAGGAACGACTGTATAATACTGCTTCCAGACCTCCAACAAATTGTGCTGAGATTATGATTTTGATATGAATACAAGTAGGGAGGCTGTCCTCCTTCCAGAGGGGGGCTCAGAGAACCACAAGGGATTCTTGTCTCATAAATGTGGAAAAGACTTAAGTCTAGATGAGGCAAAGCTGGATTGTTAATGGGGTTGTCCAGTCATAAGAAATTGATGGCCTATCCTCAGGATAGGCCATCAATATCTAATGGATAGGGTCCGACTCCCGACACCCCCGCCGATCAGTTGTTTCAAAGAGGCCGTGGCACTGCTTGTGCTGTGGTTCGCTGTGCTGTGCTGTGTGCTGTGGACACACTTGTACTGGCAGTTCACAGCATTACAGTCTTCTCCCATTCACTTGAAGGCTCTGTAGAGGATTATTTAACATGGCTGTGACTACTATGGAGATATTAATGTCAATGTCACTGTTAAAGGGCACTGATGTAACTGGCACTAGTCCCCCAGGCTGCCATGACAACCATTGTCACCAGCCGATCGCGTCGCAGGGGGGCGCGACGGCGTGTTGGAGGGGGCGACCCCTGATTCTAACAATTTAAATGCCGCGGCACTTAATGTGTTAAACGGGCGGAATCAAAGTGATCTTTGATTCCGCCCCTTGCAGAGAGGTTTCGACTGCATAACATAGCCGTCACCCGCTGAGTATGGAGCGAGCTGCGGCTCTACTTCTGCTTTTATCCCTTGTTACATTGATGAATTTTCCTTGCTGAGCGAGCACCTCTCTTGTCAGTGTGTATGCTACCTGTGTGTATATATATATATATATATATATATATATATTATGTGACATTAAATCCCATGGAATCACATTTAACAGAAAATTTCCGTTGCAGATTTTCGGACAAATCCGTAGCGACACGTGAAGCTTTTCCACAGATTTTGCTGCAGATTTGGTACATAGATCACTCTTTGTATTGAAAATGGTAATGTCCATGGCAAAAATCGGGCACAAATAAGCGCCATATAGAACATTGTGCGGATTTGAAAACGGCAGCCTGCCCTTAATCTTTGCCAAATTTCACTGCAGCATGTAAAATTTAGAAAACCACATTCACTTGCATTGTACTGCTGCAGAAAATCTGCAACAATTACGTCACATGTAAACCCATCCTTATTCTCACCACCAAAGCACTTTAGTGCTTCTAGTTGTAGAAGATGATCGGATATACCACAAGCAATATGGACAGAGCATTGCCAAACTATGGTGCACAATACAGTTCTGTATTGCGTGCTCTGTTACACATTATATTGCACATGGATGTGTGCATGAGACAAGGGTTGTCCGATTAGTCTGCATGAGACCCATCTATTAGCCGGACTGGAGAACTGTAGCAAAGAGTGACTACATTTCTGAAAGCCTCAGCACATCCATGTATTAAATGGTCGCCCATTCATAATAAATGCCAAATAATACCACATTTCCCATGTTTGGCCACCCGCAACTTCCCCTGGCGATAGCAGCTGATTTTTGGAGGCTGGACCTGGGGGATCAGCTGATGTAACCCTTTTAAGTCAGTAGAAAGTGATATATACTAGTTTCTAGATTAATGCCTAGCTGTTAAGGGAGATGGAAACATTGAAGAGGTACATAACACTAACTTCCTACAATAAATGTTACTGGATTTGCTTGTCTCTTATATGTGCATAAATGCGTTATTGGATCCATTAAAAGGAAACTTTTAAAGAATTTCACAGGCAAATATTCTAGTGGAGACAGAAAATAAAAAGTGAAAAGTATAGTAAAACAATTGTCAAAAATTCTGGAACGAAGTCAACCTGCAAAAAAACAGTGTACATTAAGATATGTACCCAGTTGTAGTTCATTCCTCAGTAGCTATGGCCTATACAAGGTTGAATCCATTTATTCTCACCACTTAGGCTCATGGGGGCAAGTCATTTGTAAAGTTAAATAACTATAAATGAGAACATAAACTTCAAAAGAACTTCTATAATTGCAAATAAAATAAAAAATGTAGAGAAAGCTCAAATCACCCTACTAAGGAATGAATAAAAAAAATACATATTCACAATTGCACTACTACATGAAATATAGTATGGAACTATCTATACCCGTGGAGACCGGTGGACCTATCATATGTGTGATCAATGCAGTTGTACAGGGGTCTAGCACATAAGAGGACAAAATGTATCCTACGGTCTATAAAATTGCATGCAAGAAACTAAGCTAAGGAGCCCATTTCTTGGCATTAAAACCACCTGCCTAACATTGTGTAGATCCCCATTGTGGAGCCAAAACAGCTCAGATCCATCTGGGCTTGGACTTCTCAAGCCACTAAAGGTGTCCAGTGGTATCTGGCACTGAGAAATTAGCAGCAGGTCCTTTAAGTACGGTAAGTTGCAAGGTGAGGCCTTCATGAATCTGATTTGTTTTTCCAGCACATCACACGGATGTTTAATCAGATTGAGATCTAGGGAATTTGGAGGGCAAGTCAACACCTTGTACAAATTATTTTCTGTGTCAGGGCACAATATCCTGCTAAAACAGGCCACTGCCATTAGTGAATACAGTTGACATGAAGGGGTCTGAAACAATGTTTATTTAGGTGGTATGTGTCCAAGTAACATCCACATAAATGCCAGGACCCAACGTTTCCCAACAGAATATTGGCCAGAGCATCACACTGCCTCCGCCGACTTACCTTCTTCCCATAGTGCATCCTGGTGCCATCTTTTCGCCAGGTAAGTGACGCACACGTATCTGGCCATCTACATGACATAAAAGGAAATTAGCTTTGTTAGACTAGACCACCTTTTTTCATTGCTCCATGACCCAGTTCTGTTGATCACATGCCCATTTAGGCATTTTCGGAGATGAACAGGTGTTAGCATGGGCACTCTGACAGGTCGGGATCAGCCAATCCTGTAATATGTGTAGGGGTCTCCCAACTAAGAAGCAAATCGCCCTTTTCCACTCTAGATTGGCATATGGTAACTGAAGTTCAATGTGTGAAGAAACAAAAAAAAATTTAATGTTTTTTAGACATTGAATCCACCATTAGTTATACTACTAGAAGTGTTTCTAGTCAGAATAAGCATTATTACAAAATAAATAATATTATTTATAGTCTTAAAGGTTAGCATGAAGTGCTATTCTGCAGGAAAGTGGACACATTGTTTTTGGATTTGATACCATGGAAATGTATAACAAGGTTTAAATGAATCTGGAAGGCAGGTGAGAAATACTTTATGTTCAAAGAAGTAAAAACAAGTTAAAAGGCAGAGTAGATTGAGTTAAATATTGACTTTATGATCTCTGCACAAAGTCCATGTCAGAGTGCAGACAAGTTTAAGACTTATTATATATTGGATACTTCCACCTGGTAACTCTGCTACAGATTCGTTTTGGTAAGCGGATTTTACATGCACGTTTCAACAGGACGTTCTTGTGAAATGTGAGATACTTTATCTCTTTTGATTAGGAATTTCTTCTTTTGAGACAATAAATTTTTAAATAGACAGCACTTTAACATGGTAGAATGAAGTTAAAAAAAAAAAAGAGTGCAATGGCAAAGAAAAAAAGCCTACATTTCTCTGTTTGCCAAAAGGCTAGGAAGGCCTACACAGAACCTCAAAGCTGAAGTCAATTGGAATGATTTGAAGAAAATAAAGATGTTAGCGCAAAAATCAAACTTTTCACGCCTTTCCATTTTTATTTTTCAGATCAAAAGATACATCTATATTAGCATACAAATGTGTGAACTTACTATGAAAAATCATAATATAGGGATTGTCATATCTAAATAATGCTTTTAACATTGAAGCAGCTCTCCAATCAACTGATTGTCCTGGGTCCGGCTTCTCTAACCCTCGGTGTGGCAACTATGTAAAATAATATGACAGTCAAAACACTGACAATGTATTGATCCCCACTATTACCTATATACTGTAAAGCAGCTGTCCTCCTCCTGGCGTGCTCATGTATTATATGGATGTGACATAGATTTCAATGTTAATACCGGTACTTTATTTTGAAAGGAGGACCAGCCATGTTGCCTGGAGATCATGGGTGGTCCAAGCAGTAACAAAAAAGGGAAACTCCTAAAATGATAATATAGCAGCTAGATGTAACTAGATACAGCAGCTTATGCAGAAGGTGTGTAAAAGCCAAACAGGAAGTTTACCAGTGTATGGATCCCGAGCAGCTTTATAACATGTCTATGAGGGGGAGTATATTTATATTGAAGCACAAAGTTGCATATAGGATTAAACAGGATGTTTATGTTGATAAGATACATTTGGGAAGCAGAAGTATAAACTTTACCTCAACTGTAAGCCCATGTTTCCTTTTCATAATAAAAAATGTGAACAAGTCAGTTTTGTGTTAATAAAACAAACACATAAAGCGGCTAGAAATAATTCAAAATCAATAATTAATTTATGGTATATAGAATATAACATATTTAAGTAAAGTTCGCCCATGAACACCTAGGCAAACACCAGGACTTTCAGAAACAATGTGCTGTGGATAGAAGATGATCAGAAGCACAGTACCTGATATCACCTGTGAAACACGGTGGTGGAAATGTTATGGTTTGGAGCTGCTTCCTATCCATCATAGGCAGGGCCGCACCGTCCACGAGGCGAGATGAGCATTTCGCCTCAGGCGGCGACATACTGCCTCTCTGAGGGGGTGGCGGCGCCACTGAAACCAGCCAGCGCCACCCCCTCCTGCACTATAAATGTACCTGGGTCTATAGGACACACATACAATTACATGCATAAGCGCTGAATGGTGGGACACGTTCCATGCCCTGCTATTCAATGCCTTTCACTGACGAAAGCACATGCCGCTTGCGTGGTTGAATGACAGGGCAAGGCTGCCTGACACTCAGTGCCTTTTGACGACGTAAGTGGCGCGATGACGTCATCACGCCGATTGCATTGTTGAATGACAAGGCAAGGCAGCCTGCCAATCAGCACCTTTCAATGACGCAACGTTGAAAGCCGCTGATTGGTCGGGCAGAATGACTTGCCCTGCACTCAGCAGCACGTCATTCAGCCCCAGCAGATCTGCTTTTCAAGAAGACGGCACGGGAACGGGTTTAGGGGAGTATGTAAAGTTGTTTTTTTTTTTGCTAAAAGTGTGAGAGGCTATATGTGCAGCACTATCTACAGGGGGTAGGGCTGTATGTGAGGAGCTATATATGCAGCACTATCTACAGGGGGTAGGACTGTATGTGGGGGCTATATGTGCAGGACTACCTACAATGGGGTAGGGCTGTATGTGGGGGGCTATATGTGCAGCACTTTCTACAGGGGGTAGGGCTGAATGTGGGGGCTATATAATGTGCAGCACTATCTACATGGGGTAGGGCTGTATGTGGATGCTATACGAGGAGTACTATCTACAGGGGGGCTATATGATGGAGGACTATCTACAAGGGGGCTATATGTGCAGCACTACCTACAGGGGATAGGGCTGTATGTGGGGGCTATATGAGGAGCACTATCCACAGGGGGGCTATACATGGAGCACTATCTATAGGGCGTAGGGCTATATGTGGGGGCTACATGAGAAGCACTATCTAGAGATGGGGCTATATGTGGAGCACTATCTACAGGGTGTGGCTGTATGTGGAGCACTATCTACAGGGAGGGCTGTATGTGGGGGCTAGAGGAAGAGCACTATCTGCAGGGGGGCTATATTTGGCGCACTATCTACAGGGGGTGGGGGGCTATATGTGGAGCACTATCTACAGGGGGTGGGGGCTATATGTAAAGCACTATCTACAGGGGGTGGGGTCTATATGTGGGCACTATCTACAGGGGTGGGGGCTATATGTAAAACACTATCTACAGGGGGTGGGGGCTATATGTGGAGCACTATCTACAGGGGGTGGGGGCTATATTTGGAGCACTATCTACAAGGGATGAGGGCTATATATGGAGCACTATCTACAGGGGGTGGGGCTATATGTGGAGCACTATCTACAGGGGGTGGGGGATATATGTGGAGCCCTATCTACAGGGGGTAGGGCTGTATGTGGGGGCTATATAATGTGCAGCACTATCTACATGGGGTGTGGCTGTATGTGGGTGCTATATGAGGAACACTATCTACAGGGGGCTATATGAGGAGGACTATCTACAGGGGGCTATATGTGCAGCACTATCTACAGGGGGTAGGGCTGTATGTGGGGGCTATATGTGTAGCGCTTTCTACAGGGGGGTAGGGCTGTATGTGGAGGCTATATAATGTGCAGCATTATCTACATGGGGTGTGGCTGTATGAGGGTGCTATATGAGGAGCACTATCTACAGGGGGGATATATGAGGACTATCTACAGGGGGCTATATGTGCAGCACTATATACAGGGGATATGGCTGTATGTGGGGACTATATGAGGAGCACTATCCACAGTGGGGCTATACGTGAAGCACTATCTATAGGGGGTAGGGCTATATGTGGGGGCTACATGAGAAGCACTATCTATAGATGGGGCTGCATGTGGAGCACTATCTACAGGGAGGGCTGTATGTGGGGGCTAGAGGAGGAGCACTATCTGCAGGGGGGCTATATGTGGAGCACTATCTACAGGGGGTGGAGCTATATGTGGAACACTATCTACAGGGGGCTGTATGAGGGGGCTATATGAGGAGCACTATCTACAGGGTTGGGGGCTATATGTAAAGCACTATCTACAGGGGGTGGGGGCTATATATGGGCACTATCTAAACGGGGTGGGAGCTATATGTAAAGATCTACCTACAGGGGGTGGGGGCTATATGTGGAGCACTATCTACAGGGGGTGGGTGCTATATTTGGAGCACTATCTACAGGGGATGAGGGCTATATGTGGAGCACTATCTACAGGGTGTGGGGGCTATATGTGGAACACTATCTACAGGGGGAGGGGCTATATGTGGAGCACTATTTACAGGGGGCAGGGGCTATATGTGGAACACTATCTACAGGGGGTAGGGCTATATGTGGAGCACTATCTACAGGGGGCTATTTATAGGGGCTCTATGGGGGACAGTATCTACAGGGGGCTCTATGTAATGCACTGTCTACAGGGGGCTCCATGGAGGGCACAATCTACAGGGTGCTCTATGATGGGCACTGTGTGTGTGTGTGTGTGTGTGTGTGTGTGTGTGTGTGTGTGTGTGTGTGTGTGTATGGGACACAGTTTATGGTGCTATTATAATCAGGGACACAGTGTTATGATAATTAGAGGTGCAGTGTATGGGGCTATTATATTAAGGGACTTAGTGTGTGGCACCATAAGAACTGTATCTTCGTTTATAAGTGCAGAAATGTTTGAAAAGTGAGAAGCTGAAGACATATGAGCAGAAAACTGCTGAAATGGGCCATGGTCGGGAGAAGTCATCATAAAGATCTGGACCGGATGGTGAGTCTTATTCTGCCCCTAATTAGTAATGTAGTCCCTGTATGATCGGGATGATGGGTAGTATGATTTAATTTTTATTTTTGTGAGGCTGCTAGTGATGTAGAATAGCCTTTTTCGTGGAATATTTCATGGCTCTATTTTAGGTAAAAAGATGTTACTTTAAAGTCTATAACGAATTACTGCAATGGCTACATACAAAGTGTTTCAGTTTCTGGCAATTTTGAGTTCAGTCAGGGGCGGACATACCGCATGTGCAGCCGGTGCAGCTGCACAAGGGCCCCGCGTGGGAAGGGGGCCCGTTCCTCTGCTGGCCGACTCAGTTCTCAGCTGCGCGATGCTGAGGACTGAGACAGAGGCCCGTGGACCACTGGCGTAGCTATAGGGGTCGCAGCGGTCGCAATTGCGACCGGGCCCCGAAGCCAGGGGGGCCCACGGCCCCCCGCACCACATCAATAAAAAGTTACTATAGTAACTCGGGCCGCGGGCCCCTGTTACTATAGTAACATACTTTACTTACCTTCCTGGTTCCGGATCGCAGCGGAGGTCCTGACGTCAGGCGCTGTGCGCAGCGCATGACGTCACAGCGCTATGCCGCCGCGCACAGCATCGAGACTACAGAACTCCCGCCGCGGCCGAAGAGGAAGGTAAGATAGCCCTGACTGGCGGGGTCCGACTCCTGGGACCCGCCAATCAGCTGTTTTGAAGGGGCCGCAGCACTCGTACGAGAGCTGCTCCCCTTCATTCCTGTCACTTCATTCCGGTCACACTGTGAATCGGTTTCGGCGATTCACAGTGTGGGCGAGTAGTGAAATGAAGGGGAAGCAGCTCTCGTACGAGTGCTGCGGCCCCTTCAAAACAGCTGATTTGCGGGTCCCGGGCGACACATCAGCTATTGATGGCCTATCCTGAGGATAGGCCATCAATGTTTAGGGACTGCACAACCCCTAAGCCTACGATGTAGCAGGCTTAGGGGGCCCATGAGACAGGATCACAGATTGTGTGATGCTGTCTGCTGGGCCCTGTATCTAAGCCAATCACATGGTAGGCTTAGATACATGGCCCATGCGTGATCCTGTCTGCTGGGCCCTGTATCTAAGCCTACCACACTGTAGGTTTAGATACAGGGCCCCAGCACACAGTAATCTTATACTGTATAAGATTACTGTCTGCTGGACCCTGTATCTAAGCCTACCTTGTGGTAGGCTTAGATACAGGGTCCCACAGACAGTATCACACATGGGCCCTGTATCTAAGCCTTAGGGTATGTGCACAGACACTAATTACGTCCGTAAGTGACGGATGTATTTCGGCCGCAAGTACCGGACCGAACACACTGCAGGGAGCCGGGCTCCTAGCGTCGTACTTATGTACGACGCTAGGAGTCCCTGCCTCGCTGTGGGACAACTGTCCTGTACTGTAATCATGTTTTCAGTACCGGACAGTTGTCCGGCAGCGAGGCAGGGACTCCTAGCGTCGTACATAACTATGATGCTAGGAGCCCGGCTCCCTGCAGTGTGTTCGGTCCGGTACTTGCGGCCGAAATACGTCCGTCAATTCCGGACGTAATTAGTGTGTGTGCACATACCCTAACACATGTGTTACTAATCATTTTTTGTGTGTTTTCTTACAGGTTCGGTCGTTGGACTACGGCGGATTCCAGGACTACTTCGATGACAGCTTTTTTTTTTATTAATAAAATGGTTAATGAGGGTTGTGTTTTTTTTTTTTATTTCAATAAAATATTTTTTCTATGTCTTTGTGGTTTTTTTTAAACTATATTACTACCGCCTTAGTAATGGCCGCCGGCTGATTGACAGCATCCATTGCTAAGGCAGGGCTTAGTGTTAGCCGGTGCAGAGGCTAACACTAACCCCCTTTATTACCCCGGTACCCACCGCCACCAGGGGTGCTGGGAAGAGCCGGGTACGATCCAGTACCTGACCATCTGTAGTGATGGTCGGCCACTGGGGTGGCCGCAGGCTGGTATTATCAGGAGGGGAAAGGCCAGATACAGTGGCCCTTCCTACCCTGGTGATGCTAGGCTGCTGCTGCTTTATTGTATCTGGCTGGTTATGAAAATGGGGGGGACGCCACGTCATTTAAAAAATAATTGGAAAGAACGATGTCGGGTCCCCCCCAATTTTCATAACCAGCCAGATACAACACAGCAGCAGCAGGCAGCATTACAAGGGTGGGAAGGGCCACTGTTTTTGGCCTTCCCCAGCCTAATACTACCAGCCTGCGGCCACCCCGGTGCCTGCCCGTCACTACAGCTGGTCGGGTACTGGTTTGTACCCGGCTCTTCCCAGTACCCCTGGTGGCGGTGGGTACCGGGGTAATAATGGGGGTTAGTGTAGACTCTGCACCGGCTAACATTAAGCCTCGCCTTAGTAATGGAGGTTGTCAATCAGCCAGCGGCCATTACTAAGGCGGTGATAATAAAGTTTAAAAAGATACAAGCACATAGAAATTTTTTTTATTGAAATAAAAACACAACCCTCATTAACCATTTTATTGAGAATAAAAAAAACGCCGTCATTGAAGTCCTCGTATCCGAAGTCCAACAACCGAACCTGTAAAAAAAACACAAACACACAAAAATAATCAGTAACACATAAAGAAGCAAAATTATTATTCTTACCTTTCCTGGGTCCAGCGCTGGAGCCGCAATGTCAGCGAGCTGGGCCCTGTATCTAATCCTATCATGTGTGATACAGTCTGCTGAGCTGTGTATCTAATCCAATCATGTATGATACTGTGCTGGGCCCTATATCTAATCCGATCATGTGTGATACTGTCTGCTGAGCCACTGTATCTAATCCTATCATGTGTGATACTGTCTGCTGAGCCACTGTATCTAATCCTATAATGTGTGGTACTGTCTGCTGAGCCACTGTATCTAATCCTATCATGTGTGATACTGTCTGCTGAGCCACTGTATCTAATCCTATCATGTGTGGTACTGTCTGCTGAGCCACTGTATCTAATCCTATCATGTGTGGTACTGTCTGCTGAGCCACTGTATCTAATCCTATCATGTGTGATACTGTCTGCTGGGCCACTGTATCTAATCCTATCATGTGTGATACTGTCTGCTGAGCTGTGTATCTAATCCTATCATGTGTGATACTGCCTTCTGAGCCACTGTATCTAATCCTATCATGTGTGATACTGTCTGCTCAGCCACTGTATCTAATCCTATCCATAGTTTATAGGGTCGTAGTGCTATAGATATGCTATGCTGTCTCCTATACACACACTTTTTTTTGGGGCGGACACATATGTATTGGGGCTATTTCCCGGACATTTTAAGCCCTGAGGGTATGTTCACACGGCAGCGTCTGTTACGGCTGAAATTACTGTGCTGTTTTCAGGAGAAAACAGCACCGTAATTTCAGCCGTAATGGCATGTGCAGGCGTCTTTTGCTGCGTCCACTACGGAAGTAATTGAAGCTGGTTTTCCATGGAGTCCATGGAAAACGGCTCCATTTACATCTGAAGAAGTGACAGGCAGTTTTTTACGCGCCGCCTTTCGACAGCGGCGCGTAAAAAAAAATGACCATCGGCACAGAACATCGTAAGACCCATTCAAATGAATGGGCAGATGTTTTCCGACGCTTTTGAGCCGCATTTTCGGATGTAATTCAATGCTAAAACGCCCAAATTACGTCCGTAAATAGTGTGTGTGTGAACCCAGCCTTAGTGACGCCCCGGCTGCTAGTGCTGCATTGTTGGGTCACTTAGGAGACCCAGCGATGCAGCTGAAAGCGGACCGTCGGCCATGAGAAGTTTGCGGGGTGGGGGGGGGGGGGGCCCTGGCACATTATCTGCACAGGGGCCTTTTGCAGTCTGTGTCCGCCACTGAGTTCAGTGGCACTTTTTTTTTAAAAACGCAGCATGCTCTGGGTATGGTGTTTTTTCCGGCATTATTCTCGTAGGCTTCTCTATAGGACTTGAAAAACACTAGAAAAAAAATTATTCAAAATTACATTTAGGTTTTGCTGCAATTTTGTGCGTTTTTCATGGCAGTTTTAATGGTGTTTTTTTGCAGCGTTTTTTTTTAAGCGTTTTTTAGTGCGGCCAGATTGTACATTAAAGTCTATAGTAAAATATCAAAAGCACTACACACAACTGCGTTTTGGTTTGTGGCGTTTTTGAGGCAACTTTGTGGCCAGTGGCATTTTTTTCAAATGCGGCATGCTCTGGGCATGGCGTTATTTCAAGCATTTTTCTCATAGGCTTCTCTATAGGACTTCAAAAAACGTCAGAAATAAAAGCATGTACTAAATAACACCACACGAAAACCTCCACACAAAACGTCATTAATAACGTCGGAAAAACATATGTTAAGGGCATGGCCACACGTGGCGGATTTCCTCCGCAACTGTCCGCATCAATGCCGCACCTAATCTGGGTTGCGGATTACGGCTGCGGATCTGCCCAAAATGTGCAGAAAATTGATGCGGACTAGCTGCTGCGGACTGCGGGAAAAGTGCTTCCCTTCTCCCTATCAGTGCAGGATAGAGAGAAGGGACAGCTCTTTCCCTAGTGAAAGTAAACGAATTTCATACTTACCGGCCGTTGTCTTGGTGACGCGTCCCTCTTTCGGCATCCAGCCCGACCTCCCTGGATGACGCGCCAGTCCATGTGACCGCTGCAGCCTGTGCTTGGCCTGTGATTGGCTGCAGCCGTCACTTAGACTGAAACGTCATTCTGGGAGGCCGGACTGGAGACAGAAGCAGGGAGTTCTCGGTAAGTATGAACTTCTATTTTTTTACAGGTTGCTGTATATTGGGATCGGTAGTCACTGTCCCGGGTGCAGAAACAGTTACTGCCGATCGCTTAACTCTTTGAGCACCCTGGACAGTGACTATTTACAGACGTCTCCTAGCAACGCTCCCGTCATTACGGGAGCCCCATTGACTTCCTCAGTCTGGCTGTAGACCTAGAAATACATAGGTCCAGCCAGAATGAAGAAATGTCAAGTTAAAAAAGCAAGACGCATCCGCAGCACACATAACATGTGCATGACAGCTGCGAACTTCATTGCGGAAATTAGAATCTCCATTGAAGTCAATGGAGAAATTCCGCCATGAGTCCGCCACTGCTCCGCAACAGACAGAGCATGCTGCGGACACCAAATTCCGCTCCGCAGCCTATGCTCCGCAGCGGAATTTTACGCATCGTGTAAACGAACACTGCTAAATTAAAGTGGAAGTCAATGGACAAACGGCTCCGCTGCGGATTAACGCTGCGGAGTGTCCGCAGCGGAATTTAAGTGAAATTACGCCACGTGTGAACCCAGCCTAAGGGTATGTGCACACACACTAATTACGTCCGTAAGTGACGGATGTATTTCGGCCGCAAGTCCCGGACCGAACACAGTGCAGGGAGCCGGGCTCCTAGCATCATACTTATGTACGATGCTAGAAGTCCCTGCCTCACTGCAGGACAACTGTCCCATACTGAAAACATTATTACAGTACGGGCCAGTTGTCCTGCAGCGAGGCAGGGACTCCTAGCGTCGTACATAAGTATGATGCTAGGAGCCCGGCTCCCTGCACTGTGTTCGGTCCGGGACTTGCGTCCGAAATACGTCCGTCAATTACGGACGTAATTAGTGTGTGTGCACATACCCTAAATGTGAAAACTGCTAACGTTTTTAGAAAAGTTTTTTAATGCAGTTTAAAACGCCTGAAGATTTCTGTGTGTTAAGGAGCCTTTACCCAGCATTTTGGTCAGTATTTTGCATCAGTATTTGGAAGTAATAACTAGTAGTGGATCCAAAACACGAAAGAGGTACACATCTTTCCATTATACTTTTTCTTTTTATGTCCTACTCCTGGTTTTGACTTCCAAATACTGATCAAAATATTTACCAAAATACTGCCGTGTGAAAGAGGCCTTAGGTCTCTTTTATACGGCAGTATTTTGATTAGTATTTTGCATAAGTATTTGGAAACCAAATACCAGGAGTAAGTCCAAATTACAGAAAGAGGTACAATTCTTTTCCATAAGGCTGAGTTCGCACAGGGCGGATACACTGTGTAAAATCACTCAGCGTATCCGCCCTGTGTACCGCAGGGAATTCCCAGCAAAAAAAACGCACCAAATTTTTTCGCCCGGAATGTCCACTGTGGAAAACTGCAACACCTAGTTTCATCCCAGGAGACCGCTGCAGCCTATGATTGGCTGCAGCAGCAGTCACATGGGATGAAGCGTCATTCCATGAGGTCGGCCCCCTGACTTCATCCAGGCCGGCCTCCTGGGATGATTTTTCATCCCATGTGACCGCCGCTACAGTCTGTGATTGGCTGCAGCGGTCACATGGGACGAAATGTCATAACAAGAGGCCGAGCTGGAGGGAGGAACACAGACTTCTGGGTAAGTATGATATTATTATTTTTTTCTGAGTTGCGTTTTTTGTCGTGGAATCGCTGCGAACTCGCCGCAAAAAATGCCAAAACTGCTAGTTGTTGCTGGATTTACCTACCCGTTAAATTCAACAAATAAGCACATTTACACAAATAAAATTGACATGCTGCGGAATAAAATTCTGCACCGCAGGTCAATTTCTGAGCAGTTCTGAGCAGTTTTTCCGCTCAATATTTACGCAGTGTGTGGATGACATTTGTTTCCGAGTCAAACACAGGTGTGGAAACAAAAGTGAGAAGACATATTCGACTTTCCTTTAAACCAGGATCCGAAACACAGTTTTGATGCAGTTTTTTACTCAAAGTCAGAAGTGCATCCAAAAGGAAAGTAGGTATAAAGAAAAGACTAATGCATCTCCGGGTCTGGTAGTGTTGGGGAGGGGTAGGGGGCCCAAGATGAATTCTTGCACCAGGGCCCATGAGCCTTATGCTCCTGTGTCCACTCCTGTGTTTGGTTACAAAAAAATCTGCCAAAACGACAGACACTGCACCAAAACTCCATGTGTGGTCCTGGCCTAAAATGCCATGTAAGGCCTCATGCATACGACCGTAGCCGTGTGCACGGCCGTGATTTTCGGGTCGGCCGGCTGCGGACTGTCAGCCACGGGCCGCCCGCAAATCGTAGGACATTCACATGGCCGCCGTCATTGTTTTCAATGAGCGCGGACCGCAGAAGATGTCCGTAATATGACATGCCCGTTCTTTCTACGGTGCGGGTTCCCGGGCCATGCACGGACCGTAAAAACTACGGTCGTGTGCATGGCCCCATAGAAAAGAATGGGGCCGCAATTCTCCCGTGGATCTTCGGGGGAATTGCGGCCGCAAAAACGCGTTCGTGTGCATGGGGCCTAAGTCGTTCTGGGTTCGAATCCAAATGAGGACAACAACTGCTTGAAGTGTGTATGCTCTCCTTGTGATTCCGTGGATTTCCTCGTACACTCCAAAAAATTATAGATAGAATATTTAGATTGTGAACCTCACTGGGGACAGTTCTGTACAGTGCTGTGGAATATGTTAGCGTTACATAGTAACAAGTAACAGAAATAAATTAAATATTTACCATATTTTGTGCATTACAGGAATGCCCACATGTCAAAATTGTTCTTGCAACCAATCATTGGCATTTTTGCAAATTTATTTTACATACAATTAATTTAATAAAAATGTTACAGTGACTGCAAAAGAGATAAATGAGCATTAGTACAGTATGTATACATTGCTTTCCTTTCATTCAGCTTTCAAGAGTGCTACAGCTATACAGCATTTGAATGACTAAAAAATATCTGTAACACGTAACCCTTTAAATGCCACTTCATTTAAATGTAAAGTAGATTTACATTTTTTTTTCAGATACCAGCTATTGAACTAAAAGGACCATTTTGACTAAGTCTTAGTCCAAAAACGTATTCAAATATTAATTGTCACAATGCCCAGTTGCGAATACAAAAAAAAAAATGTGGGTTGTCGGGTAGCCTTCTTTCCCATTCAGGATAAACTTCCTCTCAGGGAGGCTAATTCAGGCCTGAGAGGAAAGGATGCGGCTTTCAATGAAAATAACACAGCAATTGTCACTCTGCTCAAAGGGGAACCAAAGTCAGGGACATTCCATGACTAAGGCACTTCCTGCCTCTTCAAGAGGCTTACTCTGGCGTGGAGAAATGAAAACAAAAATCATTTACAAACAGGAACATTGACACAAATAAAAACATATATATTGACACATATATATATATATATACACACACACACACACACACACACACATTATATATATATATACATTTGAGATTTGCGGGCAAATTTTCAGACTCTTTATTCTAGAGATCTGTGAAAGACTAAGTAATCAGACACCCTATCATTACTATCTTCTAACGTATTTCTGTGACATATCTGAAGATTGTCCACAATTACTTTTAGGCCAGGATCACACACGCAGTTCTGATGCAAATTAGATGCAGTTTTTGGCTCCGTTTTTTTAGCCAAAGTCAGAAGTGGATCCAAAAGGTAGTAAAGGTATAGAGAAAAGACTGATACATCTAATTTCTTTTGTGTCCACATCTGTGTTTGGCTAAAAAAAAAACTGAGCCAAAAGCTACCACAAAAACGACATAAAAATGCGTGTGATCCTGGACTTAAAGCCCATTTGCGCACCACAATTTTTTAAATCACAACGTACATTCGCTGGTTTAAAAAATCATGGCTGATTTTTGGCTGTGCAGCAATGTCTAATGTAAATGTGGGTACTAGTGTCAATTACCTTTATTATCATTCCACCGATTACAAAAATGTTTACGGCAGCACGAGCCAATGTAAACGGGCCTTAAGACTAGAATCAGTAAAAAAAGAAAGACATACCCCATAGCTTTAAGTATTATATATGTATATATATATATATATATATATATATATATAATATTTATATATGTACTCTATGGACAAAAGTATTGGGTCACTTGCATATTACACCTCCAGTAGCTTTTATTACATCCCATTTTAAATCCATAGGCATAATATTGAGTTGGTCCCCCTTTGCAGCTAAAACCGCTTCCACTCTTCTGGGAAATATTTCTACAAGATTTTGTAGTTTGTCTGTGGGAATTTTTACCCATTCATACAGAAGAGCATTTGTGAGGTCAGACATTGATATTGGACAAGATGGGCTGGCTCGAATTCCCCGTTTTTGTCCATCCCAAAGATGTTCAAGGGGGTTGAGGTCAGGGCTCTGTGTGGAACACCCAGCACTGCATATTGCCAGTGGCTACGCAGCATTATGGGCTGACATTGCGCATGGAGCGGAGAACAAAAAACCAATGATCACTACACCTTCTCCTTGTGGATAGCTTCAAAAGAAACTCAGTAATTCCTTCTAATGGGTGGTCTTGTTAGGAAGTGCTGATGCCATCCACTTAATTTATGATGCACAATTTTTGTCAATTTCTAAAAAGGAGTCGAGATGACCATTCATACGGGTTTGCCCTATACCTAGTCATCTAAGAATGTTTATGTTCCACAGCTCAACTTCCATGGTGTATGGCTCCAGTCACTATACTTTCTAGCATACCCTACAACTACAGTGCGGAATATAAAGTAGTATAATACCTGTTTTGAGAGCCTTTCTACTAATGAACTGAAAGCCTATGTCTCCTGCACTGTTATTTTAAGAGCTGAATTGCTTTTTAACCAGGTATCTTTCCAAATGTCAGACTACATCCGAGACTGTCAGTGGGCTATAAAGAAGCAGGAGAGCTTACTGCTAAGACCTAAGTCAAAGGGAATGTGTCGCTAGAAATTAATTTTATTTTTTTCAGTTAAACAGTTAGTATTTAAGTGATTAAACATTGTTTTAATTTTTTCACAAGTCAGGAAATATTATAAATTATATTCTAATTTATAACATTTCCATGTGCTGGTCACTAGAGGGAGCAATTCCCAAAATTGCAGCATTGCAATGTGGTAAAGCAACCTCATTGCTTTATGCTGCAAATTTGGTGTAGACACATACGCTCTAGTGAGCTCACACAATCCCCCCTCCCTTATCCTGGCTAGTTCCAGGAGAAGGAGGTGGTTGAATATTCTAATCCTCCTACACTGTGCATTCGCTCAGAAAATGGTGGCACACAGTGTAGGAGGATTAGATACAGTGGTAATCAGACAGTATAACACGAACATAATATACACATCACATACACAAACATAACTTACCTGCTCCTGCCGCCGCTGCTGCCTCCGATCCTACTCCTCGCGTCTTCGCTGCCTGGAACATATGTCCGGAAGCCGCGACCGGAAGTAGACCTTCCTTTTGGACTGTGTGGGAGCGGCGCATGCGCCGTTCCCACACAGATGGCGTACACTAAAGTGAATGGAACGGCTCCCGTTCGCATTCTCTATGGGGATGTATGTGCCGTATTCCATCTCTGTATGTGTCGTTAATCGACACATACAGAGATAGAAAAAAAAGGGCAGCCCCCATAGTAAAGTAAAAGTAAGAAAAAAGAAAAAGTAAAACACAAAAACACAAATAAATAAAATTTATTTTAATAACAAACTAAAAGCAAATTTATATAAAAATATATTTTTTTCGCAACACCTGTCCTTTAATGTACGCATAGTGTATGCTTCCCAAGCACACGGGTGTACTGATTTTAGAGAAAGTCTACTGATTTTAGTGTAACTATTTTTATGTTGGCTTTTGTAATCTGATTTTTGTGTAAACTGTAATTTCCAAACACAAAAAGTACAAAAATTTTTACAGCAACCAACACCCTTCCCCCTAGTTAGGATGGCTATTTTTGCTGGCGTCATCCTTCAGTATCCCATTTGAGACAGGAAGCGTTCCATGTAACAACCTATTCTGTTCTCTTGTAGTTTAATATCAAAGGAAGCGAGTTGTGGGGCTGTGATCATGGTAGATGAGGGCTTGTTAGCTCATCTTGTTCTCATCTCAATTGTGAGCACCTGTTATAATTACAAAGCTGTTCGGTTGCCAAATATGAAACAAGAAGCTGCTTCATGAGACAGTGCCACCTCTGTAATGCCATCCGGTCATTACATCTCATGGCTCACCTTTGATGTTTTAGCCAGATAGCAGTGATAGGGATAGGATTATTCGGTGGCAGAATATCTTATTAAGTTTAGGATATACGTGTTATACACAAATTCAATTTTCAAAAGCACAATCAAAGAAATGCGTATAGGGTAGGTAATCAGAAAAAATAATATATGTATTATACACTATATACACACTATCTGGCAAAAAGCATATAGACAACCAACCATCAATTCATGCCAGTTCATGCCAAAGGTTTCTGATGGGGTTGGGGTCATGGCTCTGTGCAGGCACCTCGAGTTTCTCCACACCAAACCATGTCTTTATGGACTTCACTTTATGCACTTGGGCACAGTGATTCTGGAACAGAGTGGGAAGCATACAATTGTCTAAAATGTCTTTGTAGGCCTTAATAATGTCTCTACCTGGAAAAAAGGGTTCTAGTCCAAACCCTGAAAGTAGGCCCCAGACCATTGTCCTTTCTCCACCAAATGTTACAGTAGACACTATGTATTTTGGTATGTAGCGTTCTAAACTGGCATTTACCAAACCTAGATTCATCCATCAAACTGCGAGATAGTGAAACATGATTCATCACTCCAGAGAACACGTTTCCACTGCTCCAAAGTCCAGTGACGGCATGTTTTGCACCACACCAGCTGAAGCTTGGCATTGTGCTTGTTGATCTTAGGCTTGTGTTTCATGACTCTCCTGACGCAGTGAGTTTGCGTGGTCTACCGCTTTGTGATCTGAGCTGTTGTTACTCCTAGACGCTTCCACTTCTCAATAATAGCACTTAAAGTGGACCAAGGAAGATCTAACAGATTCAAAATTTCACAAACTGACTGGTGGCAAAGTTGCCATCCTATGACAGTGTCAGGTTGAAAGGAAACCCGCCACTGACTTTGATGCCCTCTCTGAGTGCAGCATAAAATAATGACAGACATGTTGACTTCACGCATGTCTGACAGTTTAGTGATTTAGCATAACTTACACTTTGAATGTTGTGATGCAAGTGCTGGGAGGAAGGAGTCTGTGGTATTCAAAAGCTGCTGCCCCCCCCCCGCCTCGCAACTTTTATTGATAACTTTCTATCTATCCACAGTACTAGTGACAGGATCCCTTTAAAATCACCACTGAGCTCTTCAGTATGGCCCATACTACTACCAATGTTTGTCTATGGAGATTGAATGGCTGTTTGCCTGATTTTATATACCTGTTTGCGATGATGTGGCTGAAACACCTGAACTCAATAATTAGGAGGGATGTCCACAAACTTTTAACCATATAGTGTGTATATACATTGTATATATACAGAGTATATATTTCTGTATATACTGTATCACTCTCATATATATATATATATATATATATATATATATATATATGTCAGAAAATCCAAATCAGCGCAGGTGATGTAGTAGCAGTAGTGGGTGGTATCACTACCCTCCAGCAATATAAGACAGAATGGGCAGCATTCCAGCAGATGCTAGTAAGGTGGACTTTTATTCCATGCTCCATGAACCTTCCTCAAGCAATTTAACAGGAACCTTCCTCAAGCAGTTTAAAAGGGACATTACTTGAGGAAGGTTCCTGATGAATCAAAACTTTGCACCTTTGCATGGAATAAAAGTCCACTTTACCTGCATCTGCTGGCAGCTGCCAATTTTGTACATATATATGGTTGACAAAACATTCTATTCTGATTCTGTTTATGGCATTGGATGCACTACTATTTGCTGATTTATTGGTTTTCCATAAATTAAATATAATCTTGGATATATTAAAAATCTGCAATGTTTGCTCATCTAACCCTATAAGTAACATGTTTATCTAGCATAGGGGTGTAAATGAATAGTGAACGTGCAATGTTTGAAAACAGTGCAGGCTGTTAGTTGATGGATGGCCAGCACAAGGTAGTGTTATGTGAAGTACGTGCAGAGAGCGGCCAGGGCAAATACAACAGAAAGTGAACAGGAATGGGAGAAATGTCTGTCAACATGCTTCTTGTCTAACTTACCTCTCTGTAGTTATGGTCCCATTAGCCCATAAGAACTCAAACTAAAATTAATGTACAGTATATTACATTTAGACTACGTTTTGTACTCTCTAAGGTATCATGCACATCACAGACCTGAGTACTTTTAGCCTGTTTGACAACCTTATGATTCTACCCTATGGAGCCATAGGCAATTGGGTACCCCTGTATGGTCCCTCTCTACGGCACCACATTATCAAGATTTATTTGTGTAATGCCGTTTGTAGACTGTTAGTTTTAGATCTGAAATATGGTCAAGACTGAGACTGTAACCAGTTTTAAAGATTTTTCTGTAGGCCTCCTTTTGCCATGATGTCAATGCAATGAAGTGCTAAAACAGAGAATTCCTAGTTTATTGAAAACATCTTTATATTTCATTTACATGAAAGAGTAACTACACTTTCAACTAACTTTTGATATGTCATAAAGACATATCAAAAGTTTGGATCGGTGGGGTCCGGGTGGTGAGACCATCACCGTTGCGGAAACGAAGGTGCAGAAGTGGTCAGCTGAATGCTTTGCACCTACGGCTGTTATCAGCTCTTACTGTCAGGTTGAAGACCGTTCACAAAGACGTTCTATGAGAGTCATCTTCAGCCTAACATGGAGCGCCGATCACAGCTAAAAATGCAAAACACTCAGCTGAGCGCTTCTGCACCTTCGTTTCTGCAACGCTGGTGGTCTCACCACCCGGACCCCACCGATCCAAACTTTTGATATGTCTCTATGACATATCAAAAGTAGGAGGAAAGTGTAGTTACTCTTTAAGTGCATACAAGGGCAGATTTATTACTACCGAGTCAAGTTTAGACAACTTACATTTAAACTATGTCAGTGGCTCATGCAGTATGATCAATTTGGATAATCTTAAGACACTTTTGTCTAACTTTATACCTTTTCCTGGTTGGATTTCTTTAGACCAACTTTTTTGAGCCAAAATTTCCATGAATGTGGCCCATTGTAAACCACGCTAGGCCCATTGCTAGCCCATGCCCCTTTATTCTAAGTCACGTCACTTGCCTAAAGAGGCACATAAACTATCTATGGCGCACAGCATGTGTGCCAGAATTCTGGCTAAATTTGAGCTAGAATTGTGGTGCATTTTGAATAATAAATCTGTCCCAATGTTTTACTGTGTGCTCTTCCATTCCCACAAGGTTACAAAAGAAGTACTCATATGGTGCCTTTACCCGAGTCTTTTCGTTTTTACATGCTAACTGTCTCAATTTTATAAAGTGAAGCACGGAATATAAGTTTGTGGGGTTTGGCTATTTTTGGATGGAGTTAGGCAAAATATTTTTTCTGGAATTTGTAAAATTTTAAAATTAAGGGGTTTGCACAATCCCTTGCTGCTCTAGCACCGCCACAACGATTACGTGCCATTTATGCACAGGACTGCTGCTGCCAATCACTAACCTCAGCAGTCTTATGCTGCATAGTCTAGCATCATCACTGAGGCCAGTTTTTGGCTGCAGAAGTCACGAGCATGATGCATGTCATTGCTGCAGGGAAGTCATCAGAGACCGGGGGGCCACCAAAGTAACGGCGCTGGAGTGTTTTCCTTTTTTTTTCTCATTTCATCAGATTTTCTGCTCTTTGCAAAAAAAAAAATTAAATCCCTTATAACGTCTTTAAGACTGATGCTTAAAGCGCAACTATCATTATAAAAAAAAAATCCCAATGACTCAGCATCCCTCTCTTCTCTGTCTGGTATTTACTGTTTTTTGTTTTCTTGAATATTTACAGAAAATTAAAAAGGGATCTGGGTGCATGACACAGGGATTCAAAGAGAGAAGCCAGTCACATCTAATGGCGGCACTCTGTTCTCTGCATCAGAAGGATATGGTCGTCTTTCTGAACCATCAGATCATAGACAGGCATGTTTGTGTCCCGATGCTTGGGGACCATACAGAATGCAGGCTGGCTACCTCTGCTTTGAAGGAAAGCCTTCACAGGGAGGCCCTACACACACCTATTGGTAATAGCATTGAATGAGAGATTGCAATGCAGGTGCGCCGCCAGCACCAGGCATCCAGAGTTTAAGACCGGATTTTTGGCCCCGTGCCCGGATACCTGAGCAACCGCCACTTTTGCATCTGCAAACTCAGGACCTAAATAGAATTGAATGCTATGGTGTGTAAGGGAGCTCTCTGGCCACTTTAGGCCTGCAGCAATGAGACGCCAGTACAGGAACCCTGGGAAAGCCTGTGAGATGCACTTATGTCATTGTTTGCGTAGGGATCTCTTACCCGCATCTCATAGGCTGCAGGCCTAAAGAGACTGAGCAGCTCTGTTTGTCGTGGGAATGAGGGTAGGTGAGTATAGGTTTTATTTTTTATTGGGCTATTCTTGTGTGGGAGGCATTAAGGGGGCCCCATTACTGAGTTGGGGCATAAATACTGAGTGAGGGCACCAAGTGGCACCAACACTGATTAAGAGCACTACGGAGCACTAAGAAGTGCCATTACTGATTGGGGAGCACTAAGTTGACTCCATTACTGAGTGGGGACAAGAAATCCACCAATCTTGTCCATGAGCTCTGTATAAATGCTGAGCAACAGGTAAAATAGAATAAAACTATCATTTTTATTACAAAGAACATACACAGACCTACATTTTGTGGTATAAAAAAAAAAATAACATAAATATCCCAAGCAGGACCCCATCAAAATCAGGTACTTCAGAGGTATTTCAAAAGCATAATATGCAAAGTCCTTAATTGCAGATTGTGAACATAACGAATAATAAGATACAGATGTAAGGCAGATTTAACACTTTCTGTCAAATCTGCCTAGACTGCTGGATAGGTCCGTGTGTGTCGCTTACCTGGGGAAGGGACAGTAATAGGATGCACTATGGGAAGAAGGCCACTGAAGCAGTTTGATGCTTTGGGCAATGTTCTGCAGAGAAACCTTTGGTCCTGGCATTTATGTGGATGTTACTTTGACACGTACCCCCTACCTAAGCATTGTTGCAGACCAAGTACACCCCTTCATGGAAAAGGTATTCTCTAATGGCAGCGGCCTCTTTCAGCAGGATAATGCTCCCTGCCACACTGAAAAAATTGTTCAGGAATGGTTGACCATGACAAAGTGATTATGTGTTAATTTGATCTCAATCTGATCAATGTGATCGAGCATCTGTGGGTTGTGGTGGAAAAAGAAGTCAGATCCTTTGGATGCAACACATGCAACTCACAGAACTTAAAGGATCTGCTGCTAAAGTCTTGATACCTGCTACTGACCCATTCATATCACTGGTCACCTCATCTCCATAAGGGGGTAAATGTTGTTATGTGCCTAAACAATTGTATGTAAAAGAGCAAAGAATAAATACATTGCATAGTATATCAAATAACATAAAATGTAATTAAATAATGAATTACTTACAAAGTAGCACTCCAAAAGACCCTATTAGTTCAACAAATTCAGCAACAAAAGAAAGTTATTTACTGTAGAGCATGATGAGAATTAAAGGGGTTTTCCCATGAGGGACATTTATGACATATCCACAGGATATGTCATAAATGTCAGACAGATCCAGGTCCCACCTCTGGGACCCGCAACTATTTCCAGAACGGGGCCCCCTAAACCCGCTTCCAGCTATTTATGCTTACACTGACTCTTCCTGATTACATGGTCGGTAGTTATGGAAACAGCGTAACTCGCTGAGCTACACTGTTTCCGTAATAGTGAATGGCAGTTACGGAAGCAACGTAGCATACGAGCTATGCTGTTTCTGTAACTACTATTCAGTTATATGGGAGTTACGGAATTGGCGTAGCTCTGAGAGTTACGCTGGTTCCGTAACTTCCGACCATGTAATCAGGAAGTGGCCGGGAGGCAGCGTGAGCACAAAAAGCTAGAATGGGGTTTAGGGGACCCCGTTCTAGAGATAGGTGTAGGTCCCAGAGGTTGCACCCAAATCTATCTGACCTTTATGACACATCCTCTGGAAACGCCTTTAAGACAATTAATATACATTCAATAATTTCCACGTACTCAAATAAATAAATGAAACTGTGGAGAAGTGACACGATAAAGTACAGTACAAGAGACTTTCCTTTTGCGTAATACAATCATAATAATTGAGCAACAATGAATGCATCCAACTTACAACACTCACCTGCCTCCACTTCTCCTTGTTAGCAAGAATAGGAGGCAGGTGTAGTGGAGTAACACAGGATCAGGGATTGTGTGTCAGATTAAGGGCTCATTCAGACAAGCGTGTATCTCGTCCGTGTGACCACCGTTAAAACAGCGGCAGTCACACGGACTCATGTATTTCAATGGGGCCATTCACACTGCCATTGTTTCAATGGAGCGTGTGAAAGGTCCGTGAAAAAATAGGACATGTCCTATTTTCTTGCGTTTTCGCGCATCCCTCCATAGACTCTAGTCTATGGGGGATGCGTGATAACGCGTCACGCACGTGTACAACTCGAACGTGAAAAACTGGAGTTTTTCACATTTGAGGTTGGCCACGTTTTTGTGAATGTAGCCGAAGGTTATTGGGCCCACCAAAGATAATTATTCTAATGACCCATACTCCATCTATAGAAAACATGTGCATGTCATGTTTTAATTGCATTATAAACTTTGTGGTTGTGAATCATCCATAAGAAACTGATCGTAGTGACAAGTTATTAGCTCCAAAGTCATTTCCAAATTGGGAACGATTGCGACACGATTATATTAGGGGCTCATTATTATGTCAAAGCCTCAGCATACTAAAGGATCCTCTGTAAGGGCAGATACAGACGAACGTTGCGTTTTTGCGCGCGCAAACAACGCAGCGTTTTGCTCGCGCAAAAACCATTTGACAGCTGCGTGTGTCATCCGTGTATGATGCGCGGCTGCGTGATCTTCGCGCAGCCGCCATCATAGAGATGAGGCTAGTCGACGCCCGTCACTGTCCAAGGTGCTGAAAGAGCTAACTCTTTCAGCACCCTCGACAGTGAATGGCGAACACAATATCGAAAAACCTGTTGAAAAAAAAGAAACAGTTCGTACTTACCGAGAACTTCCCGGCCGTTGCCTTGGTGACGCGTCCTTGGTGACGCGTCCTTGGTGACGCTCCTCTCGACATCGGACCCCACCTCCCTGGATGACGCGCCAGTCCATGTGACCGCTGCAGCCTGTGCTTGGCCTGTGATTGGCTGGAGCTGTCACATGGACTGAATTGTCATCCCGGGAGGTCAGACTGGAGGAAGACGCCGGGAGTTATCGGTAAGTCAGAACTTCGTTTTATTTTCTACAGGTTCATGTATATTGGGATCGGAAGTCACTGTCCATGGTGCTGAAACAGTTTAACTCTTTCAGCACCATGGACAGTGACTATCTCCTGACGTCGCGTACCGATAATGTTTTTGCCGGGTTCAAAACGAGTTCGGCCGAACCCGGTGAAGTTCGGTTCACTTGTCCGGCTTCGCTCATCGCAAAGACACTCCGTTTTGATGTTCGGAAACAGAAAAGCACGTGGTGCTTTTCTGTTTACATTCATCCTTTTGACAGCTGGTGCGCTGTTTCAGTTGGTTCGCACGGAAGTGCTTCCGGGCAACCTGCGTGGTTTTCACGCACCCATTGACTTCAATGGGTGCGTGATGCGCGAAATACGCAGAGTTATTGAACCTGTCGCGCTTTTTGCGCAGCAGACAAACTCTGCGCAAAAAGCACGGACTGTCTGTACTGCCCCATAGACTTGTATTGGTCCATGCGTGCCGCGTGAAAACCACGCGGCCCGCACGGACCGAATACACGCTCGTGTGAATCCCCCCTAAGGGTATGTTCACACGTGCACGTCCGTTACGGCTGAAATTACGGAGCTGTTTTCAGGCGAAAACAGCTCCTGAATTTCAGACGTAATGGCAAGTGCAGGCGTTTTCGCAGCATCCATTACGGACGTAATTGGAGCTGTTGGAAAACTCCAATTACGTCCCAAGAAGTGACATGCACTTCTTTGACGCGGACGTCTTTTTTACGAACCGTCTTTTGACAGCGGCACTTAAATTTTTTTTCCGTCTGCACAAGTACATCGTAAAACCCATTCAAATGAATGGGCAGATGTTTGCCGACGCTTTCAAGCAGTATTTTGGGCCGTAATTCCAGCAAAAAACGCCTGAATTACATCCGTAAATAGTGCGTGTGAACATACCCTTACTCTGGTGGGACAATCCCAACCTGTTAGCAATGTTTTTATTTTAGGTTAACTAGAGAAATAAAGCAAACTGGTTGCAAAGGTGCACATAGCTAGTAACTTCTATAATAGATGACCAGTATGATTTATTCTGATTAGTTTGATCTGATCACAGAATGGAAAACAATAGCAATTTGACACATGGCGCCATGTTTAAAAATATACTAACCACACTTCGATCTAGGATCACAATGATCCACTAACTAGATGATCTTTACATAATTCTAATTATTTGAATACTAAAACTGATTTTGGATACATAACACGATCATACTTACAACAAAATGGAACATGTCGGAAGATGACATAAATGTTACAATTGGACAAATGATAACAAAAAAAACACACAAAAACACTTGAAAAAAAAACCAGCTTGTGAAACATGAAGACATAGATGACGATATTGTCTCTGGTTATTATAGGAGAGGCTTGGTCATCATTCTCTATCTGGAATGTTAGCAATCTATTAGAGGTCATTCTATGCTTCCTCCTGTTTTTCCCATGTGGATGTCCTGTTTCTGCCACTTTATCACAAAATGCACAACCGTACCAAGGCATTGCCTCATTTCCATTGAGAAGGAAGTGCTCCATATGGTGAATGCTCCAGGGGATTTTCTGTCTTCCTTTTCGGAGTCTAATCAGACTACATAATCAAACCTTTATTTAGGAGCCTCCTCGGCAGAATTTTTATGAGCGAGGATCTGGTGGCAGGAAAAGCTGAAAATAAACACTACAGCATTTTCCCCTCTCGTCTACTCCATTTAGATATATAAAATTGATACCTTAACTTGCTGAAGAATTGTTTGCTAATGTAATGATATTTGTTATTCATATTATCATCTGTTACATTTTAATATTCAACGTATACAGAATTAGTTACTCAATCTCTAGCCAAATGTTGTTAGACTCTTAGGTTATGTCAGATTTTTACATACTGAATATTTATTTCAACAATAGCTTTAGATCCTCAACTCTCTCAATATAAAGAATTATTATAACACAAAATGTGCAAAAAAATTTATATTTTGTTACTTGCAAAAATATTTAATGCGGTTGGGAGATTTGTCTTAACCCCTAGGCACACCACGATGCAACTGTACGTCCTGGTGGCCAGTGTCTTAGCGAACGTGGAAGTACAGTTAATGCGCGGTTCCCGTTGCACACAGTCGTCAACATTGTGCACCGGGAATCGGGAGGCCAGCTGTCCCCGACAGCTGACACTCCACTGTTGCCGATCAGCGGCTCACTTCTGCTGATTTCGGCAATTAACCAGTTAAATGCGGCGATCGATTGAACTCGCCGCATTTTAGGGGTTTCTAGCACATCGGCATACCGATAGCTAGCAATGGCCTCCGTGTATGCCATGTACGGAAGCCTATCAGGACCAGCCTCCTGATAGACTTCCTGTCAGAGTGACAGGAAGTCACTGTGTCGTTCCCAATGCACACTGTAGGTGACAGTGACGGCGACAGTGTGCATTGGGAACCGGGAGGTCAGCTGTCCATGACAGCTGACATTCCACTGTTGCCGATCAGCGGCTCATCGCCGCTGATTTTGGAAATTAACCCCTTAAATGCAGCAATCGACTGCAATCGCCGCATTTAGGGGATTTGTATCACATCGGCAGCCCCCATGTTGTGGGGCTTTCTGATGCTTGTCATGGCATCCGGAGGCCAAACAACGGCCTCCGGGTCTGCCATGTAAGGAAGCCTATGATGACCAGCCTCTGGCTGGTCCTCGTCGACTAAGGGTATGTGCACACACACTAATTACGTCCGTAATTGACGGACGTATTTCGGCCGCAAGTACCGGACCAAACACAGTGCAGAGAGCCGGGCTCCTAGCATCATACTTATCTACGATGCTAGGAGTCCCTGCCTCGCTGCAGGACAACTGTCCCGTACTGAAAACATGATTACAGTACGGGACAGTTGTCCTGCAGCGAGGCAGGGACTCCTAGCATCGTACATAAGTATGATGCTAGGAGCCCGGCTCCCTGCACTGTGTTTGGTCCGGTACTTGCGGCCGAAATACGTCCGTCAATTACGGACGTAATTAGTGTGTGTGCACATACCCTTACTGTCAGAGTGACGTCACACTGACCGTTGGAATACATTACACTGCCTAGGTAGTGTAATGTACTCTAGCAGCGATCAGTGCTGTAGGTAAAAAAAGAAAGTGTAAAAAGTTTAAAAAAGTTAATAAAAATGTTTTACAAAAGTGTAAAAATAAGTTGTTTTTTACCTATAATTTTATTATAGAAGAAAAATGAAAACGTTAAAAAACAGTACACATATTTGGTATCACCGCATTCATAAGGATCCACACTATAAAACTATAATATTATTTTTCCCGCACGATGAACACTGAAAAAATAATTAACGAAAAACAATGCAAGAATCACTATTTTTTGGTCACCACTCCTCTCAAAATATAGAATAAAAAGTGATCAAAAAGTCGCATGTACCCCAAAATAGTACAAATAAAAACTACAACCCGCCTCGCAAAAAAACAGAGAATAAATGATTTTATAAACAAGGGATTTTATTGTGCAAACTCTGCAAAACATAAAAAAAGATATACATATGGTATCGCCGTAATCTTACCAACCCGCAAAATAAAGTAAAACTGTCATTTATAGCGCACGATGAACGCCGTAAGAAATAAAGAATTTAAAACGCCAAAATAAGTGTTTTTTGGTCACCTTAGCTCACAATGTAATAAAAAGTGATCAAAAAGTTGTATGTACCAAAAAATGGTACCAATAAAAACTACAGCTCGTCCCGCCAAAAATAAGCCCTCACACCGCTAAATCGACCAAAAAATTAAAAAGGTATGGCTCTCAGAATGTGTTGATACAAAACTATTTTTTTTTAAGAAATAGTTTTTGCTTTGTAAAAGTAGTAAAATATATAAAAAAAAATATACACATTTGGTATGTAATCGTATTGACCCGCAGAATAAAGTTAAGTTGTTGTTGTTTTTACCCCACGGTAAAAGCAGTAAAAACAAAACCCAAAAAACAATGGACGAATCACAGTTTTTTACAATTTCACCCTGCAAATAATTTTATTTTAGGTTTCCTAGTACATTATATGGTACTTTAAATGGTGTCAATAAAAACTACAACTCTTCCGGCAAAAAATAAACACTCACACCGCTCTATTGATGGAAAAATAAAAAAGTTATGGCATTTGGAAAGCGGGGAGTGAAAAACTAAAATGGAAAAGCAAAAAAGGATCAATCCTGCAATGGTTAATTAATTTCTAATAAAAAAACCAGTTATGACGACATGTGGGGCATTGCCGTACTCGGGAGAGATTGTGTTACAAATTTTGGGCGGCTTTTTCTCCTTTATCCCTTGTGAAAATGAAAAAATTCAACATTTTAGTGGACAAAAATGTTGATATTCATTTTCACAGCAATTCCACTAAATTCTGCCAAAAACATCTGGGGTCAAAATGCTCACTATAGCCCTAGAAAAAATCCTTGAAGGGTGTAATTTCCCAAATGGGGTCACATTTGGGGAGATTCCACTGTTTTGGTCCCTCCGGTGCATTGCCGCTCCTACCCTTCTGAGCTCTGCTGTGGGTCCAAACATCTGTTTATTACCACATATGGGGTATTTCCGTAATCGGGAGAAGATGCTTTACAAATGTTGTGGTACATTTTGTTCTTTATTCCTTGTAAATATTACACATTTTCATTTTCACAGACTAACTCCAATAAATATAGCAAAATACCTGTGGGGTCAAAATGCTAACTATACCCAGAGATAAATTCTTTGAGGGTGTATTTTCCAAAATGGGGTCACTTTTGGGGAGTTTCCACTGTTTGGGCACCACAATACCTCTTCAAACCTGAAATGGTGCCTAAAATATAATCTAAAAAAAAAAGCAGGCCCAAAAATCCTATAGCTGCTCTATTGCTTCTAAGGCCAGTGTTTCGGTCCATTAGGACACTAGGGCCACATGTGGGATATTTCTAAAAACTTCAGAATCTGGGCAATAAATATTGATTGCGTTTCTCTGATATAACCTTCTGTGTTATAGAATTTTTTTTATTACAAATTAATTTTGGCAAAAAAATAATTTCATTTGTAAGTTTCCCCTCTACTTTTCTTTATTTCCTGTGAAATGCCTAAAGGGTTAAGAAACTTTCTGAATGCTGTTTCAATACTTTGAGGGATGCAGTTTTTAAAATGGGTTGATTTATTGGGGATTCTAATATAAGAGGTTGGGGATTCTAATATAAAAGGCCCTCAAAACCACTTCAGAACTAAACTAACCACTGTAAAAATAGCCTTTTTAAATTTTATTGAAAATGTGATAAATTGCTGCTAACGTTCTAAGCCTTGTAACTCCTAGAAAACTCCTAGAAAAATAAGAGGACGTTCAAAAAGAGATGCAAACATAAAGTAGACATATGGGAAATGTTAACTAGTGACTATTTTGTGTGGTATTACTATCTGTTTTACAAGCAGATCCATTTACATTTCGAAAAATGCAAATTTTTGCACATTTTCTCAAAATTTTGGTGTTTTTCACTAATAAATATTGAATTTATCAACCAAATTTTTCCACTATCATAAAGTACAATATGTCACGAGAAAACTATCTCAGAATCGCTTGGCTAGGTAAAAGCATTCCCAAGTTATTACCACATAAAGTGACATGTCAGATTTGAAAAAATTGGCTGTGCCACAAGGCCAAAACAGGCTGCGTCCTAAAGGGGTTAAAATCTAAAAAGCGTTCTGATATTTTATACTATCAGGACACTCATCAGTAAATGAGCATAAAACCACAGATATATGAAACAATAGGAATGATTGTACATTTTGGAAATCATACTCACTCTTGCAGATATTGTTAGTTAGCATTGGTGCATGAATTCGCTCAAATGGTAGATCAGAAATCCACCATCATATCATTAAAGTGATCCTCCAGTCCCCAAAAAACAAAAAACTATACATTAGAAATGTATAGTCAACTTACCTGCTGCCACACTCCTAAATGATGTGGCCTCAGTTCTTGCGTTCCGGTCATGTGTTTTCCGCCTTCAAGATGGCCATCTCTCTCTCAGACTTTGCTATGGATAGATTCTTTGGAAGTCTGAGACGCACTTCCACCCCCTCCACTGCCCTCCAATGGACGGGCGCTAATGACAACAGCACTGCTAGACACAGCACCAACATATGCCGATGTCATCAGCATCAGCCATCGGAGGGCAGTGGAGGGGGTGGGAGTGTATTAAAGACTACCGAAGAAGCTCTCTATAGCAAAGTCTGAGACAGCAGAAGGCATATTTAAAAGCAGAAAGCGGGGGACCGGAACGGAGGCCGGATTATTCAGGAGCAGGGCAGCAGGTAAATTGACTATACAATTCCAATGCAGAGTAATTATGTTGGGGGGTAATGGAGGGTAATTTTAATTTTTAATGGCCAAGACAAAAAAATAAAGAATATTCAATAATTATTCTGATCATTTCAGTACCAAAGCCATAAACAGGGGTGGCATGAGAATGATTTGGACTCTGGGCATTGAAGGTCATGGGTCCCTTACCAACAACTATACCCATGATACACTTGATTTAGGTTAATAAAATGCATTTTAGAAGCTCTAATGACTTGCATTTCCTTTTTTTTTCTGAAAACCCTACGTTTAAAGGGGATGTCTAGGTCTTTGAGTTGATGGCCCATCCTTAGGATCAATGTATGATCAGTGGGGTTTTGACTGCCAGACCTCCATAGTTTTTTCAGATACAACACTATACATACACATATGGCTGAGCCTGGTACTAAAGGTCAGCTTCGTTCACTTGAATGGGCAGAGTTGCCACGGCTTCGCCACGGTGCTGTGCATGGATTAACCAGCGGGCATTGCGGCACCTTCACTCTGCTGATTGATGGAGGTCCCAATCTCTAAAGATAGGCCATTAATTCCTGGACAACTCTTTCAGACTTTAAAGAGGTATTGCCACAGGATATGCCATAAATGTCCTATAGATGTGAGTCCCACCTCTGGGACCCGCACTTATGTCTAGAACGGGTCACCTGACCCAGTCTTACCTTCTCCGGCTGTAACTGGGCTCCAGCCACTGAGATATCTGGTGGCAGGGAGTATGGAAACAGCTGAGTTTATTATTAATAATAATAATAATAATAATAATCTTTATTTATATAGCGCCAATATATTACTCAGCACTTTACAACTTAGAGGGAACATGAAACAAACAATATCAGACATTACATAGTGACAAAGTTAATTTACAATTAAAACCAGAGGAGTGAGGACCCTGCTCGCAAGAGTTTACAATCTTTGAGGAAATAAGGGAGACACAAAGTGTAACAGTGTTTGTTCTGTACAATAGTCCAGCCATTTTTATACACATGGGATGGTACACATAAAGCTGCATGAGCCGGTCATCAGCCAGTATCCGTGTATGACGGACATGAAGAGAAGGAGTGTGAGGGAATCTTATTCTGATGACTAATCTAAAAGGAGGGCCATGGAAAGGAGTCAGATTAGGGAATGTTATAGGCCTGTCTAAATAGATGTGTTTTCAGGGCATGTTTTAAAACTGTGGATGTTGGGAATTAATCTGATTGTCTGGGGTAGCGCATTCCAGAGGACTGGTGCAGCACAAGAAAAATCTTGGAGACGGGAGTGGGAGGTTCGGATTATTGAGGATTTTAATCTAAGGTCGTTAGCAGAATGTAGAGCCCAAGTTGGGTGGTAGACAGAGATGAGGGAGGAGATGTAAAGAGGCGCAGCACTGTGGAGAGCTTTGTGGGTGAGAGTAATAAGTTTGAATTTTATTCGGAGGGGGATGGGCAACCAGTGCAGTGACTGGCACAGATTAGAGGCGTTGGTGTAGCGGTTGGTCATAAAGATGAGCCTGGCTGCTGCATTGACGATAGATTGGAGAGGGGAGAGTTTGGTGAGGGAAAGACCAACTAGTAATGAGTTACAGTAGTCAAGACGAGAGTGAATCAGAGCAACAATGAGAGTTTTGGCTGTTTCCTCCATAAGAAAAGGGCGGATTCTGGAGATGTTTTTGAGGTGAAAATGACAGGAGCGTGAAAGTGATTGTATGTGAGGAGTAAAGGAAAGATCTGAGTCAAAAATAACCCAGAGACAGCAGGCGTGCTGCTTAGGAGTTATGATAGTGCCACACACTGAGCTATAGACATCAGGTTTAGGTAGGTTAGTAGATGGTGGGAACACAAGGAGTTCAGTTTTAGAAAGATTCAGTTTCAGATAGAGAGAGGACATGATGTTAGAGACAGCGGACAGACATGCTGAGGTATGCTGTTGATGTAACTCCCATTCACTTCTATGGCCAGAGCCCAGCGACAGAGGTAAGAACGGGGATTAGATGGACAATATTCTAGAGATAGGTGGGACCTGCATCTATCCGATATTCATGGCATATGGCATGTGAGCTCTCTTTGGCCATAGGCACTCAGGGACTACCCTAGTGCCCACATGGTCAGTGCACCTCTGGCCATAAAAATTATTTATAGCTAGATTGTTGATAATTATCATTATAACTGATAGTAGCCATATTTTTCAGAATATTACTGACTTTGTTAAGATACACGATTATATTTTCTATTGAGTTGTTGAGCTTTAGATATTATCTGCATTTGTTCCCACTAAAACACATTTTCAATGTGTGAACAGCTATTTCCAGTCAACTAAATGGCAAACTGACAGTAATGTAATAATGCAGCTGCCATAATACTTGCAGATGCCGACACATGATTCAATTTTCAGCAACTCCAGTAGGATTTTAATTTTCAAATGTTTCATTGTAATGGTACTTACAAATATAAAAAAATATACCAAATGGGATAGGAAAATGGTAATGCTTGTCAAGTGTTAATCAATATCTCAGTTTTCTGCTCCATTGGCATAATTTATATAAAGGGATTTTCCCATCAGAGATATTTATGATATATCCACAGGATATGTCATAAATGTCAGATAAATGCGGGTCCCACCTCTGGGACCAACACCTTCCTTTAGAACAGGGTCATCTAAAACCCATTGTACTGCTCTGTGTTGAAGCTTGTGATTTCTGCTGAAGCGTGTGATTTCCGACCATGAATTACGGAAACAGCGTTACGGAAGTAACTTAGCATGCGAGCTACGCGGTTTCCGTAACTACCATTCTGTTCTATGGGAGTTACGTAAACAGCGTAGTTCAGCGTGCTACGCTGTTTCCATAATTCATGGTCGGGAATCACACGCTTCAGCCACAACACAGAGCAGTAGAACGGGGTTTAGGGGGCCCCGTTCTAGAGATAGGTGCGGGTACCAGAGGTGGGACCCGCATCTATCTGACATTTATGACATATCATGTGGATATGTCAATAATGTCTCTGATGGGAAAACCCCTTAAACCCTTTAAACAATACATTCTAAAGGTAAATATTTTTTTTTATATTCTTTAACCCCTTTAGGACGCAGCCTGTATTGGCCTTGTGGACACAGATGATTTTTTCAAATCTGGCATGTGTCGCTTTTTGTGGTAATAACTTTGGAATGCTTTAACCTATCCAAGCGATTCTGAGACTGTTTTCTCATGACATATTGTACTTTATGTTAGTGAAAAAAATTTGGTTGATAAATTCAATATTTATTTGTGAAAAACTTCTAACGTTTTCTAAATTTAAATGTATCTACTTGTAAAACAGATAGTAAAACCACACAAAATAGTTGTCACGTTGGGTTCGTGGACCCACTGGGCCATACCGCCTTGACGGTATGGCAGCTGGCCAACAGGGCGCAGGTCACAGTCTATAGTTCGTATAGTGTACCTGTGGCAGCTCGGACATTAGCCAGGCAGGGTCGGCTGGGACTAGGCAGCAGGTAGACATCAGGTGTGGAGTAGCAGGACATGCGTGGAATACAGCACAGCACGACTACAGCTCAGCACGGCACTTGACCAGGATAGCACCGGATACAGGATACAGGTACGGGGAACACTGGGAACTGGAAAACATTAGTAGACCATTTGCATAGACAAACTTTGGATATGACAAACAACGCTCAGGCCTTGCAGGGAGGGGCACAGCTCTTCTTATAGCCCAGGGTGCTCTGGGAGCAAACAGCTCAATCTCCCACCTGCGTGCGCTTTGGCTTCTTACGTCTGGACTGAGCTGGTGGTCACTGTGGAACAGGACGGCCGTATGTGTAGACATCTCTGGAGAGAAGAGCGTTGACTGGATGGAAGGAGTTCGTGGTCAGCGACCACGGACGTTACAATAGTTACTAGTTTACATTTCTCATATGTCTACTTTATGCTTGCATCATTTTTTGAACATCCTTTTATTTTTCTAGGATGTTACAAAATGTAGAACTTTAGCAACAATTTATCACATTTTCAAAAAAATTTCAAAAGGCTATTTTTACAGGGACCAGTTCAGTTGTGAAGTGGTTTTGAGGGCCTTATATATTAGAAAGTCCCCATCACCCCATTTTTAAAACTGCACCCCTCAAAGTATTCAAAACAGTAGTCAGAAAGTATTTTAACCGTTTAGGCGTTTCACAGGAATTAAAGCAAAGTAGAGGTGAAATTTACAAATTACATTTTTTTTTACATTTTTTTTTACATTTTTTTTGCTGAAATTAATTTGTAATACATTTTTATCAGAGAAACGCAACTCACCAAAAGTGTCCCCATTTTGGAAACTACACCCCTAAAGGCGGTTTTCTAGGGGTATATTTAGCATTTTGACAGCATTTTTTGCAGAATTTAGTGGAATTAGTCTGTGAAGATGAAAATCGACTTTTTTTTCTGCTAAAACATAGAACTTTTTCATTTTTACAAGGAATAAAGGAGAAAAAGCACCCCAAAATTTGTAAAGCAATTTCTCCCGATTACGGCAATACCCCACATGTGGCCATAAACTGATGTTTGGACCCACAGCAGTGCTCAGAATGGAAGGAGCACCTTTCGGCTTTTGGAGTGCAGATTTTGCTGGAATGATTTTCGGTGCCATATCTCGCTTGCAGTGCCCTGGAGGGACCAAAACAGTGGAAACCCCTGAAGGAACTTTTCTAGGTGTATAGTTAGCATTTTGACCCCACAGGTATTTTGTAGAATTTAGTGGAATTAGGCCGTGAAAATTAATATCAACATTTGTGTCCACCAAAATGTTGAATTTTCTAATTTTCACAAGGGATAAAAGAGAAAAAGCTGCCCAACATTTGTAAAACAATTTCTTCCGAGTACGGCAATACCCCATATATGGTCATAAATTATTTTATTTTTCTGTCAATAGAGTGGTTTGAGAGCTTATTTTTTCCCGAGAAGAGTTGTAGTTTCTATTGACACCATTTAAAGTACCATGTAATGTACTGGGAAACTGAAAAAAAAAATTATTTGCGGGCTGAAATTGGAATAAACTGTGATTCCTCCATTGTTTTTTGGGCTTTGTTTTTACGTCTTTCACCGTGCAGTAAGAACAACAACTTAACTTTATTCTGTGTCACAATACAATTAAGGTGATACCAAATTTATAAAGGGTTTTCTATATTTTACTACTTTTACAAAGAAAAGACTTTGTTGAAAAAAAAAAAATTGTGTATCACCACATTCTGCGAGCCATAACTTTTTTATTTTTTGGTCGATTGAGCGGTGTGAAGGCTTATTTTTGGTGGGACAAACTGTAGCTTTTATTGTTACCATTTTATGGTACATACAACTTCTTGATGACTTTTTATTAAAAAAAAATGTTAGAGCTAAGGTGACCAATTGTGGCTATTGTGGCTTTTTAAATTCTTTATTTCTTAAAGCGTTGACCGTGCACAATAAATTACATTTTACTTTATTCTGCAAGTTGGTGCGATTACAGCAATGCCATATGTATATGTTTTTTTTTATGTTTTGCAGCGTTTGCGCAATAAAATCTAATTTTTATAAAATTATTTATTTTTTGTGTTGCCATATTCTGAGAGCCATAACTTTTTATTTTTCAGTCAGTGTAAGGACTTGTTTTTTGCGATCCAGGTGTTCATTTTTATTTGTGCTATTTTGGGGTCAATGCGACTTTTTGATCACTTTTTATTCTATATCTTGGGAGGGGTGGTGACCAAAAAATAGCAATGCTGGCATAGTTTTTCATTTATTTTTTTGCGGTGTTCACCGTGCGGGAAAAATAACATTATCGTTTTATAGCTTGGGTTGTTACGAACGCGATGATACCAAATATATGTGCTTTTTTTAACAGTTTCATTTTTATTAACTTTTTTACTTTTTTTTAATTTTTACACTTTCTTTTTTGACCTGCAGAACTGATCGCTGCTATAATACATTACACTACTTAGTAGTGTAATGTATTCAAACTGTCAGTGTGATGTCACGGTCACTCTGACAGTAAGCCTAAGGGCATGACCACACATGGCGGAATTCCTCCGCAACTGTCCGCATCCATGCCGCACAGAATCTGCGTTGCAGATTCTGCTGCGGATCTGCACAAAATGTGCAGTACATTGATGCGGACTAGCTGCTGCGGACTGCGGGAAAAGTGCTTCCCTTCTCCCTATCAGTGCAGGATAGAGAGAAGGGACAGCACTTTCCCTAGTGAAAGTAAACGACTTTCATACTTACCGGCCGTTGTCTTGGTGACGCGTCCCTCTTTCGGCATCCAGCCCGACCTCCCTGGATGACGCGCCAGTCCATGTGACCGCTGCAGCCTGTGCTTGCCCTGTGATTGGCTGCAGCCGTCACTTACACTGAATCGTCATCCTGGGAGGCCGGACTGGAGACAGACCCAGGGAGTTCTCGGTAAGTATGAACTTATATATTTTTTTACAGATACATGTATATTGAGATCGGTAGTCACTGTCCCGGGTGCAGAAACAGTTACTGCCGATCGCTTAACTCTTTCAGCACCCTGGACAGTGACTATTTACTGACGTCTCCTAGCAACGCTCCCGTCATTACGGGAGCCCCATTGACTTCCTCAGTCTGGCTGTAGACCTAGAAATACATAGGTCCAGCCAGAATGAAGAAATGTCAAGTTAAAAAAGCAAGACGCATCCGCAGCACACATGACATGTGCATGACAGCTGCGGACTTCATTGCGGAACTTTGAATCTCCATTGAAGTCAATGGAGAAATTCCGCCATGAGTCCGCCACTGCTCCGCAACAGACAGAGCATGCTGCGGACACCAAATTCCGCTCCGCAGCCTATGCTCCGCAGCGGAATTGTACGCATCGTGTAAACGAACACTGCTAAATTAAAGTGAAAGTCAATGGAGAAACGGCTCCGCTGCGGATTAACGCTGCGGAGTGTCCGCAGCGGAATTTAAGTGAAATTCCGCTATGTGTGAACCCGCCCTAAGGGTATGTTCACACGAGGGCGTCCGTTACGGCTGAAATTACGGGGATGTTTCAGCCTGAAAACATCCCCGTAATTTCAGCCGTACCGGCATGTGCAGGCGCACATGAATAACGGCTCTAATTACGGCCAAAGAAGTGACAGGTCACTTCTTTGACGCGGGCGTCTATTTACGCGCCGTCATTTGACAGCGGCGCGTAAATATACGCCTCGTGTGAACAGACAAACGTCTGCCCATTGCTTTCAATGGGCAGATGTTTGTCAGCGCTATTGAGGCGCTATTTTCAGACGTAATTCGGGGCAAAAACGCCCGAATTACGTCCGTAAATAGGCCGTGTGAACATACCCTAAGAGGATCTCATAGGCTTCAATACATGGCAGACCCGGAGGCCATGGTCTGGCCTCCGGTTGCCATAGCAACCTTCACGATTGCATGGGGGCTGCCGATGTGCTAAAAACTCGCTAAATGCGGCAATCACAATCGATTATTATTATCGTATTTAAGGGGTTAATTGCCAAAATCGGCGGCGATGAGCTGACGGAGACAGCTGACCTCCCGATTCCCAATGCACACTGTCACCGACAGTGTGGATCGGGAACGACAGTGACTTCCTGTCAAACTGTGACGGGAAGCTTATCAGGACCAGCCGGAGGCTGCTCCTGATAGGCTTCCGTCCATGGCAGACTCGGAGGCCATTGTTTGGCCTCCGGTTGCCATGCCAACCATTCGCAAACCCCGCTATTTCAGAGCGATTTCTCAACCGATCGCTGCATTTAAGTGGTTAACTGCCGAAATCAGCTGGCAAGACTGGAGTGTCCACTGTCGGAGACAGCTGACCTCTCGGTTCCCGGTGCACAATGTCACCGACAGTGTGCATTGGGAACGACTCAGTAACTACACGTCCTCGTGCGGGAAGTAACGTCCCGCGATGACGTATAGTTACTGAGTAGTGAGGCTAGGGGTTAATGAATGAATTGGTCTTAGTGGGAAAATGGGAGAGGACTTACCAGAGTTTTTTGTATGACCACTTTCACATGGCAGTATTTTCATCACTATTATGCATCAGTATTTGTAAGCTAAAACCAGGAGTGACACATAAACAGAAAAAAAGTATAGTGGAAAGATTTGTACCTCTTAGGCTCAGTTCACACCAGTGTTTTGCACTCCATTGATCTGCTTTGTCTGAGGAGCAGAACAAGGGAAAAAACGGAAGCAAAGGTTCTGTTGCACCATGGACACCACAGGCGCCAGATTGACTTTAACCCCCTCCCGCACACGGGCGTGACTGTACGTCCAAATAGCAAGTGATTTCCCGCACTCGGGCGTACAGTTACGCCCGGCAGATAAAGCGAGCACATGAGCTGTGCGCACTTTATCTTCAGCGGCTGTCAGCTGTTATACACAGCTGACATGCCGCTGCAATGGCTGCGATGGCTGTTACCGCCGATCGCAGCCATTTAACCCCTTCAATGCGGCTGTCAATGACGTCCGCCGCATTGAAGTGGTTGACAGAGGGAGGGAGCTATGGCAATCAGGAAGCCGTTACTAGGCTTCCTGGTTGCCAAGGTACGGTAGCCTATTAGCTCCTGCCCGAGGAAAAATGACAGTTACGATGCACTACACTACATAAGTAGTGCAGTGCATCGTAGCGGGGATCAGAAGACCAGATCTTCAAGTCCCCAGGTCAGTGTAAAAGAAAAAGTAAAAAATGTAAGAAAAACTGTGAAAGAAAAATAAATAAATAAAAGTTAATAAATAATAAATAAATAATAAAAACAACACTTGCCCTGTTTCCCTGATCAACTCCTTTATTATTAGAAAAAAAATTAAAATATGAAAAAAAACTGTACATAATAGGTATCGCCGCGTTCGGAACGGCCTGATCTATAAAAATATCACATTATTTTTACCGCACGGTGAACACCGTAAAAAATTTTTAATAAAAACAATGACAGTATTTTATTTTTTGGTCATCTTGTCTCAAAAAAAATGTAATAAAAAGTGATCAAAAAGTTGCAAGTAACGCACAATGGTACCAATTTTTATTGTGGGAACGTAGTGAAACGTAAAAAAACTATATAAATTTGGTGTCGCTGTAATCGTATCGCCCCACAGAATAAAGTTAACATGTTGTTTATACTGCACGGTGAACACTGTAAAAAAAAAAACGCGCTAGCATTGCTGTTTTTTGGTTTCCTCATCTCCCAAAAAATGGAATAAATAGTGATAAAAAAATCGCATGTACCCCAAAATGGAACCAATAAAAATTACAGCTCGTTCCACAAAAAACGTGCCCTCACACAGCTCCATCAACGGAAAAATAACACGTTATGACTCTCAAAACGCAATGATGCAAAATGATTCTAAATGACGGCCCAGACTCATTTTTAGGTCCAGTAGAATTTCACTAAATATCCAACATCGTCATTTGCTGGACCCCATAGGTGGACCCTGTAGATGCAGCGGTGATGAGGAAACTTTAGGGCCTTATGCGGCTTATAGCGCTAGTGAAGAAGTCAAATATAAGGTAATACTGGAGTGCAGATATTTTGTATAATACCCAAAAACCCGGCCTGTGCATAAAGGATTGGTTCAAAGCGTACCACACCAATCCATGGATTATTCATTCACCCCATTATTACATCATCCTATTATGCCCTGATGCACTCCGCCCAGCTTACATATACCCTGATGTACTCTGCCCAGCTCACATATGCCCCCACATTATAAGCTGAAATACCACTAATACACCAAGCAAAATCTGCGCTTCAAAAGCCAAATGGTGGTCCAACTGAGCCTGGCAGTGTACCCAAACGGAAATTTATGACCACATATGGGGAACTACTGTATTCTGGAGAACCCGCTTAACAATTTATGGGATGTGTGTCTGCGGTGGTACAAGCTGGGCACAACACATTGGGCATTGAAATGGCATATCTGTGGAAAACGGCAATTTTCAATCTGCAACATCTATAATTTACTCATTTTTGCAAAACACTCGTGCGGTCAGAATGCTCACTACACCCCTAGATCAATTCTTTGAGGGATCTAGTTTCCAAAACAGGGTAATTTTTCAGGGGTACCACTGTACTGGTACTATAGCTCAATGCAACATGGTGTCAAAAAACAAATCTTGTAAAATCCCCACTCCAAATACTAAATGGCGCTCATTCCCTTTAGAGCGTTGCTGTGTGTCCAAATAGCAGTTTATGACCACTTGTGGGGTATTTCCGTACTCTGAAGATGTTGCTTTACAAATGTTATGGTGCTTTTTATCTTTTATTTGTTGAGAAAATGAAAAATGTTGAACTAATTCTTCGTGTTATTGGAAAATAATGTAATTTTTCATTTTCATTGCCCATTTGTAATAAAATCTATGAGACACCTGTGGGGTCAAAATGCTCACTACACCCCTAGATGAATTCCTCAAAGGGTATAGTTTGCCAAATGGAGTCACTTTTGGGTAGTTTCCACTGTACTGGTACCCAAGGGGCTTTGCAAAAGCGACATGGTGCAGAAAAACCAATCCAGCAAAATCTGCTCGCTAAATGTCGCTCCTTCCCTTCTGAGCCCTGATGTGTATTCATACAGTACTTTATTACCACATATGGGGTATTTCCATACTCTGGAGAAGTTGCTTTGCAAATGTTATGGTGCTTTTTCTCCTTTATTTGATGAGAAAATGAAACATTTTGACCTAAAGCTACATCTTAGTGGAAAAAAATGTAATTTTTAATTTTTACTGCACAATTCTAATGAAATCTATGAAACACCTGGGGGGTCAAAATGCTCACTACACCCCTTGCTGAATTCCTCTAGGGGTGTAGTCTCCCAAATGGAGTCACTTTTGGGGGGGTTACCACTGTACTGGTACCTTGGGAGCTTTACAAATGAGACACGGTGCGAGAAATTAATCCAGCAAAATCTGTACTCCAAAAGCTAAATGGCGTGCCTTCCCTTCTGAGCCCTGATGTGTATTCATACAGTGGTTTATTACCACGTATGGGGTATTTCCGTACTCTGGAGAAGTTGCTTTACAAATGTTGGGGTGCTTTTCCTTATTTATTTGTTGAAAAAAAATAATTCTGAGGTAAAGCTACATCTTATTGAAAAATAATGTCATTTTTCATTTTCACTGCCCAATTCTAATGAAATCTATGAAACACCTGTGTGGTCAAAATGATCACGACACCCCTAGATGAATTCCTCTAGGGGTGTAGTTTGCTAAATGGAGTCACTTTTGGGGGGTTTCCTTTGTTTTTGCACCACAAGACCTCTTCTAACCTGACATGGTGCCTGAAATATAATTTAAGAAAAGGAAGGCCGAAAAATCCACTAGGTGCTCCTTTGCTTCTGGGGCTTTTCTTTCAGACCCGTAGCGCACTAGGGCCACATGTGGGATATCTCTAAAAACTGCAGAATCAGGGTAATAAATATTCAGTTGTGTTTCTCTTGTAAAAACCTTTGGTATTACAGGGAAAATGGATTAAGATGGAATTTCTGCAAAAAAAAATGAAATTTGCAAATTTCCCTTCCACTTTGCTTTAATTCCTGTGACACGCATAAAGGATTAAGAAACTTTCTAAATGCTGTTTTGAATACTTTAAGTGGTGCAGTTTTTAAAATGGGGTGATTTGTGGGGGTTCCTAATATATAAGGCCCTCAAAGCCACTTCAGATCTGAACTGTTCTCTAAAAAAATAGCCTTTTCAAATTTTCTTGAAAATATGAGAAATTGCTGCTAAAGTTCTAAGCCTTGTAACGTCCTAGAAAAAAAAAAGGATGTTCAAAAAATGATGCAAACATAAAGTAGACATATGGGAAATGTTAACGAGTCACTATTTTGTGTGGTATTACTATCTGTTTTACAAGCAGATACATTTGAATTTAGAAAAATGCAAATTTTTGCAAATTTTCTCTACATTTTGGTGTTTTTCACAAATAAATATTGAATTTATCGACCAAATTTTTTCACTAACATAAAGTACAATATGTCATGAGAAAACAATGTCAGAATCGCTTGGATAGGTAAAAGCATTCGAGAATTATTACCACATAAAGTGACACATGTCAGATTTAAAAAATGAGGCTGTGTCATACGGTCCAAAAGTGGCTGGGTCCTTAAGGGGTTAAAGAGGCTCTGTCACCAGATTATCAAATCCCTATCTCCTATTGCATGTGATCGGCGCTGCAATGTAGAGAACAGTAAAGTTGTTTTTTTTTTAAAAACGATCATTTTTGGCCAAGTTATGAGCAATTTTAGATTTCTGCAAATGAGCCTTTCTAATGGACAACTGGGTGTGTTTTCTCTTATTTCCAACTGGGCAAATACTGCTGACAAACACTTCTATTCACAACGCCCAGCTAGTAAAACAAGTAAACACACCCAGATGTTACAAACACAATACACGCCCAGTTGGAAATAATAGAAAACACACCCAGTTGTCCATTAGAAATTTGATAATCTGGGCCTCTTTAATGGGTTACATCTGCTTTCCATCGGGGTGTCCTTATTTTCACCGGAAACAGCGCTGCACTATTGTTTCTGGTAGTTTCGGCCTGATCTGAGACGGAGGCCGCTGTTATACACACCCTGGCTCCTGTCCCAACTGCCGGAATCTAAGCGCGCAGTTTGACCCATTAGATGCTGCTGTCAATAGCGGCAGTGGCATCTAATGTGTTTGACAGAGGGAGGGAGCCGGGGCACCGTCTGGTTTCTATGGCAGCCGGGGGCCTAACAAAGGCCCCCAGGTTTGCTTTCAGAAACTGCCTATTAAAATAAAATAAAACCACTTTTTCCCAAAAGTTGATTTTATTTAGCAAAAGTGTAAACAAAAACAAGCAAATACACATATATGTTATCACCACAATCGTAACGACTCAAACAATAAAGTTGACTCATCAATTAAACCGCCAGGTAAACGGTGTCCAAAAAAATGAAAAAAAAAAAATTGCAAAATTCCTTTTATTCTCCCATTCCCATTCCCACCATAAAAAATCAAATATAAGTTAATCAATAAGTCCCATGTACCCCAAAATAGTACCAATGAAAACTACACCCTGTCCCGCAAAAAACAAGCCCACATATGGCTACATCGACGGAAAAATAGAAAAGCTGAAATGCAGTGATGTAAAAACAAGGTTTTTTATTTTGCAAACGTAGGAAAACATAAAACCTTTACATAGAGTACAAATTATATGTTTAAAATGAAAGGATCTCATCAGTGATCACTTTTGAATGGACCCAATACTTTAAAAAATATGATCTGCTTTATGTGCCTGGCATGTGATTGCCTGGGACAATGAAACAATCTCAAGCCCATTTTTAGCATACAGCGGGTGAGGGGACCCTAAAAGCAGGCAAGTAATTTAAATGTAAGTGATCTGCTTATCGTTGAAGATATCTGAATAAGGGCATGGCCAGACGTGGCGGAATTGCTCTGGAATTCCGCTGCGGCCAATCCGCTGCGAAAATCCGCAACGGACATTTTCTCCATTGGTTTCCACACCTTTTTAGTTAGGTTCATGCACACGTTGCGGGAAAACTCTGCTGCGGACCATAGGCTGCGGTGCGGAATTTTGTGTCCGCAGCATACACTGGCTGTTGCGGACGTGTAGCGGACTTGTTGCGGACTCATTGCGGAATTTCTCCATTGACTTCAATGGAGATTCAAAATTCCGCAATGAAATCCGCAGATGTTATGTGTGTTGCGTTGCGTATTGGTTTTACGAACAGGATATTTCTTCATTCTGGCTGGACCTATGTATTTCTAGGTCTATAGCCAGACTGAGATTAAATGTTTTAAAAGACAGCAGGAAGTACTCTTCACCTGAATACGCAACGGCTAATCCGCATCAATTTACTGCTCATTTTAGGCAAAGCCGCAACAGAATCTGCAACGCAGATTATGTGCGGCATTGATGCGGACAGTGTCGGCAGAAATACACCACGTCTGGCCATGCCCTAAGATCTAAAAAAAATGACCACTATGTGTCAATGCCATGCGATTGTTTACATAACCTTTTACCAGGAAGCTTCACGTAGGCATTTGGACTCACATCCTCTCGTCAATAATCTAGCAATTACTGACTCTTACTGAATACATATTTAGAAACCTATGTGGTGATACAAAGAAATTATTTTTTAATCTGTGTGCAACATTAAAAGGTTTGGACAACATTTAGGTTGGATTCACACGTGTAGTGTGTTTTTGTAATTCAGCTTTTTTTAGTTTTTTTTTAATGCAGTTTTTTTTTACTCAAAGTGAATAGTAGAAAGGTAAAGTGTAGAGGAAAGACTGATAAATGTTTTGTGTTTACTCCTGGCTTTAGTTTAATAAACTGCATCAAAAATTGCACAAAAAACTGCATCACAACTGAATGTGTGAATGTAGACTAAGGCCGCTTTCATATAAGCGTAAAATGAGTGCTATTTTTTAACTCGTAATACGGACGCAATACCTAGACCTCCCGGGGTTCATCGTAACTGGAGTTAAAACACAGGAGAAGCGGTGTTAGGGAGATGCCATGAAAGATACAGGACTTCAGATTGTCCAAGTACGATCTCAGTAACTAGAAATGTCTAAGCAGCGAACCCAGATTATTCATTTCGGAAAGTTTTTTCTGATGTCACAGGAAGGAATTCGATCCCATCCTTGGCTTTTAATATATGGTTCCTGCATGGAGCTGTAATACACTCAATGCAAACAGAATCAATAGCTTAGCTAAAGTGAGATGTACTGTGTAGGGCACTATCTCCACTATAAATGCTACACTTTAGGATCCCAGAGATTTATTATTACAGTTACGCCAGTTTTCTAGTGTAATTGCATCAAAAAATAAAAGTTTTAGCAGAAGTTCATGAAGGTACCTGGGTCCGGCCACTTTTACAACCAGAAAATACCATTTTGTTTGAATCAGTAAAATAGAGGAATCGCCTCCCAGTCGCAGGACTACAACTGGATTGGCAACTGTTTCCACCAGTTTTCTAAAGACTGAAAATGGTCAGTAAAGTGGGCCAGGTACATCCTTTCATTTCGATACTTTCATTATGCCCTTTCTGCTTTACTGACAGCCACCAAATGTACTTTTCAGAATAAGTAATGTGCTAGTAACTTCCTTAGTGACAGGTTTCCATTTAACCCCTTAAGGATGCGGTCTATGTTGACTTTCAGGATGCATCCCTTTTTTTTCATCATCGTATGCTGGGAGCTATAACTTTGTGTTTTTCCCTTGACATAGCCATATGAGGGCTTCATTATTGCCAGACGAGCTTTACTTTTTCAATGGTACCATTTTGAGGTACCTATAACTCATTAGCTATGTATATCGTACATAATAACAATTTTACTTTAATTTATGGGTCGTTATGTTTACACTGACACTAGAAATGTATAGTTTTCTTTATATATTCTACTTTTGCACAATAAAAGCATTTTTCATAGAATAAACGTTTTTTTGCATCGTCACATTCTGAGAGCCATAACAGTTTTAGTTTTCCATTAACATGGATTTATGAGGACTTGAATTTTGCGGGACAAGTTACATTTCTCAATGACACAATTTTAGTGTACATATACTGTAACTCTTTAAAAAAACATAGTTTTTGGGGATTTTTCTTTTACGCTGATTGTGCGGTATAAATAACATTTTAACCTTATATGTTTTTTTCCGCTTTCACTATTATTGCACTATAAGTGGATTTTTTAATGGGAAAATTATATATTATTGCTTTTTATTTAAACGTTTTTTCTTATAAACTTTATTTTTAATTATGTTTTTTTTTTTTTTTTAGTCCAACTAGGGGACTGACTTCTGTATTGCAGAGTATTTTTGCCTGTCAGTGCTTTACTGACAGGGGGCCAATTATGCCCGACCATAACCATTTAGATGCCGTGTATCTCCGATCCTGGAGTGTATTACAGCTTGCACCTGCTGGTGATGATGTCACCATCACCATGACGTAGTAGTATGGCTGTTTGCTAGAACGACCCGCTTTCCGTGACAAACTATTACTTTGTGTTGTGGGAAGGAGTTAAACTGGTTTCCCATCTTAAAAAGTGATAGTGAATTTTGCTAGGATATGCTATTCATTTCTGATTAGTGAGGGTCTGACTACCGGGACCACCACCGATATTGAGAAGTTTTCCTGATCCTGAGAAACAATTAGGCACTGTGACGATCACTTGATTTATTGCTTGGGGCCTTTTCATTCTCAGGATCAATGGGAGTCCTGGCAGTCAAACCCCCACTGATCAGAAAGTTATAGTATATCCTCACGATATGCCATCGCTTTCTAAGATGGGAAAACCCCATTAAGTAAGCAAAATTTGTCTGCCTATAGACTTTAACAATGTGTATCCATCCCTGGGGAGGAGTGTAGCAAAATAGTAGATAAATACCACAATAATAATATTAGTTTTATAGTTTAGGGAAATTTTATTTCCAGGAGTGGACTAGCCTCTACCAGTTTTAACAGAATTGAATACAGCGTGTCCTGATTTGGTCACATATCAGGTTTTCAGCAAATATGAGCCAAACCCTAATCCTGCATAGAAGCCCATACCCTAACCCAACTGGCGAAACTTCATTTTGTTCTGAATAAAATTCTTAGCAGTTGTATGGGCAAAGCACTTGGTGCCTTCAGGACTTGTCTGTATGTGAAGCGATGTGAAATGAATAGACTTCTATTTATGGTGTCCAGAAAACACTCATTTTCTGTAGACTGAAGAAATAAAAGTCAAGAAATACATGCCTTCCAGATTTAGCTTATTAATTATGGTGTTACATAAAATTACAAATCTACACAACCGCGCTCACATTACAGGACATAACATTTCTGGATACCGAGGTGCCCGATGGAACTTACTTAGCGTTATCTTTGGCCAACGAACAAGCAGACAAACATTCAACCAAGTGATTGGTATAAGTGGTACCAATGTCAACAGGGTTGTGAATATGATCCAGGATCTTATGGAAAGTTGCTGGAATGGGGTCACAAATACGCACAAAGATCCCCTATTACAACTTTTCACACTTCGCTCTTACACTGGAGAGTGTTTATTGCCTGCTCATAAATATAATCTATTCTTGTTACAGCTTTATTCCATTAACTGAATTAAACAATGATTCTTTTACAAATGTCATTCAGTTTGTTGAAACAGACCTGCCTTAAAAGCATATTAATCTGACATGGGCACAATGACCTTACGTGCCAAGTGCATGTTGATTTATAGACAGGTTAATGGCATCTATATGTTGCCAGAGGGTACTGCAGCTCAGCTTTTTCACTTACTTAAAGTGTACCACCACTTACATAAAAATTAGTTTAGTGCAGGACTGTGAAAAATAATAATTTTTCCTAATAATGTGATTAGACAATTCTGTTGCTAATCTGCAGCACAGATCAGCCATGGTCCATTCTGCTGGCTGCTCACACCTATCCAGTACCTTCCTGTTCTGCCTCCTAGGCTCCCGTTTTCAGTATTGGAGCTGGTACTGTAGGATATATAATGTGATCCTACAGCGCTAGCTCTAATACTGAAGACGGGAGCCTAGGAGGCAGAGCAGAAACCTCTGTCTCCTACTGAATAGGACTGAGCAGCCAGCAGGATGGACCATGACTGGTCTGTGTTGCTCTAAAGAAGAAGAATCAGCTAGTCCTTATATAGAAAAATTATTATTTTGCAAAGTCCTGCATGATAATTGCTTTTCTATTTAACTGGAGGTACACTTTAATACAACAAAATGTATAGCGTTGGAAATCTCCTATGTGATGGTTGACCAATCAGTCTTTACTGAAGAGCAATATTATCACCAACAGTACAGATAAATGTTGGTAGATGTAGCAGGGAGTACAAAAAATGGATTAGAATCTCTGTATAGTGATCGATCAGCCATTGGCCGACCGATTGTTCGCTGATTTCTGATTAAACAAGAAGATTGCCATTCACTTACAGCAAGTAAAGATCATGAAATTATGGTGAATTGAAACACAAAATTGTATATGTATTTTTACTTAAAGAGAGTCCAACTCCAGCAATGTCTCAAGGTCCTATTAAATTAAGATGAATATAGGAACAGGCTACAAAATTATTGCTTGCACTAAATCAACCAGATAAAACTTCATGTAACTTTTCAAAGTGCTGACAGTCGACATCATTACAATGTAACTTGAATGAATGAGGAAGTATACATGGCCAGAGATTGGATTAATTATGAATATTGTTCTTGTAGAACACTTTATACTGGCAGGAAGATAGGAATGGAAGAAAACGATTCAATGCCAGATCTTGGATTCCCATCATCCTCCATTTACCCTCATCTGATTGCTGGCATTGCGCTGCTAGAGTCAGGCCAGTAAGTGAAGATTATAAAGGACCTCATTCTATTGCAGTTCAATGACAACTTAAAAGGTCAACTTGCTTGTTCACGTGGACAGAAAACAGTATATCCATATAATTGTGCTGTTGCTCACTGCAAAGCCATTGGGGAAATATTTTAAGATTGGCGTGTCAAACGCCAGTCTTAAACTAATTTACGTTGGCAGAAAATTCACCGAATATATTAAGAGGTGCAAACTTAATATATTTGGCGCATCTTTGGCTGTCCGTGCGACAGAAATTCAATCTATGCCTGATATGAGCAGGTGTGGATGTGCGGCATAACATGCCAGTTTTTGGCATAAATGATGATAAATCTGATTTTCTGTGAAGACCCTGCCGCCTTGGCTAAACCCATCCCCCTTGGCTAAGCTTAGCCCCTTTTATCGGCGCTTATCACCACGTTTTTAGTTATACTATGGCGTGAGCTAATTTTTTATGGCTGAAAACTGGGGTAAACCTTTTTTAATTATGTCAAATATGCAAATGTTGGTGCAGATTCGTTGCGTATTTGCCACGAATCTGCACCAACATTTGCAGCAAAAAAATTCTGCCACGTGTGAACGTGGCCTTAGGCTTTTAGACCTGTGCGCCGCAGGGAATTCTGGGCAAAAAAGCACACCAAACTGTGGTGTAGTTATTTGCCCAGAATGTCCGCTGCGGAAAATTGCATCATAGCCGGCCTTTTAGCAGGCCGCCCTCCTAGGATGATGTTTCATCCCAGGAGACCGCTACAGCCTGTGATTGGCTGCAGGGGCGGTCACATGGGATGAAGCGTCATCCCAGGAGGCCGGCCCTTTGACATCATCCAGGCCGGCCTCCTAGGATGATGTTTCATCCCATGTGACCGCCGCTACAGCCTGTGATTGGCTGCAGCGGCCACATGGGATGAAATGTCATCCCAGGAGGCCGTGCTGAAGGGAGGAATACAGACTCCTGGGTAAGTATGAGATTTTGTTTTTTTCTGAGTTGTGTTTGTTGCGGCAGAATCGCTGCGAACCCGCCGCAACAAAATGCAACAAATAAGCAGCGTTTACGCAAATACAATTGACAGGCTGCAAAATAAAATTCTACACCGCAGGTCAATTTCTGACCATTTGTTCCGCTCAGTATTTACGCAGCGTCCGGATGAGATTTGTTTTATCTCATCCACTTTGCTACTGTATTTGCTGGGGATTCTCCGCAACTAATTCCGTTGCGGAAAAACCGCAGTATTTACGCAACGTGTGAACTGACCCTTGGGGTGCAATCACACGTGATATATTTACCTTGTATTTCTGCAAAAGTATACTGCAGAAAACTTTACCATGTAGTCCTATGGTAAAAATATTTCACAACACAAAAAGATTTCTCAATTGTTTGTGTAACGTAATATTTTTCCCTTAGGATTACATTGTAAAGTTTTCAGCAGCATGCTTTTGTTGAAAAAAACGTCACTGACCATAAAATAACAAACAAAACGGCACAAATCAAAACTCAGTTGTATGTAGTACATTTTATATTTCACTAAAAACTTAAAGAAGCTCTGTCACCACATTATAAGTGGCCTATATTGTACATGATGTGATCGGCGCTGTAATGTAGATTACAGCAGTGTTTTTTATTTAGAAAAACGATCTATTTTCACCAAGTTATGAGCGATTTTAGCTTTATGCTAATGATTTTCTTAATAGACAACTGGGCTTGTTTTTACTTTTGGAGAGAAGTGATCACCGTTTTTCCCATTGAAATCAATGGGCAGATGTTTGGAGGCGTTCTGCTTCCGATTTTTCGGCCGTTTTTAGGCATTGTGAACATACCCTAACTCTGCGGGCATGGCCAGACGTGGCGGATTTCTGCCGACACTGTCCGCATCAATGCCACACATAATCTGCGTTGCAGATTCTGTTGCAGCTTTGCCTAAAATGAGCAGTAAATTCATGCGGATTAGCCGTTACGTATTCAAGTGAAGAGTACTTCCTGCTGTCTTTTAAAACATTTCATCTCAGTCTGGCTATAGACCTAGAAATACATAGGTCCAGCCAGAATGAAGAAATATCCTGTTCGTAAAACCAATACGCAACGCAACACACATAACATCTGCAGATTTCATTGCGGAATTTTGAATCTCCATTGAAGTCAATGGAGAAATTCCGCAATAAGTCCGCAACAAGTCCGCTACACGTCCGCAACAGCCAGTGTGTGCTGCGGACACCAAATTCCGCACCGCAGCCTATGGTCCGCAGCAGAGTTTTCCGCAACGTGTGCACAAACCTAACTAAAAAGGTGTGGAAACCAATGGAGAAAATGTCCGCTGTGGATTTCCGCAGCGGACTGCCCGCAGCGGAATTCCAGAGCAATACCGCCATGTCTGGCCATGCCCTTAAGGCCCCATGCACATGATCGTAATTTTGATAAATTTTTGATCAATTATGGATCAAAATACTGATCCATTCATTTCTATGGCCCACGGACACTTTCCTGTATATTTACGGGAAGGTGTCCGCGCCATAGAAATGACCCACAATAAATAGGACATTATCCTATTTTTTGAATTTACGGTCCGTGCTCCTATACTTTATAATGGGAGCATGGCCCGCAAATGCGGGTGACAGTCCACGGACGTCCTTGCCCGTAATCACAGACCATGCACACGACTACGGTTGTATGCAGGGGGCCTTAGTAATGGACCCACTGCTGGTTTTGGCTTACAAATACTGATGCAAAATACTGTCGTGTAAAAGTGGTCTAATGAGCACAGGATATTCTTCCACGCTCACACATGACTGCAATTATGGTTTATTTCACAATGAGAGGCACCTTGACCATTAACGTGGATTCACACGTGACATCATTTTGCACCGCGGCAAAGGAATTGCAAAATCTGCATGTCTTACATGTGGATGTTGATGCATATTTAGGGCAAAACCACACGTGGCGGAATTGCTCTTGAATTCCGCTGCGGACACTCCGCAGCGTTAATCCGCAGCGGAGCCGTTTCTCCATTGCCTTCCACTTCTTTTTAGTAGGCTTCGTTTAGACGAGGCAGAAAATTCCGCTGCGGAGCATAGGCTGCAGAGCGGAATTTGGTGTCCGCAGCATGCAATGGCTGTTGCGGAGTTGTGGCGGACTGGTTGCGGACTCATGGCGGAATTTCTCCATTGACTTCAATGGAGATTCTAAATTCCGCAATGAAGTCCGCAGCTGTCATGCACATGTTATGTGTGCTGCGGATGCGTCTTGCTTTTTTGACATGACATTTCTTCATTCTGGCTGGACCTATGTATTTCTAGGTCTACAGCCAGACTGAGGAAGTCAATGGGGCTCCCGTAATTACGGGAGCGTTGCTAGGAGACGTCAGTAAATAGTCACTGTCCAGGGTGCTGAAAGAGTTAAGCGATCGGCAGTAACTGTTTTAGCACCCTGGACAGTGACTACCGATCACAATGTACATCAACCTGTCAAAAAATAGAAGTTCATACTTACCGAGAACTCCCTGCTTCTGTCTCCAGTCCGGCTTCCCAGGATGACGTTTCAGTCTAAGTGACGGCTGCAGCCAATCACAGGCTGCAGCAGTCACATGGACTGCCGCGTCATCCAGGGAGGTCGGGCTGGATGCCGAAAGAGGGACACGTCACCAAGACAACGGCCGATAAGTATGAAATTCGTTTACTTTCACTAGGGAAAGTGCTGTCCCTTCTCTCTATCCTGCACTGATAGAGAGAAGGGAAGCACTTTTCCCGCAGTCCGCAGCAGCTAGTCCGCATCAATTTACTGCACATTTTGGGCAGATCCGCCGCAGAATCTGCAACGCAGATTCTGTGCGGCATTGATGCGGACAGTTGCGGAGGAAATCCGCCACGTGTGGGCATGCCCTTAGATGCGGATTTGCCTCAGAATTTCTGTGGATTTCACCCTTTGCATTTGAAAGCGTAAAATCCACAGCAGTCCCCATCAAATCAAAATCAGCATGTTAAACATGCAGATTTTGCAGCAGATTTAACGCAGCTAAATCCAGGGCATAAAATATGCCACATGTAAATCCATCCTATTTTCGCAATTTTTGAAGACATTTTTGCAACTGTCTTATTCATATACATAGAGCTTGCAGAAATCCACGCATTGGCAGCAGAAACATCCCCAGTTGCAGAAATGTCTGCAGCAAATATGCCACATGTGAATATACCCTAAATGGATCTAAAGTATGGCACACCAAGAAAAAAAGGCATTCTCTGCCTTACTTTAGGGATATTCCAGTGTCCAATCAGGACATTTCCTTCGTTATCTTGTCAAAGGTGCTGATGTTATGAGAAGTCTATGAAGGTTATGAGAAGGTTTGGCCTGTTTCACGGCTATAGGATTGTACAGTGCATATGTTTTCCTTTGGAAAATACCAAATTTATCAGTAACAGACACATTAACCACGTTTCCTCTTTTTTCAATTGGGTAGTGAAACATTGATAAATTTTCCTAACAGTTTCAGTATCTCATGAATCATTGCTGTGATCCCAAACAAATGAAGAAAAAAAGCAACTGGTCCATTAGTCTGTCAATGTAACATCTGGTGTAAAACCACAAAAGTTACTCAATCATTCGTCTATTATTATTAGGATAACTATGTGTCCGCTCACCTACGAGTCTGTTTATTAAACTAAATGCAGTGTTTGAAGCAATACTGTTTGAAGGAGAACGTCCAGTATTTTCAGCAGTGATGCCCCTCTGACTAGTAGAAATATGTGCGTTACTTTCCCAGGCCCCATTAGTTCTTAGTCTATGGTGAATGATCTTACAGCTTTTTATTTCTTTCTTTTTTAGCTAGAATATTTCCTTTATAAATAGAGATTGAATAAATATAACAGTTTACACAAAATATGGGAAAATAAATGCAAATATTTCAGAAATGTAGTCATCCACACTAACTTGGATGCTAAAGATTTGAAAAGACCTACATAGCCCTTTCACCTACCAACTAAAAATCTTCTGTATTCTAGGGAAAGACATATTGTTCGAATGGACCATTTTTGAGAATAAAGATAGACCTAAAAAATGCTGAGAAAGAAATGACCAAAGAATGAAATTATTCAAAGGTAGCGATTACCATGCTAATACAGTAGAGGTAATATCTAAGAAAAAACAAAATACAAGCACCATTATTCGTAAATACCGTAAATCTTGCTAAAAAGTCCTTGCGTCTTATAGTCAGCAGTCAAGGGGCCCGGATGCACCAGATCCCCCTGACCGCTTCCTTAACCCCTTCCTGACCCATGACGTGCTGGCACGTCATGGAGGGGGGGTGATATTTGGAGCGGGCTCACGCACTGCGCCCGCTCAATACACTGCACGTGTCAGCAATCGCGCTGTTCCTGGCCGTTTAACTAGTTAAATGCCGCAGTCAATAGCGACCGCAGCATTTAAACCGTTATGAGGGGGGCAGCCCCCTCCGACAGCCCGACGCCCCCCGCAACGTTATCGGGGGATGCCGATGGTTGTCATGGCAACCCGGGGGCCTAATGAAGGCCCCCAGGTCTGCCTTCTTTCTGCCTCTGCTAAGCCATGCCACGCAGGGCAAGCAGAAGCCTGTAAAAATGACAATATACTGCAATACATTAGTATTAGATCTTGGTTCAAGTCCCCTAGGAGAACTGATAAAATGTGTAAAAAAAAGTTATTTACATTTTTAAGAGTGTAACGAAAATATTAAAAGTTCAAAAAACCTCCCATTTTTCCCCAAGCACAATGTAAAAAAATAAAAAAAAAATTGGTATCTCTGCGTCCGAAAAAGTCAGAACTATTACAATATGGCATTATTTAACTTGCCTGGTGAACACGTAAAAAAAAAAAACATTTAAAACACCAGAATCGTTGTTTTTTTTGTCACCTTAGCACTAAAAGAATGAAATAAAAAGTGATCAAATAATCGTATGTACCCAAAAAAATGGTGCCATTAAAAACTACAGCTCGTCCCGCAAAAAATAAGCGATCACACCGCTCAATCGATGAAAAAATATGGCTCTCAGAATGTGGTGAAACGGAACAAATTATTATATCTTATTTTTAACAAATAGTTTTTCCTTTGTGAAAGTAGTAAACTATGAAATCATTTTTTACTATTTTCTGTTGCCTAAAATATGGGTGTGTCTTTTAGTCCAAAAAATACAGTAATAATATTTATATCTACACCATATCTAATTGACAACAGTCCTAAATAAACTACATTCAGTATATATTTGGTATTTGACGTATGACGGATACCAACAGTGTTCAACTGATACCATGGACCATTGGGTTCCATCATGGTTTTCATTATGTTGACAGAAAGTAGCTCTGCGTGCAGTCAAATCTGATGCAAATGTGAACAGAGCCTTATTAATACAATCACCACAAGAGATTTGAAAACCATTGAAACACAGAGGAATATCCCATGATAAGTTTTTGTCAAAAAACCAAGCAAACTACACCGCGTTCCAAATTATTATGCAAATGTTATTTTTCGCAGATTTTCCTAAATAGTCGATGCAAATGACAGTCAGTATAATCTTCAAGCCATCAACCATTGGAGCATAAGGGTATGTTCACACGTAGAGTCAAAAACGTCTCAAAATACGGAGCTGTTTTCAAGGGAAAACAGCCCCTGATTTTCAGAAGTTTTTTGAGCAATTCGCGTTTTTCGCTGCGTTTTTGCAGCGTTTTCGCAGCGTTTTTTACGTCTGTTTTTGGAGCTGTTTTCATTGGAGTCTATGAGAAAACGGCTCCAAAAACGTCCCAAGAAGTGTCCTGCACTTTTTTTGACGAAGATATAATTTTACGAGCCGTTTTTTGACAGCGACGCGTAAAATGACAGGTCGTCGGCATAGTACATCGTAAAGCCCATTGAAAGTAATGGGCAGATGTTTGCCGACGTATTGGAGACGTTTTTCAGCCGTAATTCGAGGCGTAAAACGCCTCCATTACGTCTGAAAATAGGTCGTGTGAACCAAGCCTAATGCAAATTTTATTGAACAAATCTCCTAAATGATAACAGATTGTTTTTTAGTAGTAAAAAACTCAAAATGCACTGTTTCAAATTATTATGCACAACAGAGATCAAAACATTTGAAAGGTTGTAAAGAGAACTAAAATGGTAATTTGTTGAATTTGCAGCATCAGGAGGTCATATTTACAGAAATCAGCAAGCCAAGTTACATGTTAACATAGGACCCCTTCTTTGATATCACCTTCACAATTCTTGCATCCATTGAATTTGTGAGTATTTGGACAGTTTCTGCTTGAATATCTTTGCAGGATGTCAGAATAGCCTCCCAGAGCTTCTGTTTTGATGTGAACTGCCTCCCACCCTCATAGATATTTTGCTTGAGGATGCTCCAAAGGTTCTCAATAGGGTTGAGGTCAGGGGAACATGGGGGCCACACCATGAGTTTTATGCCCATAGCAGTCAATGACACAGAGGTATTCTTTGCAGCATGAGATGGTGCATTGTCATGCATGAAGATAATTTTGCTACGGAAGGCACGGTTCTTCTTTTTGTACCACGGAAGAAAGTGGTCAGTCATAAACTCTACGTACTTTGCAGAGGTCATTTTCACACCATCAGGGTCCCTAAAGGGGCCTATCAGCTCTCTCCCCATGATTCTAGCCCAAAACATGACTCCGCCACCTCCTTTCTGACGTTGCAGCCTTGCTGGGACATGGTGGCCATTCACCAACCATCCATTACTCCATCCATCTGGACCATCCAGGGTTGAACGGCACTTATCAGTAAACAACACGGTTTGAAAATTAGTCTTTATGTATTTCTGAGCCCACTGCAACCGTTTCTGCTTGTGAGCATTGTTTAGGGGTGGCCGAATAATAGCTTTATGCACACTTGCAAACCTCTGGAGGATCCTACACTTTGAGGTTCGCGGGACTCCAGAGGCACCAGCGGCTTCAAATACCTGTTTGCTGCTTTGCAATGGCATTTTAGCAGCTGCTCGCCTAATCCTCTTAATTTGTCTGGCAGAAACCTTCCTCATTATGCCTTTATCTGAACCAAGCAGTCTGTACTCTGAATCAGCCACAAATATTTTCACAGTATGATGATGACGCTTACGTTTTCTTGAAATATCCAATGTTTTCATACCTTGTCCAAGGTATTGCACTATTTTGCGCTTTTCGGCAGCAGAGAGATCCTTTTTCTTTCCCATATTGCTTGAAACCTGTGGCCTGCTTAATAATGTGGAACATCCTTCTTAAGTAGATTTCCTTTGATTGGGCACACATGGCAAACTAATTATCACAGGTGTCTGAGATTGATTACAATAATCCAAAGAGCCCTTAGGCTGGGTTCACACGACCACATTAACGTCCATAATGGACGGACGTATTTCGGCCGGAAGTCCCGGACCGAACTCAGTGCAGGGAGCCGGGCTCCTAGCATCATAGTTATGTACGACGCTAGGAGTCCCTGCCTCTCTGCAGGACAACTGTCCCGTACTGTAATCATGTTTTCAGCACGGGACAGTAGTTCCACGGAGAGGCAGGGACTCCTAGCATCGTACATAACTATGATGCTAGGAGCCCGGCTCCCTGCACTGAATTCGGGCCGGGACTTCCGGCCGAAATACGTGCGTCCATTACGGACGTTAATGTGGTCGTGTGAACCCAGCCTAAGACACAATACCATCCATGAGTTTAATTGAAAAACTAATAATTAAATGTTTATGACACTTAAATCCAATGTGCATAATAACACGGTGTATGCACCCTTTATAAGAGAGCTATGGTCAGCTAGGGTTTTTACATCAGCAGCCAGACGTGAGTAGATAAAATAGAAGAGAGCAAAGAATGAAGTGACATGTATAACAGTAGTGATACTACCTCTGGCACTCTGTGTAGACTATTGGGTGCTCTTGGTAGGGTTCCACCCCGTAGATCATAGAATGACAAACTAGAGCACTCCGTAGTAATAAATTGCAGTATTCTTTTATTCAGAGTAGCGCAAAAAGGTATTGCTTTACTTTATCCTTCTATCACATATATAAAAGTGAGATTTAATAAGTCGATTACCAAATGATGGATGCTAAATCTACAGACAGTGAAATGACTACATATAAACAATGGAGGTATAACATAAAACGATTATGTCAACCATTTACAATAAAATTCTCATATAATGATAAGTTTCAAGTATTGCTACAAAGTGGAGCTACACTTTATATATCCATAAAGGGTTAGTTTTTACCAAATATGCTAACAATAGATGTAATTTGGTGCGGCCACCGGCGTCTTCCTTCTGTCCGCCACACTATTTTCCCAGGATATATGCGCTGTGCTCTAGTCTCTGTCCAGAGGGTGCGTGCGCTGACTTTTTAACCCCTTCCCGCTTTGGCCACTTTTGACCTTCCTGACAGAGCCTCATTTTTCAAATCTGACATGTTTCAATTTATTTGGTAAGAAATTCGGAATACTTTCGCCTATCCAAGCGATTCTGAGATTGTTTTCTCGTGATACATTGAACTTTATGTTACTGGCATAATTTGCTCGATACATTCAGTATTTAATTGTGAAAAACACCAGAATTTTGCCAAAAATTTGCATTTTCCTAAATTTAAATGTGTCTGCTTGTAAGACAGGCAGTTATACCACACAAAATTGTTGCTAATTAACATCCCCCATATGTCTACTTTAGATTGGCATCGTTTTTTGAACATCCTTTTATTTTTCTAGGACGTTACAAGGCTTAGGACTTTAGCGGCAATTTCTCACATTTTCAAGAAAATGTCAAAAGGCTATTTTTACAGGGGCCAGTTCAGTTGTGAAGTGGCTTTGAGGCCCTTATATCTTAGAAACCCTCAATAAGTCAACCCATTTTAAAAACTTCACCCCTCAAAGTATTCAAAACAGCATTTAGAAAGTTTCTTAACCCTTTAGACGTTTCACAGAAATTGAAGCAAAGTAGAGGTGAAATTTACAAATTCCATATTTTTGCAGAAATTCATTTTTAATCCATTTTTTTTGTAACACAGAAAGTTGATCAGAGAAACGCAACTCAATATTTATTGCCCAGGTTCTGCAGTTTTAGGAAATATCACACATGTGGCCCTAGTGTGATAATGGACAGAAGCACAGACCTCAGAAGCAAAGGAGCACCTAGTGGATTTTGGGCCTCCTTTTTATTAGAATATATTTTAGGCACCATGTCAGGTTTGAAGGGCTCTTGCGGTGCCAACCCATTTGGGAAACTACACCCCTCAAGGAAATTATCTAGCATTTTAACACAGGTTTATTGCAGAAATTATTGGAAGTAGGCTGTGAAAATGAAAATCTACATTTTTTCAAAGAAAATGTAGGTTTAGCAAATTTTTTTCTAATTTCCACAAGAACTAAAGGAGAAAAAGCACCACAAAATTTGTAAAGCAATTTCTCCCGAGTAAAACCCCACATGTGGTCATAAACGACTGTTTGGACACACAGCAAGGATCAGAAGAGAAGGAGCGCGATTTGACTTTTGGAGCACAGATTTTCTGGATTGGTTTCTTGACACCATGTCGCTTTGCAAATCCCCTAAGGTACCAAAACAGTGGAAACTACCCAAAAGTGTCTCCATTCATGAAACTACACCCCTTGAAGAATTCATGTAGTGAGAATTTTGATCCCCACAGTTGTTTCATAGATTTTATTAGATTTGGCCAGTGAAAATAAAAAAAATCCTTTTTCTTCAATAAGACGTAGCTTTAGGTCCAAATTTTTCATTTTCTCTATAAATAAAGGGGAAAAAAAACAACATTTGTAAAGCAATTTCTCCCGAGTACAGCAATACTCCACCTGTTGTCATAAAGTGCTGTTTGGGCACACAGTAGGGCTCAGAATGGGAGGAGTGCCATTTGGCCTTTGGAGTGCAGATATTGCTGGATTGGTTTCTGGTCGCTATGTTGCATTTGAAAAGCCCCTGTGGGACCAAAACAGTGGAAACCCCCCAGAAGTTACCCCATTTTGGAAACTACACCCCTCAAATTATTCACCTAGGGGTGTAGAGAGCACATTAAGTCTGCAGGTGCTTTGCAGAAATTAGTGTGCACTCGATGTTGCAGAGTGAAAATGGGATTTTTTTCCATAGATATGCCAACATGTGGTGCCCAGCTTGTGCCACCATAACAAGACAGCTCTTTCATTATTGTGATGTGTTTCCCGGTTTTAGAATCACCCTACATGTTGCCCTAATCTTTTGCCTGGATAGTCGACCAGGCTCAGGAGTGAAAGAGCACCATGCGAAGTTGAGGACTAATTTGCCGATTTGCAAAGTATGGTTCACAATTGCAGAGGCTCTGATGTGAAATAATAAAAGAAACCCCGGAGAAGTGACCCCATTTTGGAAATTGCACCCCTCAAGGCATTTATTAAGGGGTGTAGTGAGCATTTTCACCCCACAGGTCTTTTCCATAAATGATTGTGCTGTGGATGGTGCAAAGTAAAAATTTTAATTTTTCCCTAGTTATGCCATTTCAGTGGCAAATATGTAATGTCCAGCTTGTGCCACTGGAGACACACATCCCAAAATTTTTTAAAAGGGTACTCCCGGCTATGGCGATGCCATATATGTGGAAGTAAACGGATGTCTGGGCACGCTGTAGGGTTCAGAAGGGAGGGAGCGCCATTTGAATTTTGGAGCGTGGATTTTGCTTGGTAGTAGTTTTGTTTGGAGTTTTACTAGTATTTCAGTTTATAATGTGGGGGTATATGTAACCCGCACAGAGTACATCAGGGTCATAGTCAGGTAGTATAATAATGATGTTAAAAAACAATAAAATAATCTTTCGATATTTGTTACGCTGTGAAGCAATCCTTTATGCACAGGCCAGTGTCTCACTGATAAATGATGTCCTTATTTATGCAGCTTTTGGTCCTCACACACCTTTGCAGTTTGGGTAATCTTGCTGGGAAAGTGTTGTCCTGGTATAATATGGGCACCGTCGCTTCCAGCAGATATGTTTGGGCTCTACCTTTCCTGGTTCCCTAATTTTAGGGCCTTCATAAATCGCCTCTTGAAACAGTAATGCTCCCCTCGGGCCTGCAAACTGCATATTTTTTATTTCCTGACTTATTGGAGCCTTAACTAATTTTATTTTTTCATAGACGTAGTGATATGAGGGCTGTGTTTTTGCAGGATGGGCTGTAGTTATTATTGGTACCTTTTTTGGGCACATGCAACTTTTTGATCACTTTTGATCCTATTTTTTGGGAGGCAAATTGACCAAAAAACAGCAATTCTGGCATCGTTTTTTAGTTTTTTTTTATATACAGCATTCACCATGCATTATAAATTACATGCTAACTTTCTTCTGCGAGCCAGTAGGATTTCGGCAATACCTAATTTATAGCACTTTTTTTTTGTTTTACAACTTTTTGCACAATAAAATTACTTTTGCAAAAATAATGTATTTTTTCTGTCGCCATGTTGTAAGACCCATAGCTTTTTAATTTTTTAGTCGACAGAGCTGTATGAGGGCTTGTTTTTTTGCGAGATGAGTAAGGCTGGGTTCACACGACCTATTTTCAGGCGTAAACGAGGCGTATTATGCCTCGTTTTACGCCTGAAAATAGGGCTACAATACGTCGGCAAACATCTGCCCATTCATTTGAATGGGTTTGCCGACGTATTGTGCAGACGACCTGTAATTTACGCGTCATCGTTTGACAGCTGTCAAACGACGACGCGTAAATGGACTGCCTCGGCAAAGAAGTGCAGGGCACTTCTTTGCCACGTAATTTGAGCTGTTCTTCATTGAACTCAATGAAGCACTGCTCAAGATTTACGAGCGTCTCAGACGGCTCGCAAAATTCGAGGAGGAGCATTTACGTGTGAAACGAGGCAGCTGTTAACAGTCTGTCTTTTCACACGTAAATGCCTCTCATCGTGTGAACATACCCTTATAGTTTTTATAGGTACCATTTTTGGATACATGCGACATTTTGATCACTTTTATTAAAATTTTTGTAGGGCAAAGTGACCAAAAAACTGAAATTCTGGCATTGTTTTTTTTACGGGGCTTGTTTTTTTACGTTCACTGCGTGGAATAAATCACATAATATTTTTATATTTCAGGCCGTTACGGACGTGGCAATACCAAATATGTATGTTTTTTTCAATAATAAAAGATTTGATAAGGGAAAAAGGGCAAATGTGTTTTATTTTATTATTTGAAACTTTTTGAAATTTTTTTACACTTTTCTTTAGTGTTACTAGGGGACTTAAAGGTCCAATTGTCATATTTATTTTCTAAAACATTGCACTACCAATGTAGTGCAATGTATTAGATCTGTCAGTCATACACTTCGCCTCTGGGCGGGGCCTAATCGGCTTCCGTAACGGCAAAGCAGGAGGCCATTGTTAGGCCTCCTGTTGCCATAGCAGCAGTCGGCAGCCCTGCGATTGCAGGGCAGTGCTGCCGATCTACTGCCAACCACTAAGATGCAGCGACCGTTTTCGATCGGCAGGAATCTGAGCTAGCTCCAGTTCCTGCCATTATATGTGGATGTCAGCTGACATCCACCGCTGATGACGCCGGCTCAGCTCTTGAGCCGGCGCCATCTTGCCGGCGGCTACGGAATCCTTTTAGGCCCAGGCTAGTTTTAGGCCCCCCGGCTAGTGTTAGGCCTCCGGTTGCCTTTGCTGCTCCCGGAACCCCGGCAATTTCATGTAGCGATCGCTTTTGACTGCTGCATTTAAGGGGTTAATGGCAGGGATCGTAGCAAACTTCGGTCCCCGCCATCACCCCAAGGTGTCAGCTGTAACATGCAGCCGACACTCGGGGATGGTGGCACCGTCTCAGCTTCTGAGCCGGTGTCCACCATTTGTCGTATGGATACGGCAATATGCAAGAAGCACTAGCTTTCCATGACGTATCTATACGAGAAATGTCGGGAAGGGGTTAAGAAATGAAAACTCTGCTGTCTACTCCTAGCCAGTCCGCTGCACCTGTGGGCAACTTAAGGCAGCTTCCCCCCACAGGAAGGTGCTTAATCAAATAGGTTCCTAGCTTGTCTAGTTCCTGAGAAGGTGTTTGCTGCTCTTGTCTGTCCCTTTTCCTGGATCTGACCCATGGCTTGTTACCCCAACTTCGCAAGTACTCTGCCTGCCTCAACCATAACCTGTACTACAACCCGGCACGGACTCTGCCACCCCCAACCTTGGTACATACCTGACCACTCTCTCCGCCTGCCCCCTGGTGCCCGGTGTCTTTTAACCCCTGTACCGGCGTCACCTACACCAGGACCACTCCAAGAGGTAGCGATCTGGTGGTCTCCCCACAGCGAAGTCCAGACACCTGTACGAGGTTAAACGGTGAATACCGGGGAGTAGAAAGAAAAACTGCAGCACTCAGATGTCCAAAAAAGCAGATTTATTTACCAAGCATAAAAAGCTGCAACGTTTCAACCCCAAAGACTTTGCTTGACAAAGACCCTATAGGGGTTGAAACGTTGCAGCTTTTTATGCTTGGTGAATAAATCTGCTTTTTTGGACATCTGAGTGCTGCAGTTTTTCTTTCTACTGCTGTGTACAAGTTGTCCCGTTGGAACTGGGACATTTATACTGCTTGCACCGTCCCTGACTGGGATATTTACCTTGTTCCCCTCTGGAGGAATTCTGTTGGTCGTGCTGCTGATTTCCTTCACATTGAATACCGGGGAGATCACTTAAAAAACGCCCTTAGTAGTGGCTAAAAGACAAACCGGTTAGGTGGCACAGTGGGTTCACAACCCGCAATACATTACACTCGGCATGATAATAATAATAATAATATAGCCATGAAGACAAAGCATTGAAATATATGCCTTTTCTTCCAAATAACTTAGTGTTAAATATGGGTTTACAGAAAATCTTATAACACAGGGCTTATTGGTTCCTCTTTGTCCACTGTCTCCAAAGCTAACCAAAAATGGTCGGTACGACTGCTGGGAGGCAACGTAATATGCTGTTTATGGGGAAGGAATCAGAATGTTCATGCTTGTTTTCCCAGTGGCATGGCTGTCAGCTATTAGGGGATATCTGATATTAGGTTAACATGACAAACAACTCCTTTCAATAATAATTCATTAAAATTTTTACAATTCAGATTTTAAAAGACTCCTTGGCATCTGGAATTATTTAATGTAGTCACATGACTCTATTAAAAATTATCTTTCCCTCGCGCCCACAGTTTATGGCAGTCTGTACTGTGCTCTTAGGCTATGATTGTAGATTGTCAATCATTTGGGTAGCTATGTACTTAGCGATAGGCAGGATTTTTAATTTTACATGCATTCCTATTTCTACTTTTTCAATTCTCCAGATGCCAATGAGAACCTTACTGGTATTAATGTATACTAGTAGTCATGGTACAAAGTAGCTTCAGAATAGAATTTCACTCCGGCTAGGCAGTTTTTGCAGGGTAAATCTCACTGACGGCACCAAGCTACATTGTCTTCTTTATGTAAATCTGAAAAAAAAAGAATGAAACTAGAGTACAGGATGATCTGTCCATTTCTATTTCAGGCTTTCTTGTCTGAGTCCAGGATGTGTCCACTCATATTTCCGTGTTTGTTTGTGCACAGTACAAGTGATATATTGAGGTGTCAACAGGAAAAGCTATGACGTCTACTAGCGAAGAGGTTGCCAAAGAGTGATGACCAGTACAGGAGATAAATTCCTGTGAATACAATTTTTTCCTTTTATAGATTGTTTCTGTAGTTCTGAGTAATGTAGTAAAATATTAGAAGCATTAAACATGCTTCTCATTGACGGTGAAGATGTCTACAGGGACGTGTCTGCCACGAAGAGAATAATGATCAGATCGTTTCCATTAAATTATAGTGCTGTCCTATCCTACACTGGGAAGTATCTCCTACGACTGAAATTTTTTTGGCTTAATAGGAAAGTTTTACTAGGACATTACTAAAACTTGCATCATTCCAGCAATCACAATATGATGACCTTATTTTTAGGGAAGTGTGGGATGAACATGAAGAATTTCTAAGATTTTAGAGGATTAAATTTGGATTGTGAAATATAATTTCTTAAGCAATGAGAAACAGCTGGCCTGTGGAATATGTCATATGCACTGACTAACAAATATTCAACATAATGTTCTTAAATGAATGTACTCAGCATTTACTTGTTTTTTTTCAATAATTAAGATGTACAAGTTTTGCTGTTGTCACATGCCATAGATGCCAAGCTATTAAAGGGTAACTAAACATTTGAGAAACTTAAATAGAAAGTCTATGAGCCCGTAGTCTGATATATCGGCTTTCCGGAAAAAGCTGAACATAAAACTAAACTATGACATGTCAGAAGTTTGTCAAACGTTTAGTTACACTTTAATGACACAGAACCTTACAAGTGGAACTATAAATAACATAAAAGTTTGTAATCTGATGATGATTATGATGGTGATTATTATTATTTTAGTGGCTTAGGCTCTGTTCACACCGTTTCTTACAGTGCCATGATCACTGTGATCGATCCATTTTCTGATGGATCAAAATGGACAGTGACAGATCCCATTGACTTTAAAGGGGTCTATCAGGGTACTAATATTTTGATGGCAAGAATATCACTGCAGACTGCACTATTCTTGTCCATCAAAAATACTGAAAAGCTTGACAGAACGCTTATACCGCAGTGTGAAAACAGAGCCTACTACCCTCTAAAATAATTAACAAAAACAAAAGACAGCATGACATGTACTATATATAACAGTGCTATAAAACATACAGTATCTATTTTTCTGCCATATGACTCCAAATAACATGCATTAGTTATGTTACATATATTTTGTATAGGTTGTCCATTGTCAATGATTTTGCTAACATGAAAAAGTTAGTGTGCTGCGCTATTGTTTTCGTTAAAAAAACTGAAACCTAGCGGAACGGAGGCAAACTGAAACAATAAAAAATACTTTCCACTTGTCTTTCCGTTCATCTGATGGAACAGATGAACGGAAAGCCAATCGGAAGGCCAATGTGAACATGTCCTTAGACCTGGCAGGTTTTTATCAGCTATTGGGAGATGTTGGCAGAGTATAAAATACACCTATGGTCCCGTCTCTAAGATTTCATTTTGCATGAGTGATTATGGGAATAATATATTGTAGTTATTTGCATTCAAAGGAGTTCAAACAAGACGACTCTTTCAAAGCTATAATGCCAGCACAAGACAAAATCCTTCTTAGAGTAAATCCCTACCCTTGGCTTGCTCTTAGAATGTCTGGAGTTACCTAGGTTCTCCACAAATTTTGTGGACAGACCTAGAAAATAATCTGTAATCTAGTAGTGAGTGATTCAGAGCTGTGGTTTTTCTCTTCAGATAGAGTTGTTAATACTGAATGTTTTTTTTGTGAGGCCGGATCTTGGCATATTCAGCACATATGAGGCTTTTGGCTGCACCCTTTGTACATTTTGGTTTCTGAACTCTTTGTCTACAATAAGAGACAAATTACTCACCTTCGGAGTTCATAAAATGCACATCAGTTCTGTTATTAACTCTCATACAGACAGTAAGTAGATTTCCTAGAATTAAAAGTCAGAAAATAAGAACAAAAAATTTTCAGAAACTTTTGTTTGCTCAATTTTGGAGCATAAATGTACGATTGAATAAAAGGACAGGTTACAGAAAAATAAATGTAATATTTAACAAGATGTCATGTGTGCTAAAGTTATTATGAACGTGGGTTGCTGTCATCTGGGCCAAGTCCCAAGATAATTGATGGCAAGTTGTGATCCCCACTTGTTCCAACCATATATGATTACTGGGATCTAAGATGGTTGGACTTGCCATTGTGCCTACTGTGCATAGCTATGAAAATATCTGACCATAAGTATATTTATACACACACAGTCTAAAGCTGTGGGTGGGTATAATATGAAATGCCTCTATGCTACATATTTAAAGATTAAGGTTATAATGTCCATATTTAGGAAAATCAAACACAATAGAAACCTTGCGGCCAGTAGCTTTCTTAGTCAACTCAATTCTTCACTAAAACTTCCCTCTCTGCCACTCAAAAGGGTTTTACAGGATTTGAAAAACATGGTTGTTTTCTTCTAAAAATATTGCTACACAAGTCCACAGTTTGTATGTGGTATTGCAGTTTAGCCCCATTCACTTTAATGGAGCTGAGCTGCAATACCAGACACAACGTGTGGACAGGTGTGGCACAGTTTGTGGAAGAATAAAGACCCTTTAAAGGGACTGTCTGGTTTATTAAACCCCTTATCAAATACAATTTTAGAGGTGTTGAATTAATACATGGAGGTTCCCTGTCAAGACCCTTATCTGTTAGCCACACTGAGAACAGTTATAAAGAGCATTTCTTAAGGGGGTTTTACACAGGACGATTATCAGGCAGACGAGCGTTCATAGAACGCTCATTGCCGATAATTGCCCTGTGTAAACAGGGGAACAATCAGCAAATGCTCGTTCATCTGCTGATCGTATCGTTTAAAAAAGGTAAAAGATTATCGGCAGCACATCTCCTTATGTAAACAGGGAGACGCGCTGCCGACATGATAATAATGGATGGGGACAGTGGCGTAACTACCGCCGTAGCAGCAGTAGCGGCTGCTACGGGTCCCGCGGCATGAGGGGGCCCGTGTCGCCCGCCGGCACGGGCCCCCACCATGGCCGGAGGCTCCGCTAGCAGCCGCTATGGCGGCTACAGCGGGACGCCACTGAACAGTACGGCAGAGCAGGGAGGTATCTCCCCACTCTGCCATTAAACAAAAGACATGTATCCCCTATCCACAGGACAGGGGATACATGTGTGATCGCTTGCATTGATAGGGAGAACGGGGGACTGAAAGTCCCCTGAAGTTCTCCATCACAAACCTCGGACTTCCGGGGTCTGTGTCGTCAGCTCCGGAGAAATGAATGGAGCGCCGGTCCCGCTTGTGCGCATGCGTGACCAGCGCTCCTTTCATTTTTATTGAGCTGCCGACACAGACGCCGGAAGTCAGAGGTTAGTCATGGGGACTTTCAGTCCCCCGTTCTCCCTATCTCTGCCAGCGATCACACATGTCTCCCCTATCCTGTGGATAGGGGATACATGTCTTTTATTAGGACACACTGTAGGTCGCATTTTTTTGGGAGGGGGGACGCTGTATGGCGTTCCCTACAGGGGGGGGCTGTATGGCGTTCCCTACAGGGGGGACGCCAGACAGCCCCCTCTGTAGGGAACGCCAGACAGCCCCCTCTGTAGGGAATGCCAGACAGCCCCCTCTGTAGGGAACGCCATACAGTCCACCCCTGTAGGGAACGCCATACAGTCCCCCCTGTAGGGAACGCCATACAGTCCCCCCTGTAGGGAACGCCAGACACCCCCCTGTAGGGAACGCCATACAGTCCCCCCGTAGATAACGCCATACAGCCCCCCCATAGATAACGCCATACAGCCCCCTCTGTAGATAGCGCCATACAGCCCCCTCTGTAGATATCTACAAAGGGGGCTGTATGGCGTTATCAAAAGGGGGGGTTTGTAAAAAAGGCACTATCTACAAGGGGGGGGGGTTGTGTGACACCCGGGGGAGAGGGGGCCCCAGTCAAAAGTTTGCTATGGAGCCCAGTCTTTCCTAGTTACGCCCCTGGATGGGGACAAGCGATCGGAGTAACGACCACTCGTCCCCATCCTTAGCTCCGTGTGACAGGAGCAAAACGAGCGACGTTCAACGATGTCTCGTTGAACGGCGCTCACTGCACTGGCCGCTTATTGGCCGGTGTAAAAGGACCTTTACTCTGTAGAACCCAGGATACATGTGCATTGTATTGACAGCCCATTGATTTAAAAAAGAATGGCCTAACACTTCATTTCACCTGTGGTGGCGCCATGGTGAGAGCTACTGCATATCTATAAAGGGAGTTATTGTGCTAGCTTTCAGTTCCAAATCACATTTCCTTTTTTTGTGCCCAAACCTTAATTTATGTAGTTTATTGATATTGAGAAGATGTGTACCGCCTGTTGAGTTCTAGGAACACAACAATAGTTCAGTTCCTCGTCACATTCAACGCCTCTGTTTCACCCTCTGCTGCAGCCGCAGCCTTCTCCTAGCTTAACCCTGAGCATTCGTTTACAATGTCCAAATATATAATTTATTCCCCTTAAATTCAGTTTTGGCCTGACAACAGGTCATTCGGACCCGCAGTCAATCTGCCCTTGTTGTAATAACTCCAGCATTTTTCTTTCCTGTGTGTTCTACTGCCAACATCTAGGATGGACCTATTTTATTTTCTTCAAAATTTCCAAGAAGGATCAAGTAGTAACAAGATGATTGATTTTCCCTCAATGAGGTTCAGAGGCTAACAATTCTTTATAACAGAAGCAATCAACTGCTTAAAGCACAAAACTCAACAATCGAACATAGTTCCAAGGTCTCATAACTCTTGAATCCATTCACAGGATACATATAACTGTGTACTTCTGAGTGATTCAAGAATTATTAGCTTTATTTTATATCACTTTTAACACTGTTTTGCATTATTAGTTTTATGTTCTATGTGTCCAATGTTTTATAAAGTCCTGTATACAGGGTGACATATCATATATGTACCCTGTAAAGCTGAACAGAGGCCCTGTAGGAAAGGGGGTCTCCTTACAAAGGATGCAGTACTTCCTGCCGTCTACTAGATTGCATATTAGGAAGATACACTAACTATTCCCATGGTGCATTGAAGGATTGCAATCCATCCCAAAAAATTAGCACAATGTTGAGAGTCACAAGGGTGCACCTCAATTATGAGAACACTCTTTTTGAGTGTTATTAGACAAGTGAATGGAAGGGATTCAAACCTGTTGCGATTTAAGGGTCTACTAATTGTATGACCCTCACCTAAGGGAGGTGACCGGGACAAGAGATTCCAAAAAGCAGGCAAAGTGGATATTTCGTTTGGTATCTATTTTGCCTCAAAGTCTCAATCAGAAGTTGACGCGTATTTGTTTAATTTAATTCCTGGTCTGTATTGAATTTTTGCTGTTGAGGGATTTCGTTTTATTATGTTTCTGTTCCTGTTTGGTAACCACAGTGTTCTGACTAACCTCAGTAACCCATTAATACCACACAGTGCTGTAAACTATATTACTAGCTAATACAACACACGTTGTTAAAATATATTTGAAAAATTGGGACGTGATCTCTGGGAGTGATCTGACTGAAACCAGGATTTCCCAGGACTCCCTTATAGTTTACCATGGTTCACTTTGTGGTCTATCTTTTATACTCACCTTGGTTTCCTCACGGAATCTCTGGTGTGTCATCTGGCCGCCATAGACCATTTGCAGGTGTTGACACAACACAATGGTTTGAGTTTCCTTTATAACTGTAATAGGAAGATCGATGCATGGGAATAACACACTTACCTCTACACTAAATAGCATCCTGGATCCCTTAATAACCACACTGGCCTCTCCTGTATGTCAGGTGTAGTGGGTTACGTCACAAGTTACGTGCTGTGACTACCTAAGTGATTGCCACTGACCAATTGAGGCTATTAATCCGCACTCGTTGTTAGTGTCACTCCGTAAACAGATGGAATACCTATATGGTTAAGAAACTGTGTTTCACTTAAATGGACATGGTCAGGAAGGGTTGTGTCAGTCTCTTATAATTGTGTTTCAGTTAGTTTTTTAACTTTAAAGCGTGACTTGCTGTACCGGTCCAGCATCCCTATTCCTCAGATTGATCGGGAGTAGATGGAGGGGAAGGTTTTGTTCAGCTTTATTAGTATGCTGAATTCAAACAGGTGCATTTACCAGCCCAGGACACCACAAACATGTGGCTATGGCTACATGCCCTAAAAATTTTATGAACTGATCTGTTCTATTGCCAAATAATAAAACCACATAAATTGCGGTAGAAACACGTTTGGGGAAAATTTAGAGAATAGTCCAGGGTCTTACTAGGGGGAGACTTAAAGGGTCGCCCTTTCTGGGGTGAATGCTCTATCAGGGCTTTACTGGGAATGGGTGAGAGGGATATTTATGGTGACAGCCTCTATACATTACTGGATGAAGGAACGGGAACATGTGGCGATGTTAAACTTGCTAATCTTTAACATGAATACAAATTGGTTCTAAGAAATGTGTAGTGGTGATCAGTTAAACTAACCCATTATCATTACCCTGTTCCTATGTCTATAGTTTTTTATTTGATATGTTTTGTGGAATGAGTAATACTCTTTTGGTGATTTGTTATTTTACATAGTTACATAGTTTGTACGGTTGAAAAAAGACACATGTCCATCAAGTTCAACCAAGGGATGGGAAAGGGGAAGTAAAAAATTTCTACACATAGGAGCTAATATTTTTTTGTTCTAGGAAATTATCTAAGCCTTTTTTAAAGCCATCTACTGTCCCTGCTGTGACCAGCTCCTGCGGTAGGCTATTCCATAAATTCACCGTTCTTACAGTAAAGAAGGCTTGTCGCCTCTGCAGGTTGAACCTTTTTTTCTCCAGACGGAGGGAGTGCCCCCTTGTTTTTTGAGGGGGTTTTACATGGAACAGGATTTCACCATATTTTTTGTATGCGCCATTCATATATTTATATAAGTTAATCATGTCCCCCCTTAGTCGTCTTTTCTCAAGGCTAAATAGGTTTAGTTCTTTTAATCTTTCCTCATAACTTAGATTCTCCATGCCGCTTATTAGCTTTGTTGCTCTTCTTTGTATTTTTTCCAACTCCAGGGCATCCTTTCTATGAACTGGAGCCCAGAACTGAACTGCATATTCTAGATGAGGCCTCACTAATGCTTTGTAAAGTGGTAATATTACATCCCTGTCCCGCGAGTCCATGCCTCTTTTGATACACGACAATATTTTGCTGGCCGTTATATAAAATTTTTAACTGTTTAAAGTAAAAGTACTCTCTCACAGTTTTATTTTTCATTTATTTTACATATACCATTCTAAACTGAGCATAGATTACCAAAAACAATATTAATTTGATAACATGCATCATGCAAGTATTTAAAGTAGACAAACAAAATTATATTTTAAAAAGTTTAAAAGTAAAATTGTATCTGGAAAGTTATTGCACACATCACATCCCGATATAAACAGAAATATATAGCAGGGTCATTCAATTATAATCACCAGTGTTATTGATATTGATGAATAAAGTGGACGATTATTTATAGATTTAAATAGCAAGTAATGATCTAAAAATGTATCGTGCCCCTACATCCAATGAACTAAACGCCACTAACCAGAGTAACTTGGATCCACAGTATCGTGACCAATTTACCCCGTCTGAGTTATGTACTCTACCCAATGTAGCTTCCACATTTCACAAGCTGTTATTGGTATTGACGGGCCTGGCAAAGAGACCTGGCTAGTTTCTTAATGCACTGCTACGTCATACAATAAACCATCTTATTTTTATGTCTTATGGTATCAACCTTTTTTCCTTGGATACATCATGACTATTAACAGCTTTGTATAACTTAAACCTTCTGGGTACCTCTATTTTTTTATTGAATATATAAATTTATTTGAGAAGGGGCTGCTGTTGCCTTTATATAAGATACATTAGAGTTGTCAGGTGAATAACATTTTATTATTCTGTGATTTGTAATTGATATGTTACTCCTCTATCGGTGCATTTCCTTCTAGCATTTCCAAGCTATCTTGACCTTGTCTTTAGCATTGAGTTTTGCTAATGCCACTTCTATAGCTTATTATGAGTTCTTTCAAGATTTAAGTTTAAAGCAGATTTTTTTTGCTTCAAATAAAACTTTTCAGAAGTGTCTGGTAGTGGCTTGTTTCTCTCCCTATTGAAATAAACATGCATGATTGGACGAGTGTGCTTGTTTATGGGGAGGTTGGAGGAGAAAGCTAGCAGTTGAATGAGCATTCGATCAACAGCTATCTTATGTGTATGAGCAGCTCCAATGGGTTCTTCGCAATTATACAATATCTGCAAATGGGATCAAAAAGGTAAAGATAATGACTTGTGCAATATACTTACTCTTTCGCTACAGTCCCCTGCCGCTGGTCTTGTGCATACCCCGCCACATCTGTTGCTTCTTCATGCATGGTGACGTGGCTTCTTTATTGACAACACTACTGGTCAATTGACACAATTTGTGTCACATAGGGTGCGTGGACCCAGTGGGCCGTACCGCCTTGACGGTATGGCAGCTAGCCAACAGGATACAAGTAAAGTCAATAGTTTGAATAGGTGTACCTGTGGTAACTTCAGACAGTAGCAAGATAGGCTCGGATGGGACCTTGGCAGCAGGCAGACACCAGGTGTGGTGTAACAAGGCAGATGTAGTACTCAGCACAACACAACACCAACTCTCAACGGCACTAGGACCAGGATAGCACGGGATACAGGATACAGAAAGCAGGAACGGGAACACTGGGAGCTGGAAAACACTTAAGGGACCATTTGCAAAGACTAACATAGGTAACAACAACAACAACATTCAGGCAATGCAGGAAGGGGCAGGGCCCTTCTTATAGCCCAGGGTGCTCATGGAGAGTGAAGTGGAAGTGAGCACTGGCATCTCCTGAGGAGGAGATGCGGGCCAGTGCTCACTGATCCATGGCTGTAGCCGTCAGGAGGTGTGTAAACCTGATGGCCCGCGGCCATGGGTGTTACACTTTGACACACTTTGGCCAATCGCTGGCCACAGTTTTCCTAACTGATGTTACCAATATGGCCTACGATTAGTAGAGTAGTGGAGAACACAATACCAGAGGTAGAGACTAGAGCGCAATTGGTAAGAAAGTATATGGCACTGTTTAACATTTTTACGAATTCTGAGCATATATGCTGATATTACAGAAAAATATAACTTTAATTAACATCAAACTGGTCAATGAACAATGTTATGACAGTAGTCACAGTTGTGATTTGACTATCAGTATTCTTTTGTGAAGCACAATAAACATAGAGTAAGATACAGGGTTGCCATTCTTCTTTATTGTAATTTTTTTTTTTTTAAACTATGGAATGACACCTGCATAGATAACACCTAAAAGTTTTTTCCTATCTGGATAACCTATATTTTTTACATTTTGACTTGAACTATGATTATGGCTACAATGAACACTATTGAGCTTCAGGACTAAGCTACATTAGTGACTGAGCTTCTCTTTTTAAGAAAAACACATCTAGAGTTGTAAAAAAAAAAAAAATGGCAGGAATCAAGGCATGCTCCATTATATGACATATAATGGAGATGTTATCCCCCTACAATAAAGTGTTAGGGGGAGAACCCGATATATCGGCACACAAAGTGTCAATGGCTCCATATGAAAGAACTGCAGTGACGCTGTGTGCCGCCGTACAGCTTCCTGAAAAAAAGGTTTGGGATCTAACACATACTTATACAAAATTAAATCACTCAAGGATCATCAACCTGGTTCTGCTAGGAAATGGTGATTCCTTCAAAATGAAAAACTACTTTCAATATTACCTTCAAGGCCCCTTCAATCATCTGCCAAGATGCCCAGAGTCATCCCGTTACTAATCATATTGCGGGGTGGCGGTAACAGCGTCCTAAATGTATTAAGAACCAAGCACCTACCAAACAGCACCTAGAGGTTAAAAACATGAAAATGACAATAAAATTTGCAATGACAATGTCCAGACTACATATCACATGTAACGCTGGCGGCTGCCGTTCACCACTATCCGACTTCTCCTTCTGACCGCCAACATCTGTGCGCCGGCCTCCTCCTCCTCCTCGAGGACACGGCATGTACTGCTTCCGTCCATTGCTCACTCCCGTAGGGTGCGCGCGCGCGCACGCCCTGGTGTCCTCTTAAAGGGCCAGTATGCGCACCATTAGAATCTTCCCCAGCCTATCCCTGTGCACCCTGTCCTAAATAAGTCTATCCTGCCCTCCTTCCTGTGCCTGAGCATTGTTGTTGTCTTCCTATGTTAGTTTAAAGAGGCTCTGTCACCAGATTTTGCAACCCCTATCTCCTATTGCAGCAGATCGGTGCTGCAATGTAGATAAGAGTAACGTTTTGTTTTTTTTAAAACGAGCATTTTTGGCCAAGTTATGGCCATTTTGATATTTATGTAAAAGAGGCTTTCTAAAGTACAACTGGGCGTGTTTAAAGTTAAAGTACAACTGGGCGTGTATTGTGTATGTACATCTGGGCGTTTTTACTTCTTTTACTAGCTGGGCGTTGTGTATAGAAGTATCATCCACTTCTCTTCACAACGCCCAGCTTCTGGCAGTGCAGACACAGCGTGTTCTTGAGAGATCACGCTGTGACGTCACTCACTTCCTGCCCCAGGTCCTGCATCGTGTCGGATGAGCGAGGACACATCGGCACCAGAGGCTACAGTTGATTCTGCAGCAGCATCAGCGTTTGGAGGTAAGTCGATGTAGCTACTTACCTGCAAACGCTGATGCTGCTGCAGAATCAACTGTAGCCTCTGGTGCCGATATGTCCTCGCTCGTCCGACACGATGCAGGACCTGGGGCAGGAAGTGAGTGACGTTACAGCGTGATCTCTCGAGAACACGCTGTGTGTCTGCACTGCCAGAAGCTGGGCGTTGTGAAGAGAAGTGGATGATACTTCTATTCACAACGCCCAGCTAGTAAAAGAAGTAAAAACGCTCAGATGTACATACACAATACACGCCCAGTTGTACTTTAACTTTAAACACGCCCAGTTGTACTTTAGAAAGCCTCATTTACATAAATATAAAAATGGCCATAACTTGGCCAAAAATGCTCGTTTTAAAAAAAAAAAAAACGTTACTCTTATCTACATTGCAGCACCGATCTGCTGCAATAGGAGATAGGGGTTGCAAAATCTGGTGACAGAGCCTCTTTAAGCAAATGGTCCCTTAGTTATATCCTGTTCCCAGTGTTCCCGTATACTGCAACTGTGTTTGTTCCTGAGCTGAAGTCCAGTGTTGGAGTTGCGTTTGTTCCATCTGCCACGTCCTGTATCATCTGCCACAGCAAGCGTCATCTGCGCCACAAATCATCTGTGCCAAAGCGTCTGCTACATCTCATGACTGTCTGGACGCTCATACAGGTACTCTTGTGCTAAGACTTTCCATTGACTGTTGTTTGGCCAGCTGCCACTCCTATTGCGGAGTGGGTCCACATACCCCAGAATCATGACATCACATATATGTCAGAGAGTATCACACATCAAAAATCACCTCAGATGCCAAAGCGTGTTTTCCCCAATGATTCTTCCGGGAGTAAAGCTGTCACATAATACTTCCTGCCCATTCCATTCACTTCCCTCCATTAGGTTTTATTTTAACCTGGAGATTCATTCTGCACATAGTGCCATTCCTCTTCTTTTGGCTTGTACAGTCTAATTTAATATCCTAAACCCACACGCTGGGACTAATTTTAATTAGTCTATTAATATGGCTGTATTTTTTTATGGATGTGGGTGGGTCAAACAGAATACAAAGACAAAAATTTATATATAGGGGGAAATATAAACCCACAATAAAAAGGAGCTATTATTAGGGTCAAATATGTGACTTCAATTCTTCAGCTCAGCAGTGCTACTCATACTTATTCGAATATTATTCAGATCAAGGTAATTGCTACCTACACATTCAATATCTTTATCCATTACCTGACATATGGTGCCAAAATGATAGATATCATCGTACGGTAATGTGGATACGTTTGTCTGGAATAAAACATTAGCCAATTACAAGACATCCAGTGTATTTCCTTTCCTTATTCACAAGGCGCCCTTAACAAGAATGTAAATATTTATTCCTCTCTGCACCCTCCTCCCCTAAAAAAAAAAGTTTCCAAATAACAACATAAAACTGTACCATATGTTAAGCCAACGGCTCTGCTTTACCTCACAGACAAAAGAGATTCTTAAACAGTCTCCTTTCAGCTTCCTGGGTGGAAAATCGCAGTCAGCATTTGTATATAAATATTATTACCCAGCTTGAGTTAACAAGCCAGGAAATAGTTTCAGCAGCACTGCTGCGGGTTCTATTCGAGGGAAATAACTCTTCGTAAAATGTCATGTTTGTAGAAAGTTTATCTCTTCTCTCTGTTTCATGGGACCAGCTGTAGAATAAGGGTTGATACCATTTTTGAGTCAATGTAAAACATTTTCTTGCTCCAATTCCCAGTCAGTTATTCATTATTGTTCTGTACATTGTCATTGTCACATAGGATCACTAAGCAGGTATAAGGAGTCAAATAATACGAATATAATATCTCATCTGTATTCCTGTGCTGTATTTACCGCATAATATATTCGACTAATCTAGCATCCAATAATTCGATTTTCTGGATTTATGTAGTTAATATTATTTAGTAGAGCCATATAACATATCCGACAAGTGTAGTGGAAATTATTTTTAATGATTCATGCTCATTTGTGCTTCAGAGAAGACATTCAGTGGCCACTATGTTAGATACACATCTCCACGCCTGGGTAGGATATCAGGTATCGTCACAAGAGCCTGAATTCTTTATGGCATGGCTTCTAGAAAGTGATGGAAATATTTCGTACAGATTCCGTTCGATGTTGACTTGCAGTTTTTGCAGATTTATTGGCTGCACATTTATTATGTAAATCTCCTATTCCACCATATCCCAAATGTGCTCTATTGGTTTGGTCGGATGGTGGCAATAGCCATTGGGGTCATAACCTATTAAATGCATTAAAATCTATTGTATAGAACATGATTAAAAATGCTGCAAGTCTTTCATTAATATGATTCACATGACTTGGAACACACGTTCCCTTATGTTTGTGGCTCACTTTATTTGATAAATGTGCCCCGATCATTACAGACTGCGGCGAGATTAGTGTGTGACAGGTTGTAGCGTGATCGTCACAATTTTTTTTTTTATTCCATGTCTTTTATTATTGATATATTTGTTACACAACAGTCATATGTGACTCAATGTTTTCCCAAGGACTGCAACTGTAGCACTTCCCAATTTCTGTGTATAGCCCTGGCTTAAAGAAGGAGAAATAAAATAAATCGCATATTGAGAGAGTGAAAAGGAGTAGAAAAAGCAACAAACCCATAAACCTTAATATTATCTTAATGTTAAACTATGCTCATCTTCCAAACCAACTAATTAATTCCATACTTCATTGTGTAGAATTTACTGGGGGGGGTGTATTTATTTTCAAGAGGCCTTCATTGAGGGGGGTGGTCTTAAATGGTCTCTAAATGATCTGCTTGAACTTGCATGCTCCCATTCTGCATCCTGTGTAATGAATTTAATTATCAACATTCCTTCAATAATGACGTGGTCTCATCTGTAGAGCACATTTATTGTACCTCTGCTTGCACAAATCGCATATGTGTGTCAAGGACAAAAAAAAACCACAAGGCTTTTGAATATATATACCGAGCAGTTTTTCCTAAAATATCCTCATAATATACTATATTGACAGTGTATGCACGTGGACTCCTCAGTTTCAGTTGCTCAATAGAATTTCTAGGCTTTGGGTCTGCTGAAATTACTATTTCAGTGGAGGAAGATAGTACTACTAGGTATCGGGAAGCGGGGCGGCAGAGCTAAAGAGAGTGGGACCGTAAAGTACTCAGGCACGTGGGACGCGATGCTGCCTGCCCACAGTTACTGATAGGAACACAGGAGAAGAGGGGTGAGTAAGAACGCTTGCACGATATACTGCAATACTAATGTATTGCAGTATATCGTGATTCTGACAGGCATCCATTAAGCCCTGCCGGAGGTAGCGCTTAATAGGAGCACAAAGATGGCGGACCTGGGGGGCTTCATTAGGCCCCCAGGCAGCCATAGCAACCATCGCCACCCTGCGATTGTATTGCGGGGGGCGCGATGAGCTGTTTGAGGGGGTCACCCCCCTCTTTCTAACGATTTAAATGCTGCGGTCGCTATTGACCGCGGCATTTAATGAGTTAAACGAGCGGGATCGCGCTCGAGCGCATTCCCGCTCGTTACTCTGAAGTGTCGGCTGTAACATACTACCGACACTGGCATCGTATGGAGCAGGTTCACTCCATGAACCCTCTCCATACTTTTCCTACCCGACTTTGGCGTATGGATATCTCAAATGTCGGGAAGGGTTTAAGGTATAACAGAGCACCGAGATCTCTACAAAACTAAGTGTTAACATCCTGTGTGTATTTGTGTGTAGTGGGTGCATATAATATATATATATATATATATATATATATATATATATATATATATATATACACTACCGTTCAAAAGTTTGGGGTCACCCAGACAATTTTGTGTTTTCCATGAAAACTCAAACTTATATTTATCAAATGAGTTGCAAAATGACTAGAAAATATAGTCAAAACATTGACAAGATTAGAAATAATGATTTTTATATGAAACAATAATTTTCTCCTTCAAACTTTGCTTTCGTCAAAGAATGCTCCATTTGCAGCAATTACAGCTTGCAGACCTTTGGCATTCTAGCTGTTAATTTGCTGAGGTAATCAGAAGAAATTTCACCCCATGCTTCCAGAAGGCCCTCCCACAAGTTGGATTGGCTCGATGGGCACTTCTTGCGTACCATACGGTCAAGCTGCTCCCACAACAGCTCTATGGGGTTTAGATCTGGTGACTGCGCTGGCCACTCCATTACAGATAGAATACCAGCTGCCTGCTTCTTCCCTAATAGGTCTTGCATAATTTGGAGGTGTGCTTTGGGTCATTGTCCTGTTGTAGGATGAAATTGGCTCCAATCAAGCGCTATCCACAGGGTATGGCATGGCATGGCATTGCAAAATGGAGTGATAGCCTTCCTTATTCAAAATCCCTTTTACCTTGTACAAATCTCCCACTTTACAGCACCAAAGCAACCCCAGACCATCACATTACCTCCACCATGTTTGACAGATGGCGTCAGGTACTCTTCCAGCATCTTTTCAGTTGTTCTGCGTCCCACAAATGTTCTTCTGTGTGATCCAAACACCTCAAACTTCGATTCGTCTGTCCATAACACTTTTTTCCAATCTTCCTCTGTCCAATGTCTGTGTGCTTTTGCCCATATTAATCTTTGCCTTTTATTAGCCAGTCTCAGATATGGCTTTTTCTTTGCCACTCTGCCCTGAAGGCCAGCATCCCGAAGTCGCCTCTTCACTGTAGACGTTGACACTGGCGTTTTGCGGGTACTATTTAATGAAGCTGCCAGTTGAGGACCTGTGAGGCGTCTATTTATCAAACTAGAGACTCTAATGTACTTGTCTTGTTGCTCAGTTGTGCAGCGGGGCCTCCCACTTCTCTTTCTACTCTGGTTAGAGTCTGTGTGTGCTGTCCTCTGAAGGGAGTAGTACACACCGTTGTAGGAAATCTTCAGTCTCTTGGCAATTTCTCGCATTGAATAGCCTTCATTTCTAAGAACAAGAATAGACTGTCGAGTTTCACATGAAAGCTCTCTTTTTCTAGCCATTTTGAGAGTTTAATCGAACCCACAAATATAATGCTCCAGATTCTCAACTAGCTCAAAGGACGGTCAGTTTTATAGCTCCTCTAAACAGCAAAACTGTTTACAGCGGTGCTAACATAATTGCACAAGGGTTTTCAAGTGTTTTCTAATCATCCATTAGCTTTCTAACACAGTTAGCAAACACAATGTACTATTAGAACACTAGGGTGATGGTTGCTGGAAATGGGCCTCTATACACCTATGTAGATATTGCATTAAAAACCAGACGTTTGCAGCTAGAATAGTCATTTAGCACATTAGCAATGTATAGAGTGTATTTCTGATTAATTTAATGTTATCTTCATTGAAAAAAAACTGTTCTTTTCTTGCAAAAATAAGGAAATTTCTAAGTGACCCTAAACTTTTGAACGGTAGTGTATATAAAACGAAGAAAAAGAGCAGCACTCACTTTAGGAAGGAATTGTATATATATATATATCTCCCCGGGTGCCCAGCAAGTAGTCCCGATCCTTGGACTAAGTACAGATATAAATAAAGAAAATCTTGCAGCACTCCAATAAGCAAAATCGTGACGTTTATTCAGTCCACATCAAGCAAAGGTGCTTTTATATATATATATATATATATATATATATATATATATATATATATACGTATATGTGTCATATTGAGACTTCATTGTTATTAATGATTAAGTTTACTTTAGTTGACATGTATATACAAGTGTAAATTTAAGAAGTACAGAGCCACATATTTATAGAGGGCAAACAATCTTTATTGACTTACCTGATGTATGGGAAGATTGATCACTGGTATAAAGTAAAAGGAAAGTAGTAGTTTAGATGCACTGTCAGAGAACTATGTTTTCATGTTTCTATGTGCCATTTATTCTCAAATAGCTGGTATATAGCAAGAAATAGGGGTTGTAGGATGAGACTAGTATGGGGGATGGGTCCCGCGGGTGTGTAGCGGTGAAGGAGGAGCGTTAATTCATCTCTTCCTCCTTTTATAAATGCTCTGATGCGGCGCTTGTTTTGTGGATGTAGTCAGGAGGTGGAGGGGCGGGGCTTAATGACATCCCTGAGGGTGCAGAGGGAGTGAAGGCGGGAAGAGAGGCGGGTCTGAGGCAGTTAGAGAAGGAGAGAGAAGTAGTAAGATTCTGAGGTAAAAATCTGAGGATATAAAAAGAGAAGAAGCCTAAAACAAGATAGAGAAGGGAGATATATATACTAGAGAGGAATAAGAGAAAATAAGTGTGTTCAAAAGAGAGCTATCAATACTAAAGAGAGACATGACATATCTGCTGACCAAAATAGGATTTCTCTGATTACCCAGAAAGATACAGATACCTGTGAGGTAAAACATCAGATATACTATAGATACATTGTATTAGACTGAGGTTATACCATATTCGTCGGCAAAGAATAAATCGAAGAGTGAATTTTATGAAAGGTACATTGGGAGATAAAACACGTCAGCCATTGCTCTCCTCACTTTGATAACTGTGACTGCAGTTAAGAAAACTATTGTAATTGATCTAAGTCAGCCATTTTTGTGTTACTACAAAGAATATATATATTTACAATACCAATAAAATATTGTCAAAGAAAATATCTATCAACTATAAGTAAAACAGTATATTTATTGGTCAGTCGATCCATGTTATCTCTGTTGCAATCAAATGTAGTGACGGAGCCAGTTCAGTAAAATAAATAATTGATCTACCTCGGAACATATTATTTTAACCCCAGTTTACATGTGTGTGCCTAGCACTCTACAGAAAAAAGAAAGTGTAGGTTACAGTATATAATAATATAGATCGAATCAACCTAGAGGATACGGTTTTTAATGGAAGCTTTTGATTATCTTGGGTCACAGCACGATTTTTTATTTTTTTCACAATAAGGGTTATCAAATAATAATGATGTTAAACTTTGAGTTGAATGTTTTACCACTGAAATAAAATGTAACATTAATATATAGGCTAATGCGTCCTTTACTATAAATGATAAGAATAGTGTAACCAATGTGACCCAATAAAAAAGCATGAGGCGGCAGGATGAGTTCATTGAATATGGCACGGACCTCCTAGGTGACTTTTATAGTATGTGACCTGTAAAGTGGGGGGTACATGGTAACACAAGCGCCACCCAACCTTCAAAACACACATACTAAAAACCGTAATTAATAAATAAAGACCTAGAGACAATGCAGATGGAATAAAATGGCCGCTGTATTTATTAAGGGGTTACATAATAAATAGAATAAATAAATATTAAACTTGTAATAAATACCAAATATTTAAATAAATATTAAAAACCAATAAATATTATACCAATAATTCATGACCTTGTCCACCCATAAACTGGGCGACTAACCACCCACTAACAAGATACTGCGACAATAGAAGGGAGGGGGGCGGGGCGATGATGTTCCTCTTCTTCATCCAACTCGGACGGGCAGCAGACCACTCCAAAACCTGGGAATATATATTCTAAATTCCGCCTTTTTACCAAAGGGAACCAATGAAAACACCAGATGTTCCCGCAACATAGGAATTTTCCAGAACCTGTGCGTGCCAAGACCAAGTGGGTGGGGCACCACTGACCTGAACCTGACCTCGTACAAGTAAGTACCAAATAAAAATAGGGGAAAAAGAGGGTTAAACCAAATGACCTTTAATTAATGACCATAAAAGGAACTGAAGGAAAACAGGAGGAAAAAAAGGGGGGGGGGGGGGTGCCGTGTTACCATGAGGGGCTACGCTGTAAACAGACTAATAGCCCCTATTCATTATTCCTTATACTGTACACCTTAGTCACTGGATAATGTCTACTTAAAAAGCAAGCATCAGCTCCATATCAATCACGGACTAAATAACATAAACTAGATCTTCAAATCTGAGCAGACCCCATAAGATTGTCATTATTTTCCCCTTCATGCAGTGCCAGGAATAGTATGCCCCCCTCAGTGGCAAAAATCACAATGCCTCTACCCCCACTTCCGACCTTCTTCGCCCAGCTAATAGAAATGATGGCTAAAAAAGATAACTGACTGGCGTAAAAAGGAAACACTCTGCACAGTGATAGAACAAGAAGTGTTCTCAGTAATGGTATGTTCACACGTGTCAGATTTTCGGGTTTGATCTGGTGCATATTTTCAGCCACCTTTGCTGGTGTGGAGGAGAAAAAAAATCCGATACTCACCGCCCCTGGCGTTACAATAGCGATGCGTCCATGCTCCCCCGTCTGGACTGTGTTGAGTCGGCCACCTCGGATGACGTTGCGTCCCATGTAACTGCAGCAAATTGTGATTGGCTGCAGCAGTTTCATGGGATGAAAAGTCTTCCCAGGAGGACGGCAGCACTTAGACCAGATGGGGTGGCAGTGAGGCATCGCTGAGTTAACGCCAGGGGAGGTGAGTATGGGCTTTTCTTATTTTAAAATAAAATATGGCTTTTCAAATTTTTTTACATGCTAAATTTGCATCTTTTCCGCATCAAAAATTGCAACAATTGTAATACGCTGCAAATTTTACGGCGATGTGATTTAACCCCTTCCCTCTTTAGCCACTTTTGACCTTCCTGACAGAGCCTCATTTTTCAAATCTGACATGTTTCACTTTATGTGGTAATAACTCCGGAATGCTTTTACCTATCCAAGCGATTCTGAGATTGTTTTCTCGTGACACATTGGACTTTATGTTACTGGCAAAATTTGCCCGATACATTCAGTATTTAATTGTGAAAAACACCAAAATTTTGCGAAAAATTGCAAAAATTTTTATTTTTCTCATCTTAAATGTATCTGCTTGTAAGACAGGCAGTTATACCACACAAAAATTTTGCTAACTAACATCCCCCATATGTCTACTTTAGATTGGCATCGTTTTTTGAACATCATTTTATTTTTCTAGGACGTTACAAGGCTTAGAACTTGAGTAGCAATTTCTCACATTTTCAAGAAAATTTCAAAATGCTATTTTTACAGGAGCCAGTTCAGTTGTGAGTGGCTTTGAAATCCTTAGATATTAGAAACCCCCAATAAGTCACCCCATTTTAAAAACTGCACCCCTCAAAGTATTCAAAACAGCATTTAGAAAGTTTCTTAACCCTTTAGACATTGCGCAGGAATTAAGGCAAAGTAGAGGTGAAATTTACAAAGTTCATTATTTTTTTCCAGAAATTCATTTTGAATCCATTTTTATTGTACCACAGAAGGTTTTACCAGAGAAATGCAACTCAATATTTATTGCCCAGGTTCTGCAGTTTTAGGAAATATCCCACATGTGGCTTTAGTGTGCTACTGGACTGAAGCACCGGCCTCCGAAGCAAAGGAGCACCTGGTGAATTTTGGGCCTCCTTTTTATTAGAATATATTTTAGGCACCATGTCAGCTTTGAACAGGTCTTGTGGAACTAAAACAGTGGAAACCCCCCAAAAGTGACACCATTTTGGAAACTACACCCCTCGAGGAATTTATTTAGGGATGTAGCAAGAATTTTGACCGGCCAGTTTTTTTGCAAAAATTTTTGGAACTAGGCCATGAAAATGAAAATCTACATTTTTTCAAATTACATGTAGGTTTAGCTAATTTTTTCTAATTTCCAAAAGAACTAAAGTAGAAAAAGCACCACAACATTTGTAGAGCAATTTCTCTTGAGTAAAACAATACCCCACATGTGGTAATAAACGGTTGTTTGGACACACGACAGGGCTTAGAAGGGAAAGAGTGCCATTTGCAAAGCCCCTGAGGTGACAAAACAGTGGAAACCCTCAACAAGTGACCCCATTTTGGAAACTATACCCCTTGAGGAAATTATCTATGGGTATAGTGAGCATTTTGACCCCACAGGTTTTTTGCAGAAATTTTTGGAAGTAGACTGTGAAAATGAAAATCGACATTTTTTCAAATAAAATGTAGGTTTAGCTAATTTTTTTTCATTTCCACAAGGACTGAAGGAGAAAAAGCACCATAAAATTTGTAAAGCAACTTCTCCCGAGTAAAACAATACCCCACATGTGGTCATAAACGGCTGTTTGAACACACGGTAGGGCTCAGAATGGAACTAGCACCATTTGGATTTTGGAATGGTTTCTGGGCGCCATGTCACATTTGCTGAGCCCCTGTAATACTAGTACAGTGGAAACACCCCAAAAGTGACTCCATTTGGGAAACTGCACCCCCTGAGGAATCATCTAGGGGTATAGTGAACATTTTGATCCCAAAGGTTTTTTGCTGAATTAATTAGAATTAAGCCATGAAAATGAAAAATAAATTTTTTTTTCCAACAAGATGTAGTTTTAGGTAAACATTTTTCATTTTTACAAGGAATAGAGAAGAAAAAGCACCCCAACATTTGTAAAGTAATTTCTCCCGAGTACGGTAACACCCCATATGTGGTTATAATCAGCTGTTTACATATATGGGAGCATTCAGAAGAAAAGGAGCGGTATTTATCTTTTGGAGCGTAGATTTTGCTGGAATGGTTTGCGGACGCCATGTTGCATTTGCAAAACCACTGATGTACCAAACAAAAGTGACCCCGTTTTAGAAACTACACCCCTAAAGGCATTTATCAAGGAGTGTAGTGAGAATTTAGACTCCACAGGTGTTTTGCAGAAATTAATACGCAGTGGATGGTGCAAAGTGAAAATTGCAATTTCTCCACTGATCTGCCCAGTCACAGCACAATATGTTGTGCCCCTAGAGAATCTTACCCCATAAATTGTTAAGCGGGTTCTCCCGGGTATGGTAATGCCTTACTTGTGGCCATAAATTGCTGTTTGGGCACACTGTAGGGCTAAGAAGGGAAAGACCGCCATTTTGAGCATGGATTTTGCTTGTTAGTATTTCTGTTTGGAGTTTTGCTGGTATTTCAGTTTATAATGTGGTGGCATATGTAATCTATGCGGAGTACATCAGGGTATATGTAATCTGTGCGGAGTACATCAGGGTATATGTAATCTGTGCGGAGTACATCAGGGTATATGTAATCTGTGCGGAGTCCATCAGGGTATATGTAATCTGTGCGGAGAACATCAGGGCATAATAAGAGGGTATAATAATGGGGTAAATAATGCAATTATTCATAGATGTGTGTTACGCTGTGAAGCGATCCGTTATGCGCAGGCCGGTGTCACACTGATAAACGGTTTTCTTTCTTATCCCCCTTTTGTAACGCTCTGCACCTTTTGGGGACTTTTTCTCCTTCGCAGTTTGGGAAATTTTGCTGGGAAAGTTTTGCGCTGGTATAATACGGGCGCCCTCGCTTCCAGCGGATGTGCTATGTCCCTTCCCTTTCCTAGTTCCTAAATACTAGCGCCCTGAAACTGAAGGAATGTTCTCCTCCGGCCTGCGCTTCGAGATGTTTTTTCATCACCGCATTACTAGTGCCGTAACTTTTTTGTTTTTCAGTTGATTGGGCGGTGTGCGGTCTTGTTTTTTGCGAGACGGGCTGTAGATTTTATTGGTACCATTTTAGAACACATACGACTTTTTGATCACTTTTTATTTCATTTTTTGGTAAAGGAAATTACCAAAAACAAGCAATTCTGGAATAGTTTTTTATTGGGTTTTTTTTTCGGCATCCACAGTGCGCCCTAAATTACATGTTAGCTTTATTCTGCAGGTCGATACGATTACGGCGATACCAAATTTTTATAGTTTTTTTTATGTATTGCGGCTTTTGCACAATAAAATCACTTTTTTTTATAAAATCATTGGTTTTCTGTGTCGACATATTTCTAAGACCCATAACTTTTTTATTTTTGCGTGCACAAAACGGTGTTGGGGATTATTTTTTGCGGGACGGATTGTCGTTTTTATTAGTACTATTTTGGAGTAAATGTGACTTTTTGATCACTTTTTATAGCATTTTTTGGAAGGAGATGTGACCTAAAAACAAAGATTCTGGCGTTATTTTTCATGGTTTCTTTTTACGCCGTTCACCGTGCGGGATAAATTATATAATTGTTTTGTAGTTTGGGTAGTTACGTACGCGGCGATACCAATTATGTATAGTTTTTTTTATGTATTGCGGCTTTTGCGCAATAAAATCACTTTTTTTATAAAATCATTTGTTTTCTGTGTCGCCATATTCTAAGACCCATAACTTTTTTATTTTTGCGTGCACAAAGCGGTGTCAGGGATTATTTTTTGCGGGACGGATTGTCGTTTTTATTAGTACTATTTTGGAGTAAATGTGACTTTTTGATCACTTTTTATAGCATTTTTTGGAAGGAGATGTGACCTAAAAACAAAGATTCTGGCTTTGTTTTTCATGGTTTTTTTTACGGCGTTCACCGTGCGGGATAATTGACATAATAATTTTGTAGTTTGGGTTGTTACGGACGCGGCGATACCAATTATGTATATTTTTTTTAATTTTTACGGATTTTCCCATAATAAAAGACTTACTATGGGAAAAAAGTCAGTTTAGCTTTATTTTTATTTTAAATGTGTGTGTTTTTATTTTTTTACCACATTTTTATTAACTTTTTTTTAACTTTTTTGACTTGTCCCACTAGGGGACATGAGGGCCTGATGCCCCGATCGCTACTCTAATACACTGCACTACATACGTAGTGCAGTGTATTAGCGCTGTCAGTTATTCACTGACAGCAAGCCTATGAGGACACGCCGCAGGCTCCCGTACAAGGCAGACTCGGACGCCATTTTCTGGCATCCGATTGCCACAGCAACCCAGCGATTGCGTCACTGGGTTGCCGGTCGGGTGAAAACCTATCAGATGCTGCGCTCTATTGAGCGCAGCATCTGAGGGGTTAATCTGCCGGATCGGAGAATAGCTCCGGTCCTGGCAGTTACAGGAGGGTGCCAGCTGTATAATACAGCTGTCACCCCGCCGTGATGGTGCCGGCTCTGCTTCTGAGCCCGCACCATCACTGCGCAGTACCTATACGGCGCTTTGCGGGAACACCTTCCCGGCAGCGCCGTATATATACGGCGGATGTCGGGTAGGGGTTAAGTTACAGCCACATATTAAATTCACTATATGGGCAAAAGTATGAGGACATCCTCCTGGTTATTGAGTTCAGGTGTTTCAGCCCCGATTGTTAGCAGGAGAATAAAATCAGGCACACAGCCATGCAATCTCCATAGACAAACACAGCTAGTGGTATGGGTTGTACTGAAGAGTTCAGTCACTTGAAATGTCATAAGATGCCACTTTTGCCACAAGTCAGTTTGTGAAATTTCTGATTTGCTAGATCTGCCTGGTCAACTGTAAGTGGAATTCTGGCAAGTAAAACGGGAGAATTCTTATTTCTATATTTATAGAGCAAAGTCCTGATTTTACCTCACACTCCTTAAATGAAATAGACAGGAATAAGTATGAGAAAAACTATGATTCAAGGCTTTACGTGACTCAATATGGGGTAGTCTATAAGCATATTAATTTTTTACAGTGCCTAATGCAAATTCACATCGTATCCCATATAAAATTCTTCATTTATGAACTATTATTTAGTCTTTAAAAGTATTTTCCTCCTTTGTAAATAGCTTTTTATAGGCAGAATAATTTTGTAATTCTTCAAATCGAAGAATTAGCAAAATTTGACTGTGCAGTGTTTATTCTATAATTTCAGAAAAAGCAATATAATATTAGAGGTACAAAAAAAGTTGATCCCGATGAAGAGAGACGCCGATTTTATCCGTACTCGTTTTTTACCTGCGTAATCTGTGCCACTTCCTGTTACCCTTCTAGAGAGCACAGATTAATGGAATACAACACACTTCAAAGTGGGAAAATCTATTAAAGTTTGGGAAGCTTGTTGTTAGGAAGACTGTCTACTTACTGAACCAGCTAGACTTGACAGTTTACCTACTTATATGAATCCATGTTTGACAGTAGTCTGTGCATTTATGAGATTAGCCCAGATTAGGTGGGAAGAACCCATATAACCTGTTACTAGCACAAATCACCGTATAGATTGCATTTTATTACGTATTTACTACATTGCCAAAAAGAAATAAAAAAATGGACAATCCCTTTTTGTTGGAAGGAACCCCCAAAAATAGGATGATCACGTGGTGTTCCACTGCTGGGACCCCAAGAGAGCTGTAATCTGTGGAGAAACAAGGCAGCAAGTGTTCAATTCCCCATTAGATGGGGCCCATTGAAGACAGTGGACTGTCTGTACAATGCAGGGAAAGGCTGAGTCCTCCAGTCTTAAGCTTTTGCCTTAGCTATGCTTTAAAGCTCCAGCACATGGTGACTTTCATGTGACTGAAATACGGTTTGAGGCCTCATGCACACGACCATACTATTTTTTACTGTCCGCAAATACCGATCCGTAGGCTACGCATACACATCTGTAGCCATCCGCAATTGCGGAAACGCCCATAGACTTCTATGGGCCAGTCTGTGCTGCAATTGAGGACAAGAATAGGACACGTTCTATATTTTTGCGGATCATTTCTAAGGTATCCGTGCCCAAAATAAATGAATGGGTCCGCATTTGCATCCACAAAGCTTATTTTCGGCAGTTTTTCAGGCAGTAAATGGATGAAAAATCGGAAGCAGAACGTCTCCAAACATCTGCCCATTGATTGAAATGGGAAAACGGCGTTCTGTTCCGACGGGCCGGTTTTTTACGCACCCGTTTTGAAAAACGGCCACAGAAAAAAAATTTGGAGCCCTTCTTCACTGTCTCTATTGTAAAACAACTCCAAAAACGGCCATAAATAAACGTTGCGAAAAACCCGACTTTGATTAAAAAATGTCTGAAAATCAGGAGCTGTTTTTCCTTGAAAACAGCACCGTATTTTCAGAAGTTTTTTTCTAAGCATGTGAACTTCCCCTTAATTGTAAAGTATGGGTTCACACAGCATTTTGTGGTGTTTTTAGTCTATTTTCTTGGCTGTTTTTAATTTATTTTAACCCTTTCTGCTTAAACTGGCCATATACATTAGATAATTGTTAGCCTAGTACTATTCCAACTCCTTGTCCTATTTTGACATTCAGTCATTAATTGGTCATGATTTTTATTAACACTTTCATTGCATTACTGATACAGGCACAATTAACAGATATCATACCCTGCAATGTCCATTTGTTTGCATCCTTTGCAAGGGGAACCGAATTTGCATGTGTATGGGAAGGTCACGAGGAATAGCTGTCGGCCGAACGAGTGTTTGGTTTATGGCCACCTTTAGCTGAGGTCCTGTCACCAGGAATTGTTTCAAGTGCTTCTTACTATGATTGACAGCTAAAGACAGAAGCACTAAGGCCTCATGGACACGGCCATGTTTGGTCCGTGATATACGGCATGTATGTCGGCCGCCTTTCTTGGCCCAAACACAGTTTAGGGAGTCAGAGTTCCTAGCATCATAGCTATTTATAATGCTAGTAGTCCCTGCCTCTACGTGGAAATACTGTATGTACTGTAATCATGTTTTCAGTACAGGACAGTATTTCCGCGGAGAGGCAGGGACTCCTAGCATCAAACGTAACTATGATGCTAGGAACTCCGGCTCCCTGAACTGTGTTCGGTCCGGGAAATGTGTCCGACATACGGTCTGTATATCACGGACCAAACATGTTCATGTGCATGAGGCCTGAAGGTGGATTCACACACGGCAGATTTTGTTGCAGAAATTTCTGCGACTAAAAATAAGTTTCATTCATCTGAATGAAACTCGCAGAAATATCTGCAACACTATCTGCATTGTGTGTATCCACCCTTAGGCTGTGTTCACACATAGCAATTTCTTGCAGATTTTGATGTGGATTTTTGAGCCAAAGCCTGAAGGGGATCCAGCAGGATGGAGAAGGATAAGCTCTTTTTTATATTTCCCATTCCTTTTGAAACCCCCTCTGGCATTGGCTAAAAAAATCGGCATCAAAATCTGCAATACAACCTGCAACAAATTGCGATGTGTGAACATAGCCTAAAGTTAGCCACAAACAGGATGGCTATACTTTCTGTCAGTAATTTTACCTGACTCCCTCATTTAGATTACATTTTTATGGAGTAAGATAAGTAGCTACCAGGAAACCTGGTGCTGTTTATCTCAGGAAAACTTGAGAGGAAAAAATCCAATCTATCGAATTCTTATTTTTTTAAATTAAAGACATCCGGATGTAGTCGAATAGTCCCCATAGACATTAGATTGCTGATGAATCCCATCAAAATTCAAGGGGTCCACTGAGAAAAAGTTATAGCAAAGACCAGGGAACACATTTCTAAAAAAAAAATGAGTGGGATTTGTATGTAATCCATGGAATTTCTGAAAGGTATTTTTTTTAAAGGTGCAGAATTTAATTTAAGAATATAGTATTCAACTATAAAGACAGTAATTGTAGTGGCTATAGTATGGAGAATATGGCCTATGGGGCAGGTAGTGGTATTTTTCGATGTGCTGGAAATCTTTCTGGTCTTTATTAAGGTTTTGTTTTTAAATCCAATGTAATGCCACACTTGGACAGAATGAAATCTGAGGAGTTCACAATAGGTACTGGGCAAATACCATTGAGGGAGGTTGCTGCAAAAGCACCTTTACCAATCCTATTTCCACTCTACAAGGAAATCCCTACCCACACAATAGATTTTTTTGCAGATGGTAGAATACCTATTCTCTCCCTGTATTTGCGTGGGTTTTATCTGGTTACTCTGGGGTCCTCTCATATTCCAAAAACATACTGATAGGTTCATTGGTTTCCTGTGAAGTGTGTGCATGCATGTATGTTTATTTGAGATTATGAGTGTCAAAGGGACTGATGAAAGCGATGACAATTACTGTACAGAATTGCGGAATATGTTGGCGCTACAAAAGCAACAGAAAATGTATAAATAATTCAAGTACGTTTTCAGTCAGACAGCATCAACACTAGCTTGCCAATCAGCCATGAGGAAATGACGGATCAGTGACAGGTACGCGTGAATGATGACAGGGGGTATCTTTCTGTTTATTCTCATACCCATACTAATACTTCACAATGTTTGCCTCATGAGACAGGACCGGCATAGTAATCTATACTGCATGGATGTGCATGTTATATGATAATTGTTCTGGTTCTTCATCCGTCATCGTGTACAGCCCCCTTGTGAATTTAAAGACCACTTGTGAGACTCCGGAATGAATCGCTTTTCCCACAGCTGCCTTATACACCTAGTTTTTACTCTGGCCCAGGTGCTATTGAATAAAGGAATTTGTTCCTGCCAAATAGCTTCCAACCATATAGTACAGCATGCGTTGAAAATAATGAACTGTGAAATCCCTTTATTGATACAAAAGAGTATTATGCAGATTTTCTAAAGGGTACTAAGCCTTAGCTCACATTTAATCCTCTTAATTTGCATTGGAATTATGGCATGCAAAAGGATAAGTGCAATTTCCGAATTTATTTCATATTAACTATTCACCAACTGCGCTGTTCCCACCACTGACCATGGCACAAGTCCAAAGTTAGTGACATTCATTCTCAGTTAATGACCGATTTGAAGGAGAAAGCTCTGTAAATTAAAAACAATGGTCATATGGACAAGTAGAATTTCTTCGGGTCGGGCACAGACCTTTGTAACTATTTGCTTTATGTACTGTCATTTTTAAACCATGGTCATTAACTTCTATTCAATGTGTTTTTGCACTAATATAGACAGCTATGACAATATGTGTAGATTGTGAAAGTGGACCAAGGATTTTAGTATTCAGAAGGTGAAAAATAATAACAAAATATTCAGAGAATTAAATGGGGGCTGTCAGTTATTAGAGAAACAGCGCCAAACCTGTCCATGGGTTGTGTCTGGTATTGCAGCTCCATTTAAGTGAATACAATATAATACAATAGTTTTACCATCAATACAGTATATTATTACCATCAGTAGTAAGAATCACAGATGTGTTGCATTCTGGGACAGTGTCAGGAATCCAAGTTTCCCTGAACTTTAGGCATGAGGTTGGGTAGCCAAGAAGGGCTTGAAATGGAAAGTCAAAGGTGAAATTATTGTAGCATTTTGCAGCCTTTATCATTAGGCTTTCGAGCAGACCCTTTAGTGTCTGCTTTGCTTTCTACGGAGGGTGGATGGGTATTAGCATTTGTTCAAAATGCGCACATGCTGAACGGGATACCAGTGCTGATAATAAAGAATAACCCTGAAACAAGCATAATTCAATCTTCAGCAACATACAATAAGCATGCTCCAACAGTATAAAGCAAGGGACACATGTATAATCTTAAGGGGCTGAGTTTTGGTTGGGAACATGATGAATCACAAAAATTCAGAATACATCTCTCTCATAACTTAAGTTATTGTCATCCACGTACTAAGTACCAGATACTGCTTTGCAGGAATGTACCTCTGAAACAACCTTACATATTCCTCTGGGTAAGAGACATAAATATGTCCCTTTTATAAATCCTAGTATGGGCCATCGACTGTGTAAGGGTACAAGAAAGCTCATAGAAAATGATATTACGTTGGTATCCCACACCAATCAAGATTCACAAGGGTTATCCATCAATTCTTGACACGTGTTGGCGGTGTAATACAGATAAAGGGTCATATCTGCACACATGGTGGACTTGTCCTATCCAACAAACTTTCTGGGATATGATTCTTGATCTCACATTAGAAATTTGGAAAATAACTGGAATGGACAACTATCATTACTAACAATGATTACGAACAGGCTTGATAAAGACCCATTAATGGGTTGAAACGTTGCAAGTGTTTTTATGCTTGGTGAATAAATCAAATACACTTCTTGGGATTATCTTGAGTGCTGCTGTTCCTTTATTTGGTGTATTTTTGGGGCTTTTCTCCATAAACTTGAATAGGTTTTTCAATATGACTTTAAAAAAAGGCCTGAAAGTTATTATTGAAAAAACAATAAATGTAAAAATACAAATAAAACTCGTCAAACTTTAGAAAATAGAAGCCATTTTTGTAGGCGTTGTTAACCCCTTAAGTATTAATCCCTTTTTAAAGTAAAGGCCTCTAGGATTTTTTTATTTTTGCGTTGTCGCATACAGAGGGCCATAACTTTTTAGGTTTTCCGGCAAAATAGCCCTATGTGTAATGACGGGGGGTGGGGAGACAGACAAGTGAGCCCTAATCTACCCGCCACTCAGTCCCTGCCTACTTGCAATGACCCGCCCTAGGCGACGGGGTACAACTGGGCGACGGTCCCTACGCTCAATAAGTGCACGACAGACAAACAGACAAGGGTACACAGAGCAAGGGGGAGAAAGGGGCAGTTGCCCACGGCAACACCGTGAGCAACAAGAGAAGTAAACAAGCCGAGTCAAACCAGGAGTGTACGAGGTACCAAACGCAGAGCAGGAGAGTAGTCAGCAAGCTGGGGTCAATATGAAGCAAGGACAATAGTACAAGACGCTGCAGCAGGGCCAGGAAACCAAACGAAAAGAATCACAAGCAAAGGAGGCACAGGAAAGGCAGGTATAAATAGACAGACGGCGGGAGCTAGCTCTGTCTGGCCAGGCTGTGATAGGCTCTCCCACTCCTAAGCCTGCCATCCTGAGTGGTGGAAGATGGAGTCAGTCTCACAGACATAGAAGCAGGTGCAGACTGATTATCTATGGACGTTAACCCCGAAGCTGTGCCTGGCAGATCCTTTACACTATGATTGTTGTTTTTTTGTGGAATGAGTTGTATTTTTTAATGGTAACATTTTGGGGTACATATAACTATTGATTACATTTTATTAACTCTTTCTGGGGGAATGGAACATTTTTAATTTACGCCGCTCACCGCACGGTGTAAATAACATGTTACCTTTATTCTATGGGTCAGTATGATTACCATGATATCAAACATGTATAGTTTTTTTTTAAGTTTTACTATTTTTGCACAATAAAAACACTTTTTTTTTTTTTTTTTTGCATCTTTGCATTTCACGAGCAATAACTTTTTTTTACACCGATGTAGCCGTAACTGTGCTTGTTTTTTGTGGGACGAGATGTAGTTTTTATTTGTGCCATTTTGGTATTGATGGGACTTATTAACTCGTATTATTTTTGGGGTAGAAGGATGGGTAAAAAAAATCTATTCTGATGTTTTTTGCAGGTTTTTTTGTAAATCGTTCACCATGCGGTTTTAATAGTCTCTGTCAAACAATTTAAGATATTTAAGAGATTATCTCTGATCCCTGATGTTGCAAGTGGAGCCCGGCTGTCAATCAACGCCAGGCTCCTGTGGTGATCGCACGGGCACGGTTTCTGTGCAGGGAGGATTAAAGCTAGTGCAATGCAGTAAAATTACAGCTTTTATTTGTTAAAGACATGTTGGATGATGAAAGGATTGTGATAGGATGTTATGGGCAATTGCTCGAGTTTTCCTTTGCACTGGTTTTATTCATGTACTATACATGAATGAGAAGTAGATATTCCCCCTACTGTATTGCATATGATACGGTCTGCTGTATGACTGTAGATATAAAATAAAGCAAACTAAAATTTACAATGGACATAATACTGAATACAACAAAATGTATAATTTGCTGCCAAATAATTGTTTAGGGGGCACCTACCAGGTGGTACATTGGTGGGCACATGTATGTTATTGTTTGCAAAGTGCCCAATTCACGGGGAATGGTCCAACTTAATACATGAAAGAGATAATGGTGCAAAGATGCTGCAGTTACCTGGGACAAAACCTCCTAGGAAATTGTTGTCTTTCCTGACTCCTCTTGTGCATGGGGAGGGGTTGGGGGAGTCCAGCAGACAGTGGGATGTTTAAAAGGAAATTTACAATCATTTCCTCCCTGGCTTGGTTACAAATCAACAACATCCTGTTCTTTTGTTGAAGCTCAGGGGCGCCTGCCAGGCTGGGAAATGAATGCATTTAAAGAGACAGTACACTAAGCAATTCCGTACATGTAGAACCAGCAATGTAAGACATATAAAAAGCATTGTGTATTCATTGTAAAAGGTTAATTTGTTTCAATACATCACAATACGTCAAACAGTAGAGCATTTAGTAGGTAATCTTAACCAATCTCTCAAATCTACGTGTGGTTATTAGGAAGAAGCACTTTAATAAATTGAGATGGCTATGACAAAACAATATAAAGACGTAGTATTGTAGATTTGAATACCGGATAGTGAGCGATCACCTCCACCCCTGCAAACATCCACACCTTAACATAATGCAATAAACACTTTGAAATCTCACAGGTTGCTCCAAATATTTCGTAAGTGAACACACTGTACATATCACGGGTGTGAAATGATTTCGCTATGTACACCTTTGATGGGCATTATTTTTTTTTTAATAAACAGGTCAGTCAGTGTGTTTGGTGTAACTTTATAATTATTCTTTTTACTGTTTTAGATATAGCTGCTCTGTATTCTCTATACAGAGCGGTTGTATAGTTTGCTATGACCTGAATCCGTCAGTCCCGCGGACCTGACGGATTCATCTATCACATCTAAATTATGAATTTAGATGTGATGGATGACAGGTGGATCCTACGTGTCAGAGACATGCAGGACCCGCTGTCACTGAACCAGTCAGTCCCGTGGATCTGACCGGAGCAGGATTTAGTGCTACATATAGCTGCTCTGTATAGAGAATACAGAATAGCTGTATCTAGAAAGGTTAAAATTATTTTTAATAAAGACTACTTATAAAGATACACCAAACACACTGACTGACATATTTCTTTTAAAAAAACTGAACATTAAAGGTTTACATAGCCTTTAACACATGTCCAGGTATAGTAAAATTCCACTAATCTGTAATTGGATAGCCCAGAAATATTGATAGATTGGCATTTGTTTCTGCACAAAACTTTAATATATTCTGTAATCTCGCAAAAGAAGAAAGAGATGACCAACTCAAATCAAGACCTCCCAGGCTAAAATACAAAGTGATAGTAGAATATTTTATGCTAGCATTTTAATTTGGGCTGTCTTCCTGAAATTTCATTACCACACGAGTTCATTTGAGATACTATTTTAAGAACGTCTGATAATCTAGAACATTCAACAAAATGCCAGATTAAATAAATTAGTATACATTAAAAAGTTATAGTAGGCATTACTAAATTCCTTACAAATACAAATAAAATTTACAATGGGGTGCAAAACATAGAGGACCAGAATTACATGTAAGAAACTAACAACAAACCAAGGAAAACATACAAATAAACTATATATACAGCCCCCAAATAATGATGATGAAACATAAAATAAGCAAAAGAGGAGAAATAGCAAAGATACCATAGGTGCATGTCACATATAAGAAAGTAGACAATGGGACTAAAGTGGCTGTCTCACAACAAGAACCCCTGTCCATGTGCCCTATTATGGCATATGGACGTCTTAGGGGCGGGTCCCCCACTCCATTCCGACACATAGAACGGTAAAGTGCTGCGTAATATGTTGGCGCTATTGTTGGCGATTATTATTATTAGAGCTCCCGCTCTGGTAGACTCCTGGTGATAACAGCTGATTGCCAAGGAGGGTAGAGAAGCCGGCTTATTTTCATAAAGGTGTTTTCTTCATGAGACATCACCTTTATTCCCTTCCCGCCGCAGCCATTTTTCAGATTTTCAATTTCATTTTTTCCTCCCCACCTTCCAAAAGCCATAACTTTTTTTATTTTTCCGTCGATAAAGTCGTATGAGAGCTTGATTTTTGCGGGACGAGTTGTAGTTTTTCCTGGCACCATTTATTGTACCATATAATGTACAAGGAAACGGGCAAAAAATAATTTTTTGGGGTAGAAAATGAAAAAAACAGTGATTCCTCCATTGTTTTTTGTGCTTTGTTTTTACAGAATTTACCGTGCAATTAAAACAACATGTTAACTTTATTCTGCAGGTCAATACAATTACGGCGATACCAAATTTATAACGTTTTTTCTATAGTTTACTACTTTTACAAGTAAAGAACCAACAGTGAAAAAATAACATTTATTAACAAATTCTGAGAGTCATAACTTTTTTATTTTTTCGTTGATTAAGCTGCATGAGGGCATATTTTTTGCGGGATAAGCTGTAGTTTTTATTTGTACAATTTTGTCATACATGCAAGGTTTTGATCACTTTTTATTCAATTGTTTTGTGGAAGATGAGGTGACCAAATAGAGCTATAACTTTTTTATTTTTGCGTCGACATAGCTGTATAAGGTAGTTTTTTTGCGAGACAAGTTGTAATTTTTAATAGCACCATTTTGGGGTACATAGAATTTATTAGCTTTTATGAACTTTTTTTGGGGGGGGGGGAATAGAAAAAAAACAGCAATTTCGCCTCAAGTTTTTGCATCCTAAATTTACGCAGTTTACCGTGTGGTATAAATAACACAATAACTTTATACAGCGGGTTGTTGCGATTGCAACGATACTAAATTGATATCGATTTTGTATGTTTTACTACTTTTACACAGTAAAAACGCCTTTTTTTCAAAATTATTTGTTTTTGTGTCCATATTTGAAGAGCCTTAACTTTTTTATTTTTTCGCCAATGCAATTGTATGAGGGCTTTTTTTTGCGGGACAACTTGTAGTTTTTATTGGTACAATTTTAGAGTAGATGTCACTTTTTGATAACTTTTTGATAAAATTTTGCATTGTTTTTTTATTGTATTTTTTACGGCATTCACTGAGCGGGTTAAATAATGTAATAACTTTATAGTTGGGGTCGTTACGGACACGGCGATACCAAATATGTGTTACTTTTTAACTTTATTTTGTTTGTTTAATATTAAAGCAATTTGTAAGGGGAAAAGGTGTGTTTTTCATATTTTTTTTCACTTGTTTACTAGTCCCACTCGGTGACTTCAATATGCGATCATCAGATCACAGTTATAATACACTGCAATACTTTTGTATTGCAGTGTATTAGTGCCTGTCCGTATAAAATGGACAGGCATCTGCTAGGCCATGCCTCTGGCATGACCTATCAGGCATCCACTGAATGCAGACCTGGGAGCCTTTATTAGGCCCCCCGGCTGCCATAGAAGACACCGGCACTCTGCGATCACACGCAGGATGCCGGTGGGGTGAGAGAGGGAGCCCCCTCCCTCTCTCCAAAACCACTCAGATGCGGCGCTCGCTATTGAGTGCCACTTCTGAGGGTTAAACGGGTGAGATCGATACTGATGTCACCCATTAGAGCAGGGATGACCCCAGCCCTCAGCTACCTCTGGTTGCTGAGAGCAGGGAGTTTTAACAGCTCCCTGCTCTGTTTATTTATTTCGATGCAGCGCCGTAAAAAGGCTATTGCATCGGAATAAAGCCTGTTAGTGGCCGCCGTAAAGACACTAATGAGCGTTCACTAACGGGTTATATTCCCTGCTGCTACTCTAGGTACCATTTTGCAGCAAACTATCCCATAAATGGATCCCTCTAAAGTGCGGTCAAAATCTGCTGACGGACATTGACACTAAAGACCACTGACAGGCTTTCACAAACGGTGCCTGCAGGCTAGCAGCAGGGAATTTGAAATTTCCCACAGCCCTGAAGGATAGAGGGAGTACTCCCTTAATTAAGGATTAAGGCCCCCTGCACACGACCGTAAAATCGCCCGTAATTACGGGTCCATTCGTTACTATGTCCGACGGACACCTTCCCATATATTTAGGGGAGGGTGTCCGTGCCATAGAAACCTGCCGAAAAAAAATAGGACATGTCCTATTTCTTTATTTTACGGACCATGCTCCCATACTCTATAATGGGGGCACGGCCCGTAAAAACGTCCGGCTGTCCGCAACCGTCCGTGTCCGTAATTATTGGTCGTAATTACGGGCACGATCGTGTGCATGGAGCCTAAGGGAGTAATTGCGGTAAGTGTATTATATAAGGGAAATGCTGACCATTCAATTATTTAAAGGGAACCCGTCACTACCTTCATTCTGTCCTATTTCAAGGAAGCATGAAACAAGTGACAGAAACACTGTGCTTAGAAATAGAAGTGTTTTTACACAGAGCTGCGCACTAAATACGGTTTGATCTTCTCTTCGTTTTGTAGCGAGTTATAACTGTATAGTTGTGTGAACATTTTAAGTTATGATATAATGTTTTACAGATAAGTGCAGTCCCGTAAAGGGTTAAAAGAGACAAAGGTAACAGATACTGTAAATGGAGAAGAGGTAAAGGTAATTGGAGACTGTCCGGGGAGATGACACTCGGAAGTAATTAGCATGGGAAGAGAATGGGGAACTTTGAACAGACTTCTTTGTAAGGAGAGAGAAGATTTTATAAGAGATCACTAATCAAAACACCATCAAAGTCCATTACTGCTCCTTTTTGGTCTCTAGGTCGGCTCATTGTGTCGTGTGCTAATCTGTTTGCAGTTCATTAGGAAATGGTTCCCAAGCTTTATAGTAAAGCACAACAGCTTGAAAATGACAGCAGCATTGTGTCCGGCCTGCCGCATTCTCAGCCCTAATAAATATGTGTACACTAGCCGTAATAAGCCTGTTGTGCCAGGGTAGACAGGTGGGCACACACTAGGAGAGGTGAACGAGAGGTCAAAGACAGGAAAAGAGCGAGGGGTAGAGGACACAGACAGGGCACGAAGGAGGGGGGAAAAACAGCACAAGGAAAGTTATGGAAAAAAAACAACAGCTGAAAAGACAAGTGGGATGGGAGCTCATAGTAATACTGTTCTGCTACAAGCAACACACAGAGGTGCAATGTACTATCATAGTTCTTTACTATTACAATTAAGAGCCATCAATATTTGTAGCAACTTTACCACAATGCTGACTGAGCTAACTAGTTCATTTAAAAAGGATTTTTACATTAAAAACATTTATAGAATATCTATAGGCAGACAGACACCTAACAATCCCAAGAACAGGGGTGCCCGGAGCCCCATTCCTGGCAGACAAGTGCAGTCACACACCATAACCAGCAGAGCCATGTGCACGGAGGCTGTACAGAGGTACATGAAGTAGTTGCGGCTCTGAGTTTACCAAATATGTGTATATTCTATGTTGTGGTGCTATATATATATATATATATATATATATATATATATATATATATATATTCACACATTAAACTTTATGAAAAAAGTCACATTTATTGTGGGATTAACACTTTTGATCTTGAGCACAATAACGTATCTATGTTTATATGCCAATACATTACCCTCTGTGGCATCACTGGCAGCTGTTAAGGAATGCTCTAATAACAGGTGATCTAAAAAGCCAGTGCCAATGTTCTTTCAAGGGTCGTAGGGCTGACTGTCCATATCTGGCAAGGCCCCTGATTACATCACCAGATAGCGATCATGCGATCACCGGTATGCCGTCAGGCTTTTGATTACGCTGTGGTCAGTTTTGAGGTGCAAATGGGAGTTATATTTTATCCCAGTTGTTACAGTGGGAGTGAGGCTATCAATCACCACCATCCTGATGTTGATTAGTGGGCACATCTTCTGTGCCTGTGTGATGACAGTGCTGTATAAATACATTGCCGAGCATCAATGTACTCCTGGCTGTGCTATAAATGCAAGAATGCGTTAAAGAACTAGCAGAAGATCTATGTTAGGCTATATTCACACAATAGTGAAAAACGGCAATGTGACAGATGTTTATTTAATGGCCGTCACAGCCTTTTTCAGAACAATGAAGTTTTATGTGTCTATTCACACAGTGTTTTTTTTTTAACAGCCTGTGAATACTGGCTGTCAAAAAATAGAACATGTTCTATCTTTAGGCGTTTTCATGGCCGACGGCCCCCATAGAAGTCAATGGATTATTATTTAACATCCGTTTTTCGTAAATCTGTCCGTGTGACGGCCTTTAAAAACTGATGCCTAGGATGGCCCTGACAATGGGACACAATTGTATCCGAGTCCTTAGGACACGGATACACTTCCCCACCATTTGGCACTTTTTTGTGATGCAGGCAGCGCGATGATGTCATTGAGCCACCTGCGTTGTTCTGCTGGAGAAGGCCTGGTCCGAAGAGACCAGGCCTGCATTGCTGGAAGAGAGGACGACATGGGAATGGGCAGGGGTGGGATTCAAATTTTTACCAACATCTCTGTTTTGCCGAGAGACATAAGTGCCGGGGAGGGGGGGGGGGGGTCGCGGTGTTTCACTGTGTATCGCACCATGGATAATCATTCTAATAATCAAATAAGACAATTACAATTTTCCAAATACACCGTATATTAAAGTGGATTCTAAATAAAGAAATTCCCTGTACAGAATGTTTAACTGGATTGCCATACTATGTATATGATAAGCGCACATACCTACCTACCCACCCACACATTATATTAAACTCACCCATTACATATAGACCTATATGAGCACATTCAAAATCCTAGGCGTGCTCAGCCCATCCAATTAGGCTGTGCACTGTCAGAAGGCTGAAGAACAGTGCGGCGTGCGCAGTAAGCCACGACAAATCTCCCGGCTAATGCACAGATACAGTGCCAGAATCAAACTCCGTACATACTAGTCCTTCTCAATTAATTAGAATATCATCAAAAAGTTAATTTATTTCAGTAATTCAATTCAAAAAGTGAAACTCCTATATTATATAGATTACACACAGAGTGATCTATTTCCAGCATTTTTTTCATTTAATATTGATGATTATGGCTAACCGTTAATGAAAACCCAAAATTTTGTATCTCAAAAATATAGAATATTAAATAAGCCCAATTTCAAATGATTTTTAATACCGAAACGTTGGCCTACTGAAAGTATGTACAGTATATGCACTCAATACTTGGTCGGGGCTCCTTTTGCATGAATGTCTGCATCAATGCGGCGTGGCATGGAGGCGATCAGCCTGTGGCACTGTTGAGGTGTTATCAATGCGATGTGGCATGGAGGCGATCAGCCTGTGGCACTGCTGAAGTGTTATGGAAGCCCAGGCTGCTTTGATAGCGACCTTCAGCTTGTCTGCATTGTTGGGTCTGGTGTCTCTCATCTTCCTCTTGACCATACCCCATAGATTCTCTATGAGGTTTAGGTCAGGTGAGTTTGCTGACCAATCAAGCACAGTGACACTGTGGTTATTAAACCAGGTATTTTTTTAACTTTTGGCAGTGTGGGCAGGTGCCAAGTCCTACTGGAAAATGAAATCAGCATCTCCATGATGCTTGTCAGCAGAGGGAAATTTCCTGGTAGACGGCTGCGCTGACTCTGGACTTGATATAACGCAGTGGACCAACACCAGTAGATGACATGGCTCCCCAAACCATCACTGACTGTGGAAACTTCACACTGGACAGCAAGCAACTTGGATTGATGCCTCTCCACTCTTCCTCCAGACTCTGGGACCTTGATTTCCCAATAAAATGCAAAATTTACTTTCATCTGAAAACAGGATTTTGGACCACTGAGCAACAGACCAGTCCTTTTAAAGGCTTAGGAAACCTTTGCAGATGTTTTGTGTTGATTCGTTGATTAGAGTGTGACATCATGAGTCTACAATCTTCAACTTTTACCCAATATTCTAATTTTCTGAGAGACTAAATTTTGGGTTTTCATAAAAAAAAATGCTCGAAATAGATCACACTGTATGTAATAAATCTATATAATATATGCGTTTCACTTTTTGAATTGAATTACTGAAATAGATTAACTTTTTGATGATATTCTAATTCATTGAGAAGGACTGGTATATACAGCGCCAGGACCAAACTCAGTACATATATATAGCATCAGAACCAAACTCAGTACATATATACAGCACAAGCACAAATACAGCTCAGTATAGAGATACTTTGCAAATTCAGTTTAACCCCTGCCATATGCGTTTGTACGATATAATACTACAGCTCCCAGTATGGCCTAAATAATGGTAAGGAAATGCTGGGAGTTGCGGTTTCAAAAAAAAGAACAATACACCCATCATCTCCCTGCAGATCATACAGTGGCTACAGTACTGATAAGTCACAGGGAGAATAATCATTTAAATTTAGTGACTCCCAGGTGACGTCTTCTCAGATTAGAGTTTTTTTTCTCTTTTCTTTTCCATGCGGTTCAGACCTCTATGACGGTGCTTCTTGCCCATGACCCATTTCTGCAGAGTTTGCCGCTCAGATGTCTTTGGTTGCTCACTTTTCCGCACCTATAAATGATAAAATTCTCATGGTGCCACAGTCTATGCCCCTGAATATATTAGTATCATACACTGTGCCCCTGAATATAATAATGCTACACACTGTGCCCCTGAATAAAATTGTGTCAAACACTGTAAAGTAAAGCACCACACACAAACACACATTGTGCCCCCTGTAGATAGTGCCCCTCATAGAGCCCTCTGTAGATAGTGCTCCCCATAGAGTCTCCTGTATAGTGCTCCCTATAGAGCCCCCTGTAGATAGTGTCCCCATAGCATCTTGTAGATTGTGCTGCCCAAAGAGCCCCCAGGAGATAGTGCCCCCATAGAATCCCCTGTAGATAGTGTCCCCTGTAGTCTATAGGCTGTAAATAGTACCCCCTGTAGATAGTGCCCCCTGTTGTCTACAGGCCGTAAATAGTGCCCCCTGTAAAGTCCCCTAGAGATAGGGCCCCTATAGTGCCCCCTGTAGATAGGGCCCCCCACACTGCCCACTGTAAAAGAAAACATTGCATGCTCACCTGTCCCCATTCCCGCGCCGTCCTCCAGCAACGCCATGCCTCATTTAGCGGAATGACGCAGCGATATTATTATGTCGACTGCATCATTGTTGAAGCGCGGAAGGCATCCTCATCAGGCAGCGCTAGACAAATAAATTGTATCAAGGTTCTAAGGACACCAATACAATTGAGTGCAAGGGACCGGTTTTGGGTTCCCGCCTCACCAAACTTAATTTTAACAACCGGTTTTGGAGAACCTGGGTGAACTAGCGGGATCCCACCCCTGGTAACGGGGACAGGTGAATGTGGCACTATGTACAGGAGGCAGTGTGGTGCTATCTACAGGGGGTGTGTGGTGCTATGTACGGGGGCTGAGTGGCAATATCTATGGCACTCCTATATTGGCACTATCTCTTAGAGGGAGAATGTGGCAATATCTACAGGGGGCTGTGTGACACTATCTACAAGGGGGGCTGTGTGGCACTATCTGCAGTGTGACGTGTGGCATTATCTACAAGAGGAGGCTGTTCATTATGTCACCATATAGTTTAATTAGCCTCAGCTTTACAATCTGTTTCAGTCAGGCACACTGACCTCTTTAATTTATTTTATATTGCTTGTAAAACGTACAAATGATTTTATGCTCGAGTTACATTAAAAAAAATTGAAAAAAAAAAAAAGGACACCATTTATTGGTAGAGTAAGCAAACATGGCGAGGGGGAAGGAGATGTCGGGAAAGAAGTTGGGGGGGGGGGGGTGCCAAACTGAATCTTTGCTCTGGGTGCAGTAGAACCTAGCTACGCCTCTGCACTGGGCCTCATAGTAAACAATTGGATGGATTCTTTTAGTTACCGTTTAGTTATCGTAACTAAAAAAAAATATCAGAGAACAGGAAAGTTTTTTTTACCTTTCTTTTTCTTCAAATGGATCCAAATGTATACTGGTGTATCTTTCTACAATTCTTTTTTACATTTATTATACAAAAATGTAACATTTAAGGAATGTAATTATTTTTTTAGGCTCTAAAAAGAATAGCAGCCTTATGCATTTCAGTCCTGTATTTAAAATGTATCCAGATGTTAACCTTCAAAACATATGACAAAAGGACAACCTTTTGGCATACAAGTTTTTAACAAACTTTTGTCCCATACAAGCCTATGGGTATAATCCAGTATATGTCTGGAAACCTTTTTACTGTTTTTCATGAATAAATGCCTGATGTAGTGACCAATATCCAATATGTCATGGCCTAAATAGTGAACTAATTGGTATATTATTAGGTCCACATCCTATGTATTACTGATTAGTATCTTTAGGGGTATATATTGTTAACAATATATACCCCTAAAGATACTAATCAGTGATATCTAGATTTTTACTAGGGAAAACAAACTTGACAATTTACTCGGTGAACTATACATCCTATGTATTGAAACAAATACATGCAGTTGACTATGAGATCAAGTGAGCTATATATATATATATATATATATATATATATATACATAAATTATATAAAAAATATATAAAAAACACATAAATTGTATATATATATACACACACAATTTTTATTTTTTTTAAATATCAGGTCAAAATAAAATGCTTTCTTAATAGAATAAGCATCTAAGCTATATGTATAGGACCAACAAATAGAATTAATACTAAAGCTGCTTCTGCAACATGCTTTGGGTTACAGTCCTCCAAACTTTGGGAGCAGGTCACCATAAACTTGGTCGCATACAAGGTTGCAGAATGTAGAACTCATAACCAGTCAACTGTTCTTAATTTAATTCTAAATTGTGCATATCGGAATATCTGATCAGCAGACGTCACCAACATTTCAGCAGTAACGTGCTCTACAAAATAAAAGTCCCCCTTGTAGTGCGATGATTTGATCTTTCTACAGAATATTCTGAAACGTCTCAGATTTGGGTATAAATGATCATGCCAAAAAATTACTCCATTTCTGATAAGTAGGTGACAATGTTACAGAAAAATGAATCCAGACAATTGTAAGTTAACCATATAAAGCACCACTTTAGAAACACCCTTACCTGTGGACTATTTAGCAGCATGGGGTATACCAATTTGGAAATGGTACTTGCAGATCTTATATATTATAAATATATTTTCTGCTCTATTCAACTAGATCCTGTTTATTTGGCATTTGATTCACCCAAGACAATTTTTTTTTTTTTACAGACTTTATAGATAACAGTTTGAAACTGTAAGAAGTGCGAGACAGTGAAAACATGTTTAGAAATGTAAAGCATAATTTACAAATGTCTTCGCTTCCCATTGTTCTATAGACCAAAACATAGAATTCATGTTCTTCAATGTTCTTCCCTGGTCAATAGAGGACATTAGTTAACAGTAAGATGAGCTGATCCGTTTTCTCCTTTACTGTTCTTCTGATATTGATGCCCATTTCGTAAATGGGGAAAACCTTTTCGTATGAAGCTATTGTTAGCTGCCGTTATTGACAAGAAAACAGGTAATGTGATTAAGTGCCTGTTTTATTTTGGTTTAACTGTATTAGCTCATTTGATCACTTCCGCATCAAAATGCTGCAGGAGGGCTATTGTCAGGAGGCTGATCACTGTACACTTTAACCCATTTCTGTCAAAACTTGCTGTTATAGCATTATATAATGCAGTCATTGTTAAAGTGGCTGTTTATGATTAGAATAAAAAAGGATCTGCTTTTTTCCAGAAATAGCACTAGATCTGTCAATGGGCTGTGCCTGGTATTGCAGCTCATCCCCATTCAAATCATTGGGCTGAACTGCAATTCCAGACACAGCCCAAAGACAGATGTATCGCTGTTTGTAGAAAAAAAGCAGACCCTTTTTACTAATTCTCGACAATCCATTTAATGTTAAAGAGGCTGTTCAATTGACAACCATTTTTATACTTTTATGACCTGTAAATTAGACAAGTCATAAAAGTATGATAGATGGCAGTTTAATGTCTGTGACCCCCCATTATTACCAAGAACAAAAAGTGTTCTAACCCCAAGTCTGGAGAGCTGGCTGCGCTTGACCCACTTTCCCAAAAATTTATGGGAGAATCATAAAAATTGAATTTGCAAATTTGGCAATTGGTAATGTTGCAGGATGTTCAGGAATCAACCCTTCTGCTAATATTATGTTTCTATTGGTCGCGTGTTGGCGCAAGCTCTGATGGCAGGACTGTGGTTGTCAATCACAGCCATGCTCCCGCGGGCAACTCAGCGATGCCCGCAGATGCGTTTTGACATACATGTACACCCAAATGCTTTAAGGGCAGTGGTGTAACTACCGCTATAGCAGCCGTAGCGGCTGCTACGGGGCCCGCAGCATGAGGGGGCCCGTGCCACCGGCCGGCACTGGCCCCCCCCCCCTCCCATGGCTGGAGGCTCCGCTAGCAGCTGCTATGGCTGCTACAGCACGACGCCACTGAAGGGGTTGTTCCTACAAAAGACATGCATCCCCTATCCACAGGATAGGGGATACATGTGTGATCGCTGGGACGCCCAGCGATAAGGAGAACGGGGGACCGAAAGTCCCCCGAAGTTCTCCATGACAAACCTCGGACTTCTGGGGACTGTCTGCAGCTCCATAGAAATTACTTGCGCACCGATCGCGCTTGTGCGCATGCGTGACCTGCACTCCTTTCATTTTTATTGAACTGTGCAGACGCCGGAAGTCCAAGGTTTGTCATGGAGAACTTCGGGGGATTTTCGGTCCCCCGTTCTCCTTAACGCTGCCAGCGATCACACATGTATACCCTATCCACGATACATCTCTTTTGTAGGACAAACTATAGGCAGTTATTTATTTTTTGGGGGGGGGGGTTCTGTATGGCGTTATCTACAGGGGGGACTCTGTATGGCGTTAACTACAGGGGGGACTCTGTATGGCGTTAACTACAGGGGGGACTCTGTATGGCTTTATCTACAGGGGGGACTCTGTATGGCTTTATCTACAGGGGGGACTCTGTATGGCTTTATCTACAGGGGGGACTCTGTATGGCTTTATCTACAGGGGGGACTCTGTATGGCTTTATCTACAGGGGGGACTCTGTATGGCTTTATCTACAGGGGGGACTCTGTATGGCTTTATCTACAGGGGGGACTCTGTATGGCGTTAACTACAGGGGGGATTTGGGTCTGTAAGACGTTATCTACAGGTGGGCTGTGGCGTTATCTACAGGGGCTGTGTATGGCGCTATCTACAGGGGGCTGTGTATGGTGCTATCTACAGGGGGCTGTGTATGGTGCTATCTATAGGGGGTGCTGTGTGGTGAAATCTACAGGGAGGCACTATCTACAAGGGGGGGGGGTTGTGTGATACCCAGCGGAGGGGGGGCCCCAGTCAAAAGTTTGCTATGGGGCCCAGTCTTTCCTAGTTACGCCCCTGGTAAAGTTAATGGTAACTTCTTATAATACACATATGAATCATAAGCAAAAGGAATAAAGGAATATCTAATACTCCTAATTAATGCATAGATTATGTAACTATAGATTAATACATAATACGTCAATATAGAGAGCAAAAAATACTAGTTATGCAGTGCCTAATAACTAATATTGCCATACAAAGCCCAAATAATACTACCATGCAGATCTAAATTTTTTTTTACCAGAGGCTGAAAAATACCACTAAATACAGTAGGGTACATATAGTGTCCATATGTATTAATACAACCATACATTTGGTGATATTATGACATACTTGCCACATAAAGTGTTTTTTTTAAATTTTTAAACAAAATATAATGTTAGTAATCGAGAACAGGAGTAAATTATACCAGTTTTAGAAATCTCACTACATATAGAAAGCGTACGTAACTTTTCAGGTGACTTTTCAGAATAAGCTGTCATATGCGTGTACATGAGGAATAACACTATTTCTGGCTATTATATGACTTGTATTCTGCATTTTTAGCAGTTTTCCCTCCTGCAGGCTCCATCCCTTATTCTCAGTTGTCTCTGAACTAGTGTACAGAGCCTAAATGCTAGAATTTCTTCTATATAAAGGCAAACATAGTATATTAGAATCCTGTTCTCCTATCTCTATTGCAAATATATATCTGTAGCCGCATGGAGATTACAGAGCCGTACTGAGCAGAGTAGTTGAGAATTCGGCACTGGGGTGAGATATAACTTACCAGCAGCCTGTTTGCTCCTGCTTCCTCCCCCTGCTCACCCTTGCCCTCTCCATTGACTTATATGGAGCATGTCAGTGTGACATTCTCTCACTGCTCCCTCCCTTCCCCATAGACTTGTATGGACAGGCAGTGAAGAGACACACCCACACCTCTTGCAGCCCGTTAATTCTACTCTGTAACCAGGGACCGACTTTGCTTAACGACAGGGGGTGGACAGCAGATTACAGGAAGGGAGACACCTAGTGGCAATAACTTTACACAGACTTTGCATGGAACTAAAGTTTAATAGTAAGTAAATTACAAAGTTGATCTATATCAGGTATACTATTAAATTAGCATAAGTTGTTTGGAAAGTTACTGTCCAAGAACAAAACTATCCAATTCCCAAATCACCCATGAGAAAGTAAGTCTCTTGGTTGCACCACCTTTAGCACCGATAATTTAAACCAAATGCTCACTATAATCTTTCACATCCAGGTCCGGGAGACATGAAAAAAAGTTCTAATTATGTCTAAAAAGGGGTAACAAAGCAATTTCTAAGACTGCATGAAGCCACAGTAAGGGGGGATTCATACGCAGAAAAATTTGTTTCCTCTGCTTCATTTCATTATTCCCGATTTTACAATAGGAAAGATACAGGTTAAAAATGGGATCCATGAATAGTGACAAAATAAAACACCTAGACCTCCAAGGAGTTTGAGATAATGTTATACGGACAGATGAGTCAAAAGTGGAACACTTTGTACAATGCCGATTCCATTCTGTCTGTAGTAAATGAAATACTGTGTAAGGAAAACCACCTTTCAATATACTTTTGTAATACAGGAAGGAACCAGAGTACCCAGAGGGAACCCAACCAAACATTAAAAAAAACAAAAAAAAAAACATAAAAACTTTGCAGATGTTATACTGGTCTGATTCAAATGCTCTATAACTACGAAGACAAGCTTTAGGCCAGGATCGCACGCACGCACTTTCGATCCGGTTTTCTAAGTGGACACAAAAGAAAGGAGATGCATTAGACATTTTTTTTTATACCTTTTCTTACTTTTGCATCCACTTCTGGCATTGGCTCAAAAAACGGAGCCAAAGACTGCCACAAAAACTGCATCAAAACTGTGTGTGTGATTCTGGCCTTAGGGGAACATTTAAGAGTGTTTGATAAGTTTTTTCTTTAAATAAAAGGGGATTCCCTTATTTTAGTGTAATATTATCCCTAGATTATCAGTGCACTCATTTCATTTTTCCAGATGTATACGTCTTATACTATACTAACATCTTACAGTATGTAGCTCTGTTAGGGCTTATTCAGCGTGTCCGTTTTGTGGATGTGCCTCCGTGTGCTGTCCGTGATTTTCAAGCACCCATTGACTTCATGATGCTTGATGTGCAAGAAACGCGCAAGAATAGGACATGCAGTGAGTTTCACGCAGCGGATAAACGCTGCGTAAAAAATACTGAATGTCTGAATGGACCCATTGAAATGCATGGGTCCGTGTCACAGCCGTTGTTTTAAAGCGCGTAACACGGATGTGAAATACGCTCGTGTGAATAAGGCCTTATAGTGACAATTACCCATGACATAGTGGATGTATCTTTAACCCGTTAGTGACCGACCCATCGTGTTTCTACGTCGGTCACTAACGGGCCTTATTCCGATGCCATTGACTTTTTACGTCGCGGCATCGGAATAAGTTTACAGAGCAGGGAGCTGTCAGATCTCCCTGCTCTCAGCTGCTAGAGGTATCTGAGGGCTGGGAGCGTCCCTGCTCTGCCGTGTGAGATCGATATTAGTATCGATCTCACACGTTTAACCCCTCAGATGCGGTGCTCAATAGCGAGCACCGCATCTGAGTGGTTTTGGAGAGAGGGAGGGAGCTCTCTCCCCCACCGACACCCGGCGATACGATCGCCGAGTGTCTGTGTCTCTAATGGCAGCCGGGGGTCTAATAAAGGCCCCCAGGCTGCCTGGAGTGAATGCCTGCTAGATCATGCCGCAGGCATGACCTAGCAGATGCCTGTCCGTGTTAAACGGACAGGCAGTAATACACTGCAATACAAAAGTATTGCAGTGTATTACAATAGCGATCGCAGAATCGCATATTAGGGCATGACCACACGTGGCGGATTTCCTCCGCAACTGTCCGCATCAATGCCGCACAGAATCTGCGTTGCAGATTCTGCTGCGGATCTGCACAAAATGTGCAGAAAATTGATGCGGACTAGCTGCTGCGGACTGCGGGAAAAGTGCTTCCCTTCTCCCTATCAGTGCAGGATAGAGAGAAGGGACAGCACTTTCCCTAGTGAAAGTAAACGAATTTCATACTTACCGGCCGTTGTCTTGGTGACGCGTCCCTCTTTCGGCATCCAGCCCGACCTCCCTGGATGACGCGCCAGTCCATGTGACCGCTGCAGCCTGTGCTTGGCCTGTGATTGGCTGCAGCCGTCACTTAGACTGAAACGTCATCCTGGGAGGCCGGACTGGAGACAGAAGCAGGGAGTTCTCAGTAAGTATGAACTTCTATTTTTTACAGGTTGCTGTATATTGGGATCGGTAGTCACTGTCCAGGGTGCAGAAACAGTTACTGCCGATCGCTTAACTTTTTCAGCACCCTGGACAGTGACTATTTACAGACGTCTCCTAGCAACGCTCCCGTCATTACGGGAGCCCCATTGACTTCCTCAGTCTGGCTGTAGACCTAGAAATACATAGGTCCAGCCAGAATGAAGAAATGTCAAGTTAAAAAAGCAAGACGCATCCGCATGACATGTGCATGACAGCTGCGGACTTCATTGCGGAAATGAGAATCTCCATTGAAGTCAATGGAGAAATTCCGCCATGAGTCCGCCACTGCTCCGCAACAGACAGAGCATGCTGCGGACACCAAATTCCGCTCCGCAGCCTATGCTCCGCAGCGGATTTTGACGCATCGTCTAAACGAACACTGCTAAATTAAAGTGGAAGTCAATGGACAAACGGCTCTGCTGCAGATTAACGCTGCGGAGTGTCCGCAGCGGAATTTAAGTGAAATTCTGCCACGTGTGAACCCAGCCTTATAGTCCCCTAGTGGGACTAGTAAAAAAGTGAAAAAAAAGTTTAATAAAGTTAATTTTAAAAAAAATGTGAAAAAAAAATGAAAAACCCAGCTTTTCCCCTTACAAAATGCTTTACTATTAAAAAAACAAAATAAAGTTAAAAAGTTACACATATTTGGTATCGCCGCGTCCGTAACAATCCCGACTAAAAATCTATTACATTATTTAACCCGCACGGTGAACGCCGTAAAAAATGTAATAAAAAACTATGGAAAAATTGCTGTTTTCTGTGAATACTGACTTTAAAAAAATGTAATAAAAAGTGATCAAAAAGTCGCACCTACTCCAAAATGGTACCAATAAATACAAGTCGTCCCGCGAAAAAAAAGCCCTCATACATTTGCAGGGCAAATGTGGTGCCTATTTTCAAAAAGGGCTCTATGTCTTCCCCGGGTAATTATAGACCAGTAAGCTTAACATCCATCGTGGGGAAAATGTTTGAGGGGCTATTGAGGGACTATATACAGGATTATGTGACAATAAATAGCATTATAAGTGACAGCCAGCACGGTTTTACTAAGGACAGAAGTTGTCAAACTAACCTAATCTGTTTTTATGAAGAGATGAGCAGAAGTCTAGACAGAGGGGCCGCTGTGGATTTAGTGTTTTTGGACTTTGCAAAGGCATTTGACACTGTCCCCCATAGACGTCTAATGGGTAAATTAAGGACTATAGGTTTAGAAAATATAGTTTGTAATTGGATTGAGAATTGGCTCAAGGACTGTATCCAGAGAGTTGTGGTCAATGATTCCTACTCTGAATGGTCACCGGTTATAAGTGGTGTACCCCAGGGTTCAGTGCTGGGACCCCTATTATTCAACTTATTTATTAATGATATAGAGGATGGGATTAATAGCACTATTTCTATTTTTGCAGATGACACCAAGCTATGCAATATAGTTCAGACTATGGAAGATGTTCATGAATTACAGGCAGATTTAAACAAACTAAGTGTTTGGGCGTCCACTTGGCAGATGAAGTTTAATGTAGATAAATGTAAAGTTATGCATCTGGGTACCAACAACCTGCATGCATCATATGTCCTAGGGGGCGCTACACTGGCGGATTCACTTGTTGAGAAGGATCTGGGTGTACTTGTAAATCATAAACTCAATAACAGCATGCAGTGTCAATCAGCTGCTTCAAAGGCCAGCAGGATATTGTCGTGTATTAAAAGAGGCATGGACTCATGGGACAGGGATGTAATATTGCCACTTTACAAAGCATTAGTGAGGCCTCATCTAGAATATGCAGTTCAGTTCTGGGCTCCAGTTCATAGAAAGGATGCCCTGGAGTTGGAAAAAATACAAAGAAGAGCAACGAAGCTAATTAGGGGCATGGAGAATTTAAGTTATGAGGAAAGATTGAAAGAATTAAACCTATTTAGCCTTGAAAAAAGACGACTAAGGGGGGACATGATTAACTTATATAAATATATTAATGGCACATACAAAAAATATGGTGAAATCCTGTTCCTTGTAAAACCCCCTCAAAAAACAAGGGGGCACTCCCTCCGTCTGGAGAAAAAAAGGTTCAACCTGCAGAGACGACAAGCCTTCTTTACAGTGAGAACTGTGAATCTATGGAATAGCCTACCGCAGGAGCTGGTCACAGCAGGGACAGTAGATGGCTTTAAAAAAGGCTTAGATAATTTCCTAGAACAAAAAAATATTAGCTCCTATGTGTAGAAATTTTTCCTTCCCTTTTTCCTTCCCTTGGTTGAACTTGATGGACATGTGTCTTTTTTCAGCCGTACTAACTATGTAACTATGAAACTATGTAACTATGAAACTATGTAACCGCATCGGCGAAAAAATAAAAACGTTACGGCTCTTCAAATATGGAGACACAAAAACAAATAATTTTGAAAAAAAAGCGTTTTTACTGTGTAAAAGTAGTAAAACATACAAAAACTATACAAATTTTGTATCGTTGCAATCGTAACAACCCGCTGAATAAAGTTATTGTGTTATTTATACAACACGGTAAACGGCGTATTTAGGACGCAAAAAAGAGTGGCGAAATTTCAGATTTTTTTCTATTCCCCCCCAAAATAAAGTTAATAAAAGTTAATCAATAAATAATATGTACCTAAAAATGGTGCTATTAAAAAATACAACTTGTCCCGCAGAAAACAAGACCTTATACAGCTATGTCGACGCAAAAATAAGAAGGTTATAGCTCTTGGAATGCGACGATTGAAAAACGTAAAAAATAGCTTGGTCATTAAGGTCCAAAATAGGCTGGTCATTAAGGGGTTAATGGACTGCAATTCATTATTGTATTTATTATACTTTATGCACTTGTCTATTTGATGCTCCGCCCATTATGTGTATATACCCTGCTCAGTTGTGTGTTGGCTTTGATCGAGAAAGGTTGTAAGCCAAAACGTTGCACGACTTGAAAGCTGTCCAGAACTGTCTTTATTACAATTACCCATGACAATAAATTATAGGATGTTACAGCTCAAGCTCACGAATACCACTGAATATAATGTGTTAGGTATTAGGCTGGATTCACACAAGCGCGTTCGGTCCATGATATACGGACCGTATGTCAGCAGTATTTCCCAGACAGAACACAATTCAGGGAGCCGGGCACCTAGCGTCATAGTTATCTATGACGCTAGGAGTCCCTGCCTCCCTGCGGGAAAACTGTCCCGTACTGTAATCATGTTTTCAGTACGGGACAGTTGTCCTGCAGAGAGGCAGGGACTCCTAGCATCGTACATAACTATGATACTAGGAGCCCGGCTCCCTGCCCTGTGTACGGTCCGTGAAATACTGCCGATATATGGTCCGTATATCACGGACCAAACGCTCGTGTGAATCCGGCCTCGGTGTGTATTTAAAGGGGTTTTCCAGCCACTATAAATTGATGGCCTATCCTCAGGATAAGCCATCAATAGCTGATGGGTCGAGGTCCGACTCCCGGTACCCCCACCGATCAGCTGTTTTGAAGGGGCCGCAGCGCTCGTACAAGCGCTGCTTCCCCTGCATTTCTACTTGCTCACTGTGAATCATCGACACACGTGTAGCAGCGATTCAAGGTATTGCAGCCTTCTTCTATTCACTTCAATGGCAGAAAAGGCAGCAATACCTGTGAACCACAGCTAAATGCGTGTCGACTATTCACAGTGAGCAAGTAGAAATAAAGGGGAAGCGCTGCTGCCCCTTCAAAATAGCTGATTGGCGGGGGTTCCGGGAGTCAGACCCTGACCCATCAGCTATTGATGGCCTATCCTGAGGACAGGCCATCAATTTTTAGTGGCTGGAAAACCCCTTTAATAATAATACAAACATTTAATTTTAGCCTTCATTAATGGTAAATATAATATATCACATATCCCAAGCAGTCATCCATTATCCCTGAAACATTTAAGTGAAATTTATGCTGTTGGCATTTCCAAAATAGCCGCTATCCTGGATTTTGATGCAAATATCTAAATCTTTGGACTATTATCCTGTTACTTTCATATTCCTATGTCTGCACAGTTAATGCTGCTTTACCATTAGACTAAAAATGTAATCAGCCAAATTTGCCCCAGGCCGTGAGAGGAAAGCTGGAAAGTGCACATTGCCAGGATTTAATCTGGGCTCTTTTGCTTCCGGAACAGAGCAGGAATGTAGCTCAAGCTCCGAAGTGTTAGACAGGTGCTTGTATTGATCTATTGTGTAATGGCTTAACCTCCGGAGCGTGGTAGATTAACCTCTTCCCTGTCAGAAGTACACTCTGCTATATTATAGATTTGGATTCATACGATTAAGCTGCTGTCATTCACTGCATAATATTACAATCTTCCTGTCATACATAATTACTTAAAAGAGTTTTCCAAGGTTAGAAAAACATGGCTACTTCCTTCCAAAAACAGCACCACACCTGTCCACAGGTTGTGTCTGGTAATGCAGCTCAGCTCCATTGAAGTGAATGTGGCTGAGCTGCAATACCACACACAACCAGTGGACAGGTCTGGCACTGTTTTTAGAAGAAAGCAGCCATGTTTTTCTAATCCTGATCAACAAGACGTCAAATAGTCAGAGGAAGTATCGCCGACAAAGGCTGCGTGGCCTGAAATATAACTTTTATTATTAAAAATGTGATTCTGAGAAAGGTTATAGTTTGCTTGATGGAAATGAAATTATTACCTTCACCTTCTGAGACAAATATTTTTTTAGTCCTAAAAATCATAACTAGCAATGCCTCTAGTAAAAAGCTCCAGCACCGCTAAATTGTGTTAATATTTCTCAAGTAATTTTCGGAATATTTAAAAATAAAAGGGGCTCATATCAACTAAAAAAAAAGGACATGTGTAATGTGTAGAAAGGTTTTCCATCCCAGCTCTATCTTATATTCGGAGAAGCATCGGACAGCCATGGGGCTAGAAATTTTACCATCCAAGGTGTCCTCCATTAGGACAGGTAAATAGCATAGCCTGCTGTTATAATTGAAAAACATATAAAACACCATAATTGTCACATGTACCCCAGACAAGCAACTAGACTGAATGCTACTTGGAAATATAGGGTATTCCTACTGCACACGAACTACTACACAAGAGGCATCACTCTGGAAACATCGGTGGCTTGGGATTGTTTGCCAGACAATTGGCCACCCTCCTCCCCTTCTGCCATCTCACTAGATGATTTAAAGTGAATATTGAGAAAAAAAATTAATAAAACCGAATGAACAAACTATGGATAGAATTGAAAGAGGATCTGTCACTAGTTTAGTAATGCCCGACCTCCCAGCTAATCTAATAGGCGCGGTCACACTGATAATGCTGGTGAAAATGGTGTCCCAAAACATTTATTATTTTAAAAGTTATGAGCTTTTTTTCTAAATATGTAAATGAGGCTATACTGGACAAATGGGCATCAACACCAGCGATTTTCCAGAGGTGGAGCTACCTCACCGCCTCTGACGCTGTCCAATGAGGATAAAGATGCTTCACAGTGTGAGAGACTGAGGCTTCAAATAGCCAAACCTCGGGCTGTGGAACCGTGGTTCTGGTGGCATATAAAATATGAGATTATAGTCTTTCATATGGATCACAGTTCTAGCTGTGACATAACCGGAGATATCACCAGTTGAAAACACAGTTGGGAATGGAAGCTGTATACTATATGATCGCGCTGTGTTGCTGGGCAGGGAAGGGGGAGAAGCTCTATGCTGATTGGACAGCTCATACAGAAAATATTACACCGCCCACAGTGAATAGAAAGAGTTACCTCCCATTTAGCAAAGTATAGCCAAATTAGCATATTTAGAAAAATGCTCATAACTTTGCAAATAATTAAAAAAAAAATGAAATACACTGTAGTTATCAGCATCATAGCGCCTATTAGATTAGTTAGGAGATAGGGATGAATAAACTGGTGACAAATCCTCGTAAAGTGACCCAACTTTGCCATCCCCTGCTCAAAGAACTGCTTGTAAAAAGAGATCATCATGGGAAATTAGACGATGTCCAGTGCTCAGTTATTTCCACCATATTTATGTCTCATGAAACATATGATGTAGATATTACCCTGATACATAATAATAGATCTTATTGTACGAGTAGAACTTTACACATCACATTTCTGGGAATGTTTCCATTCTAACACTGCGGTCACTATTATCAGTTTGGCTGCATAGTTGACCTTCCCCAAACAAAACGTAACTCGTTTCCTGTTCTCGATAAGATACATTTTTAACATTAACATAAGCCTAAGCATTCACTACTGCAGCCTAATGGGCCTATGCTAAGAGTTGAATCATATGCCAGACTGTATCAGGGTCCACACTGTGAATCAGCAACTAACCTTGAGCGGATGTTAATAAATTAAAATGCCTACATGTCTGATACCTGGAGGAGGGATGTTGACACAGTCTCTCCAGCATCCTAAGCATTTACCAAATATTTCATAGGAACATTGAGCTCTGTTCTTTGTTGTTACATAACAGTTACTGTAGGACTGCCAGCTGTCTCTTATCTACACAGAAAGCATTCTCTGCAAGCACAGCAGGTGGTGTTAGCCAATAGCCGCCCCTCATTGGAAGTCATTAAGAGGGGTCAGAACTGTCACAAACTCTGCTGCTCTTGTAGATACTGTTATCGTATAGGCTGTGTTCACATCAGCGTTGTCTTTCCATTGAGGGGTTCCGTCTGAGCTTTCCGTCGGGTTAACCCTTCTACTTGGGTATAAATAGAAATTGCAGGGCCCAATAGCATAAAATTGGATTGGCCCCAAACCAAAAACTGTATCAGTTATAACCATATAGTTCTCGTGCAGTCATTTGATATGATGAATGGTATACAGAACTGCCCTTACAAAGTAGTAGACATACATTACTGACACTCAGTTTTGCCTACATAGTACTTATTTAGTATTACAGTGTTACATATCAGAACTTACAAAGCTCCACAGTGCCCAGATGCAAAAGCTAGATATGGGCCCACCACCAGTGATTGACTTCAAGTGCCACTACACATTATAACATCTTATTATAAAATAGCTATGTACGGTCATGTTCACACCTGGGTCGTGGGTTTCCTTTGTTCTGCTCCGTCAGAGAAGTAGAACAAGGGAAAACCGGAAGTGACGGTTCCATTGCACCATGGATACCACCAGTGGCCAACAGAATCCATTGACTTTAATGGGTACCGTTGGCATTCCATCGGGTGTCCGTGGTTTTACCGGAAACCATAGCGCAGCATGCAGCGCAATTGTTTAGGGTAATCACGGCCAGATCTGCGACGGAGGCCCTTAATGGAGTCTCCAAAGCAGATGTGAACTAAGCCTAAACTATAACAAAAGACAGTGCAGTGAGTATAATATATTATTGTGACTCTTTACTGCCCAGCTTTAGGACTGTGTTTGCCTGTGGACCACCCAGGCAAAGGGACACTTGTGTAACTGCAAGCTCTGCACCCCTATACGACAATGGAAACATGGCAACACAATGGAAGTTGTAAGTATACTATTTTGTAAATGGCTGGTTTATAAGTCCAGACTGCGAGGCCAAGAACTAGGGGTTGACCATTGACACAGGAATTAATAGCATCTTTGCCACTGCAGGGGAAAAATGTAGCATTGCACTCCTGCTATTTATTTGTATTTCCTAATACATGGACTCGCTGGGGCCACCAAAGCAGGGGCCGCTCTAACAGAGTGGCACTCCATACTGGTTCATAGAAGGGGGCCTCAAACGGGTGACCTCGATCTAGGACATCTATATACCCTAAAAAGCACATGGTTGGGGCAGTTGTCATGAGACAGCCCCTTTAAAGAGGCTCTGTCACCAGATTTTGCAACCCCTATCTGCTATTGCAGCAGATCGGCGCTGCAATGTAGATTACAGTGACGTTTTTATTTTTAAAAAACGAGCATTTTTGGCCAAGTTATGACCATTTTTGTAGTTATGCATATGAGGCTTGCAAAAGTCCAAGTGGGTGTGTTTAAAAGTAAAAGTCCAAGTAGGTGTGTATTATGTGCGTACATCGGGGCGTTTTTAATACTTTTACTAGCTGGGCGCTCTGAAGAGAAGTATCATCCACTTCTCTTCAGAACGCCCAGCTTCTGGCAGTGCAGCACTGTGACGTCACTCACAGGTCCTGCATCGTGACGGCCACATCGGCACCAGAGGCTACAGTTGATTCTGCAGCAGCATCGGCGTTTGCAGGTAAGTCGATGTAGCTACTAGCAGCTGCTGAGGACGGATATATCCGTCCTTCGGCGTTAAGGAGTTAAGACGAATATCGGATCCTATGCAAATGAGTAGACAACCATACTGTTTACATCAATAATAAACAACAAAGCCATCCTAGTGAAGAAAAAACAGCAGATAAGCCATTCTGAAATTAGAATTCTTAATTCCAAAATGAAATTTAAAAAAAACCACTTGTTATATTGTTAGTTTATTACATTATCTTATATATATTTTCGAAAGTTTGTTTGAAGCCCGATTTTTCATTGGTTTAAAATCAGGGAATAGCTATTTTTGATTGGACATGCATTCCCCAGGTAACGGATTCCAGTGACAGGCTCCGCCCCCTATTGATGACGTGGCAGCCCATAATTGGCTGCAACGTACATCATTCGATAATTTCTGTGACCTGCAGTAAGGACTAATCCCAATCACTGGTCATTTATAAATCAAGCACCGCAGTAATACCGCATGCAGATCACACAGCGATGTCAGTGACATCTGTATAACGTGTTCTTATATAAAACACAGCTGCCGCAGAGCCTCTTATTCAGATGTACAGAACGGTAGCTGTACCATTCATATGTCGCAAAATCGCAGCAAAACGCCACGACCTCTACGTCTGAATAATCCCGTTAGAGATGAGACCCTCATGATTTTTAGCTACGAAAAAAAAAACGCATTGAATTTGTACCCGACACCTTTGTTCCCAGGCTCTGCCCTCCATCATTGTGTGCAGCCGCCTCAGCTCCGTCCTGCAGCCGATTCTCGTGCGCGCCAAATATTTCACTTGATGTCCCCAGTTTCCCGAGCTGTCGTGTCCTCACAGGAAGCGGGTGAGTCGGGTGAGCGGCCACCGTCTCAGTTTTGGGGTCACATTATGTGTGGAGTTTGAGGTACAGCAGGGGCTCCGCGTCTCCCTCCACTGCCGGTGAATGTCATATCACTGCAGGACGCGGTCTGGACGGTGAATCCCGGAGGAAAGGATTACTAGGGGGGGTAGTGGTTACCCCGAGTGCAGTAGTCCTCTATGTATCCTCTCACTTAGGGCATGCTGAGGGTTGTAGTACCTCCTCAGGTGCAGAGCTGCTCCTCTATTAAATAGACACGTCGTCTGTATCGTGTGAAACTACAACTCCCAGCATGTGGCTGCACCACCCGTAGAGACCAGAAACAGTGACGGGACTGCAAAAACTCATTTTATTAAGAATGAAAAAAATATATATAAGGTGATGACGTATATAACGTAAGTGAAATATAGAATAACTGGTATATAATATATACATAAAATACCTGCAACTGGTGTATAACGATACATAACTGGAATATAAAACATATATAATATAACGAATATAAAACACAATATAACTGGAATATAAAACATCTTATATATATTTTCGAAAGTTTGTTTGTTTGAAGCTTGATTTTTCATTGGTTTAAAATCAGGGAATAGCTATTTTTGATTGGACACGCGTTCCCCAGGTAACGGATTGCACTGACAGGTTCGGCCCCCTATTGCTGACGTGGCAGCCCATAATTGGCTGCAAGGTACATCATTCCTCGCTGAATTGCCTAACACAGCGCAACAGCGATGTTGGCCACAGCGGGTTTACACAGAGGCAGGACAGTTGTCCTGTCTTGTATGATTGAGGGACTAAAATGCATGGAGAAGCAATGAGCGATTGAGGGACTAAAATGCATGCAGAAGCAATGAGCGATGGAGGGACTAATGGTAAAGATGAGGAGCGAGGAAAAATGATGCCAAATGGGCATGAATCAGAAGTCCCCGCCCCTCATCCACCACTTCGTAGTTTCGTCTAGGAGCACTGGCTTAGGACTTTTATTTCCTAAAGGGAATAATTTTTTTTTTGATCATGTGATCATAGTGTTAAGGATATTTAATGGTGCTTCCAATAACATTGGGTCCGGTGTCACCAATATTCCACCCGTACTTACGGACCCGTTTTCTCTACACTAAATCGGCAGCCGCTTCTCTCTATCAGTGTTGGAAAGAGAGGAGGGGCAGCCCTTTTGGGCAGAGTTTCCGCCGCGACTGAAAGTAAAAGAAGTTCATACGTATCGTTGTCTTGGTGACGCGTCCCTCTTGACATCCAGTCCGACCTCGCTGGATAACGCGGCAGTCCATGTGACCGCTGAAGCCTGTGATTGGCTGCAGCGGCCACATGGGATGAAACGTCATCCCGGGAGGCCGGACTGGAGGAAGAAGAAGGTAAGTTAACTTTTAATACTCTTTAATTATTATGCGGGTCGTGCTCCCATATAAAGTATGGGAGCACAGTCTGTAAAAAAGCAAATACAGGACATGTCCTATCTTTTGCGGAGCCTTTCTACGGCACGGACACCTTCCTGTAAATATACAGGAAGGTGTCCATGGGCAATAGAAGTGAATGGGTCCGTAATTACGGACGAATTCTACGGTCATTTAATGGGACCTCACAACACATAATTGGGTATTTAAATAGTGAGCTTTTACTCTATATATACCGTAAGTCAACCTCCTAAGCAACGCCGGGTATAATAGCTAGTTTAGTATCGTCTTAGTTTATTTCACATCTTAGGCTATATTCACACAACAGTTAAAAACGGCCATGTGACTTTTAATAACCGTCACACGGCCGTTTTCAGAACAATGATGATCTATGGGTATATTCACATGGCCGTTTTTGTTTCCTTTTTTTAACGGCCCGTGAATACTGGCCGTCAAAAAAATAGAACATATTTTATTTTTGCCAATTTTCACAGCCCCCATAAAACACAACGGAACAGATTTTAATGGCCGTTTTTCAGAAAGCAATCCTTGTGATGGCCATTAAAAACTAATCCTGGCCCTCACAAGGGGACTCAATTGAGGGGGTGTTCACATCACTTTTTTTTCTCCTACGGAAAGCATTCGGGAAGTGACGTCAGTGATGTCACGGCCTTTCAACTATGGAGCCCCCAGCAAAAGCATTAAAAATACTCTTGCCGGGGAGTCCTGTCTTGGGAAAGCCCTTGACGTCACTGTCCATTTATGTACAGTGACATTAGGGGCTTTGTAATGCGAGACTCCCTGGCCAGAGCGTCGGAAACGCCCCGGCCGGGGATTCTGCTCCTAGAGGAGCCCCTGACGTTGCTGTCCATTTATGGACAGTGACATTAGGGGCTTTGAGATGCCGGAATTCCAGGCCAGAGCATCGGCAACGCTCTGGCTGGGGATTCCACTTCTGGATGAGCCCCTGACATCACTGTCCATATGTGGACAGTGACTTTATGGGCTTGGTCATGAGAGAGTCCGTTCCTAGTGGCGCTATCTACAGGGGGGTGTTTGGCACTATCTACAAAAGATACTGGCGCTATCTACATGGGCACTGTGTGGCGCCATCTATGTGGGCACTGGCACTCTATATGTGGGCACTATCTACATGGGCAATGTGGTATTTTCAGGGGACAAAAAAAAAAACTGACGAACAAAATACATGTTTTTAACGCCTGTCATAAACAGATTACAAATGGCCGTTAAGAACAGTCAGCGGACCGGAAAGTGGATGAAAGTTTGGAGACACAATGATGCAAAACGGACATGAAAAATTGACAATCAGTTTTTAACAGCCGCTTTTCTTTCACTGTCGTGTGAATGCGGCCTTCTTCACGCATACAAAAGATATATCATGCAATCAGTAAACATTTATAGTAAACATTTATAGATAAAGTTAAAAAAAAAATAAAATTCTCATCGAGAGGCTTATATTAAGGCCCTATTAAACAGAGCAATGGTGGTACAAATTTTTGTATAATGATTTGAATGTAAGAGATAATCGCCACGTGTGGAGTGATGGGGCATCAGGAGGCAAGCAGATGTTCTCAAGATGGATGGCGATCCAAGAAATCGTGGTAATGGTAAGAAATGTGGGAATCAAGGAAAGGATGCAGTAGTTTTATAACACTACCAGTTTATGATTTATTCAGTAAAAAAAAACGCTGGAGTACCTCTTTAAGCGAGCACACATGCGTTGTGGATGGGGAGCCGGCCAAGGAGGCAATTTTTTGTTCTGTCAGATGCTTTCTCGAAGCTACAAAATGCACAGCCAGTATAAAACTAGTAGAAATAATAAAGATATCCAGTTATGCATAATAAAAAACAATCTTATGGTCATCTAACTTCTAAATATGAACCGGGTCAGTTCTAGTTGAATTTCTTGGTACAGGAATAAAATGCTCATATTTACGGAGTATTGACAGAATTCTTGCTTATTACGGTAAAGGTGAAACATCCGCTATACGGTTACATAGCAAGACACTCGTGAAATATTTTCTAGCCTACTTTGTAAACAGTTGGTCTCCATAACACAGGTAATCGTCTTCAATTAACGAAGTTGTGTTGGTGATAAAGGGTACGAGCTGTGGGGGAAACAAAAAGCTAAAGATCTAGCACTTATCTCACGCACATGAACTTATAGACCCATGTTCAGACTGTAAAATGCTCAACGTAACAAATCATAGGAAACTTATGTTTGTCACACAGGATCAAATACCTGAACAAGCGGTCACCAGGCATAGAGGAAATGATAGGAGGTGACAATCATATTGAAATTAGTAGAAAAAAACAAAACAAAAAAACGGGAGAAGTGGCAAAAGTATTACTAAAAAAAAAAGCCTCTAAATAATAAACTATATGAACCAACATTAAAAATAGTAGGATCTATTATGATTAATTAGCAATACAAATTCGATAAAACAGACAAATATTTACATTCGTGAGATCTTTTTCACTTTTGTGTGACCAGAGCCTCAAATTATGTTTTTAAGCAGAAATGAAAGCAAATAATAGGAGTATAGTAATACAAATAAGGCCTAAATAGAGATCCACACATAACAGAATAGGTCAAATATAGTCTTTTTAACATCTGAACTTATATATCACTTCAGATATGTTCTGCTGTGTTTGTGTGGGTTTTCTTCACTCCAAAAATTACTTCGCTTCCTTTGAAATGGTCCCTAATGTCTGTATCTGGGACTAAGAAAATAGATTGCAAGCCATACTACAGACAGGGCCGGATGGGAGTCCAGAACTGAAGGATATCTCAGCATTCACTATGAACGAAGGATCACCCAGACAATTCAGAAAACACATCAAGGCAAGCAATTTGGTGGAGGTTTTCATTTTGACTGTAAGGCAGAGTTCACACGATGTTGTTGCGGATTTGATTCAGTTCTCACCCTTTTGCATTGCAAAGGCTAAAATCCGCAATGAAAATGTGCGACAAATTCCGCAATGTGTGAACTCAGCCTTAACAATCAATGGCCGGTATATTCAATGTCCCTCACAGGAATAAATGATCTCATCAAATTGCCAAATACATATTCTACGTGACTTCTGGAAGAAAAGCTTAAAATACACAACTCCACCATCACAATCACCAATCCTGGTCTTGCTCGGATATAATTTCTTAGCAATTTAAATGAATATCCGATTTGGTGTAATAGACAAACATTGGGGGTTTTACATGAAGTGTCATCGGGTCTGTAGCCATCTGATGTTACAGAAATATGCCAACGCCTGGTAACAGCACGTGCCGCTGCGCTTTTCTAATAAACATCCAATCTTGTGGAGGGCGCTGGAATATCCCGGCCATTCAGCAATGAACATAGTAATCTAAAGCGGCAAGAACGCATTATATACACATGTATATATATATACCCTGAGACGGAAGCACATATGGGTATACAGCAGCCCCAGCTGTCATGTCTGGAAGGGAAAGATGCCGGTGACATGTCAGCAGGATGGACAGCATGTTTACTCATCACCAATGATTCTCCATCCATGTGTGCTTAGGACTGCAGGCTGCCGCCCACGGTTAGTGGCAGAGGAGGGGGGGGGGAGGGGAGGGTTACCTATTTATGCCAGGAACATCACTGCTGGAACATATTACAGAGGATGTATATACATGTCAACAATCCGATGTTCACATGATCTGAACCATTGCGTTATTCTATACGCGGCTTCTATACTGCCGGGATGAAGCGGGCGATATGATATTAATAGCACACTAGATGGGCTCATCCATGAATGCTGGCGCTCCCTCTCACCCCTCCCCCTTCCTTCAGGGCCTGCAATACACGCGCAGTTTATTCAGCTGTCTCCCATTCATAAAACATAGCCCCGCTCGCAATGAACGCACAGGTTAGGTTCCGGTCTTCATTCATAAAGAAATCAGGTTATGCGCAGGCGCACTTGTGCGCTGCGCCCACCCCCATTCATAAGAATCGCGCGGAGGGGAGGGGAGAAGCGCGCGTGCGCTCTGGCCTCTTCCCTCCCATTCATAAGAAGTGTGTGGGATTAGGGGCATGCGCAGTGCGGCTTATCCCTCCCATTCATAAAAAAGCCATTTTCCCAGGGAGTTGCAACATCGAAAGCGAAAAGGGAGCTGACAGCAGAGGAGCTATGCAGCCCGGATCATCAGGACTAATGCTGAGGGTTCCCATGTTCACAGCTACGGACATTGCGACATTTTCGGATTATTGAGACATGAGCCTTGCTGCAGTGCTACAAGTAAGCGCATTATATATATAGAATTTCTGTGTATTTCTGCAGGGTGCATGTATAGGTGTGTTTTATGGCCAGGGCACAGTGTCCTCTCTTATCAGCCTGCTATAGTCCCCTCAGGACTGGGGGATTCCACTCTGCTGCTTTGGCAGTGTATTGTGTATGTCAATAGCGTTTCTGCTGGTGATCTGTCTTGGGGGGAGGGGGTGCAGTGCTGCAGGAGATCCCTGCACTGGAAATGCAGTGCATGCAGTCACAGCTGCTTAGAGGGATTCATCAAGTCAGGAGTAAAGATTATATTCAGTGACTAAAGTATTCACCCCCAGCTGGGGGCCAGGTCCAACCTTCCCCGATGCCCCTCGCAGCTCATATGTGAGAGTGACCGCAGGATTCTTCTAGATCTGTCTATTTTTTATTTATTTTTTTATGCATATAACCTATACATAGTCTTTTTTTATGGTGAGCTTAGATGTTACCTGATGGCCTGAATACAGAATACTAGTCCTTGTCGGAGAAATGCACGATAGATCGTTTACCTACTTCATATTTTATTTGTTTTCGATTGAATTGTCACCGATCGACTTGTCAGATGTCCCTGTGATCAGATCTGTTGTCAGGGTAGGAGCAGGGCTGCAGATTGCCGTTCATGTCCCATTCGTACTAGTGATGACGCATGATGCATTATTTCTGGGCAGGCGATCATGGATCTCCTTATGTGAGCAGCCCCACATTCTGCAATCCTACATGTGACGTTCTGTGCACTATCTCTGGGGTGTCTTCTACCTGGGGATATAAGGTTTTGCAATCATAGATGAGACGATTTTAGGCTTCTGGAGAGAAGGCCCAGAGTTGTTCTTCGCAGACACATTACACATCCAGACCTTGTACTGTTCTACCAATGCAGCAGCCTTTTTCAATCAGAATTTCAATCACAATTTCATGACTTTCTTTCCCCATTGTTATTATATATATATATATCTATATCTCCTTTATCATATATCTTTACATGATGGGAAATGGAGCTATAGCTGTATATACTACATGCAGGATCTACATGTATTGGGGGTGATCATATGTATAACGCAGCTGCAGTATGCAGAGAATTGGGAAATTCTCATTATTTTATATTGCAGGCTATAGTAGAAGATCTATAGAAATCTATTTCTTGTATCCGATGACTATGTGATTATTCCTTTCTGATAAAACCCTAGCAGATGCTGTTTTTTTGCAGACCGTATCTTCAGTTAATGTTTAAGCGTTTACAAATGGCTGCTGCACTGCTCATTTAAAGGGATATGAAGGGTGAGATCTGGCGGTAAAGGGTTAAATACAATTAGTAGGTTTAGTAGCTCATGTTGTTTATGAGGATTTATATTTAGTTTCTATGGTGCAGTATAGATTTAAAAAATGTCTGTTGTATACAGTGCGCTGTCAGTGCCAGGTTGTGCCAGTTGTGACATATGAAAAGTCATTGTGCAAAATAGGGTTGATGTTACGCAGTTCCATGCTGTAGAATAAAGAAAGAGGGAAGAGATGAAGAAAACGAACGCCAAATGAGTGATTGTCTTATAGATAATATGATTTCTTGATCTATTGGGCTACACTATAATGCCAATACACAGATATATAATGCCATATGCCAACCTATTTGATGGATTTTCTGATAAGCTTTGGTCTGGGATTTGTATTGGGCACGTTGTATATAAGGTCTTCATGACTGACTAGTGTTATTCATTATAAACTTCGGTGTTAAATTTTGATGAATTTTATTATTTGAAGGTAGATTTATTGGCGACCATTACCCTGCATTTTCACCACTCGTAATCACAATGGTGTAGTAGCTCATCCATTCAGCATATAGCTAATTATAGAGCCATTGAAGGCATAATTTACTGCAGGCTGCTCTGCCATTATCCGAGCAGGGCTCCATTCATAAGCTTTTACTGGGTTTTTCATAGTAAGCGTTTTTACTGATGCCAAGAGTTAACCTTGGTGAAATCCCTGGTAAATGCTTTAACAGCACGAATATTTCTGCTTTTATAGGAGTTTTTAAAGATTGCTAACAACCACATCTTTAATGTGTGTGTGTGTGTGTGTGTGTGTGTATATATATATATATATATCATACACACCCTTTTTCTGAAAGCAATTTAATTTAGTGCATTGTGACTACAAATAACTACCGTAGTTGCCATGTCCTAGAGCTGACCAATTTTATTTATGCAGGACAGTTATTATATATTGTACTTAAACGTCTAAGATGCATTTTGACGTATTCGCTGTTAATAGTAGGTATATTACTAGTATAGAATTACTTGCATTTGGGCTATTCCGAATGTGCGCATGTACTCTAGTGCCATTGGTCAATTATTTTATTCATTGATTGATATATTTTCAGTACAACCTGTATATGGATCTTGTGACTCCTTAGGAGGTGAAAAGGCTACCGTGGACAAACACAATATGAACAAGTGGCATTTGTGTGAATTGAACAGAGTGCTGTCAATCATTTGCATCTTCTATCTATTCTATTAGACAATAAGGACATCCTAGTAGAAGTGACTTCTTCTCATGTCCCTCTGGACCATTATCTGAATTCTAGGAGATTGCTGATAATTAGGTTTGCATATAGCAAGTTACATGGAAGTCACATTCTGCTCCATCTGTTTTGTGATGAATGACAATTAGCAGATAGTTGCAGTGTGCTAGTTCAATGGGTGATGCTTCATTCTTATCAATGTCTGGCAGATTATCAGTGACCTGCTAAAAGGATGTGGTGGTGTCAAAGCTGTTATAGCCCTATCTGATTGAGAGGAAGTGGTTAATTACATGGAAGTGTTTCACGGCCAGTTTTGATAAACTAGTATCTTCTTCTTTTTTAACTAGTTATATCGGTTAGAGTCGGGCCTGGCAGGTATATCTACCATTGAATTAATCTCTCTACCATCTGTTGAGAGACTGGCCAATCTGTAACCTCCTGTTAGAGATATATAGATGACGCTACCTGTTCTTGCATTTTACAGCGTTTTAAATTTATCACTAAATAGGAATTTTGTTGAGCTTCAGACAGCACTACGCATGATGGGTGCATAAGTAGGGGCCCAACCTGATCTCAGTTGTGAAGACGTACTATTCATTTTCTTTTGGCCTGAAAGTAAAAAAATAAAAATTTTCTCCAAACTGGTGTGCATAGTACTTCTTCACTAAATAGGAATGTCAATATGTTACTGTTTGTCATTGATTTCATGTTTACTTATTTCTTATTGCTATTTTAATTCAGTTGCTGCTATTTTACACAATATTTTATATTTTGAAGTTCATGCTACCAATAGATTAACTATAGCAACATTGTCCGGGAGGTGCTGAAAAAAAATCTAAATTGAAAGTGGATAATTGTCATCTTCCATTTAGAAATCAATTTCCCAGTGTTCCGCATCTGCCTACAATTCCTGTTAGGGTATGTGCACACACACTAATTACGTCCGTAATTGACGGACGTATTTCGGCCGCAAGTCCCGGACCGAACTCAGTGCAGGGAGCCGGGCTCCTAGCATCATACATATGTACGATGCTAGGAGCCCCTGCCTCTCCGTGGAACTACTGTCCCGTACTGAAAACATGATTACAGTACGGGACAGTTGTCCTGCAGAGAGGCAGGGACTCCTAGCATCGTATATAACTATGATGCTAGGAGCCCGGCTCCCTGCACTATGTTCGGTCCGGTACTTGCGGCCGAAATACGTCCGTAAATTACGGACGTAATTAGTGTGTGTGCACATACCCTTAGAGCTCCTAGTAAAGACCTTGTTTTTAACTTCAATGATAAGACTTTTATGAATTTTGTCCAGTCATTTATAGTTGCAGGGTTATATGCTTATGCTTCTCACAATCTAGAGTTGAAAGAACAGGACTAACATGTCCTCAGTTTTTTACAGGGGGCGACACTCAGTGTTTTATCCGGAGTGGGGGGGGGGGGGCGTGCGTGGGCACTCCTGTGCAGTCTGCTTTAACAGCTGTGGTGGCAGATGTGGTTGCAGTGGGAGCATCAGCTTGTAAAGTACTAAAATGCTTTTGAGTCACCTGTTTTGTCATAAGCCCAGCGTGTTGCATATGTAATCGATCAGAACACAGTTGCCTCATAAAAATAATGAGAAATAGCTTCCTGTTTTTGTAGCTCAGTGAAAACCTATTACACTGTTGGATACTGAGATCAAGGTTGTTGTATTCTGCTATGCTCTGAATTATTATTCTTTTGTTAGGTGTAGCGCCCTGCGAGCCATCGACAACTTGATGAGAACAGTTCTAACACTCTTCTCCCCTGTAGTAATGGAGATTTTAGCGCAACCAGCGTTTACTGTAATTACTTGAAACGTTTCCCTACGATGCACCAATAAGTGTATTCTTATATGTGCACTTCCCCTTTAAGTGGTTCTCAAACACTGCTTACAAACAAAAAGTTGCTCGACAAGGAAGCACTACGTCTCATAGAAAACAATGTGCACTTTCTAAGTTGGAGCCGGGCCGTATCCGCTCTTTGATTTAAGCTTAGTTGCTTCCTGTGCTCTTTTGACTTGCATAGCTGTTGGGTAACTGGATAGATTCCAGTTCTGAACTGCTCTCTTTCGATGAAATCAGAAACTAAAGCAACACGACGAGTCAGCCATTCTATAAAAATGTGCTTGTTGTTTTGAGTTGGTATGAAGAAAATGCTGCATGTTAGATGAGTCGCGGGCAGATATCTCTGGAAATGTGCACATCTGTACGGAGGTATAGTAAACTGCGATTTGTAGAAAAATTATCTAATTCAATGACTATTCTGCAATTTACGTTTTTGTTTTCATTTGGATGGTATTCTTTTCTGCATTCATTTATATCAGCCGTTTGTTAGGGGTGTGCTAAGTTCTATACAAGCAGAGTAGTTGTGTATGTGTTGTGGGTAAACCTGTATAGCTTTTAGACAGTTACTGCGTGGACTAGCGTTGAACGAGGGGTTTTATTTAAGTTGACCTGCAAAATGTTAAAACAATGTAACCAATAGAACACTTATTTCTCCAGTCGTAATAATCATTTTATTTGTAGACATAAGATTCTGGCCTAATATAAAAGAATGAAATATTACTAATCATTTTACTGTTTTGGCCATAATTCTAGCATCTGTATAGCTCCTTCCTTTTTTCCTATGTGGCCTCTTTACTGTCAGCAGCCACATACAAACATCAATGTGGTGAGGAGCCTTAACAAATCTGACAATCCATGTTTTAAGCAGGTTAAATGCTTTGTGATATGAAGTGACAAGTTGCTAAAAAGACATTCTTGTTTTTGTTTTTCAGATTTTCTAAGAGATCTTCATATCAATCACAGCATAAGCCAATGGATTCCAGGATTCCTCACAGCATCACCATTGTGCCCAATGCAGTCATGGTGCAGCCTCTACTGGATGGTCGAGTTCCATATGGCAGGTTACAGCACCCGCTTACCATCCTGCCTATCGATCAGATGAAAACCACCCATCTGGAAAATGATTACATTGACAACCCAGCTCTTACCCAGCTGGCCAGTCAGAAACTCAGTAGGGGCCCTCATGAGCCAATGCTCATCAATCAACATTTGCAGAGGTGTGAGGCTGATATCACCCACCCTTGGATATCATTCAGCGGGCGCCCCAGCTCCATTAGCAGCAGCAGTAGCACTTCTTCAGATCAGAGACTCTTGGATCACATGGCTCCGCCTCCAGTGGTGGATCAGTCGCCACCCAGGGCAGTAAGGATACAGCCTAAAGTAATCAATTGTAAGCCTCAGGATGTGAAAGGCCCCATGGCCCAAGAACTAGACAAGCACTATTTACTTTGTGAGGCCTGTGGTAAATGTAAATGCAAAGACTGTACTACCCCACGGACCTTACCTTCCTGCTGGGTTTGCAACCAGGAATGTCTGTGTTCAGCGCAGAATCTGGTCAACTACTCTACTTGTATGTGTCTGGTCAAGGGAGTCCTCTACCACTGCACCAATGAAGATGATGAAGGCTCCTGCGCAGATCACCCATGTTCTTGTTCTCACTCCAACTGCTGTGCTCGCTGGTCTTTCATGAGTGCCTTATCATTGGTCCTTCCTTGCTTGCTATGCTATCTTCCAGCCACCGGGTGCGTTAAGCTTTCACAGAAATGCTATGACCAGGCAAGTCGACCTGGTTGTCGGTGCAAAAATACAAACAGTGTCATGTGCAAATCACCAGAAGCAGTCAGCAGACCAGAGAAGCCATTCTGAGACTGTGAGCTTGTTTTATGAATTTTGTTACAAAGATGCATCATGCAGGAAAAAGACTCCAGACAGAATATTCTCACCCGAGGCTTTAATTTCATAGTTTCTTAAATAAGAGTGTCCAGCAACACTCAGTATTACACAGCGGAAGAGGAGGAAATGCATATTGTGTATTGCTGCTGCTGTGAACCATTCCCATATCCTGTGTGCTTACTAGATAGCCATGAGAAATCTCTTCAAGCTACTAGCTACCTGTATTTTATCTACACCTACCATTAGAAAACAAGATTTGCGCTTCTCAGTTAGCATGGAAGCGAGCCAGCTACAGTTCTTCCTCACAAGCTTCTTTCTTTGTTTTTAAGCTAAAATTTTCAGTGTACGGCTCATTCACACCTTCATGGATGTGCGCGGGCTCAACTGAGATTTTGTTGTGTAACATTTTTGTGTCTGTGGTTTTATTGTTGTTTTTGTATTTTTTTATATACTGTACATGTATTCGTTTTCCAAGTATTTTACAAGTATTTTTTTATATTTTTGGCTAATGAAGGCAAATGGGAGATAAGAGTGCCAAGGGTACTGATGCAATCAACATTGTGGTGACAGGAAGGAATTTACTATACCTCTTCCTCCGTTCTGTTGAGTTTGTTCCGCCCTGCCTATTATTAGCGAGCCATGCTGCCCTTTTCTAACACTCCTTACTGTTGATGGGAAAACTGTCTTTCCCTCTGCTCACTAGATGACAAAATCTCACATGGGGGGGGTTCTACCAGTCCCACCATAAAAAAAAAATATCTCGGGAGGGATTCACTAGTTAACACTTTAGTGACTAGTGAATATTCCCAGCCCTGGCAGCACTGGGTCATTGATCATGTTAAATAAATGCCAATATTACCAGCTTAACCCCTCTCGTGCCACACTTTAGTGCATTGCAGGACACAACTATTGTGCTGCTCTTTTTCGTGTAATAAAGAAGGAAATCGGCTGCACTACGGCTGGGAAAATAAGAGCACAATACCCATTTTGTAACGAGAGACCACAAAAGCATAGTGTTCAGGAAAGTAACACGGAGGAACATTTATCCATCACACAATAACCAACAACTTCATTTTTATTCATTGTCATTATTATGGAAATTGAAACTTGCATGTTAACTTTATTTGTTTTCTTTGCTGCTGCTCTCTACCTTAGCCCTATTGTAAAATAGCACCTTGTATATCTGTGTAAATATACATAGAGAGATACAAAAATGTCTGTTTCGGAGTTCTGTATCTACCAGGGAAAGGTCAGTGGAGCTATGGAGAAATTCACCCATGTGCGTTGCTGTGGTTGTACTATTTTAATATTTTCTATATGATTTCAATTCATGATGACTGGTATCTCACTCACACAAGGGTGAATTTTGGCATCTCTCTACAGTAACCAGCCGTACTTTCTGGCAACTAATAGGTGCTCGTCTCACTAAAATACCATGTAGTTTCTGCGATATAGGGGAAACTTCATTAGCGTATGGATGTGTTTCATTTACGTTAAATTGCTGTATTTAAACCACATTTTTTTTGCAACATATATTTTTTTTGTGTCACGTTACAAAGCCCATAAAGGGTTAATGGTACAAGATGTGACAACTTTTTATTCATCTTTTACAGTGACCACTCATGTAGCAGCTTTTTATGCAAGTGACTTTATAAAAAATAATATATATATATATTCTAGAGGTTACTAAATAGGTCACTCGTAGGTTTTTCCTCGTATTATTTTATTTTTCAATACTGCTGCAAATCAAGCACTTTGTCGCGTTAGACATATTTATTTTTTTATTTTTTTTAATTTAAATAGGATGGAAATCTTTTATCTTAAGAAGGTACTGACACCCTTCAGATCTCGCAGCTATGCGTGAAGTTTCCCCCTTTAGAGCGGTAAACTGCCTTGGTATTGGGATCTTTGCTAAATGTTTTGTTGATTTGGACATTTTTCACTTTGTTTGAATATTACATAGCATTACACCTTAAACCGTAAACTTATTTACTATACCGTTATTTTGTGCCAATGATAAACACTTAATAATTACATATAGGATCTTTGTACACTTATTAAAATCCTAGAGGTCTCTAGCAAATTCCTTTTTTATATTACGTGGTCATGGTGTGCCATGCTAAACCTACGACTGTAAAGTCGAAGGTCATTAGTGCTCACTAGACACCCACGTATACATACACACATCCATGATAATGGGGCAGTCAATTGGCCGTGTGAACCATAACATAAAAACTGATATTTTAGTGCCAAATTCCAGTATTTCCCTGTTTGAGTATGCAAACGTCTTATCAAACAGGGTGTCCTTAACATGTAGTCACAGACTATTAAAATTATCTCTAGCAAAAACATTATAAGCTTAAGTCCATCGCCTCAAGATAAGCTAATATGTAAAAGTAAATCATGTATGCATCGTAAATTATTTGTCAACATTTGTAATTATTTTTCTGAAGATTTTCAATGGAAATTGTTTAGAGAATTCCATTTATGTTCTGCAAGACCCCAGGTAAAAACTATTGGTGTGGAAGCCATGTCCAATTATCTTCATTTGTGAGATTTTACTACAGAATCCACTAAGCAAAATATACCTAGAGCGGCCCAGATTCGAAATGGCATCCCTTACCTGTGTTCAGAGGGGGGCAGATATTTTACGGGTCGAACGAGCATTTATATAGCCTTATTGTATATCCATGTACACAGCGGCTTATTGATTTAATTGGAGCCATTCTAATTATTGAAGAATACAACAGAATTACCCCAGTGGTGTCACTGCTTCCTAGTGAATTATTTGGTTGGTTAAGCTCACAAAATGACTGCTCCTCAACATATAGGTACAATATGGCCTTAAATGGTTTTGGTTTTAAACCTAAATTTTAAAGGTTGTAATTATGAAAATTATCAATTTTATTTATTGCTTTATTATAATTATTTTGTTGGTGGCTGGCATAACACTAAACTGTTTTGGATAAATAAAATGCCATTGTCCATAAACCAATGTGCAATTTGTTCACTAACACCAGTATAAAGTTTCTCTATTCAAGATGTTTTGTTGAAAGATTCACTCCATGGAAGAAATGTATACGCTGAATTGTTTCATTTGTATAGAATATTTATTTTGAAGCTCTATTTTAATAGTATTTATTTTAGAAAGTCTACTATTGTAAGAGTTCTTCTGTTTGTGAAGAAAAACACAAGTTAAAAACTGAATGTACTGATCTAGAAATATATAAATATATATATAAATATAATTATATATTGTTGAATATACAAAATGTCTCCTGTTTTTTCTTTGGTCCATGAATGTTTTTCACACACGTCTACAATATTCATACACATTGGAACATGCTGAGGAGGAGATTTTGCTGCATTTAGTGATCAAATATTAAACTAGAGGTGTCTCACGTAAAGAAGCCCTAGGGATATGTTCACACGGCCTATTTTCGGCCATTTTTCGCGCCGTAAACGGCCGAAAAATCGGAGGCAGAACGCCTCCAAACATCTGCCCATTGATTTCAATGGGAAAACGGCGTTCTGTTCCGACGGAGCGTTTTTGGGCCGTTTTTTACGCGTAAAAAAAATGGCCGCGAAAAAAGTGCAGGACGTTTTTGGAGCCATTTTCCATAGATTGTATTGAAAAAAGCTCCAAAAACGGGCGTGAAAATTGTGAGTGACACAAAAAACGTTTGAAAATCAGGAGCGGTTTTCTCTTGAAAACAGCTCCGTATTTTGAGACTTTTTTTGACTCTGCGTGTGAACATACCCTAATAGGGCATATAGGATTCATAGAGATGGGTCCTCCGCTCTGAACCTACCGCTATGTACCAGAAAAGAGAGTGGGGCCCGTCCATGTATTACTTGGTTTGCCATTCATCTAAATGGCCAGCATGTATTGCTAAATCTCCCCTACAGATAGCTCATTGCAGGTGCAAATAGATACAAGAGCAGCACAAAAGGCCAAAGGTTTCTCTTACTGATATTGTGTGGGCAAGCCTTGAGGACCTCGACCCCCGATTCAGAAATTCAAAAGATAGGCAGCACTCCATACCATTGGTTCAAGTAAAAAAAAAAAAAGGTTTATTCACCCATATGAAAAATTGCGACGTTTCAGCCCCAACATGGGCCTTTCTCAGAGGAAGGAGTGCTGTCTATCTTTTGAATTTCTTCATTACAGGTGCAAATAGATTCTATTTAAAAAGGGATTTTCTTTGTGAGAGAATACCCTTTTAAGTTAACATTAGGATATGTAAAGTGTGGGCATGGAGCACACTTTGGGCAATCGTCTGTAGCTGCATCACAGAGTATACTAGGAAGTGAGGCTCTGTTCACATCTTGTTAATTATTTTCCGACAGGTTTTATAGTGGTTGTCTCAGGGCAGACATTAGTGGCATATTGATAGTGGTATATCATTATCTGATTTGGTGAGGGTCCAACTGCTGTCATTGGTAGAGCAAAGTGGCAGCGGTGGTAGTAAATCACCATGCCACTTTGCCTCCTGTTGGTTCTGTCCGATTTTTCCGAGGTTGGCTATTGACTACAATGGAGAGATCATGCATCCTCCGAAGAAAGCAGGGCAGAGGTCACAGGAGACTAAGTAGTATGGGGCTTTCCTAGCACCACTGACATTTATTCTTCTTGTGATTTTGGGGGTCACAGTGGTCTGACCTTACAATTTGGATATTGGAGGTATATCCTAGGGATATACCACCAATGTCTATCCTGATGAAACCCATTCAAGTTGCTTTTTGATGCTCGGATTGGCACTCGTTTGCTCCTTTCACAAGGAGTCCGTATTGGGACGCGCGCTCTTTACTCCGATCGCTTGTCTCCATACATTTCTATCATGGCGGCCGAGAGATGTGCTGCCGACAACAATAATATTTTCGGCTAAATATCGTTGCCCTGTTAATTGCCCGTGTAAAAGGGCCTTAGGGTAATTTATGGGTAAAAGTCCTATTTGCCATGATCTCCCTATTTCTAAATAAACTTTTATTTCCAGTTAGGCACACAAACATTATCAGTCTTTCCGCTCTGAAGTGATTCATTAACTTCTTTCATTATAAATCTGTATTTCCATTACCTTATACATTTCACTGAAGAATACATTGAATAGATGTCTGAATGAGATGTTTCCCAGTTCCTCAGTACCATGTAACTGCAAAATTATACAGTTTGGAGGACAACGATTGGTAATATGAATGTTGCTTTGAGAGATGGGTAACTTTAATCTTCGCTAGTCCCTTTCACATATAGGACCTTTAAAGTTTAGCACTTAATGACTTTAATTTCCTGATGCCAGAAGCTCCGTAAAGTTACTGCCCTGGGGTATCCCACAGTGAATGAACAAAATCCTCTAGTAAATGAAAAATCTATATATTTCTTAGCTTTTACTTGACGTGTTCTACTACACATCCATTGCCAAGTTTACCATAGGATTTGGTATGCTAAAACTTCTATTTCACCGTTTACACCAACAATAGGTTTTCAAGTTGAAAACTTCAGATGAACCTTCAGTGGCCCTGATATATCGTATGTTTTGTTTGTGTAAATTATATAATAATAGCAGTCATTTTCTTGAGATTAAATTTGTTATTTAAAACCTAGCACAACCTTATTTTGGAATTATTATTACTTGTCATTAATATAGCGCTCGCATATTCAGTAGGGCTGTACAAAGAATACACCCAAGTCATTACTTGTTGCCACATTTAAAGCGTATCTAACTTTTCAAAGGGCTTTTCAGAATAAGTTGTCATCTGTGTACATGAGGAATAACAGTATTTCTGTCCATTATATGACTTCTATTTTGCATTTTTTGTGTAGCAGTTTTCCCCTCGGCGGGCTCTATCTCTAATTCTCAGTTGTCTTAAAACTAGTGGGCGGAGCCTAATCTCTATCATCACTTCTGTACATTGCACACATAGAGATAGAGGAGAATCCTGCTCTCCTATCTATAAATATATAGAAGCTGCAGGAGCATGGAGGAGATCATACAGCAGTAATGAGCAGTGTAGCTGAGAATCCAGCACTGGGTGACATAGAAAGCTTACCATCATGTCTGTGTGTTTCTCGCTGTTCCTACTTCCTCCCCCTGCTCACCCCTCCATAGACTTTTATATTAAGCATGTGTGTTTGCTGATTCTCTCTCTGCTCCCCCCCCCTCTCCTTAGACTAATATAGCTCGCATTGAAGTGACACATCCCCACCTTCTTCAGCTCGTCTGTAACCAGGAACGGACAATACTTGACATCAGATTACAGGAAGGTAGACTCCTATTGGCAGTAACTTCACACAGAATTTTCATATTTAATATACAAAGTTGTTTTATTTCAGTTGTTCTACTAGTTTAGCTAAACTTGAAAAGTTAGTGTCCATTTAACATTTCTGTATCCCGGGATTGTAGTTCCTGCAGTGTCATTCCCTAAACTGTATAGGAAGCTATATTTCCCATCATTCCATGTGCAGGAAAGTCACTATGCTCAGAACAAGTGTCCTACCGTAGGTTACTCAGACTCTGGAGCAAACTCTACACTGCGCATTCACGGTCATTCTTGTCACCATCACATAATTGTGATGCATCCAGAGGGTGCAGAGACCAGTTTGTTTTTCTTCTATATCACAGGCATCCTGGATGTAACCAATAGCCCATAATATGAAGCTATTTTGTAGCAATAAACTCACCTTCTATACAATAAATCAAAGAACACAGAATTTAAACAGATGAACATTATCAAAGAAGTTGTCACAGATAAGAAGAAAATGTTCGCCCCCCCACGAACAACGCCACACATTGGCTGTCTGTCAAGTAAGCCCTATTCACATAAATGTGATTGCGTTTCAGTATCAGAAACAGCCCATGGACAAGAGTGGGGCCAGTTTTTTATGAGTATCTAGATGAGCATTTCTAGGGTCTCCTGCACACGACCATTGCCAATTTGCGAATTGCAAAACACGATTCCCAGTGGCTTCCATGTGCTGTCCGTTTTTATTGCAGGACCCATACTCTACTATGGGTGAGACGGACCGCAAATCGGACCTGTTCTATAAATTGCGGAACAGAAACCCGAATTGGCAGAAATGAATGGTTCGTGTGCATGAGCCCTAAAACGAAGATGCCCCACAGTTGTTGGTGAGGCACAGCTGGAGAAGCATGTTTGACAGACGGGATCATATGTTGCACAGAACTTTCTCTGGCTGCAACAATCTCTGGATTAGCAACATAATTAACTTCTTTTGTGCTTATTTAAATGTCCTACTGGGTTCAGGAGACAAATTTTAAGATACGTTTGTCATTTTTAACAATTTGGGCATGGGCGACGACAAATGGTGAGGCCCAGACTCCTTCAATCCTTTCTTGAAAACCTGAAAAGAAAATCTCCAAGTCAATGTTTTTTAGTTGTACACCATCAATCAAGAGTACTCTGTGATTTTCAGTTGCTCGCACTGAACTAAACCTCTCTTCCTGCCCTGACGTGTCTTGAAAAGCAGGTGTTAAGTAATTTGTGCACGCTTTTACTGACCAAGTCATTTATTCCTGTCAAAATGACTCAAAAAAGACTCCAAGACTAAGAAATTAGTTATATCATAGAATTTTATAGAGTTCCGCTCAAAAACAGAGCAAAGTTGTTTTCATTACCATGAATTAGCATCAGTAATGCTAACACTGCAACTTAAAGGCTATATACACTTTTGGAGGGAAGTTTTTTTTATTATTATTAATTATTATTATTATTATTATTAAATCAATGTGCTTTTAAGCAACTTTCAAATTTGCTTTTATTAAAAATCTTTTTTTACTTTTTAAGATACAGCTTGTATGTATCCTGTACACACAGAAGCTTTACCAGACTCTCTCAGCTGATTCCGTCAGTTTAGCTGAACTGACGCCTCGGCTGAGAATGACACGCAGGATCCAGCTAATATCATTCACATCTAAGTTATGTGACAAAATTCTGTCCATGGTCACGGTCAGAGGTGCATGGCTCGTTACAGTTTGTGTATCAGAGCTGTGTCTTCTAATGATTCCAGCACCTGTGTCTCTCAAAGTTTGTTGGCAAATGTCCTTCAGGTAAGATGAGTCCTGAATTGATGAGGCAGCTTCCAAAAGGAACCTCATTGTTCATAGGTCTGTAGATCAAGCATTGACTTCTCAGCCAACTTACTTTGATGGTTGTAACTCTCGTTTAACCTGCTAATGATATACCAAACTAGATATATATCTCAAGCCTTATTCAGACGAGCGTTAAAATCGTCCGTCACACGGCTGCCGTATTTCTATGGGGCTGTTCACACAGCCATTGTTTTAACGGACCGTCGGAACTGCCCGTGAAAAAATAGGACATGTCCTATTTTTGTCCATTTTCACGGTTCCCTAAATAGAATCAAGTCTATGAGAGATCCGTAAAGACGGGCTTGCATGGGTGCAAATCGGCCGTGAAAAACGGCCGATTTGACACACATTCCTCTGAATTAGGTTTTAAAGGGGTGCTAAAAGGCAAAAGTTAATTTACAAGTGTTTTCTGAGAAATATGTTGACATGCACGGACTTCTACATCAGACAAACCAGATCTCAGGTTCTTTATTATGACTTTGTAATCCTTGCTCATTCCCTATACGAGATACATAACTATATACAATTCTTTTATGCTGTAGATATGTCCCAGTTTTCCAGGTCAATATCTAGTCTGTTTTCCACTTTGAAAGCAATGTACTGTATATTCGAGCGCACTGGATATTTTACTCAAATCCACCATTCTTGATTGATCAGTCTAAAAATGCTGAATATAGGTGTGTGAGAGAAGCAGAAGATTTCCAGTTATGCAGGTTTATCTGTCCAAACCTTAATAAAATAATGTGTACAGGGCCTGAGGCAGGTGTAATTCTGGATAATTTATGGGTCTCAGACAGGAAGAGAGCTGCTTGCTTCATTGTGTTTGTCTCAATAAATGACATTCCGATTGTGTCTGTATGTCATTCGAAAGGCTTAGGCTGCCAGAGCACAAGTCACTACGGAGCCCACCTGCGCCTCAGGCCTCGCTGCACCAGTCAATTATGGAGACATCTGTATCTGCTAAGCACTAGAGGATTGAACAACTAACCTCATTTCCGTATGTCACTCAAAGATCGAGGTTTCTTGGGAGAAATAACAAAACAAAAAGTAGTGGTACTTAATGCAATTCAAGAAAGTTCACCACCCATATGTGACTACTCACATGGGGACACATGTATAAGGGTAGAAGTATGTACATATTTATCAAGTAATAATAATATTCTCTCCTTCTGCAGTAATTCATGCAAACTATTCGTAACCATTCCCTTGTATTCCTCTTTTGCTACACGCATAAACATTGTGAACCGTAGCTGTGCCCGGTTTGTGATTACGGCATGGATGGCCCGAGGAGTGTCGTCCGCGGACCATCCGCATTCACAGACCATGCACACACAAGAGTGCATTGAATTTAATGAGCCCGGACCGCAAATGCAGCCTGTAAAATGCCATGTCTTATTTTTTTTTGCAGTCCGGGCAATGCATTGACCGTGGAACCATGGTCGCGTGCATTGCCCATAGGATATAATGTGCCCTATATTATGCACAATTGCGGCTCCGCAATTGCGAATAGTTTACGGACGCAAATGGACTTAGGCCGCAAATGCACTTAGGAGCATATTTAATGTCCGTGATACGCGCGTGAAAATCACGCACGTCGCTTGGACCTATGCAAGTCAATGGGACCATTCAGACATTCCGTGTTTTTCACGCAGCGTGTGTCCGCTGCGTGAAACTCACTGCATGTCCTATACTTGAGCGTTTCTTTGGGCGTCGCGCATCCATTGAATTCAATGGGTGCATGAAAATCACGGACAGCACACGGACGCACATCCGTGTGTCGTGCGTGATTCGCGAAACAGTTGCTCAATAAATGAAGGGAAAAAGAAAAACACCTTCTTCATTTAATTTTGTAAATGTCAAAACCGCGTAACATAAGGATGCCCTATACGCGCGAAGATAACGCAGACACGCACCAAACACTGATGACACACGGAACTGCAACGCGCGCAAAACGCAGCGTTTTTTTACGTGTGCAAAACGGACATGTTCGTGTGAATTAGGCCTTAACATGCTATAAGTGCCTGTTCGACTGGAGACCGTGTCAACAAGGGAGGACCAAAATGTCGTAGGATACTACTGTCAAAATCGACTACTGCTTAAAGAATATTTGCTTTGATTATATAGAATTAACCTTGTGAAATATTAATAAAAATGGCACTATAATTGCAACGTTATTGGAAAGTGGCGCAACTTTCTCCTAGATCACCAATGAACCAGCAGTTGATCGCCGCCATGTCTACCGTGTTGTCTGTGATGAGACAACCCCTTTAACTTACTCCTGCATCCGGACGCATGTGCACCATGTATTTGTGAGCATCAGAACATCCATCTATGGACAGCTGCATTTATTTTGTCATTTTGGAGAAACTATGCAGTCAGTATGCCCCACAGAATACATAATGAGACAACTTCTTGACATCATATATAGTGAAGCTCTGTGGCTTTGGGACCCAGTGATGTTTGTCAAATCATGTATTATTTAATGTAAGGTTATATGCTATTCTATATTTAGGGCTCTCCTCACATTTCTGTCGCAGATTCCATAGAAAATTCTGGACAAAATAGCACAGCATGCAGCGCTATTTTGTCCGCCAAAACTGTGATTGTAATAATCAGTGCAGATGTGAACAGAGCCTAGAGTTGACACCACGTTTTTCCACCCTGTTGAAACATCCTGGATTTAAAGCTAATGTTATGGCATATTAGGAAATGCAATAAAGCAATGTAAGTAAAATAAAATTCCTGTATGGGATGAAAAATTGTATAAAAAAAGAGCACAACACACACTTTTTTAGTGATTTAGTTACTTTTATTACACATTTAGCTCCATAACAATTAATAACACACACATTTTTGGTATTGATATAAGTGTAACAACCTGTACAATAAATTCAGTAACATATTTATGGTGTAAAACAAATAACTGAAATGAAAAATGACTAAAACAATGTATCTGTACCCCCAGAATGCTTCCAAAAAGAACATTTAAAAAATTTCCACAAGAAACAAAGCATCAAACTACTATATAGACTTTTGTTAGACCTTGTTATTGAGGGGTTAATGAGATGGTCTTCTCAATGTATGTATAACGGTTAATATACACTATATGGACCATCAAGACACTAGACGAATACCTTAGCCGCTTGTGTGCTGTAAACTTTGCGTTATGTAACTGAGGACTGTGTCAAAATTCATTTAGACTCCAACATTTTTGCTAAACCAATATAAGGCTAGATTCATATACAGCATTTTGCTGCATTTTCTTCAAAAACGCTGAGGCCAAATGTTACTTTAAGATTACATTTACACGTAGCAGAATTAATGTGGATTTTCTGTCCGGATTTGCGGTTGGAAAATCCGCAACGCATTTGATTAGGAGCAATGTGGATGAGATTTTAACAAATCTTATTCACACACTGCGGAAACATTTCTATGCAGAAATGGACCTGCAGTGCAGGTTTTTACATCTGAATCATAAAATGACATTTATGCTGCAAAATGGTTGTGTATTTGTTGCCGATTTTCCCCATCAAGTTCAATGGGGAAGTGAAATTTCGACAAGAAATTACAAATGTTGCGTTTTTTGCTGCTGAATAGCTGCATATCTGCAGCAAAAATCGCAAGTGGCAACGCATCCCTGGTTTCTGTGCAGCTGGCCTCCTAAGAAAACGTTTTATCCCATGTGAACGCGCCTGCCAATAACATGATGCAGCGGTCACATGGGACAAAACGTCATCCCAGGGGACCAGCTGCACAGATGGCAGCCGGCGTGCAGTATTGCCCGGGGTGGTAAGTATGGGCTTTTTTTTTTTAAATCCCCCGTGATATTTTGGCGTGGATTTTCGGCCTGAATTCCCTGCAGATTTGCTGCAGAATTTTCCACAGCTGCTCCGACATGTGCAAACATACCCTAAATTTTATAGTGAGATATTGAAAAGTCTTCATACAGAGAGTTTTGATTTGTGGTGTTTTTGGGTACAGTGGTATTTTTTTTCCCAAAGCGCTGCATGCTCCGGGTATGGCATAAGAGGATTTAGGGCTTGTCCACACGTAACAGAATTGCGGCCTACCCGGAATTGCGGATGGAATATGCGCAGCAGAATACAGTAGCAGCAAAGTGGGTGTGAATTAGCAAATGTCATCCTCATGCTGCGTAAAATTTCTGTCCTGAAATTCACCTGCCGTGGGTATTTTTTGCTGGGGGAAATGGACTGAATTCCTGCACTATTTTCTTCAGTAAAAACCACAGGAAATGGTGCGTTTTTTCCGCAGCGGATTGTCTGCTAGTTTAAGCGAATATGCTGCAGAAATTTTCTTCAACAATTCCGTTACATGTGGACAAGCCCTTAAAAGGAAGGAAAGGTATGAACAAAAGACTGATGCATCGCCTTTCTATTTTTGTCCATTGCTGTTTGGCTAATAAAAGCTGAGCCAAAAACTGCATCAAAACCACATGTGTGATTATGGTCTTAAAAATGCTTTGCCCAGAGCATGCTGCGTTTAAAAAAAAAAACTTCACTGACCCCGGAAACGCTACAGAAATGCTACAAACCAAAATACTGTATATGTAGGCTTTCTCATATTTTATTATAGATTTTAAAGTTACATCTGTCTACAGCGTTTTTGGTTAAAAAAATGGAAAAAAACGGAAAACTGTAAAGAAAATACAAGTAAACGCTGTGTATGATTTTAGCCTAAGACTGGGTTCCTACGTATTTCCGCAATGGAATTCTGTCCGGAAAATCTGCGGCATTTACACGTCATACACACGACCATGTGCGCCATCCGAAGAACATGTTCTATCTTTCCTCGGATCAGAGACTCGGATCATTTTTCACGGACCCGATTCATCCGCTAAAAGTGAATGGGTTCATGAAGACTATCGGGTGCCACTCAGATGCCGTCAAAAACGGATGTGTTCATGGGGAATTACAGTAGCAGCAAAGTGTATGAGATTTAGAAAATCTCATGCCCACGCTGCGGAAAAAACCTGCAGCGTAAATGTTAATAATTTGACCTGCGGTGCGGAATTTAAAACCGCAGCTTGTCAATTTATGCTGAGTTTTAGTTGATTTTCTGTTGCAGCTTTTCCCTATTGAAAAAGCCAAGTGTTGCGACTTTTGCGCAGAGATTACGCCGCAAAAATCGCAACTATGGAAAAAGGAAAAGATACACACTTACCCAGTAGTCTGTGTTTCTTCATTCAGTCCGGCCTCCTGGGATGACGTTGCAAATCACCTGACCGCTGCAGCCAATCAGTCCGGCCTGGATGACGTTGCATCCCATGTGACAGCATCATCCATGTGCAGCATCATCCAGGGAGGCCGGACCAGACAGCACAGGAGGGACGCGTCGCCATAACAACGGCCTAGGTAAGTATGAGGTTTTTTTTACCACTGCTTTCCGCAGCGGAAAATCCGTCTGGAAAAACGCACCACAACGTGGTGTGATTTTACGGATGGAACGTACTGCGGGTACCAGTTCCAGGTCGGACACGCTGTGTGGGAACCCGGTCTAAAGCTCTTTAATTGCAGCTGCTTTTTTGACCAGCACAACGTAATAAGGGCGTTGCGAATTTTCTGCGGACAGGCCGCAGTGGAAATCCACAGCAGACTTTTTTCCTTTGCTTTCTATATCTTTTTAGTTACGTTAGTGCAGACGTTGTGGGAAAACAACTATGCAGAAACTAGATTGCGGTGCGGGATATACATTCCACAGCATGCACAGTCTGTTGCGGAGAAGCCGCAGACTTTCACTGCAGATTTCTATGGCAAGTCCACTGCAAAACCCACCACGTATGGACAAACCCTAAGGTACTCTAAGGGCATGAATTTTTCCGCTGCAGCTTTTGCTGCAAATTCTCTGCAATTACGCAACAAATTTGCAGCAAAATTTGCATATTTGACCGTTAATTCATACATGGCGGATATCACAGCGGACTTGCCGCAGATTTCAGCCTTTGCATTGTAAAAGCTGAAATCTGCATTGAAAATCTGCTGCTTCTCAGCAACAGAATGTGCATGCTGTGGACTTTAAGGGTATGTGCACACACACTAATTACGTCCGTAATTGACGGACGTATTTCGGCCGCAAGTAGTGGACCGAACACAGTGCAGGGAGCCGGGCTCCTAGCATCATACTTATGTACGATGCTAGGAGTCCCTGCCTCTCCGTGGAACTACTGTCCCGTACTGAAAACATGATTACAGTACGGGACAGTTGTCCTGCAGAGAGGCAGGGACTCCTAGCATCGTACATAAGTATGATGCTAGGAGCCCGACTCCCTGCACTGTGTTCGGTCCGGGACTTGCGGCCGAAATACGTCCGTCAATTACGGACGTAATTAGTGTGTGTGCACATACCCTAAATTCTGCACTGTTATTTTACACAATGTCTAAACTAAGTTACATAAAAGCAATAGAAACCAAAGAAAAGAAAGGCTGCGGCAGATTTCCACTGTGGCCTGTCCGCAGTAGAACTCCATGTCTGAACATGCTCTTAGTGTTCTATGTGTTTTTTGCTATTAAATGAACAAATTGTGTTTTTTTCTGATCACTATGGTATTTCTATATGCTAAAGAAAACAATAATCTTTTTTTTCCAATCTAGAATATCCCAACAGGCTAGTTACATTCTTCCTCCTCCACACCCTAGTGACACCGTAAGTGTCTTTGAAGCAAGTGATCGGACGCTAACACCCATCTTCCTGCTCATTAAGTGCTTTGCATATTAAAGTACAGCTCTCGGCACGGCACAGCATCGCCGGGTAATTTTACAGCTTTGGCAAATTAGCACGGGAAGACTAAACATTTTAAAGTGTCACGCATAGGTTTAATACAATGCAATGTAATTCATGAGATTTAAAGGATGAAGTTGCTTTGTTGTAACAGCCAACAGAAAAAAGCACCGAAGAGTCATTTAACCCCTTTAGGACACAGCCTGTTTTGGCCTTGTGGACACAGATGATTTTTTCAAATCTGACATGTGTCACTTTATGTGGTAATAACTCCGGAATGCTTTTACCTATCCAAGCGATTCTGAGATTGTTTTCTCGTGACATATTGTACTTTATGTTAGGGAAAAAATTTGGTCGATAAATTCAATATTTATTTGTGAAAAACTTCAAATTTTAGCAAAAATTAGCATTTTTCTAAATGTAAAATTATTTGCTTGCAAAACAGATAGTAATACCACACAAAATAGATACTAGTTAACATCCCCCATATGTCTACTTTATGTTTGCATCATTTTTTTTCACGTACTTTTATTTTTCTAGGATGTTACGAGGCTTTTCTAGCAGCAATTTCTCACATTTTCAATAAAATTTCAATAAGCCATTTCTTCAGGGACCAGTTCAGTTCTGAAGTGGTTTTGAGGGCCTTATATATTAGAAAGTCCCCATAAATCACCCCATTTTGAAAACTGCACCCCTCAAGGTATTCAAAACCACATTCAGAAAGTATTTTAACCCTTTAGGCGTTTCACAGAAATTAAGGCAAAGTAGAGGTGAAATTTACAAATTTTTAATTTTTTTTGCCGAAATTCATTTGTAATAAAAAAAAAATCTAACACAGAAGGTTTTACCAGAGAAACACAACTCAATATTTATTGCCCAGATTCTGCAGATTTTAGAAATATCCAACATGTGGCCCTAGTTTCCTAAAGGACTGAAACACAGGCCGCAGAAGCAAAGGAGCACCTAGTGGATTTTGGGGCCTCCTTTTTTTAGGAATATATTTTAGGCACCATGTCAGGTTTGAGGAGGTCTTGTGGTACCTAAACAGTCGAAACCCCCAAAAAGTGACCCCATTTTGGAAACTACACCCCTCAAGGCATTTTTCTAGGGGTATAGTTAGCATTTTGACCCCACAGTTTTTTTGCAGAATTTAGTGGAATTAGTCTGTGAAGATGAAAATCACCTATTTTTCTGTGGAAACATAGAATTTTTTGATTTTTACAAGGAATAAAGGAGAAAAAGCCACCCAACATTTGTAAAGCAATTTCTCCCGATTACGGCAATACCCCATATGTGGTCGTAAACTGATGTTTGGACCCACAGCAGGGCTCAGGAGGGAAGGAGCGCCTTTTGGATTTTGGAGCGCAGATTTTGCTGGATTGGTTTTCAGTGCCATGTCGGGTTTGCAACGCCCCGGAGGGACCAAAACAGTGGAAACCCCCCAAAAGTGACCCTATTTTGGAAACTACACCCCTCAAGGAATTTTTCTAGGGGTATAGTGAGCATTTTGGCCCCTCAGGATCTTTTTTAGAGCTAAGGTGACCAAAAAACAGCGATTTTGGCGCTTTAAATTCTTTATTTATTACAGCGTTCACCGTGCGCAATAAATTACGTTTTAATTTATTCTGCCGGTCGGTACGATTACGGCGATACCATATGTGTATAGTTTTTTTTAAAGTTTTGCATCGTTTGCACAATAAAATTACGTTTCTATAAAATAATTTATTTTCTGAGACACGCTATTCTCAGCCGTAACTTTTTTATTTTTTCATCAAAAAAGCTGTGGGAGGTCTTGTTTTTTGCGGTACGGGTTGTAGTTTTTGTTGATACCATTTTGGGGTAAATGCGACTTTTTGATCACTTTTTATTCTATATCTTGGGAAGGGTGGTGACCAAAAAATAGCGATGCTGACAGTTTTCCATTTATTTTGTTTGCGGCGTTCACCGTGCGGAAAAATTAACATTATAGTTTCATAGTTTGGGTCGTTACCAACACAGTGATACTAAATATGTGTACTTTTTTTTAACGTTTTCATTTTTTCCCTATAATAAATGACTTATTATAGGAAAAGAAAACCTTTTATTTTTACACTTTTATAAAACATTTTTATTAACTTTTTTTACTTTTTACACATTATCTTTTTGACCTGCAGCTTTGATCGCTGCTAGAATACATTACACTACCTAGGTAGTGTAACGTATTCCAACTGTCTGTGTGACGTCACAGTCACTCTGACAGTTGGTCTATGAGGATCAGCAGAGGCTGATCCTCATAGGCTGACATACATGGCAGACCCATCACAAGCATCAGAAGCCCCCATGATTGCATGGGGGCTGCTGATGCGCTACAAACCCGCTACATGCGGAGATCGCAATCGAGCCCCGCATGTAATGGGTTAATTGTCGAAATCAGCGGCGATGAGCCGCTTATCGGCAACACTGGAGTGTCAGCTGTCGGGGACAGCTGATCTCCAAGTTCCCGATGCACACCTTGTCGCCAACAGTGTGCATCGGGAACGACACAGTGACTTCCTGTCACTCTAAGGGAGAAGAAAAAAAGATACACGGCGCCACATAGTGCAATAAAGCAAGGGAGTACAAGGAGCAATTTGATGTAGGAAAATTGCTCACCTTTACAAGTGGATACCGTTACGTATCTCACAAGCCAGAAAGCTGCTGCCAGGTCCGTGCACAAGCAAAAGGAGTTTTGCTGTCAGAAGGGATCAAAGGATAAGGAAAAAAAGGGACCAACGGCGCTGCTATAGACAATGTCGAGGCGAAAGATGATAATTGATGTTTAATGAATGAGGCTACGCGTTTCGACACCGTACCGGCGTCTTCATCAGGCCAATACAAATTGTGCGATATGCACACGTTTAAATACAAAAAGAAATGAGACATAATTGCAAAAAAAGAAAAAAAGAACCGCCAATAAGGGCGGGTCAAAGGTCAAATATATAAATTACATAAGTACTGATGTGCAAAACAGCGCGTTAATAGGTTTGTTCAGAAAAAACAATGTAAACATAAATAAAATATGGTAAATACAATAAAAATGCAAAAAATCACTAACAGCGTATTAAGAATGAACATATTAGATCAAAAACAACACACAATCGTTAAAAGTCTTTGTATTAATTATATTACGTATTCGTCTTAATATTAGTATGGGATAGCAAACATCATTCTATAAAATGTGTTAAAAAGGAAAATTACCGTAATGTGAAAGGAAATATTCAAAGCGTCCCTGAACTCCTAGGTAACGCTAAGAATACGGTGGCCGAAAGGGGACAATATACTAGATGGACCGCATTTGGAACGCAACAAGATACTCAACGGTCACATGAGCAATGAACCGCAGGATACTAAATGGACCGCTTTTGGAACGCAACAAAGTCCTCACAAGAGCAAAGAGCCGAAAACGTAATGAAAACGCAGGAACTATAAGAATAACGGCAAATCACAGCAAGGGAGAAGATTACAAAGGTAAGTAAAAGGACTAATTAAAATATGAGTTATGAAAATATGGGAATGCAATAAAACATGATACAATGTGATACAATGATAATCAGTTGCTTAAGTTAAATGAAAAAATACTCTATAAAAGATACTCTATAAAGGATACTCTATAAAGGATATTGTAATGAGAGAAACAATTAAAGGGAAACGTATATTCAAATGGCATATATAATATCATATAAACATTAATAAAAAAAGTAGGACAAATAAAACATTAATCAAAATATAATAAAACAAGGTACAGTTAGACTTAGTATACCCAAATATATATACGTATATATCAGAATAAAATTATTCTAGGGACGTTTCGGTGAGATCATTTAGACCACTAGGGTGTAAAGTCTCAAGCTTGAAAATCCAGAAATTTTCTCTCTGTTTTAGCCTGTTAAACCTATTTGGCACATCTAATGGGATTTGTTCTATTGGTGTTATGACAATATTTTCAAAATTGCAATTATGTTTAAATGCACAGTGACGGGAGACACTGTGCTTGAGAAAACCTTGTCTAACATTAAAACGATGTTTATTAACCCGATTCCTGAGCGTTTGGGTAGTCCGACCTACATATTGTAAACCACAGGTACAGTGCAGCAAATAGATTACATACGTGCTCCCACAGTCCAAATGATTTTTAATGGGAAAAAAAGCCCTAGTCTTAAATGAGGAGAATTCGACTACTTTATCAGAAATATTAGCACAACAAAGGCATCTCTTATGCCCACAAGAATATGACCCCTTAATATTTGATAGAGGGTCTACAATTTCCTTTTTTATGACAGGTAATTTACTAGGTGCTAAAATATTTTTCAGGGTTTTTGATCTTCGGAAAGTAATTAGAGGTTTAACTGGGAGCAAAGGTTTAAGGAAAGGATCACTAGTCAAAATGTGCCAATGTTTCAGAAGGATAGACCTAATGTGTTTGCTACCTTTATTGAAGGACGTAATAAAATTCAAGTTGTATTCAGTTGGTTTGACTTTCTTACTGTCGGTAACGCTTGGTACTATTGCTTGGATACATTCTAGTTGTGTCATGCCTCTAGCTCTTGATTCTGCCCCCTTAATCAAAGTCCCCGGAAAACCTTTATCTAAAAACCTTTTATTTAGAATAACGCACTCTTTATTAAAACTACTATCGTCAGAGCAATTCTTTCTTATTCTGCGATATTGGCCGAAAGGGACATTTTTAAGCCAGGGAATGTAATGTGCACTACTGAAATCCAGATAACTGTTTACGTCCACACTTTTGAAATGAGTCTTGGTAGAAAAATGACTGCCATTATTAGTGATAGTGAGATCTAAAAAGTCTATAGTGGTACCCGAAAAAGTATACGTAAAATTTAGACCAAAATTATTAATATTTAAAAGATCCATAAAAGCAATAGCAGAGGCCATGTCGCCTTTCCAAATGAAAAATAAATCGTCAATATAACGTTTATAAAAGACAATATTGTTGGAAAAATTATGTGCATTCAATATATGGGATTCCTCAAAACAGCCCATGTACAGGTTTGCGTAGGAGGGTGCGAACCGCGACCCCATTGCGCACCCCTTTAGCTGTCTATAAAAATAATTTTCAAATGTAAAAACGTTGTGTGTTAGAATAAAATCTATGCATTCAATAATAAAATTAAGCTGTTTATTAGAGAAACGAAGGTCCGATACAAGATATGAGGAGATGGCTTCCATACCAAGAGAGTGTGGAATGTTGGTATATAGAGAAGACACATCAGCAGTTAGAAAACTCAGATCAGATGTGTCACAGTTAGATTGCAATTCGAATAACTCCCTAATCAATTGGGTGGAGTCCTTAAGGAAAGAAGGTAATTTTAAAACAAACGGTTGTAGGTGGAGATCAATAAAATGGGACAAGTTATTAGTAAGGGATCCTATTCCAGAGATGATAGGTCTACCTGGAGGGTTAGACAAGGACTTATGTATCTTTGGGAGATGATACATGAAGGGAGTAGCAGGAAAAGGCACAGTGAGAAAACTCCTCTCTTTTTTGCTTAATAAATCGTCTTTAAAAGCTGACTCAATAAGTATTTTATATTCATGTTCATACTTAGGAATGGGATTAGAAGTAAGTTTTTCATAAAATAATGTATCCGATAACAATCTCAAAGCTTCATCGACATAGTCTCCTCTGTCTTGTACCACGATACCACCCCCTTTATCTGCAGAGCGTATAACTATGTCAGACATTTTTTGTAAGTTTTTCAAGGAATTACGCTGAGATTTAGACAAATTATCCGGAGTTTTAGAAATTTGTACTATACTCTTGAAGTCATTGCTAATTAGATTTGAGAATATTTCGATTGCAGGACCCCGATGGTGAAGGGGATAGAATCCAGATTTAGGTTGTACATTAGTTCTTACAGGCATGGTGATGTCTGATGGAAGAATAACCGGATTGGGCACAGAGGGAGATATTGCAAAGTGACGTTGGAGGGTCAGTTTACGCAAAAATTTATTAAGGTCCATAAAGAGGTCGAATTCATCAGGGGAAGACGTGGGGCAAAAGGATAGTCCTTTGGAAAGTAAACTCAGTTCAATGTCATTGAAGATGTGTTTGGATAAATTAAAAATTTTTACTGAGTCAGTCTGTATTTTTTCTTTGGTGAGAGGGGAAGGGTCCTTGTGTAGACTTCTGCCCCCCCTACAGCCTCTGAATCTCCTTCTAATTTTCTTTTTGATGAGGATTTTGGAATTTTGTGAAAATAGGTGCTGATGTTCTGAGTCTTTGAGTGATGTGATAACGGATGGACATCTTGGGATGGGAGAGTGGAACTGATAGGGGGCATGGTGAGGTGGGCAGACAGACCTAAAAAAGAAGGAGTGTGAATGATGGGATCATCGGAAGAGGCCTGTGATAACAAGGGAATGGGGTGAATGATGGGTAAATTGGGCGAGGAGGAACCGGTGGAACATATGGTAATATCTATTGAATCATTGAATATTGAAGTGTCAGATAGGAAACCAGGAGGTGTATCTGGAATAAGATTTAGTAGTTTCAAATGTGCGTCTAAATCATGAGCCCTAAAAGCATGCTGCGGAATTAAACCCAAGGGCAAAAAACTGGACGTAGGTTGAATGTGTGGGCAAATTGAACTGGCACTAGATGAGGAGTGAGAAACAGCGTTAACTGGACAAGACAGAGAGGGAATAATACAAGGGAGGGCAACACTCGTTGTGGCTGATTGATCAAAAATGGGTCGTCTAGGGGATGATAAATCCCTGGCGCCTTGTTTATGATCTACTCTAGATGATGAAATGGCACCCGTACCACGGTAACCACTTTTAGGCCATGGTCCTTTAGTGAGTAGAGGTACACCTAATGTTTTATTAAGTGTTTTGGGAGTGTTAATAGGAGGGAAGAGTTTAGTAGTAATAGGACGCGTGCAGGTCCAATCACCAAGTTTATTATTTAAATAATCTTTCATATCCCTTTCAAATTGACGCATTTTTTTGGCAATTAAATTTTTTTCAAAAATTTGCAGTCGATCCAAGATGGAATATTCTAATTTTTTAAAATCAGGATGTAGACAAAAAGGATCAAACTGGCTAATAAGATCCTCTATGGTAGAAGCAAAAGTAAGGCATAATTCAGACCTTTTGTATATCAGGCGGTCAATGAATCCCATGCTGCAGTGTTCAATGTATTTGAACCAATTATCGCTAAAATCCTGATCAGCAGGATAAGGTGAATTGAAAAACAGTCTCAGGCCCCTAGGGGCAATCTTCTCTGTTACATATCGATTCAAAAAATAACAGTCTATACTATGAAACGCTTCTTCTTTAAGCATGTCCTCCAAACGTAAAAAAAGTCCAGTCATAACTTTGGTTTGTTCAAGGTCTATAGGTACATCAGATAGTGTTGTGTCAACAGAACCCGAGTTCACACTTGTCATTTGTGTTATTAAAGACTCCAGGGTTTTAACCCTCGTCGTAATAGATTCCAACATGACCGAGCGGAAAAGATAAAATCAACAGCAGTAATCTGAGTCGCAAAACAATTCTTGATTAAATCTTACGACAGGTCTTTGGTAAGGAGGGTTATAGAATGAGATGATGAAAAAGTTGATGAAAAGTAGGCAGCCTGTGTCCAAGGCTCTATACAACAAAAGCTGTGTCCAAAGTAGAAATCCTTGCAAGACCCGAGACGATACACCCACGGACCGGGTGTGTCAATCGCTCAGCACGATGTACTAAGGGAGAAGAAAAAAAGAAAAAAAGATACACGGCGCCACATAGTGCAATAAAGCAAGGGAGTACAAGGAGCAATTTGATGTAGGAAAATTGCTCACCTTTACAAGTGGATACCGTTACGTATCTCACAAGCCAGAAAGCTGCTGCCAGGTCCGTGCACAAGCAAAAGGAGTTTTGCTGTCAGAAGGGATCAAAGGATAAGGAAAAAAAGGGACCAACGGCGCTGCTATAGACAATGTCGAGGCGAAAGATGATAATTGATGTTTAATGAATGAGGCTACGCGTTTCGACACCGTACCGGCGTCTTCATCAGGCCAATACAAATTGTGCGATATGCACACGTTTAAATACAAAAAGAAATGAGACATAATTGCAAAAAAAGAAAAAAAGAACCGCCAATAAGGGCGGGTCAAAGGTCAAATATATAAATTACATAAGTACTGATGTGCAAAACAGCGCGTTAATAGGTTTGTTCAGAAAAAACAATGTAAACATAAATAAAATATGGTAAATACAATAAAAATGCAAAAAATCACTAACAGCGTATTAAGAATGAACATATTAGATCAAAAACAACACACAATCGTTAAAAGTCTTTGTATTAATTATATTACGTATTCGTCTTAATATTAGTATGGGATAGCAAACATCATTCTATAAAATGTGTTAAAAAGGAAAATTACCGTAATGTGAAAGGAAATATTCAAAGCGTCCCTGAACTCCTAGGTAACGCTAAGAATACGGTGGCCGAAAGGGGACAATATACTAGATGGACCGCATTTGGAACGCAACAAGATACTCAACGGTCACATGAGCAATGAACCGCAGGATACTAAATGGACCGCTTTTGGAACGCAACAAAGTCCTCACAAGAGCAAAGAGCCGAAAACGTAATGAAAACGCAGGAACTATAAGAATAACGGCAAATCACAGCAAGGGAGAAGATTACAAAGGTAAGTAAAAGGACTAATTAAAATATGAGTTATGAAAATATGGGAATGCAATAAAACATGATACAATGTGATACAATGATAATCAGTTGCTTAAGTTAAATGAAAAAATACTCTATAAAAGATACTCTATAAAGGATACTCTATAAAGGATATTGTAATGAGAGAAACAATTAAAGGGAAACGTATATTCAAATGGCATATATAATATCATATAAACATTAATAAAAAAAGTAGGACAAATAAAACATTAATCAAAATATAATAAAACAAGGTACAGTTAGACTTAGTATACCCAAATATATATATACGTATATATCAGATTAAAATTATTCTAGGGACGTTTCGGTGAGATCATTTAGACCACTAGGGTGTAAAGTCTCAAGCTTGAAAATCCAGAAATCCAGAAATGAAAAAGTTGATGAAAAGTAGGCAGCCTGTGTCCAAGGCTCTATACAACAAAAGCTGTGTCCAAAGTAGAAATCCTTGCAAGACCCGAGACGATACACCCACGGACCGGGTGTGTCAATCGCTCAGCACGATGTACTAAGGGAGAAGAAAAAAAGATACACGGCGCCACATAGAGGATCTTATTAGCCAGTTTGATCCTTTTTGTCTACATCCTGATTTTAAAAAATTAGAATATTCCATCTTGGATCGACTGCAAATTTTTGAAAAAAATTTAATTGCCAAAAAAATGCGTAAATTTGAAAGGGATATGAAAGATTATTTAAATAATAAACTTGGTGATTGGACCTGCACGCGTCCTATTACTACTAAACTCTTCCCTCCTATTAACACTCCCAAAACACTTAATAAAACATTAGGTGTACCTCTACTCACTAAAGGACCATGGCCTAAAAGTGGTTACCGTGGTACGGGTGCCATTTCATCATCTAGAGTAGATCATAAACAAGGCGCCAGGGATTTATCATCCCCTAGACGACCCATTTTTGATCAATCAGCCACAACGAGTGTTGCCCTCCCTTGTATTATTCCCTCTCTGTCTTGTCCAGTTAACGCTGTTTCTCACTCCTCATCTAGTGCCAGTTCAATTTGCCCACACATTCAACCTACGTCCAGTTTTTTGCCCTTGGGTTTAATTCCGCAGCATGCTTTTAGGGCTCATGATTTAGACGCACATTTGAAACTACTAAATCTTATTCCAGATACACCTCCTGGTTTCCTATCTGACACTTCAATATTCAATGATTCAATAGATATTACCATATGTTCCACCGGTTCCTCCTCGCCCAATTTACCCATCATTCACCCCATTCCCTTGTTATCACAGGCCTCTTCCGATGATCCCATCATTCACACTCCTTCTTTTTTAGGTCTGTCTGCCCACCTCACCATGCCCCCTATCAGTTCCACTCTCCCATCCCAAGATGTCCATCCGTTATCACATCACTCAAAGACTCAGAACATCAGCACCTATTTTCACAAAATTCCAAAATCCTCATCAAAAAGAAAATTAGAAGGAGATTCAGAGGCTGTAGGGGGGGCAGAAGTCTACACAAGGACCCTTCCCCTCTCACCAAAGAAAAAATACAGACTGACTCAGTAAAAATTTTTAATTTATCCAAACACATCTTCAATGACATTGAACTGAGTTTACTTTCCAAAGGACTATCCTTTTGCCCCACGTCTTCCCCTGATGAATTCGACCTCTTTATGGACCTTAATAAATTTTTGCGTAAACTGACCCTCCAACGTCACTTTGCAATATCTCCCTCTGTGCCCAATCCGGTTATTCTTCCATCAGACATCACCATGCCTGTAAGAACTAATGTACAACCTAAATCTGGATTCTATCCCCTTCACCATCGGGGTCCTGCAATCGAAATATTCTCAAATCTAATTAGCAATGACTTCAAGAGTATAGTACAAATTTCTAAAACTCCGGATAATTTGTCTAAATCTCAGCGTAATTCCTTGAAAAACTTACAAAAAATGTCTGACATAGTTATACGCTCTGCAGATAAAGGGGGTGGTATCGTGGTACAAGACAGAGGAGACTATGTCGATGAAGCTTTGAGATTGTTATCGGATACATTATTTTATGAAAAACTTACTTCTAATCCCATTCCTAAGTATGAACATGAATATAAAATACTTATTGAGTCAGCTTTTAAAGACGATTTATTAAGCAAAAAAGAGAGGAGTTTTCTCACTGTGCCTTTTCCTGCTACTCCCTTCATGTATCATCTCCCAAAGATACATAAGTCCTTGTCTAACCCTCCAGGTAGACCTATCATCTCTGGAATAGGATCCCTTACTAATAACTTGTCCCATTTTATTGATCTCCACCTACAACCGTTTGTTTTAAAATTACCTTCTTTCCTTAAGGACTCCACCCAATTGATTAGGGAGTTATTCGAATTGCAATCTAACTGTGACACATCTGATCTGAGTTTTCTAACTGCTGATGTGTCTTCTCTATATACCAACATTCCACACTCTCTTGGTATGGAAGCCATCTCCTCATATCTTGTATCGGACCTTCGTTTCTCTAATAAACAGCTTAATTTTATTATTGAATGCATAGATTTTATTCTAACACACAACGTTTTTACATTTGAAAATTATTTTTATAGACAGCTAAAGGGGTGCGCAATGGGGTCGCGGTTCGCACCCTCCTACGCAAACCTGTACATGGGCTGTTTTGAGGAATCCCATATATTGAATGCACATAATTTTTCCAACAATATTGTCTTTTATAAACGTTATATTGACGATTTAGTTTTCATTTGGAAAGGCGACATGGCCTCTGCTATTGCTTTTATGGATCTTTTAAATATTAATAATTTTGGTCTAAATTTTACGTATACTTTTTCGGGTACCACTATAGACTTTTTAGATCTCACTATCACTAATAATGGCAGTCATTTTTCTACCAAGACTCATTTCAAAAGTGTGGACGTAAACAGTTATCTGGATTTCAGTAGTGCACATTACATTCCCTGGCTTAAAAATGTCCCTTTCGGCCAATATCGCAGAATAAGAAAGAATTGCTCTGACGATAGTAGTTTTAATAAAGAGTGCGTTATTCTAAATAAAAGGTTTTTAGATAAAGGTTTTCCGGGGACTTTGATTAAGGGGGCAGAATCAAGAGCTAGAGGCATGACACAACTAGAATGTATCCAAGCAATAGTACCAAGCGTTACCGACAGTAAGAAAGTCAAACCAACTGAATACAACTTGAATTTTATTACGTCCTTCAATAAAGGTAGCAAACACATTAGGTCTATCCTTCTGAAACATTGGCACATTTTGACTAGTGATCCTTTCCTTAAACCTTTGCTCCCAGTTAAACCTCTAATTACTTTCCGAAGATCAAAAAAAACCCTGAAAAATATTTTAGCACCTAGTAAATTACCTGTCATAAAAAAGGAAATTGTAGACCCTCTATCAAATATTAAGGGGTCATATTCTTGTGGGCATAAGAGATGCCTTTGTTGTGCTAATATTTCTGATAAAGTAGTCGAATTCTCCTCATTTAAGACTAGGGCTTTTTTTCCCATTAAAAATCATTTGGACTGTGGGAGCACGTATGTAATCTATTTGCTGCACTGTACCTGTGGTTTACAATATGTAGGTCGGACTACCCAAACGCTCAGGAATCGGGTTAATAAACATCGTTTTAATGTTAGACAAGGTTTTCTCAAGCACAGTGTCTCCCGTCACTGTGCATTTAAACATAATTGCAATTTTGAAAATATTGTCATAACACCAATAGAACAAATCCCATTAGATGTGCCAAATAGGTTTAACAGGCTAAAACAGAGAGAAAATTTCTGGATTTTCAAGCTTGAGACTTTACACCCTAGTGGTCTAAATGATCTCACCGAAACGTCCCTAGAATAATTTTAATCTGATATATACGTATATATATTTGGGTATACTAAGTCTAACTGTACCTTGTTTTATTATATTTTGATTAATGTTTTATTTGTCCTACTTTTTTTATTAATGTTTATATGATATTATATATGCCATTTGAATATACGTTTCCCTTTAATTGTTTCTCTCATTACAATATCCTTTATAGAGTATCCTTTATAGAGTATCTTTTATAGAGTATTTTTTCATTTAACTTAAGCAACTGATTATCATTGTATCACATTGTATCATGTTTTATTGCATTCCCATATTTTCATAACTCATATTTTAATTAGTCCTTTTACTTACCTTTGTAATCTTCTCCCTTGCTGTGATTTGCCGTTATTCTTATAGTTCCTGCGTTTTCATTACGTTTTCGGCTCTTTGCTCTTGTGAGGACTTTGTTGCGTTCCAAAAGCGGTCCATTTAGTATCCTGCGGTTCATTGCTCATGTGACCGTTGAGTATCTTGTTGCGTTCCAAATGCGGTCCATCTAGTATATTGTCCCCTTTCGGCCACCGTATTCTTAGCGTTACCTAGGAGTTCAGGGACGCTTTGAATATTTCCTTTCACATTACGGTAATTTTCCTTTTTAACACATTTTATAGAATGATGTTTGCTATCCCATACTAATATTAAGACGAATACGTAATATAATTAATACAAAGACTTTTAACGATTGTGTGTTGTTTTTGATCTAATATGTTCATTCTTAATACGCTGTTAGTGATTTTTTGCATTTTTATTGTATTTACCATATTTTATTTATGTTTACATTGTTTTTTCTGAACAAACCTATTAACGCGCTGTTTTGCACATCAGTACTTATGTAATTTATATATTTGACCTTTGACCCGCCCTTATTGGCGGTTCTTCTTTTTTTCTTTTTTTGCAATTATGTCTCATTTCTTTTTGTATTTAAACGTGTGCATATCGCACAATTTGTATTGGCCTGATGAAGACGCCGGTACGGTGTCGAAACGCGTAGCCTCATTCATTAAACATCAATTATCATCTTTCGCCTCGACATTGTCTATAGCAGCGCCGTTGGTCCCTTTTTTTCCTTATCCTTTGATTCCTGTCACTCTGACAGGAAGCCTATCAGGACCAGCCGAAGGTTGCAACCGATCGCCGAATTTAAGGGGTTAATTCGCCGAAATCAGCGGCAAAGGACCGCTGGCCGGCAAGAGGGGAGTGTCAGCTGTCAGTAACTGTACGTCCTCGTGCGGGAAGTAACCTCCCGCAACGACGGACAGTTACGTCCTCGTGCGGATAGAGGTTAAAGGAAATTGACTTGTTTGTTATATGTGTGATAAAAAGAAAAGATTCTGTTTTATAATGGATAAGAATCAGAAGAGGCGTATTCCAAAAACCAATCATGTAATCCTGTTCTCAGGGCACATTCAGACGTGGCGGAATTGCTGCTGATTTCCACTGCGGACAGTCTGCAGTGGAATTCTGCAGCAGCCGCTTTTTACATTGGTTGCTATACATTTCTAGGAAACTTAGTTCACACGTTGCAGAAAATAACTGTGCGGAAATCAGGCTGCGGTGCAGAATTTCCCCTCCGCAGCATGCTCATGACGTTGCGGAAAAGAAGCGGAATTTCACTGCGGATTTCAGCCTTTGCAGATTTGTTGCGTAATTTCCCCGAATTTGCACCAACATATGCAGCGGAAAAATTCCGCCATGCCTTACTGTTAATCTTCCATCTTCTGTTCCATGGGATCTTGTTGTAAGGCTTCCTTCACGCATAGATATTTACAGGAGTTTAAAAATGCATGAAAAACACATTTGAAAACGCCAGCGTTTTTTTTAATGGCATTTTAAGGTGGTGTTTTTAATTTAGTGTCCTTTTGAACATGCCTTTTTTTCTGGTGTTTTTGAAGTCCTATAGAGAAGCAGTGTATTTTGTGCATTTTAGATTTGAGAAAAGACTTTAATGTTAGATCTGGCCGCACCAAAAAAACGCTGTTAAAATCACCATTAAAAACGGCACCAAAAAATACTGCAAAACGCATTTATAAATGTACTATAAGCTATTTAGAACATGATCACAACATAGACGTGGATGCACTGAGCTGTATTCTTTTTCTATAAAAAAAATAGCCATGGTGAAACTCTGTCTGCATTGTGCACACACCAGTGCTGATGACATAGTAAGGCCGAGTCCCCACGTAGCGTAAACGCTGCTGAATTTCCGCAACGGATATTTGCAGATTACGCCGCAAATATCAGAACTACGGAAAAATAAAAAAATATGTACTTACCCAGGAGTCTGTGTTTCTTTGTCCAGTCCGGCCTCCTGGGATGTCGTTGCTTCCCATGTGACTGATGTAGCCATTTGCAGGCTGGTCTCTTAGGCTGTAGCGTCATCCAGGGAGGCCGGATCGGACTGCACAGGAGGGACGCGTCGCCATAACAACGGCCTAGGTAAGGAAAATCCGTCTGAAAAAATGCACCCAGAAGTCTGTGTTTCTTTGTCCAGTCCAGCCTACTGGGATGATGTTGCATCCCATGTGACTGCTGCAGCTAATCACAGGCTGTAGTGGTGGTCACATGGGATGAAATGTCATCCCAGGAGGCCGGCCTGGATGACGGCAGAGGGCCGGCCTCCTGGGATGACGTTACATCCCATGTGACCGCCGCTGCAGCCAATCATAGTCAGCAGCGGTCACATGGGCTGCAGCGCCATCCAGGCACATATGCAGAAGTGAAATCAATTAGGAGAGCAATGGAACGGGGCGAAGCCGTAGTGGAATGCATCTTTACTGGGGTAGAATCAGGGAGGCTTAGAAGTCACTGATAGGGTTAAGATTTTGATTGCAAACCAGCAGGTGGCGGGTGTGTGCTCTGCAGGGGCCAGGTTATATAAGTGGCTGAGCATAGGGAGGGATTCAGTTTGGCGTGCAGAGGAGAGAAGTTCCTGCCCTAATTTTATTTGTCAATGAGTTTGTGCTTCCTTGTCATAGCACTGTGTGGGTTTTTAAAGTCGGGGAGAGGGGGTCCTTGGAGGCAGAAAATTGATGGCCAGGTGCATGAAAATGTGACGTGTATCGGATTGGTGTAAAATACAACAGGTGGAGTCCTTTATGTCAGGTGTGGACGGCTAAGGGAAAAAGAGATTTGGAGACTGCCTTCAAGGATCTTTTCCTCCCGCCATAATTTAGATGGATAGAGCAGGGTAAGGGCCAGTTCACACAGAGTTTTTTTTACATGTTTTTTGACACGGAAACCGAGTCGGAAAACGCGCCAAAAAACTGCTGAAAATGCCTCCCATTGATTTCAATGGGAGGCAGAGGCGGTTTTTTTCCCGCAAGCGGAAAACCGGCTCGCGGGAGAAAGAAGGGACATGCCCTATCTTCGGGTGTTTACACCTCTGACCTCCCATTGACATCAATGGGAGGCAGAGAAAGCATATTTTGCCGCGTTTTATGCCCGCGGGCGAAAAACGCAGCGAAAATTGGCGTGCAGGCAGAGGAAAATCTGCCTAAAATTCCAAACCGAATTTTGAGGCAGATTTTCCTCCTGCAAAAAACTCAGTTGGAACCCAGCCTAAGACATGTTGAAAATTGTTTTGATAATTTTGCTTAACATTATATACATATGTTGTTGTATTATTATTTATTATTTGTTATCTAGATTTATTATGCTGAATTTGCATATTTTGATATTTACAATTTGTTATATAATAAATGCGGCTGCTATGGCCTTTCACTACAACAGTAGTTTGAGTCTTATTTATTGGGGTAAGGTGGGGGTCAGAAGTAAGCCAACTATTCTATCCTTTAAAGTCAGGTAAGGTTCACACAGATTAGTTTGGTAAATTGTTTAATGCTTTTGCATTTTAACAAACACTAGGAGTGAATCCAAACAGGGGCACACATAGTGCCTACAGGTCCTCAATACCATGCTGTGCATGGGCCCTTATAGCTCTGCTCTTTTTTGTGTCTACTCCTTGTTTATGTATCTACTCCTTTGGCTGAAAGACACACCGTGTGAATCTGACCTAAAGCAGAGGCGTAGCTAAGTTCTCCAGCACCCAGGGCAAAGATTCAGTTTGGCGCCTCCCCCCCCAACCTCTTTCCCAACATCTCCTTCCCTCTCACCATGTTTGTTTTCTCTACCAATCAATGAGGTTTCATTTCTTTTCCACATTTTTTTTATGTAACTCGAGCATAAAACCATTTGTACATTTTACAAGCAATACAGTTCTATACACAACACCAGAACAAAGCTCATTACATATATACAGCACCAGAACAAAGCTCAGTACATAAATACAACACCAGCACAAATACAGTTCAATTTAGTGCAACCCCTGCCGTATAGGTTTGCACTAATTTGTTTCCAGCTCCCAGCATGGCCCGAACAATGGTAAGGATATGCTGGGAGATGCTGTTTCACAAAAAATAAATCATATCATAATCATACCACCCATCATCTCGTTGCAGATCATACAGTGACTATAGTGCTGATTAAAGTCAGAATAAACATTTACATTAAGTGACTCACCAGTGACGTCTCAGATTCTAGTTCTTTTTCTCCATCCGGTCCAGACCTCTATGATGACTTCTCCCGGTCACAGCCCATTTCTGCAGTTTGGCGCTCAGATGTCTTCAGCTTTTCACTTTTCCAACATTTCTACACCTATAACAAAGATAAAGTTCTCATTATACCACACACTACACCCCTAAATATAATAGCGAACCATACACTGTCCCACACACACACACACACACACACACACACACACACACACACACACATACACACACACACACACACACACACACACACACACACACACACTGTGCCCCCTGTAGATAGTGTCTGCCATAGAGCCCCCTGTAGATAATGCCCCCCATAGTGCATATAGCCCACCCCTGTATATAGTGTCCCACAAATAGCTCCCCCTATAGTGCTCCACAGAGAGCCCACCCCTGTATATAGCCCCCCTGTAGATATAGCCCACCCCTGTATATAGTGCTCCACATATAGTCCACCCCTGGATATAGCCCCCCTGTAGATATAGCTCACCCCTGTATATAGTGCTCCATATAGCCCACCCCTGTATATAGCCCCCTGTAGATATAGCCCACCCCTGTATATAGTGCTCCATAGATAGCCCACCCCAGTATATAGACCCCCGTAGATAAAGCCCCCCGTAGATAAAGCCCCCCATAGATAAAGCCCCCCCATAGATAAAGCCCCCCTGTAGATAAAGCCACCCCGTAGATAAAGCCACACACTTTTTTATTACAATAAAATAACAAACTATTTAAACTCACCATAATCCCGTCCGGCATCAATGGAGACCTGCTCTCTTCTGCGCAGGTCTCCTGGGGTTGAACGAAGTGTCTATGAAAGGCACTGATTGGCTGGGCAGAATGACTTTCCCTGACATTCAGCGCCTTTCAACGACGAAAGCTGCGCAAAGTATCGTAAACGTACCCGGCCATTCATCGCTTCTAATTGTACCTGTGTCCTATAGACGCAGGTACAATTATAGTGCAGGAGTGGGTGGCGCTGGCACATGCCCTGCCTGCCCCCCCCCCAGCTACGCCCCTGCCTAAAGACAATGTAGGACCTTTCAAAGAGACCTATAGTGAGCTGAAATGTGTGACCATGTGCTGGGCTGTAGTAGTGGTGGGTGTAATCATTTCAGCCTTGAACATATAAAAAGTATAAGGGTATGTTCACAAGGCTTATTTTCGCCCGTTTTTATCGGCAGCAGAACGCCTCCAAACATCTTCCCATTGATTTCAGTGGGAAAAACGGCGTTCTGTTCCGACGGGCCGTATTTTTCCACGGCCGTTTTTAAAAAACGGCCGCGAAAAAGAAGTGCATGTCACTTCTTGAGCCGTCTTTGGAGCAGTTTTTCATTGACTTTACAGAAAAACAGCTCCAAATACGGCCGTAAAAAACGCAGCGCAAAACGCGAGTTTGCTTAAAAAAATTCTGAAAATCAGGAGCTATTTTACCTTGAAAACGGCTCCGTATTTTCCGACGTTTTTGATTTTGTGTGAGCACATACCCTAACTGTTTAAAAAGAATGCATTTTTTTTTTTTATTAATTAAAACCAAAGTCTATTTTTATTTTCTGATTGTAGATTTTTTAATTCTATTTTCTTTCCTAAGCTCTAATTAACAACATTTAAGGCAGCATCACACACAAAGTTTTGATGCACTTTTTGGTGCATTTGAGTCAAAGCCAGAAATGGATCCAAAAGTAAGGACAGGTATAAAGAAAAAGCTGATACATCTCTTTTCTGTTGTGTCCACTACTGTGTTTGGCTAGAAAAACTAAGCCAAAAACTGCACCAAAAATTGCATTAAGGCCCTGTTCACATTGAGTTTTCTGCCGCGTTTTTTGCCACGGGAACCATGGCAAAGACTGCAGCAAAAAAACTGCCGAAATTGCCTCCCATTGTTTTCAAAGGGAGATGGAGGCGTTTTTTTCCTGCGAGCAGAAAAAAACCACTCGTGGGAAACAGAGGTGACATGCTTTATCTTGAAGCGTTTTCTGCCTCAAAAAACCCATTGTAATCAATGGGAGACGGAAAAAAAATAGCATTTTTCAGAATTTAAATGCATCTGGTTGTAAAACAGACGTTATACCACCCAAAATAGTTACTAGTTCACATTTCCCATATGTCTACTTTAGATTGGCATCGTTTTTTTGAACATTCTTTTATTTTTCTTGGACGTTACAAGGCTTAGAACATAAACAGCAATTTCTCATATTTTTAAGAAAATTTCAAAAGCCTTTTTTTTAAGGTACCTCTTGAGTTCTGAAGTGGCTTTGAGGGGCCTATATATTAGAAACCCTGATAAAACACCCCATTTTAAAAACTAGACCCCTCAAAGTATTCAAAACAGCATTTAGAAAGTTTTTTAACCCTTCAGGCATTTCACAGGAATTAAAGCAAGGTGGAGGTGAAATTTGCAAATTTCATTTTTCTTGCTGAATTTAAATTGTATTCATTTTTTTTTCTGTAACAAAGAAGGTTTTACCAGAGAAACACTACTAAATATGTATTGTCCAGATTCTGCAGTTTTTAGAAAGGTCCAACATGTGGCTCTACTGCGCTCGTGGAATAAAACACAAGCCCTAGAAGCAAAGAAGTACCTAGCGCATTTTGAGTCCTCTTTTTTTATTAGAATATATTTTAGGCAGCATGCCAGGTTTGAAGAGGTGTTGAGGTGCCAAAACAGTAGGAATCCCCCAATAGTGACCCCATTTTGGAAACTACACCCCTCAAGGAATTCATTTATGGTTGTTGTTACCATTTTGACCGCACAGTTTTTTCACAGCACGTATTTGAATTGGGCTGTGAAATGAAAAAAATTAAATTTTTTCCAATAAAATCTCATTTTTGATCAAAATTTCTTATTTTCATAAGGAACAAAATACCCCATTTTGTTGCCCAATTTGTCCTTAGTGTGGCAATACCCCATTTGTGGTGATAAACTGCCGTTTGGGCTCATGGGAGGGCTCAGAAGGAAAGGAGCGCTATGTGTTTGTTGGAGTCCAGATTTTGCTGGATTGGTTTTCGGGTGCCATGTCGCATTTGCAGAGCCTCAGAGGTATCAAAGCAATGGAAACCCACCAGAAGTGACCCCATTTTGGAAACTACACCCCTCAAGGAATTCATTTATGGTTGTTGTTAGCATTTTGACCGCACAGTTTTTTCACAGCACCTATTTCAATTGGGCTGTGACATTAAAAAAAATGAAATTTTTTCCAATAAGATGTAATTTTTTATCAAAAATTCTTATTTTTACAGGGAACAAAAAACTCAATTTTGTTGCCCAATTTGTCCTTAGTGTGGCAATACCCCATTTGTGGTGATAAACTGCCGTTTGGGCTCATGGGAGGCCTCAGAAGGGAAGGAGCGCTGTGTGTTCTTTGGAGTGCAGATTTTGCTGGTTTGGTTTTCGGATGCCATGTCACATTTGCAGAGCCCCAGAGGTATCAAAGCAATAGAAACCCACCAGAAGTGACCCCATTTTGGAAACTACACCCCTCAAGGAATTCATTTATGGGTAATGTGACCATTTAGACTCCATAGTTTCTTCACAGAACTTATTTGAATTGGGCTGGGAATGAAAAAAATATATATTTTTTCCAATAATATGTCATTTTAGCTCAAAAATTCTTATTTTCACAAGAAATAAAATACTCAATTTTGTTGCCCAATTTGTCCTGAGTGCGGTAATACCCCATTTGTGGTGATAAACTGCTGTTTGGGCCCATGGGAGGGCTCAAAAGCAAAGGAGCGCTATTTGTTCTTTGGAGTACAGATTTTGCTGGATTGGTTTTCGGGTGCCATGTCACATTTGCAGAGCCCCAGAGGTATCAAAGCAATAGAAACCAACCACAAATGACCCCATTTTGGAAACTACACCCCTCAAGGAATTTATTTATGGGTGTTGTGACCATTTTGACCCCATAGTTTTTTCACAGAACTTATTTGAATTGGGCTGGGAATGTAAACAAAATTATTTTTTTCAAATAATATGTAGTTTTGGCTGAAAATGTCTTATTTTCACAAGAAACAAAATACCCCATTCTGTTGCGCAATTTGTTCTGAGTGCAGCAATACCCCATTTGTGGCGATAAACTGCTGTTTGGGCCCATGGGAGGGCTCAGAATGAAAGGACCACCATTTGGCCTACTGGGGATTTTCTAGTGCGAAGTCATGTATGCAGAAGCACCTGAGGTACCAGTGCAGTTGAAACCCGCAAGAAGTGACCCCGTTTTAAAAACTACACCCTTAAGGCATTCATCTAGAGGTGTAGTGAGCATTTTGACCGGAGACCTACACCCCATAAACTGTAATGTGGGTTCTCTTGGGTACGGCAATACCCTACATGTGGCTGTTGTCAGCTGCCTAGGCACACAGCAGGGATCAGAGGGGAAAGACGAGGGGGGATAAGCTGTGTGGAGTGCATCAGGGTAAGTAAAATTGGGGTAAATTATAAACCAAGTGATGTATGATAAGTTTTAAAACACTCTTTCATACAGAGCTCTGGTTATTCGGGACACGTGTCACATTGATATATTGTGTCATCCCTTATAGCAGACTTTGCACCTCTTTTGACTTTTTCCCTTCTTGCCAGTTTGGGGAACTTCTCCTGGAAAGTGTTGCCGCCCTGGTACGATGCGTGTGGCCCCGCTTCCAGAAGTACTGGGTGCCCCCCCTTCTTGGTCCCTAAAGATTAGGTTCTTGATAATCACCTCTTGAAATTCCAGGAAAGTTCCCGTCGGCCCTGCACATCGACGTAGCACGTACGCATTGTACAAAGCCATCTGTATGATGTGCCCGGCCAGCTTCTTATACCACACCGCATGGCGCTGTAGGGCTTCAGGATGATTTGATCTGACAAGTCCACCCCTCCCATGTACCTATTGTAGTCCAGGATGCAGTCTGGTTTGGGGGTGGCCTTTCCGTCATATATCCTAAACCTGTAGGTATACCCTGATGCACTCTCGCACAGCTTAGACATCTTCACGCCTTACCTTGCCCTCTTACCCGGCAGGTACTCGCGAAAATTGAACCCTCCCTTTAAAATGTACTAGGGACTCATCAATAGAAATGTACTTCTCGGGGGTGTATGCATGGGAAAACCGGGCACTGGAACGGTCTAATAGGGGTCTCCGTTTATACAAACGGTCAAAACGGGGGTCATCTCGGGGTGGGCACGTCTCCTTATCAGTATAATGTAAGAAGCGAAGTATTGCCTAATTTATTTATTTTTTTAGGTTACAGTTCAGTTCTGAAGTTGCTTTGAGGGGCCCATATATTAGAAACCCCTATCAATCACCCCATTTTAGAAACTAGACCCCTCAAAGTATTCACAACAGCATTTAGAAAGTTTATGAACCCTTTAGGTGTTTCACAGAAATTTAGAGCAAAGTAGAGGTGAAGTTTACATTTTTTTTTGTCAGAAAATCCTCTTTATACCATTTTTTTTACAACACAAAAGGATTTATCAGAGAAACGCAACGTAATACGTATTGCCCAGATTCTGCAGTTTAGAGAAATATCCCACATGTGGCCCTAGTGCGGTAATGGACTGAAGCACCGGCCTCCGAAGCAAAGGAGCACCTAGAGGATTTTGAGGCCTCTTTTTTATTAGGCACAATGTCCGGTTTGAAGAGGTCTTGTGGTGCCAAAACATTGGAAACCCCCCAAAAGTGACCCCAATTTGGAAACTAAACCCCTTGAGGAATCCATTGTAGCTTGGGGTGCATGCGACTTTTTGATCAGTTTTTATTCTATTTTTAAGTGGCGCGGTGACTAAAAAACAGCAATTCTACTATTGTTTTTTTATTCTATTTTTTTTACAGCGTGCACCGTGCGCTATAAATGACATATTCACTTTATTCTGCGGGGCGATACGATTACGGCGATACCAGATGTTTATAGTTTTTTTTTATGTCTTATGGCGTTTGCACAATAAAATACGTTTTGTAAAAAATCATTCACTTTTTGTGTTACCTTATTCTAAGAGCCATTACTTTTTTATTTTTCAATCAATAAAGCCGTGTGAGGACTTATTTTTTGCGTAACGAACTGTAGTTTCGATCAGTACCATTTTTCGGTACATGCGACTTTTTGATCTCTTTTTATTCCATTTTTTGGGAGGTGAAGTGACCAAACAATTGTGCTTCTGGTACGGTTTATTATTATTTTCTTTTACGGCGTTCACCGTGCGGGATAAATAATGAAATAGTTTTGTAGTTCAGGTCGTTACGGACGCGGCGATACCAATTATGTATAGTTTATTTGTTTGTTTATATATTTTTATTAATAATAAAGGACTGATAAGGGAAAAGGGGGGATTTTTACTTTTAATACTTTTAAAACTTTTATTTTCTTATTTTTACACATCTTTTTTTAACTTTTTTTTTGCTTTATTACTTTGTCCCACTAGGGGACTTGAGGGCAGGAGGCCCTGATCGCTATTCTAATACACTGCACTACATGCGTAGTGCAGTGTATTAGAACTGTCAGCTACTCACTGACAGCAAGCACAGTGGGTCCTGACGTTGTCAGGACCCACTAGGCATCCGTCTATGGCATAGCCGGACGCCATTGTTTGGTGTCCGGTTGCCATAGTCACCATCGCCGGCCGCTATCGTGTAGCAGGCCGGCGATGGCAGCTTAACCCCTAATCTCTATAGAACGCGGCTTTTAAGCGGTTAATCAGCGGGGACACAGCGATCGGTCCCCGCTGTAGGAGCTGTGACAGCTGCTGAACAAGACAGCAGCTGTCACAGCTCCTGTATGTGTCGGGAGGACGGCCGAAACGGCCGTTACTCCTGAGACGTACTATTAGGTCATGGAGCGCGAACGCTATAGTTACCATGACCTAATAGTACGTCCAGGAGCGGGAAGGGGTTAAAAAAAACAGAGCTGACTTTTCCAGGCCTGCAAAAAAGCTCTATGTGAACAGGGCCTTAAACTGTTTGTGTGATCCTGGTTTTACAGCAGCCACATGGACCATAGGAACCTTAGAACAGGTGGGGACTTATTCACTTCTATGGGAGAGTTTCCAGGCATGCTCTGTGACCTGTGCAGGAAAGGATACAAGGGGAGCTGTGTCCATCACATACCTGTTAATGGTGAATCCTGTGTTATCTATAAATAGGTGTTACCTGTCATTGTAAGGCTGGGTTCACACGACCTATTTTCAGACGTAAACGAGGCGTATTATGACTCGTTTTATGTCTGAAAATAAGGCTACAATACGTCGGCAAACATCTGCCCATTCATTTGAATGGGTTTGCCGACGTACTGTGCAGACAACCTGTCATTTACGCGACAGCTGTCAAACGACGACGCGTAAAAATACGGCCTCGTCAAAAGAAGTGCAGGGCACTTCTTTCAGACGTAATTTTCGGCTGTCAGAGAAGCCTCGCAAAATGCGAGGAGGAGCTTTTACGTCTGAAACGAGGCAGCTGTTTTCTCCTGAAAACAGTCTGACATTTCAGACGTAAAAGCCTGCTACCGTGTGCACATACCCTAATCCTGCCTGTGATGATGAGATTACTGCTGAGTAGTGATCTCTACAGAACAGGAAGTATCAGTCTATAGTGAAGCTCAGTAAACGGTTAACTTATTTTCAACATTTCAGTTTACTTTTTATTTTTTTAAACTTTATATATAAAAAAAATCACCAAAAATTCTCAAACAAAAGGCTTAACATGATTTAAACAATTCAGCATTTTGATACAAATAGACACATTCCTTTAAATTGGTCTTTGTGTTATAATAGTAGCCTCTGTACAACCTAGTAACCTCATACAGTAAACACATACAGAGTAATGCTCCGTATTAGACTATAAGTGTGTACCATGATATTAGTCCCCGGTTAGCATAGTTGGAACTTGTATGATGTCTCGTAGACGATGAAGCAGAGTAGCACAGCATAGCAGGATGTCTTAGGTATGGTTAAGCAGAGTATCGCAGCGTAGCGGGAACAGACCAGTGGTATCATGCAGACTATTTGGAGAAGTAGTTGCGCACAGTGCAGGAGAAGTTTGGCAGTTGGTAGGACCATTACTTGGTTGGCGCAGGCTAACCTAGGTTGCGGTGTCTTAGGAATCTGCCGTACCCCCCCTAACTCCTTGTCCCGAGGTTAGTCCCCAAATGGTGAAGCTAACGATAGCAGGTGTGAACCGTTCCATAGTCAAATGGATCCAGGTCGTTAACAGGCGGGCAATGTCAGGTCCAGTAATCAGAATCAGACTACAAGGTCAGGGTCAGACCAGGATAAGTCAGATCAAGACAAAAGCTGGGTCAAAATCAACATCAGGGCTAATAAGCAGTGCAATACAGACTTGATTTTTCCTTTAAGTTCCAGGAGGAGTGACGTAATGCGTCGCATCAGGTCCCGATCCTTAGGCTTGAGCCGCGCGGCACAAGCAGAGAAGAGTGGGACGGCACAGTGGGACGGCACAGCTCCGTATGGGCCAACACGCCACCTGCCAAACAAGGACAATTCCACAGCGGCTCACGTCGGCCCGCGGTAACATACAGTAGCTAAGATCCTACAACACAAAGGTGTAGCATTCAGTGGGTCATACTGACACAGAAGTATGGACAATTACCAAAGCGGATGGGCAAGTTCCTGCAGGATCTGATATAGTGAAGGGCATTGTTTGCTGACACTTAAGCAGTAAGTGGGATAATATAGTGAGTGGGGTATATTCACCTAATCCACAGAAGCAGTAACAAAACAGCTAACTTGTTAAGACTCTGTTAACCAATAAAGTTACCTCTCCCTCTATGAAGTGCCATTTTCTCAACACCCAGACCTTGATCACTGCAACTTTGTATTAACCGCATCAGTTCACAACGTGTTTTGTCGGCTATTAATGAAAGCGTGAGAGGTGTAATTGTTGCCACATGTGAAGTCCTCACTTTTCTTGTGGTGATGCATGCATAGATTTGCTTGATTATTTTTGTATACACTTCGCTTGGAATAGGTGCATGAGCAAGTATACCATACCTACTCATGTGCCTTCATACTAGAGCTCCTCCACCGTTATATTCAATGAAAAGATAGGTGGTTGGTGAAACAACAAGTAAAAATTCTATTTTAGAACTTGGGTAAATATTAATTCTCTCTTTTTCTAAAAAAAAAAAAAAAAGGCTGCAAAAGCTAATCTACAGTAGTCTACTTATTAAATGACAGACTGTCACTCACCCACAACCAGAGCCATCTGCTGCAGCTGCTGCCCGCTCAAGCGTCACCAAGAGGTCTTTGTCTCGCATTGTGTTGTTTTGGCAAAAGACGTGGTCCAATGATGTCACCCTTGGCATGTTATGCAACCCTTTGCCTCAGCCTCAGTGTTTACGATGACTCCAGGTTGGTTCCCAGTCCTAATGTTGGTTGTAGTTGATGGTTCCACATGTCACATGGTTGCACCAAGTCCTTTAGAATAGGAGTTGCTCTTTGTTGTGTTAGCGCTGCATAGAGCCTGGACGGCCGTGGAGGAATTTTTCCTCTAATAAGGCAATCGGCATCCACCTCATGGGAGATCTTACCTTCCTCTGGATCAACATGGTAGGATTATAGGTTGGACTGATGGACCTGTCTCTTTTTTCAACCTTATCAATTATGAACTTGTTATAGCTGGAATAAAATTTTAAAGGGGTTTTCCAGTCCCTAAAAAACTAATGGCCTATCCTAAGGATAGACCAATAGTGGCCTGATCGGTCGGGGTCCAACTCCCGGGACCCCCGCCCATTCGCTTTTTTGAAGGGGGTGCAATGCTGGTACGTGCGCTGCTTCCCCTTCATCTCTACTTGCTCACTGTGAATCGTCGACACGCATTTAGCAGCGATTCACAGGTATTGCAGTCATGCTCTCTTTCACTTCAATGGGAGAAGAAGGCTGCAATACCTGTGAATTACTGCTAAATGTGTGTCGAACATTCACTGTGAACAAGTAGAAATGAAGTGGTAACAGCTCTTCGAGTTCTGCATCCCCTTCAAAACAGCTAATCGGAATGTGTCCCTGGACCCTGACCGATCAGCTATTGATGGCCTATCCTGAGGATAGGCCATGAATTTTTAGGGACTAGACAACCCCTTTAAGTCTAAATCTCCTTTTTCAGCCAGTTATAGTCAACTACGCTATTGTTTCCGTTAGAAAAACTGAAAATTTACGGAAAGGAAACAAACGAAAACCAACTGAAACGGAAGCATTACCATTGAAATCAATGAAAACTGAAAAGATGAATGGAAACCCCAAACGTAACCCGACACTGATGTGAACAGGCCATTAGTAAAACCAAGAGAATAGCTAAATAGCAGCAGACATTTTTAACAGCCATGCAGCTATAATTTTGTCACAGAGTCACTGAATCTTCACGTAAATGCATGATTCCTGCTTTCTCCTCTTTCCTGCTCTTCCATTTTACTCACTGTTTAGTTATTTTTGTTAGTTTTTTTCACTATGGCCAATACAGCCTGGGAGTGAGAACCTGGAAGAATTCTTAATGCAGGAAAGTGTCAGACTTCACCTCCATGGTCAAGAATAATAAAACCGTTGATTCTTAAAAACAGTCTCAGTAAATTGGTAGAAGCACCCTACAATGTTATAATATAGATTTAATGACTTTCCTCCTCCTCCTCCCCTTCAAGGCTTATTGGAAAGCTGTAAAATGCAAAAAAAGGAAACTCTTGGCTTGGAACAATTGTAGGAACTTGAGAGCACAGTGTTCCTGCAAATTCCATGGGAAATGTGATGTATAAGCGCTAGAGAACTGTCTGTCTGGGGGGAAGTTGGCAATAAATAGCAGAGCTGTTGTTATCAAGAGGATACAAGCTATTTATAACCTTTTCAGTCCAATGCCATCTGTGCTGGTGTGGCTCATACTTCAACTCAACACACCTAAGAAGCCACGAAAAAGGCAAGGTTTAACAAACTCCGGTAAACTGCAACAAAACAGATTGATAAAATCTGTATCAGCTAAGAGGGTTCTCATAGTTAAAAGGGAAAATAAAGCTAATAAATTATTTTGTGAAAGTTATAAAATTTTCCAATATACTATTTATTATCTAGTGCTTTCAAGATCTCTGCTTGCTGGCATTGTGTAGGAACATTCATTGTTTACTTCCAGGGGGAAAAAATGTGTCCTGGTCATGTGATGAACACACAGGTGCTGGGATCATTAGAAGACACAGCTCTGATACACATACTGTAACTGTAACAAGCTGTGCACCTGTGTGCCCATCACATGACAAGGACAGATTAGAATCCTCTGGAAGTAAACAATGAAGGTTGCTAGTATAAAGTGTGTGGAAAAAGAAATAGATAATATATGGAATAATGTGTAAACGTTTGACAAAAAAATGTATACAATACGCTTTATTTGGAGAAATTAGAAAACCACATTAAAGGGGTTTTCCAATACCTTTTTTTATTGATTTTTTTTTTTATCTCTGCACTACTTCTTACTTTCTATATTAAAGCCCCCTAAATATCGTTCTTTTAATTTTTTCATTTTCTTTTAGGAGTACGCTGTTTTATTTACATAGTGAGGTTTGTTTACCTCTGTGTGTTTCCACCGACGCTCTTCCCGTCATTCTGCTCCCGGCGTGCACCGCAGGATTTTACTGCGTATTGCGTGATTCAAGTAAACATTAGTTGAAACGCACAGGCGCTAGTTTAGCAAGTCGTCGTTCGGAACAGCCCACTACAGGAACGTCACAGATGACGCACTGTTTGTGGAGAAGACAGGAAAAGGAGCTCGTCCGCAAGTAAAGAATCAAGAAGAACGGTCGGCACGTCAGTGGAAGAGAAAAGTTCCGATGGTGGCGGAGTCACGTGACACTACTCGGTATTAGAAGACATCTACAGCTTTGCATCGGTAAGTATATTACAAATATAGTTTAATACATTTTTTTAAATATTTAGCAAAATAGTTTTACAAAGGTGGAAAACGCCTTTAAGTCATGGGACAGAAGCCCATCAAAATATTTTCAATAGATTGTATTGCAAAGATACATTGCTGTCTTTTATAGCCAGCCAGTCCTATTATCAGATAAAAATCAGATTTAGTCTGAGAAAAGAAGCTGTGTCTGACACATTATACTGCATCTGATTGTATCACTGGAAATATACTCAAGGGTTAGTTGAGATCAGATGCAAGAAACAGAAAACCTCACAGGTTTCAGCATGAATCCCTTTGCTTAACAGCCGGATATCCTTAGAGATTAAATAAGGAAGGATTCAGATGTTGCTTTGGGTAACTTATTGTATTGTGTAAGTCTCATATGCCACACTAGCTTTTCTGGATGATCTTTTTCTTTATTTTCTGCGGTTTTCATTAATGTAATAGAAGAAAGTGTAGGCCGAAACTCATTGGGCGGTCATGTTAGCTTCCTAAATAGATTATATTACCAAAATTAACTTTTTTTCATGTTAAGAAAGTTCTTTCTTTTACATCCTCATTCTTTTACAAGTGCAATTTATATACTGATGTATCCAAAACTGCATCATATACAAAAAGATAAAAGACCTACCAAATGCTGATACCAGTTTGGTTGGTGAAAATGATCTGACAGATTCCCTTTGACTTTAAATATGTATCGTTATTGATATGTTTCAGGCATTAATGATATTTGTGCTATTGTCCTATCTTTCAGTTTTCTTTTCCTCATTATTTCGCTATGGGTACAGTCACAGATCTCATGAAATTAAATACATACATCAATATCAAGGATCCTGGGAGCCAGAAGAGAATGTCAATGCTCCTACCCTCATTAAGAGGTTTCTCTCTCGTTCTGGTCCCAAGAGGAGGGGGCGTAAGAGGGGGGATACTGTAACGTCCGTGGTCGCTGACCACGAACTCCTTCCATCCAGTCGACGCCCTTCTCTCCAGAGATGTCTGCACATACGGCCATCCTGTTCCACAGTGACCGCCAGGGTGCGCTCGCGAGCTCAGTCCAGACTTAAGAAAACAAAGCGCACGCAGGTGGGAGATTGAGCTGATTGTTCCCAGAGCACCCTGGGCTATAAGAAGGGCTGTGCCCCTTCCTCCCATGCCTGAGCGTTGTTGTCATACCCAAAGTTTTTCTATGCAAATGGTCTCCTAGTGTTTTCCAGTTCCCAGTGTTTCTCGTACCTGTATCCTGTATCCTGTGCTATCCTGGTCAAGTGCCGTGCTGAGCTGTAGTTGTGCTGTGCTGTATTCCACGCTTATCCTGCTACTCCACGCCTGACATCTACCTGCTGCCTAGTCCCAGCCGAGCCTGCTTTTCTACTGTCCGAGCTGCCACAGGTACACTATACGAACTATAGACTGTGACCTGTGCCCTGTTGTCCAGCTGCCATACCGTCAAGGTGGTACGGCCCAGTGGGTCCACGAACCCAATGTGACAATATGTTACAGAAGTATCTATTACTCGTTTCAGACATCAATATAGAAAAGGGTTCTTTACAGTTAGAGTGATCAAGCTATGGAATGCCCTTCCCCAAGAGGTAGTAATGGGAGATACTATGTCAGCAGTTAAGAAAAGGCTAGATGCGTTTTTTGAAGAATGGGATTGAGGGTTATAATTAATCAAGCAAAGAATGATGGGTAATTTATTGAGAAATGTTGAACCTGATGGACCTATGTCTTTTTTCAACCTATGTAACTATGTAACTATGTAACTCGTACACGTCAATAATTATGGGTTATTATTGTGGAAGCAGGAACACGCATACCCATCACAGGCATTTCAGAGTAAGGTCTTCAGATGGTATTGCTTTATTGACGATGTTGTTTTCTTCTCGTCTGGGACTAGGGAGAAGTGCTTGGATTTCAACTCCTCCCTTAATGATAATTCCTTTAAAATACGCTGTACCTATTCTGTTACAGAAATAATGTTTAGTTTTCTGGATCTTAGGTTACTATCATGAACAATCACAGTTGCCGATGCTCTGGCCGGAGATTCCTCTCCTGAAGGAGCCCCTGATGTCACTCTCCATATATGGACAGTGACGTCAGGGGCGACCTCTAGGAGTGGAATCCCTGACCAGAACGTCGGCAACGGTTAAGGACAGTGACGTCAGGGGCTCCTCCAGAAGAGTGTGTGTGTGGCACTTTCTACAGGGGTGCGTGTATGCCGCTCCACCTTCGGCCTGCTCTCTAATGTCTCGGGAGCTTCGGTGCTCCGTGGGCTGCAGATGACAGCCTTAGGGGCCGCATGCAGCCCGTTGGCCACTTGTTTGAAACCCATGGTTTAGAGGGTTATGTATGACTTGATTTATTTGGGTGTAGGATGGGTGGCCCATTTGGAGATTTGTTTGTTCTCCATTGTGGAGGTTATGCTGGTAAATTATGAGATAGACCAATGTTATGGACCAATGATTATGGATCACTTAATTAGCTGTGAATAACTGAATGTGGCTGTAATGATGGGGGTAGGGAAACAGGCAAGTGAGCCCTAATCTACCCGCCACTCAGTCCCTGCCTACTTGCAACGACCCGCCCTAGGCGACGGGGTACAACTGGGCAACATTCCCTACGCTCAATAAGTGCACGTCGGACAAACAGACAAGGGTACACAGAAGCTAAGGGAAATGGGGCAGTACCAAACGCAGAGCAGGAGAGTAGTCAGTAAGCCAGGGTCAGTATGAAGCAGGGACAAATAGTTCAAGAAGCTGCAGCAGGGCCAGGAAACCAAACGAGAAGAATCACAAGCAAGGAGGAACAGGAAAGGCAGGTATAAATAGACAGAAGGCGGGAGCTAGCTCCGTCTGGCCAGGCTGTGATAGGCTCTCCCACTCCTAAGCCTGCCATCCTGAGTGGTGGAAGATGGAGTCCGTCTCACAGACATAGAAGCAGGTGCAGACTGATTACCTATGGGCGTTGACACAGAAGCTGTGCCTGGCAGATCCTTTACAGTACCCCCCCTTTTATGAGGGGCCACCGGACCCTTTCTAGGTGTACCTGGTTTAATGGGGAAACGAAGGTGGAACCTCCTGACCAATACCCCAGCGTGAACATCCCGGGTGGGTACCCAAGTTCTCTCCTCAGGCCCGTATCCTCTCCAATGGACCAGGTACTGGAGGGAGACTTGGACCATCTTGCTGTCCACAATCTTGGCCACCTCGAATTCTACCCCCTCAGGGGTGAGAACGGGGACAGGAGGTTTCCTCGAGGGAGCCAAGGATGGGGAGCAGCGTTTAAGGAGGGAGGCATGAAACACGTCGTGTACTCGAAAAGATGGGGGCAACTCCAGTCGGAAGGAGACAGGATTGAGGACTTCAATGACCTTGTATGGCCCTATAAACCGGGGAGCAAACTTCTTGGACGGAAGTTTAAGGTGCAAGTTCTAAGACGATAGGCACACCAGATCCCCGACCATAAACAAGGGGTTAGCAGAACGTCTTCTATCTGCCTGAGTTTTTTGTATGCTCTGGGATGCCTCTAGGTTCTTCTGAACCTGGGCCCAGACTGTGCACAGTTCCCGATGAACGACCTCTACCTCGGGATTGTTGGAACTACCAGGTGAAACAGAGGAAAACCGTGGGTTAAACCCAAAATTACAGAAAAAGGGGGAGACCCCTGATGAGCTACTGACCCGGTTATTAAGGGAAAATTTAGCGAGAGGAATGAATGAGACCCAATCATATTGACAGTCAGAGATAAAACACCTTAAATATTGTTCTAGAGACTGATTAGTCCTCTCAGTTTGGCCATTAGTTTCAGGATGGAAGGCAGAGGAGAAGGACAGATCAATCTCCATCTTTTTACAGAAGGCTCTCCAAAACAATGAAACAAATTGTACCCCTCTGTCAGAAACAATATTGACAGGGACCCCATGGAGACGCAGGATGTGTTTGACAAACAAGGCTGCTAACGTCTTAGCATTGGGTAGTTTCTTGAGGGGCACAAAGTGGCACATCTTACTGAAGCGGTCTACTACAACCCACACCACCGACTTGCCTTGAGATGGAGGCAAATCGGTGATAAAATCCATGGAGATATTGGTCCAAGGTCTCTGGGGAATGGGCAAAGAACGTAGTAAGCCCGCTGGTCGGGACCTGGGAGTCTTGGACCTAGCACAAACTTCACAAGCGGCGACGTAGGCCTTAACGTCTTTAGGCAACCCAGGCCACCAATAGTTTCTGGCAATGAGGTGCTTGGTACCCAGGATGCCTGGATGACCAGATAGTGCGGAGTCATGATTTTCCCTAAGTACCCTTAGCCGAAATTGCAAGGGAACAAACAGCTTGTTCTCAGGAAGGTTCCCGGGAGCTGAACCTTGATCAGCAGCAATTTCAGAGACTAAATCAGAATCAATAGAGGAAATGATTATACCTGGAGGCAAAATACAAGCAGGATCTTCCTCCGAAAAAGGGCTGGCCATGAAGCTACGCGACAGTGCATCAGCCTTAATATTTTTAGACCCAGCCCTATAGGTAACCAAAAAGTTGAATCTGGTAAAAAATAACGCCCATCGAGCTTGTCTCGGGTTTAGCCTCCGGGCAGATTCTAGGAAAACCAGATTCTTGTCGTCGGTAAGGACCGTTACCTGGTGCCTAGCCCCCTCCAGGAAGTGGTGCCACTCTTCAAATGCCCATTTAATGGCTAAGATTTCACGGTTGCCAATATCATAGTTACTCTCAGTGAGCGAAAACTTCCTGGAGAAGTAGGCACAGGGACGGAGATGGGTGAGGGACCTGGTACCCTGGGACAAGACAGCCCCCACTCCCACCTCGGACGCGTCAACCTCCACGATAAATGGCTCCATTTGGTTGGGCTGAGCCAGCACCGGGCCCGAGATAAAGCACTTTTTAAGGATCTCAAAAGCCTGGACAGCCTCAGGAGGCCAGTGGAGGAGATCAGCACCTTTGCGAGTGAGATCCGTAAGAGGCTTAGCGATGACCGAGAAGTTAGCGATAAATCTCCTGTAATAATTAGCGAATCCCAGGAAGCACTGTAACGCCTTCAGGGAGGCAGGTTGGACTCATTCCGCCACAGCCTGGACCTTGGCGGGGTCCATGCGGAATTCATGAGGAGTGAGGATTTGACCCAAAAATGGTATCTCCTGCACCCCAAACACACATTTTTCGGTCTTCGCAAACAGTTTGTTTTCCCGAAGGACCTGGAGCACCTTCCTGACGTGCTCAATGTGGGAGGACCAGTCCTTGGAAAACACAAGTATGTCATTAAGGTACACTACCAGAAACACCCCCAGGTAATCCCTTAAAATCTCATTTATGAAATTCTGGAAGACCGCGGGAGCATTACACAACCCAAAGGGCATGACGAGGTATTCGAAATGACCTTCGGGCGTGTTAAATGCAGTCTTCCACTCATCCCCCTCTTTGATGCGGATAAGGTTATACGCCCCCCGTAGATCAAACTTAGAGAACCATTGGGCCCCCTGAACCTGATTAAAGAGATCAGGAATCAAAGGAAGGGGATACTGGTTCCTTACAGTGACCTTATTCAAGTTACGGTAGTCAATGCATGGCCTAAGACCACCATCCTTCTTCCCTACGAAGAAGAAGCCAGCACTTACCGGAGAAGTAGAGGGGCGGATGTAACCCTTGGCCAGGCATTCCTGGATATACTCTCTCATGGCTTCAGGCTCGGGACAAGAGAGATTAAATATCCTACCCTTAGGGAGCTTAGCTCCTGGTACCAAATCGATAGCGCAATCGTATTCTCTATGAGGAGGTAACACTTCGGAGGCCTCCTTAGAGAAAACATCAGCGAAGTCCTGAACAAACTCAGGTAGCGTGTTCACCTCCTCAGAGGGAGAAATAGAATTAACAGAAAAACATGACGTCAAGCATTCATTACCCCATTTGGTAAGATCCCCAGTATTCCAGTCAAACGTGGGATTATGCAACTGCAACCAGGGAAGGCCTAAAACCAAATCGGACGATAATCCCTGCATCAACAGTACAGAGCACTGCTCCAAATGCATGGAGCCAACAAGGAGTTCAAAAACAGGGGTATGCTGTGTAAAATAACCATTAGCAAGAGGAGTGGAGTCGATACCCACTACCGGGACAGGTTTAGGCAAATCAATCAAAGGCATAGCTAGAGACATAGCAAATGCCACAGACATGATCTTAGCAGAAGACCCTGAATCCACGAAGGCACTGCCGGTAGCAGACCTACCACCAAAAGAGACCTGAAAGGGAAGCAAGATTTTATTATGTTTCATATTTACGGGAAATACCTGTGCGCCCAAGTGACCTCCCCGATGATCACTTAGGTGCGGAAGTTTTCCGGCTGCTTATTCCTACGCCTAGGACAGTTGTTCACTTGATGCTTGTCATCCCCACAATAGAAGCAGAGACCATTCTTCCTGCGGAACTCTCTACGTTGTTGGGGGGACACGGAGACCCCGAGTTACATAGGTACCTCCGAGTCTTCCGTGGAAGAACGAAGCAACGGAATCTCGGGAGCCATCATGGGGGAGTCAGAGGAGAAAACACAAAAACGTTCAAGTCGTCGTTCCCTGATACGTTGGTCAAGTCGTTCCGCTAAAGCCATAACCTGATCTAGGGAGTCAGAAGAGGGATAGCTAACTAGCAGGTCTTTCAGGGCGTTCGACAGACCCAACCTAAACTGGCACCTCAAGGCAGGGTCATTCCACCGAGAAGCTACGCACCACTTCCTAAAGTCAGAACAATACTCCTCAACAGGTCTCTTACCCTGACGTAAGGTCACCAGCTGACTCTCGGCAAAGGCAGTCTTGTCAGTCTCGTCATAAATGAGTCCGAAATCAGAAAAGAAAAGATCAACGGAGGAAAGTTCAGGGGCGTCAGGAGCCAAGGAGAAGGCCCATTCTTGGGGCCCGTCCTGGAGCCGGGACATAACTATACCCACCCGCTGGCTCTCAGAACCTGAGGAGTGGGGCTTTAAGCGAAAATAGAGCCTACAACTCAACGAAAGGAGAGAAAAGTCTTCCGGTCCCCTGAGAACCGGTCAGGCAACTTGAGGTGGGGTTCAAGAGGTGAGGTGAGAGGCACTACCATGGTAACATCAGGCTGGTTGACCCTCTGAGCCAGGGCCTGGACCTGTAGGGAGAGGACCTTGCATTTGCTGAGCCAGGGTCTCAAGGGGGTCCATAATAGTGTCAGGGACCAAGGTAGACTAGGTATATGGGCTTGTGATTATGTAATGATGGGGGTAGGGAAACAGACAAGTGAGCCCTAATCTACCCGCCACTCAGTCCCTGCCTACTTGCAACGACCCGCCCTAGGCGACGGGGTACAACTGGGCGACAGTCCCTACGCTCAATAAGTGCACAACGGACAAACAGACAAGGGTACACAGAAGCTAAGGGAAATGGGGCAGTTGCCCACGGCAACACCGCGAGCAACAAGAGTGGTGAACGAGCCGAGTCAAACCAGGAGTGTACGAGGTGCCAAACGCAGAGCAGGAGAGTAGTGAACAAGCCGAGTCAAACCAGGAGTGTACGAGGTACCAAACGCAGAGCAGGAGAGTAGTCAGTAAGCCAGGGTCAGTATGAAGCAGGGACAAATAGTTCAAGAAGCTGCAGCAGGGCCAAGAAACCAAACGAGAAGAATCACAAGCAAGGAGGAACAGGAAAGGCATGTATAAGTAGGACAGAGGGCGGGAGCTAGCTCCGTCTGGCCAGGCTGTGATAGGCTCTCCCACTCCTAAGCCTGCCATCCTGAGTGGTGGAAGATGGAGTCCGTCTCACAGACATAGAAGCAGGTGCAGACTGATTACCTATGGGCGTTGACACAGAAGCTGTGCCTGGCAGATCCTTTACAGTGGCCAACACCATGGATTTTGGATGCCCTAAATTGAAGAGAGAACGTTTTTACGAAGTCGGACTAATGTTGGAGCTATCCAATGAGATGAACAATGACATTCTTCATTATGTCAATATTGTTCTCTTCTCCATTATATATCGTGCAAGCTCAATAATGATATATATTTTACAACCATAGTTTAGTCTCCACCCGATAAGGAATGAGGTTATTTATACTTTAGGATTATTCATATACATAGGGGAATAATCATGTCGGGCTATAACATATACTGTATACTATATAGGTCTAACGTTGTTTATGATTTATATGTCACTTCTTGCCAAAGCTGGCTATAACAATAATTTTATAGTGTTAATTTAATTTGAACTATATGTTAATCAGCGCCTCAATAGGATGGAACATTAAAAGTTTATGAGCAGGTTCTGCTCGGATACTGGTTCATTTACGACTATATATATATATATATATATATATATATATATATATATATATATATGACTGCGATCGGACCATGGTTTGGCTGCACATGTGTCATTTATATAAGTTTAGATACATTTATGTTTTGTTTTTGATTGAGTGTAAATTTAAATATATTACTATAAATATTGTAACATGAGTATCTAAATGTCGAATATTTTTTATTATTTATAAATTTTTATTTTCTATGGTTTATTTAACAATTTGTACGAGTAATAGATACTTTTGTAACATCTTTATGTTTATACTATGAATTACCATTTCAGGATAATGTATTGACTTTTGACATTTATAAATGTTCTTATTTACTATCTCCGTATAGTGTACTGTTTCGTGATATCTGTCTGCACCCATAGCAAAATAATGAAGAGAAGAAAAGCTTTTTCCTCCGTACATTAAATATCCCAGATATCCTTATTTATTTTTGCTTAACCATCTAGAAAAGTGATGGATGGGGGTGAGGGATGGGAGGGATGACATTGTGGTATTCGTCACTAAATGATCAGAACATTGATTATTTTTGGTTTATATCTACAGGAGTTTGTTACATATACATCTACTGATGCTATTACATATACTCTGTATCAACTTTATTGACATTATTTACTTTTATGTGTGTAAATATATATATATATATATATATATATATATATATATGTTTACATTTTATTATGCCTTATTATTTGGAGATCATTATTGTACTCCCCCTTTTTGCATATTTTTGTTTATTATTTGATAAGCATTGCAGGATTATATTAACAAGGAATGGTTCAAAATTTTGCTGTTTAAGTAACATTGAACATGTGTGTTCATTGTGTAATATATAAGAGTTATTTGATGATAGAGTGTGTCAGTTGCTTGATAATAGGCCGCACGCATCTGCGCTTGGGAACGGATGCTTGTTTGGCCAGATCTGTCCAGCCCATTAGATCCTCTGAATGGGGTATAGGAGATTTAGACGTAGACAATGTGACGTATTTGTGTTTGCGCGAGTAGCCAGCGAAGTACACACTTCCCGACAGAGGCGTAGCTAGGGGGGAAAGGGAATGTTTCCACCGGGCGCAACTAAGAGAGAAGTTAGGGGGTGCTGGAACGGGCGCAGATACAATGAATACTTCTCCTGGAGTGGAATCCCCCTGACGTCACTATCCATATATGGGCAGTGACGTCAGGGGCTCCACCTCCAGGAAAGGAATCATACCTCCCGCTGTCCTGGATGGCCGGGGGTATGTCCCACAGTCAACTGTATCTGCATCTTCAGGACACAGTTATAGTTGAACTCAATGCTGAAGCAAGGAATCGTCCCTGCTTCAGCATAAGTTCATAGAATGGAGCAGAGGGACTCCCCGGGCACAGCGCTACTTTAAGCGCTGTGCCCATGGAAGCCCTTGAGGTCACTGTCCATATATGGACAGTGACTTCAATGGCTCCTTTGAAGCGGAATCCCCGTTGCCAATGCTCTGGCAGGGAATTCTGCTCCAGGAATAGCCCCTGACGTCACTGTCCATATATGGACAGTGATATCAGTGACATCACTGTCCATAAATGAACAGTAGCAACTAAGAGCGGAATCCCCGGCCTATGATCTGGCTGGGCATTCCGCTCCTAGATTGAGTCCCAATGGCACTATCTACAGGGGGGAGGGGATAGCGCTATCTACAGGGATGGTGGCGCTATCTTCTAGAGGGTGTGGCAGTTTTTACATGGGCACTGTGGCACTATATACGGGCACTATCTACAGGGGACACTGGCGCTACCTACATGGGTACTGTGGGCACTATCTATGTGGGCACTGACACTAGGACAATCTAAGGGGGCATTTAACTGTATGGGGGCATCTAATGAGGCATTATACTGTATGGGAGCAGCTATGGGGGCATTATACTGTATGGGTGGAAGCTATAGGGCCATTATACTATATGGGGCAGCTGTAGGGGCATTATACTGTATGAGGGCATTATACTGTATGGGGGCAGCTATAGGAGCATTATACTGTACGGTGCAGCTATAGGGGCATTATACTGCATTGGGGCAGCTGCGGGGGCATTCTACTGTATGGAGGCAGCATTATGCTGTATGGGGCAGCCTTGGGCGCATTAAACTGCATGGGGCAGCTATGGGGCATTAAGCTGTATGGGGCAGCTATGGGGCATTATACTGTATGGGGGCAGCTATGGGGGCATTATGCTGTATAAGAGCAGCTATAGGGGCATTATGCTGTATGGAGGAATTTGATTGGGTATTATACTACATGGGGCTTCTGCATGGGCATTATACTGGGGCATCTTTGTGGGAATCCTACTGCATGAGAGAATTTGTGTGGGCATTATACTGTATGGGTGCATCTATGGGGGTATTATACTATCTGGTGACAGCTGGAGGGCATTATACTGTGTTGCTATGCTCGCCGCATCAGTTTTCCCTCTTTCTGATACTTGAAAGTTGTGTGGTATGGAGGAATCCCCGGCCAAATCGTTGCCTACGCTCTTCCCGGAGATTCCGCTTCTGGAGAATATTTGGACAGTGATGTCAGGGGCTCCTCCACAAAGCCCCAATGGTGCTATGCAGGGCTGCCATCAGGAATTTCAGGGCCCCATACAGCTAAATTGTCTGGGCCCCCCCTACCGTAGCACCGTCAAGTAACGGTACTCCGTCCAGCACCATATCACGCTCTTTGTGTGATACATAACTAATAACTTTTTATTTGGCCGAAAGATTTTGAAGCCTGCCACCATGTCAAGGTAGACTCTTTTGGCAGGGCCCTAATCTACTCTAACTTATTTCAAATTTCTCAATAACCCTATATGTATCTAACACTAGTAAATTTAGCTGTGCTAAGATCCTAATGTTGTGGATCTATAATATGGAGCTAATAGAATTCTATAAGCTGAGCAACTCCCACTGCCCTATACAGACACACCAGTTGGTGTCACTGGGATTGCTCTTCAGTGCTTTGGACCTTTAGCAATAATAAAAATTAAGTAAAAGAAAAAATAAATATATATAAATATTGTAAAGAGCTTTGTCATTAGTTCTACAGAATTTTAAACGTTAGGGTTAACGCTTATGACGTTGTGAGCGTGACGTCAAGATGTGCTAGATTGCAGCATGAGACTGCTGAGCAACTTAAAGGAACAGTGTCATCACAAATATTTTATTTATATGTTAAAGATGTTAGTGCCTTAATATAAACGTTTATTTTCATTTGTGTGTTTGTGTTTTACTGTTTCTTTTTTTCACACTTTTTCTTCCCTATGGGGGCTGCCATTTTTTGTTCCATTTCTGTGTGTGTCGATTAACGACACACACAGACATGGAATACGGCAGCCACAGTCCCATAGGGACTGCGAACGGCTCCCGTCCCATTGACTGCCGTGTACGGCGTCTGTGTGGGAACTGCGCATGCGCCGCTCCCACACAGTCCTATTCGAAATTGGCGCCGTCCGGCGCCATTTTCCTGTGGACCGGAAGTCGCGGCCGGACAGTGATATTACTACTTCCGGTCGCGGCTTCCGGACAAGTGCACATGGGACAACGGCAGCAAAGGGAGCGGACGGGCCGCGGCGGCAGGAGCAGGTAAGCGATTTCAATGTATGTTAGTGTTTGTGTGTGTTTACTACTGCATGTAAACCTACTACACTGTGAGTTACCTCAAAAAATGGCGACACACAGTGTAGCAGGTTAAACCTTTCAAACCCCTCGTTTATCCCGGCACTAGCCAGGATAAAGGAGGGGGGGATGCTGAGCGCTCACTAGAGCGATAGCTTTTAACCCAATGTTGCAATGCTGCAATTTTGGGAACTAGCTCCAAACAGCTCCATCTAGTGACCAAAAATGGGTAGTATTATAAATTTTGAAAAATTTGAAAAAATTTATAATATTTCCTGACTCGCGAAAAAAATAAAAAAAATTTGAACAATGTTTAATCACCCACACACTAAATGTTTAAATTTTAAAAAAAAAACATGTTTTTGGGGCGACACCATGCCTTTAAATACACCTCAGCTAGGCGCACATTGGAGCTGCTGCTTACTGGTTAAAAAGCAACCATTAAGTAAAAAAAAAAAATAGGTGCTTGCTTCTAGCTCTGCTCCCTTATTCCGGTCCTCATTTTCCAGAATCCAAGATGGCTGGTGCTGTCTTAGACTTGTATGTAGAAATCATTGCCTGCAAGTCTGAGACATGCCCCCACCTTCTTCACCGCTCTCAGAAGGACAAGTATCGATGATGTCAGCGCTGTGTCCATCTCTTCTGACAATTGTCCTGCTGGGTCCTTGACAGGGGTTCCGGCTGCAGCAACATCCTCCCTGACAGCGCATCAGTGGAGGACAGAGGAAAACAGCACCAGGGTTGTCATGAATCAGCTTCTGTATGGGAGAATGGGAATGGGAATGGGGGAATGGGAGAAAAGAGAGTATTTTGCCGTTGTTTTTTGCATTTTTTAAAAAATTTCTTTCCAATAAGATGTAGATTTAGATCAGAATTTTTCATTTTCACAAGAAATAAAGAATAAAAAGCACCCCAACATTTGTAATGCAATGTCTCCCGAGTATGGTGATACCCCATAAATGGTTATAAACTGCTGTTTGGACATATGGGAGGGTTCAGGAAAAAAAAGAGGAGTGGTATTTGACTTTTGGTGAGTAGATTTTGCTGGAATGGTTTGCGCATGCCATGTCACATTTGCAAAACCCCTGATGTACCAAAAAAAAAAAGTGACCCCATTTTAGAAACTACACCCCTAAAGGCATTTTTCAAAGGGTGTAGTGAGCATTTAGACCCCACAGATGTTTTCAGAAATGAATATGCAGTCGATGATGCAAAGTGAAAATTGCAATTTTTCCACTGATATGCCATTTCATCCCTCAGTATGTTGTGCCCCGCTTATGGTACTGGAGAATCTTACCCCATAAATTGTTAAGCAGGTTTTCCCGGGTTTTACAATGCCTTACATGAGGCCGTAAACTGCTGTTTGGGAAGGCAAGGAGCGCAATTTGGAGTGTGGATTCTGCTTGGTAGTAGTTTTGTTTGCAGTTTTATTGGTATTGCAGTTTCTAATGTGGGGGCATATGTAATCTGTGCGGAGTACATGACGGTATAATAATGGTGTAAATAATATAATTATACATAGATATGTGGTACTCTGTGAAGCAATCCGTTAAGCACAGGCCAGTGTCGCACTGATAAACATATTCTTTCTTATCCCCCTTTTGTTACGCTCTGCACCTTTTGGGGACTTTTTCTCCTTTGTAGTTTGGGAAATTTTCCTGGGAAATTGTTGCCCTGGTATAACACAGGTGCCCTCGCTTCCAGCAGATGTGCTATGTCCCTTCCTAGTTACTAAATACTAGGGCCCTGAAACTGAAGGAATGTTCCCCTTTGGAACATCAGGATGTTTTTTTTTTATCACCGCATTACTAGTGCTATAACTTTTTTATTTTTCGGTTGATGGAGCTGTGTGCAGGCTTGTTTTTTGCGAGACAAGCTGTAGATTTTTATTGGTACCATTTTGGGACACATACGACTTATTAATCACTTTTTATTTAATTTTTTGGAAGAGCAAATTACCAAAAACAAGCAATACTTGTTTTTGTAGTATTTTTTTCGGCATTTACCATGCGCCATAAATTACATGATAACTTTGTTCTGCGGGTTGATACAATTACGACAATACACAATTTATATAGTTTTTTTCATGTATTGCAGCTTTTGCACAAAATCTTTTTTGTTCTTGCGTGGCCAAAGCTGCGTCAGGGATTTTATTGGTACCATTTTGGGGTAAATGTGACTTTTTGATCCGTTTTTATTCAATTTTTTGGGAGGAGATGTGACCTAAAAACAGCGATTCTGGCGTTATTTTAATATTTTTTTTACGGCGTTCAACATGCAGGAAAGTTTACATTATAGTTTTATAGTTTGGGTCGTTACGGATGCGGCGATACCAGTTATGTATAGTTTTTGTTTTGTTTTTTACGTTTTTTCCAATAATAAAAGACTAATTGTGGGAAAAAAGGCAATTTTTTTTTTTTAACTTGAAACTTTTATTATTTAAGTTTTTTTACAACATTTTTATTAACTTTTTTTAATTTATTTTTTTGCCCCACTAGGGGACTTGAAGGCCTACACCTCTGATTGCTATTATTATACACTGCACTACATACGTAGTGCGGTGTATTACAGCTGTCAGTCATACACTGACAGCAAGCCAATGAGGAACCGCCGGAGACGCAATCTACAGGAGTCCGTGTGTGGCACAATCCACAGGGTTCTATGTGTGGCGTAATCTACAAGAGTCTGTGGGGTACTATCCACAAGGGAGGGGGGCGCTGTGGCACTATATACAAGGGAGGGTTTACAACATTTTTCTTAACATTTTATTTTGTCCCACTGGGCGACTTAAAGGCATAAAACTCTGATCGCTATTATTATACACTGCACTACATGTGTAGTGTGGTGTATTACAGCTGTCAGTCATACACTAACATCAAGCCTATGAGCAGGGGCGTAACTAGGAAAGACTGGGCCCCATAGCAAAATTTTGACTGGGGCCCCCCCTCCCCAGGGTGTCACACAACCCCCCCCTTGTAGATAGTGCCTTTTTTACAGCCCCCCCTGTAGATAACGCCAAACAGCCCCCTTTGTAGATATCTACAGAGGGGGCTGTATGGCGTTATCTACAGAGGGGCTGTGTGGCGTTATCTACAGGGGGCTGTATGGCGTTATCTACAGAGGGGCTGTGTGGCGTTATCTACAGGGGAGCTGTATGGCGTTATCTACAGGGGGGCTGTATGGCGTTATCTACAGGGGGACTGTATGGCGTTATCTACAGGGGGCTGTATGGCGTTATCTACAGGGGGGCTGTATGGCGTTATCTACAGGGGGCTGTATGGCGTTATCTACAGGGGGCTGTATGGCTTTATCTACAGGGGCGACTCTGTATGGCTTTATCTACAGGGGCGACTCTGTATGGCGTTATCTACAGGGGGGATTTGGGGCTGTATAGTGTTATCTACATGGGGGCTGTTTGGCGTTATCTACAGGGGGGCTGTATGGCGTTATCTACAGGGGGACTGTATGGTGTTCCCTACAGGGGGGGCTGTATGGCGTTATCTACAGGGGGGGCTGTATGGTGTTATCTACAGGGGACTGTATGGCGTTCCCTACAGGTGGGGGCTGTATGGCGTTATCTACAGAGGGGGCTGTATGGCGTTATCTACAGAGGGGGCTGTATGGCGTTATCTACAGGGGGCTGTATGGTGTTATCTACAGTGGGGGCTGTATGGCATTATCTACAGGGGGGGCTGTATGGCGTTATCTACAGGGAAGGCTGTATGGCGTTATCTACAGAGGGGGCTGTATGGCGCTAACGCCATACAGCCCCCCTGTAGAGAACGCCATACAGCCCCCCTGTAGAGAACGCCATACAGCCCCCCCCCCTGTAGAGAACACCATACAGCCCCCCCTGTAGAGAACGCCATACAGCTCCCCCCTGTAGAGAGCGCCATACAGCCCCCACCTGTAGGGAATGCCATACAGCCCCCCCTGTAGGGAACGCCATACAGCCCCCCCTGTAGGGAACACCATACAGCCCCCCTGTAGGGAACGCCATACAGCCCCCCTGTAAGGAACACCATACAGCCCCCCTTGTAGGGAACGCCATACAGCCCCCCGCCTGTAGGGAACGCCATACAGCCCCCCCTGTAGGGGACACCATACTGCCCCCCCTGTAGGGAAGGCCATGCAGCCCCACCCCCTGTAGGGAACGCCATACAGCCCCCCCCTGTAGGGAACGCCATACAGCCCCCCCTGTAGGGGACGCCATACAGCCCCCCCTCCTGTAGGGAAGGCCATACAGCCCCCCCCTGTAGCGGACACCATACAGCCCCCCTGTAGGGAACGCCATACAGCCCCCCACCTGTAGGGAACGCCATACAGCCCCCCCTGTAGGGGACACCATACAGCCCCCCCTGTAGGGAAGGCGATGCAGCCCCACCCCCTGTAGGGAACGCCATACAGCCCCCCCTGTAGGGAACGCCATACAGCCCCCCTCCTGTAGGGAAGGCCATACAGCCCCCCCTGTAGGGAACGCCATACAGCCCCCCTGTAAGGAACACCATACAGCCCCCCTTGTAGGGAACGCCATACAGCCCCCCGCCTGTAGGGAACGCCATACAGCCCCCCCTGTAGGGGACACCATACTGCCCCCCCTGTAGGGAAGGCCATGCAGCCCCACCCCCCTGTAGGGAACGCCATACAGCCCCCCCCTGTAGGGAACGCCATACAGCCCCCCCTGTAGGGGACGCCATACAGCCCCCCCTCCTGTAGGGAAGGCCATACAGCCCCCCCCTGTAGGGGACACCATACAGCCCCCCCCCTGTAGGGAACGCCATACAGCCCCCCGCCTGTAGGGAACGCCATACAGCCCCCCCTGTAGGGGACACCATACAGCCCCCCCTGTAGGGAAGGCGATGCAGCCCCACCCCCTGTAGGGAACGCCATACAGCCCCCCCCCTGTAGGGAACGCCATACAGCCCCCCCTCCTGTAGGGAAGGCCATACAACCCCCCCTGCAGGGAACGCCATACAGCCCCCCCCCTGTAGGGAACGCCATACAGCGTCCCCCCTCCCGAAAAAATGCGACCTAAAGTGTGTCCTACAAAAGACATGTATCCCCTATCCACAGGATAGGGGATACATGTGTGATCGCTGGCAGCGATAGGTAGAACGGGGGACTGAAAGTCCCCCAAGTTCTCCATGACTAACCTCTGACTTCCGGCATCTGCGCAGCTCAATAAAAATGAAAGGAGCACTGGTCACGCATGCGCACAAGTGCGACCGGCGCTCCATTCATTTCTATGGAGCTGCCGACACAGACCCCGGAAGTCCGAGGTTTGTGATGGAGAACTTCAGGGGACTTTCAGTCCTCCGTTCTCCTATCAATGCCAGCGATCACACATGTGTCCCCTGTCCTGTGGAGAGGGGATACATGTCTTTTGTTTAATGGCAGAGCGGGGAGATAACTCCCTGCTCTGCTGTAGTCGTGTTCAGTGGCGTCGTGCTGTAGCAGCCATAGCGGCTGCTAGCGGAGCCTCCGGCCATGGTGGGGGCCCGTGCCGGTAGGCGACACGGGCCCCCTCATGCCGCGGGCCCCGTAGCAGCCGCTGCGGCTGCTATGGCGGTAGTTACGCCACTGCCTTTGAGGACCCGCCAGAGGCGGGTCCTTATAGGCTTCGATACAAGGCAGACACGGAGGCCATTGAACAGGAGGGGTTAATATCCAGGATGGCTAGTCCTCCCTCTCTTCTTGGCCTACAAAAACTAATTAAAAGCCCTGTTAATTGTATTGAATTTTCAGGAGAATAAAATAAACAAAAGAGTCTGCAAAAGGTATAGGATCCGGGGGAAACTAATCATCTCTATGAGATGAGCTCTTCCTATAATGGATAGCGGTGCTTATATATTCTTGATACCGTATTATGGGTCTATGCTGCATATATTCGATGGACCCGGTTTTCATGTTTATTTTTTATGTTTTTACATACACATTTATACTTTGAATTCCTCTTGTCTGCAGTGCCTTCTAACTGTAGACAGGCTTCAAGTTTTGGGTCCTGTGTCATAAGCCACGGAGAAACATTTAGATCTAGGCTCAGCAGACTCACCTTACCTTATTATCCACTTTTTGGGGTGTAATCGGGGTTTTGACGCCATTTAAGCAAAACCGCAACATAAATGCAGCCAGTTTGTGATATTTGCATGAAACCGCAACTCAACCACAATGTGTGGCTATACCCTCCTCAACATTGCAATTGCAACACCAAGAAAGAAGTTTTTGAATTGTGGAAATCACAGAATCGATAGACATGTTAATGATATGCAAATGTTAAAAAAAAATTAGAAAAATAAATTCCATGCTGAATGCACTTGGGCACGCAAATCATCAAGATTGGCTGCTGGAAGCTCCCTTTGCAATTGCCGACCAATGATGTCCCAGATGCGCTTGATGGGAGACAAGTTTGGAGACTTGCAGGCTATGGTAGCATGTTTAGGCAATGCAGGCTGCTCACAGTAGCAGGAGCAACATGCGACCTGGCGTTGCCCTGTAGAAAAACGGCTTCTGGGACACTTTAGAGAAATGGCCGTACCACTGGTTCCACGACTAAATCAATGTAATGCTGAGCTGTTAGTGTTCCAGAAATGAAGACTAGAGGGGTCCAGCTATTGTACATTATGCCACTCCACACCATAATCCTGGGAGCAGGACCAGTGTGACGTTCCCTTGTGAAGGCCTCTTTATGGTGTTGCCAATGTGGTCTCCAGACTATGTGGGACTCATCGCTGAAGAGGATAGACCTCCATTCTAGCCACCATTGCCGTCTTCGTGTGCATCATAATATACTTTGAGAGTGGTGGCATGTGGTCAATAGAACACCTGTAGCTGGACGAATGGCTCAGAGCCCAATGTCGTGCAAATGCCTTCTGATAGTTTGTGTCGACACAGGTTGCCGTCCTAGCGTTTTGATGTGACGTCCAATTTCACTTGCGGTACAGAATGGATCACTACGCGCCATTCTTGCAATCAGACGATCTGTTGGTGCAGAGGTTCACCTCCATTCACCTCTTGCTGTCTTTCTCATTCGTTGTTTTTCTTCCAAACCCCGGCACATGCAACTTTGAACAGGACTGACACTCGGCCTAGGCGCGTAGCGATCTGCCGGAGTGATAAACCAAGGTCTTTCAGTTCAAGGATTCTGTCCCTCTCAGCTTGCGACAAGTGGCGATAACTGGCAAGACGAACCGGAGGCATCGCTCAATCATCCCACACTACTTGATCCGATTTTTGAGGTTTCATGTGGCTAAAAAACTTTGCTTTCAATCTGGCATTTATGCCGCTTTCACGTGTCACAGATTGGAGCTAGGTGCTTGAAAATTTTATTATTTGCAGATCTTAGCGACACCTGCTACTTCCTTAATTTGCATAACCTTACAGCTTGCCCTTCTTGGTGTTGCAATTTCAACATTGAGGAGTGTACCTTCACTAGTGCAGACTTGTTGCTTTAGTGCAATTTATACTGGCAGGATTGAATGAAAGGCTCCTAGAAGGCTAGAAGGGGTGACATCAAGGTCACATGACCAGGTCTGAGAAAGGTCCTGCACCCACGCAGTGGTTCTCCTGCAGTAGGTTATTAGCCCCTTAATGACCAGGCCTATTTGGGCCTTAATGTCAAGCTACATTTATTTCTTTTTTGGCTCTTTGCATTTCAGCAGCCATAGCTTTTTTAATGTTGCATCGCCCTACTCTGCCATTTACTAGGCTACAGGTAGGGCCGGCTTTAGGGGGGGCAAACTAGGCAATTGCGCAGGCCCCCCTTCTTACAGCTGCTACATAACATTTATGGGCCGGACGGCACAGGCCCCCTCATGCCCGGTGGCGTCGCTAGCGCTGGGAGCGACACTGGTGCTAGCGACAGCCACATTCACTTGTATCTGCTTCCTCAGGACTACCTTGTATATACTCCCTGCGCAGGCCGGCGTGATGCCGTCACTGCATCACACTGGACTGCGCAAGCGTCCCTTCCGGAGTCTGTGCAGCGCTCCATCCGTCGCAGCAACGGGGCACGGTAAGTACAATATTTTTTTATTTTTTTTGGGGGGGGGGCACTGTGTCGCAATATATACAGGGGGATTGCTGTCTATCACTATATACAAGGGGCGGATTGCTGTGTAGCACTATATACAAGGGGATTGCTGTATGGCACTATTTACAAGCCAGAAGCGGGGCTGTGTGGCACTATACTAAGAGGGGCTGTATGGCACTATATACAACGAGGGCTGTGTGGCACTATATACAAGGTAGGGGCGTTGTGGGGCACTATACACAAGGGGGGCTGTGTGGCAATATACTAAGGGGGACTGTATGGCACTATATACAAGGGGGGCTGTGTGGCACTATACTAAGGGGGGGCCATTTGGCACAATATATAAGGGGGCTGTATGGCACTATTTACAAAGGGTGGAGGGTTGTGTGTGGCGCTATCTACAGCGGTCTGTGTCTGGCGCTATCTACAGGTGTCTGTGTGTGGAGCAATCTACAGGGGTCTGTGTGTGGCGCAATCTACAGTGGTCTGTGTGTGGCGTAATCTACAGGGGTCTGTGCATGGCGCAGTTTACAAGGGTCTGTGTGTGGCGCAATCTACATGGGTCTGTGTGTGGTGCAATCTACAGGGAGCTGTGGGGTACTATATATAAGGGGGGGCTGTGTGGTACTATCCACAAAGGAGGAGGGGCCCTGTGGCACTATATACAAGGGAGGGAGCCGTGTGGCACTATATACAAGGGAGGGGGCTGTATGGCACTATATACAAAGGGGGCTGTGTGGTACTATACTAAAGGGGGGCCATATAGCACAATATATAAGGGGGGCTGTATGGCACTATTTACAAAGTGTGGAGGGTTGTGTGTGGCGCTATCTACAGGGGTCTGTGTGTGGTGTAATCTACAAGGGTCTGTGCGTGGCGCAGTCTACAGGTGTCTGTGTTTGGCGCAATCTGCAGGGGTCTGTGTATGGCGCAATCTACAGGGGGCTGTGGGGTACTATATACAAGGGGGCTGTGTGGCACTGGCCACAAGGAAGGGGGCCCTGTGGCACTATATACAAGGGAGGGGGCCGTGTGGCACTATATACAAGGTAGGGGGGCTGTGTGGCACTATATACAAGGGAGGGGGGCTGGTTGGCACTATATACAATGGGGGCTGTGTGGCACTATATACAAGGGAGGGGGGCTCTGTGGCACTATATACAAGGGGATTGCTGTATGGCACTATATACAAGCCAGAAGGGGGGCTGTGTGGCACTATACTAAGAGGGGCTGTATGGCACTATATACATCGAGGGCTGTGTGGCACTATATACAAGGTAGGGGCATTGTGGGGCACTATACACAAGGGGGGCTGTGTGGCACTATACTAAGGTGGACTGTATGGCACTATATACAAGGGGGGCTGTGTGGCACTATACTAAGGGGGGCCATTTGGCACAATATATAAGGGGGCTGTATGGCGCTATTTACAAAGGGTGGAGGGCTGTGTGTGGTGCTATCTACAGCGGTCTGTGTCTTGCGCTTTCTACAGGTGTCTGTGTGTGGAGCAATCTACAGGGGTCTGTGTGTGGCGCAATCTACAGGGGTCTGTGTGTGGCGTAATCTACAGGGGTCTGTGCATGGCGCAGTTTACAAGGGACTGTGTGTGGCGCAATCTACATGGGTCTGTGTGTGGCGCAATCTACAGGGGGCTGTGGGGTACTATATATAAGGGGGGGGCTGTGTGGTACTATCCACAAAGGAGGAGGGGCCCTGTGGCACTATATACAAGGGAGGGAGCCGTGTGGCACTATATACAAGGGCTGTATGGACCTATATACAAAGGGGGCTGTGTGGCACTATACTAAAGGGGGGCCATATAGCACAATATATAAGGGGGGCTGTATGGCACTATTTACAAAGGGTGGAGGGCTGTGTGTGGCGCTATCTACAGGGGTCTGTGTGTGGCGCAATCTACAGGGGTCTGTGTGTGTCGCAATCTACAGGGGTCTGTGTGTGGTGTAATCTACAAGGGTCTGTGCGTGGCGCAGTCTACAGGTGTCTGTGTTTGGCGCAATCTGCAGGGGTCTGTGTTTGGCGCAATCTACAGGGGGCTGTGGGGTACTATATACAAGGGGGCTGTGTGGCACTGGCAACAAGGAAGGGGGCCCTGTGGCACTATATACAAGGGAGGGGGCCGTGTGGCACTATATACAAGGGAGGGGGGCTGAGTGGCACTATATACAAGAGAGGGGGGCTGGTTGGCACTATATACAATGGGGGCTGTGTGGCACTATATACAAGGGAGGGGGCTCTGTGGCACTATATACAATGGGGTCTATGTGGTAGTATATACAAGGGAGGGATGCTGTGTGGCACTAGCTACAAGGGGGGCTGTGTGGCACTATATACAAGGGAGGGGGCCGTGTGGCACTGTATACAAGAGAGGGGGCCCGTGTGGCACTATATACAAGGGAGGGGGGCTGGGTAGAACTATATACAAGGGGGGCTGTGTGGCACTATATACAAGAGGGGGGCTTTGTGGCACTATCTACTAAGGGGGTGCTGTGCGGCACTATCTACTAAGCGGGGCTGTATGGCACAATCTACAGCAGGGCACTATCTACAGGGGGCACTATCTACAAGGGGGGCTGTGTGTAGCACCGAGTGGAGGGGGGCCAGGAGGCGGGGGGGGGGCAGTCAAAAGTTTGTTATGGGGCCCAGTCTTTCCTAGTTACTTTCATAATTAATAAAAAAAAATTGCAGCACAAATACAGAAAAAAATATTTTTAGAATTTTTTTTTATTAATTTTTTATACTGACCAAGTTTTACACTGAATAACCTCCTGTATGGTAATACATTATGATCTGCGACACTATGACACAGGCTATTGTGAGGGCAACACTTAGGTCCCCAAGACTGAATGCACAGGTCCTCCTGTCCCTGATCGTGTCACTGGGAAGCCCGGTGACCTGATCTAATGTAGGAGACCCTTTAGATTATGCTTTGGTCACTCTTGCCTGTGGCAACCATGAGCTTATACAGCCGGGATCGGAGGTTGCTCCAATACTGGTTGTTAGAGAAGAAGTTTGGCTGTCTTTAAACCCCACTCTAGAACGGCATGGGACACCAGTGCAGGGTTTACTCTACAGTGCCACAATAACATGGAGATGTAGAATAAAGCCACTTAACAGCCACCGTAAAAAGGCATATCGGTGTTCGTTAAGGAGTTATCCCCTTACCGCCGCAACCAGTTTTTACCTTCCTGACAAAGCCATATTTTTCAAATCACGTTTTCATTATAACTTTGGAATGCTTTTACTTATCCAAGAGACTCTGAGATTCTGTTTTCTAATGACACATTGTACTTTATGTCAGTGATACATTTAGATCAATACATTTATTGTTAATTTGTGAAAAACACCAAAAATTATTTAAAATTTGGAAATATAAATTTCTCTGCTTGTAAGATAGATAGTAACACCACACATTCACTTGTATCTGCGTCCCCAGGACTCCCTTGTATATACTCCCTGTGCAGGCCTGTGTGACGACATCACTGCATGATGCTGGTCTGTGCAAGTGTCCCTCCCGGAGACTGTGCAGCGTTCCATCCATTGCGGGAATGGGTCAAGGTAAGTACAATATTTTTTGCTGTGTATCACTATATACAAAGGGGGATTGCTGTGTAGCACTATATACAAGGGGGGATTGCTGTGTGGCACTATATACAAGGGAGAGGGTGCTGTGAGGCACTATACACAAGGGGGCTGTGTGGCTCTATACTAAGGGGGGCTGTATGGCACTATATACAAGGGGGGCTGTGTGGCACTATAATAAGGGGGGCTGTGTGGCACTATACTAAGGGGGGCTATACGGCACTATATACAAGGGGGATGTGTGGCACTATACTAAGGGAGGGCTTTGTGGCACTATAATAAGGGGAGCTGTCTGGCACTATATGTAAGGGGGCTGTATGGCACTATTTACAAGGGGAGGAGGGCTGTGTGTGGCGCTATATACAGGGGGCTGTGTGTGGCACTATCTACAGGGGTCTTTCTGTGGCGCTATCTACAGGGGTCTGTGTGTGGTGCAATCTACAAGGGTCTGTGTGTCTTCTTTTTTTAAATTTTATTTTCTCTGCTTGTAAGATCGATAGTAATACCACACAAAATTAGTTACTAATTAACATTTGCCATTTATCTACTTTATGATGACATCATTTTTTGAATATCCCTTTATTATTTTTAGGATGTAAGTGTAAAGGAATCACTGGAATCACTTGAGCAATTCCCACGGTAGAAGTTTTATGGAATTGCTATGTGAGTGATTCCCCAATGGCTGCTGAAGATTGTCGGGACTGAGCGTGCAAAGAGATCCGCAGCCCCAAATCCATCACAACTCTCATCAACAGTGTCAAAGGCTACTCTATGGTTTTCGCCAGAGCCCACCACAAGGCAGGATGGTTTTTACTTCATAGAACCCAGGTTGTTTTAACAGAGTTCGATGTTTGATAAGAGGTGCAATGCAGGCAATACCAGAACAGGTAACAAGACAGCCAGAGGGTAAACAGAAAGTCCAAATCACAAAGCTAGGAGATTCAGGAATAGCAGAGGTCAGTACCAGCCGAGAGCAGAAAGGCCAAATCCATAAGCAAAGGGTAATCCAGAGAGAAGCTGAGGTCCAGGTTTAAAAAGTCCAAATAGTCAAAGGTACAGGGTATAGTCATAATCTTGATCAAACACATGCAGCAAGGAAATTTAGAATCAAAGAACACAGAAGCTACCCAGGTTTAAGTACCAGTACAGTGGAAACCCCTGAGAATGGACACCATTTGGAAAACTACACTCCATGAGAAATTCATTTAGGGGTATAATAAGCATTTGGACATCACAGGTTTTTAGCTAAATTTCTAAGAATTGAGCCGTGAATTTTTTTTTATCCTATTAGATGTTGTTTTAGTGCAAAATGTTTCATTTTTGCTAGAGGTAAAAGAGAAAAAGCACATCAACATTTATAAAGCAATTTCTCTCAAGTACAGTAATATCCCGTATATGGTTATAAACTCCTGTTTTGGCACACAACAGGGCTCAGAAGGGAAGGAGAGCCATTTGGCTTTTGCAGTGCAGATTGTAATAGTTTATGGGCGTTCATTTGCATATGCAAACCCCCAGAGGGAACAAAACAGTGGAAAACCCCAGAGGTGAACACATTTTGGAAAAAAACACTCCTCAAGGCTTCCACCTAGGAGTGTAGTGAGAATGTTGACTCCACAGGGTTTTCCAGAAATTAGTGTGCATTGGATGTTGCAGAGGGAAAATCGCAATTTTTCTACAGATATGTTTTTTTTCTGTGTCCAATATGTCATGTCCAGCTTTTGCCACCATGACTGCTCTCTAATTATTATGCTGTGTTTTTGTGTGGCCCTAATCTTTTGCATGGACATCGACAGACATCAGAAGTGAAAGAGCACCATGCACATTCAAGGCCTAATTTCGTAATCTATGCCCACAACTGGCCCACAATTAAAAATGCTCTGAGGTCAAATAGTAAAAGAAACCGCAAAGAATTATGTAAACTAAATGTAAATTATGTGAGTATTTTGACCCCACAGAGGGTTCTTCTGGGTAAGGCAATGCGGGTCCCGGCCGTTACAGCAGAGATCAGCTGTAATATACTCCGTCATTAGCTTGTCGTAACTCTACATACATACATATCATCGACAGAATGTACGTCATGGGGATTGCCAGGGCGTTTTTGATTAACAGCCACTATTCCGCTGTAACAGAAAACCCATTGGACCGTGATGACTGCTGATCGAGTGAACAAAGGAAGGGCACTGACGGTCAAAAACTGGCAGGCCTGGCCTGGCCCTAATAAAGGCCTCCAATGCTGTCCAGTAATAGTTGCTGTTAGGCATGCCGTAACAGATGCCTGTGCATTTTACACGCACATGCATTAATCATATACATGATAAATATATGACAGTAGATTCTGGTTTAAAAAAAAAGTAAGCAATAATCCCCTAAAGAGAATAAAAAATGTTTTAATAAAAAATTAAACAAAATAAAAAGAATCTTTAATAATTTACGCCACAGGATGAAAAAAGATAAAATAAACGCAATTATTTGTAATAAATACTAAATTTGATAATTTTATTTTATCTTTATTTAATAATACATAGTTCACGGCAAAGAAAATATGTACAGTATCAGGTATCTCCGTACTCGTATGACCCCTACAATAAAGTTCTGCTATCTTTTAACATGAATGGTCGTGAAAAAAAAAAAAAAAGGCAGAATTTCTATTTTTATGCATTCCTCCATTATAAAAATTTAATATAAATTACGGTAAACGCTAGCATATGTGTACCAAAAAGTAATTCCTAAAACATTTGTAAGACACAAGGCCTCAAATAGCTACTGTATTATAGTTTGTAAGGCCAAAAAAAAGACATATATCCATCCACTTCAGAATTATATTGTGCAATGTGGATCCAGAGAAAGGCAAAATATCCATGAGGCAAAAAACGACTTAACTCATTTTAGGGGAAAATTCCTTCCCGACTCCAATATGGCAATCAGAATAAACCCCTGGATTAGCAACTCATCTACAGTAATCAAAGTTCACAACATAACTTGCAATATTATTACACTCAAGAAAGACATTCAGGGCCCTCCAGCTTTGCTCCTTTTATCTGTTTTTTACATCATTTATTTTTTTACATACAGCTTTAAAGTGCTTCTTCATTGCCTTCCTGTTTTTGTAATTTAAATGCTTTATTTTTTATCATTTATTGCCCCTTTATATTTTAATTTACCCACATTGATTTTCCCCCGTTCCTAACCCTTTTATTCCCATATGGTATGCACCTCTAACAATAAAAAAATGTAAAATGCTTTTCAATATATCCCATTTAGTATCTGTATTGTTATTTTTGAGGACATAGTCCCAGTCAATTAAATTAAGGGCATCTCGGCATCTCTAAGCTTTGTGAACTTCATCTTCCTGAAGTTTAGTGCTTTTGTGACTCCAAAAGTGAAATTTTATTATATTATGGTCACTTATTTCCTAGGTGCCCCCTGACCTGCACCTTTGTTATTGTCAGGTCTATTGGTTAATAATAAGTCCAAACAGGCCCTTCCTCTAGTTGGGTCCTGCACCAGTTGGGAAAGGTAATTAATATTTAGTGATTGACAGAAAACTGTTTCCTTTATAAGTTCCACAGGTTTTAGTTTCCCTATTTATATCTGAGTAGGTAAAGTCACCAATGAAAACCCTCATTATAATTTGCTGTCTTATCTTAGCAGAAGATTTCTGGTGAGATGACTGCTGACCGCTGCATCTAGGTGGCGATTCAGTGGAGTGTTGGCCAGGATTATGGAAACATTGAAGTGAATGGGAGTTACAGAAACAGTGTAGCACAGCGAACTACGCTGTTTCCGTAACTCCCATTCACTTTTATAGGAGTTACAGAAGCATCTTAGCTCACCGAGTCCGGCTGTTTCCAGAACCCTGACCACCACTGCACGAGCAGCCATCTCACAGGTGGGGAAAGGGTCAGGGGACCCTAATCTCGAGATAGGTGCGGGTCCAAGAGTCATCAGACACTTATGCTTTATTCTAAGGAAATGCCATAAATTTCTGCGATTGGGAATACCCCCTTAAGGAGTTAAATTCTGAATCGTTCCTGCACTTGCTGTGCCAAGGTCTCCCACCACGTATTATTTTCATAGCAGTGCATTGGCGTTTTCTCTGTGGAATGGTGACAAGTATGCTGCTTATGAAATGTTGATTTTCTTTCAAAACCCCTACTTTAGTGGACTAATAAATACACACAGAGGCGCTTCAAAATGCCCCCTTAATAATATTAAAGTATAAGCTGATTTTAATTGTCTGAGTTGTGTTTAATGAATAAGCTGCAAGGGTAAGTCCTATTATAACAGCCTGCATTTTTAATATAGGTAAAAGGGTAATTTAGTATTATTATTACTATTTTTATAACAATGAGAATTACACATTCTCTCCTTTTTCTTTGGTCCAGTATTCTCTCTGTTAAGTAGTCCAGCAACAGTGAGGTTAAGACCTAAAAAGACACAAAACAAGGGGTGGGAGTGAGACTCAGAACAGTGTGGTCCCTGATCATTTTCTGGGAAAAGATTTTTCTTGGCAAGCTCCAATCAATATTTCTCTTCCTGGCCAGTACTAGGAATGCCTCCCCTGGGGGACAGTCAATCCTTTCGGGATTGTTCATCCAAATTAATTTCCTGTCTTCAAGGTTGACAGGGCTGCAGGCCTGTCCAGGGAGCCTGGGGACTGCATCTAAAGATGAACACTTAGCACAAAACAAAAGAAAAAGAAAGATTGAGACTGATTAAAACAGGTGGTGTCTACTAGTGCACATATGTACAGGATTTGTCTTATGTCAGGACTCGAATTTCTGGCTAGAATTGAAGTTTAAGGAAGTCATTTGTCAAACCAACAAGTATATCATCCATATAATATAAATAGAGTTATGTACATTTTATTCTTTTCTTCCTTCACTATTATCACCTCTTATTTTCTAGATTTGGCACTGCCATGTTGGCAAGATAACTTGTGCTAGGTTGACAGTAAAATATATATTTTAAAGTAATTAATAGAACTTGATAAGGCTGTTTGTAAGGCACAGAGCTCCAAAGTTTTACTATAAAACCCCAAATATTTCCAACTTTACATATGATCAGACTAGCGATTGGTTTCACTACGGAAAGAAAAATGGGCAGTGATGTGTAGCTTTACTCACTGGGCTATCCTTGCAGCGCACTCATTGCTAATAACCCTTCTCTGATCATGGACACACCGTCACTCTCTTTGGTCTTTGAAGGTGTTACCGCAAGCAACACACTTGTATACTTTCTGATAACTAAGCACTTCCACTGCTTAAAGGGGTTGTCTCATCTCAATAATACATTTCCATACACCCTCTTTGTGCATATAGTCATCATAGGGGGTGGTCCTCCGCTCAGGAGAGTTACTAACAAAGAGCATTTTAATAGTTGGCATGTAATACTACAATCCACCTGTAGCAGCAGGGTTCTGTATCCAGACCCATGGCAATAAGTTAATTGCCAGGTTGGCTTCAATTTAAAAAGAGGTTGTCAATATAAGAAAACCCTTTTAATCCCTTAAGGACAATTTTGGCCAGGGGGACTGGACAATTTTTTTTACTTTCTCTTTGCATCCCGGCACTCATAACTTTTTTTATTCGATGTATGAGACTTTGTTTTTTTCGGGACGAGTTGTAATTTATATAGGTGCCATTTGTTCATAAATTTACATTATTGTTTAATTTATATAAATTTTTATTTGGGCAAAAATACAGAGAAAAAAGATGGTGCAGATGGTTATGGTCGTAGTGATACCAAATATGTGTATATTATTTTATGTTTTAGGACTTTAGGAATTTTGTAATGTTTATTAATTGTAAAAAATGTGCATTTGGGTGTATTTTTTCCCGATTTTTTAAATTTAACATTACTTTTTTCTTTATTAATTTGACTTTTTTTTTTAAATCTCATAGGGAGATTTTTCATTTTGATTTTGATTTTCTTAACTTTATTGTACTGGCATATATTTATATGCCAGTACATTACAATGTGTACTGATAGTTCACAGGTAGTTGTTAGGACTAAGTATGCCCTAACAACAGGAAATATGGTGAGACAGTCCTGGGGTCCCTTGATCGCGTCACAGGGTTTCCTGATCACAGGATCAGCCTTAATCGCAGCATTAAAGGGGTTAACGGTGGAACGAAGAGGTTTCTCTCATCTCAGCCGTTAGAGTGAGGCTATGGCTGAGTATTACAGCCGTTGCCCTGCTCCTAATCGTGCGATCAGTATGACATCTATGCTCGTCATGATCTGGTAACATCCAGCCGCTCATGACGAGCATAGATATCATGTGCCGGCAACATGTTAAGCATATAATATGTTGACATGGCAATGCTTTGTAAATAGGTGCTTCTGCTCAGAAACAGGACAAAAATAGCTGCTGCGGCAAGGGGTTTATAGCAACATTAAACATTTACAATACAGTTGTGAAAACAATAAAATACACCCTCCTACATGTATATGTTTTGTTTATTAGACAATTGTGTGGTCCCCACCAACTTTTATAAGCAAACAGATAACCTCTGGTGACAACAAAAAAACTACAATAAAGTTCAATATGTATTAATTTATCCAAACACTAATAATCAAGAAATGTGACTACCTGTTACTCGCTGACTCTGATCCTGACCCTGACCTTTACCTCGGCCATGTTCCAGGATTATGCTCCTGTCTCATTCTCTGAATTTGTCACTTGGTTCCTGTGGTTCTACTCTTGGCATCGACTTCTGGCCTGACTCCTGACTTTGGTTCTTTCTCATCCTCTGACCTGCTACATCCTGACTGCTAAACCATTTGCTATGTTCCTGACTTTGCTACTGCACAACCACCGCCAATCAGTGACTATTCCAGGGACAGCGACCTGGGAATCCGACCTGGAAAGTCTATACCTCCTTGCAAGAGTTAGGGGTGAAGAACGGTGAGTTTCCTTAGACTCTGAACCCCAGTCTAGCCAGCGTCAAACAAACTGTAGGTTAGAGGATCACTTCTCTGGTGAGAAACATAAAACTACCTTTAGAAAAGCAGCACTTTGGGCAGTTTTGTGTTCAAGAGCACTCAGGTGTGTGTGTGTATACATCATGCCAAAAAGAAAAGATATCAGCCATGACATCAGAAAATCAATTTTTGCTCTTCATCAATGTGGGGAGGGTTATAACGCAATCTTTAAATAATTTAAAACTCAGCATTCCACAATGGGAAAGATTGTTTAAAAATGGAGAGCCTTCAAGACTGTTGCCAAGAGTGGGCGTTCCAGTAAATTCAGTCCAAGGTCAGACCGTTTATTGTTCACAAATATAATGGAAAACCCAAGAGCTACATCACGTGACCTCCAGGCCTCTGTAAGCATACTAGATGTTTATGTCCATCACAGCACAATTAGAAATTGACTGAACAAGTATGGCTTTCATGAATGGTGGCTAGGAAAAAGTCCCTTCTTCCCAAGAAGAATATGGCAGCACGACTTCTGGAACAATATACTTTTGAAAGATTAGACTAAGGTGGACATGTTTGGTTATCATGCACAGAGCCATATACAAATTAGCAAGCATGGTGGGGGAGGAGAGATGATTTGGGCATGTTTTGCAGCCAAAGAACCTGAGCAACTTGAATTAATTGAGAAAACGATGAACTGAACTTCATACCAAACATTCTTTAGACAAATGTGAGACCATCTGTCCAGCAGCTTAGGCTGAGCCAAAATTGGGTCATGCAATAGTACAATGATTACAAGCACATCAGTAATTCGACATCACAATGGCTGAAGAAGAAAAAAATCAAGGTGTTGAAATGGCCAAATAAAAGTCCAGACCTTAAAGAGGCCCTGTCACCACATTATAAGTGCCCTGTCTCCTACATAAGGAGATGGTCGCTGTAATGTAGGTGACAGTAGTGCTTTTTATTTAAAAAAACAATCTGTTTTCACCACTTTATTAGCGATTTTAGATTTATGCTAATTAGTTGCTTAATGCCCAAGTGGGCGTATTTTTACTTTAGACCAAGTTGGCGTTGTACAGAGGAGTTTATGACGCTGATCAATCAGCATCATGCACTCCTCTCCATTCATTTAGGCAGCGCATAGGGATCCTTTTAAATCGCTGTGTGCTGTCTTATACTAACACATTAACAATACTGAAGTGTTTAGACAGTGAATAGACATTCCACGGGATGTCTATTCACAATCTCTGCACTTTGTTAATCTGTCTGTGGTAGTTATAGCAGAGGAAGCGTAATCTCGTGGTAACCTGTCATCTACAGCGTAATCTCACGAGATTACGCTTCCTCTGCTGTAAATACCACAGAAACAGTAACGAACAAAAATGTTCTTCTGTGTGATCCAAACACCTCAAACTTCGATTCGTCTGTCCATAACACTTTTTTCCAATCTTCCTCTGTCCAATGTCTGTGTGCTTTTGCCCATATTAATCTTTTCCTTTTATTAGCCAGTCTCAGATATGGCTTTTTCTTTGCCACTCTGCCCTGAATGCCAGCATCCCGGAGTCGCCTCTTCACTGTAGACATTGACACTGGCGTTTTGCGGGTACTATTTAATGAAGCTGCCAGTTGAGGACCTGTGAGGCGTCTATTTCTCAAACTAGAGACTCTAATGTACTTGTCTTGTTGCTCAGTTGTGCAGCACTGCCTCCCACTTCTCTTTCTACTCTGGTTAGAGCCTGTTTGTGCTGTCCTCTGAAGGGAGTAATACACACCGTTGTAGGAAATCTTCAGTTTCTTGGCAATTTCTCGCATGGAATAGCCTTCATTTCTAAGAACAAGAATAGACTGTCGAGTTTCATATGAAAGCTCTCTTTTTCTAGCCATTTGGAGAGTTTAATTGAACCTACAAATGTAATCTCCAGATTCTCAACTAGCTCAAAGGAAGGTCTGTTTTATAGCCCCTCTAAACAGCAAAACTGTTTACAGCAGTGCTAACATAATTGCACAAGGGTTTTCAAGTGTTTTCTAATCATCTATTAGCCTTCTAACCCAGTTAGCAAACACAATGTACCATTAGAACACTGCAGTGATGGTTGCTGGAAATGGGCCTCTATACACCTATGTAGATATTGTATTAAAAACCAGACGTTTACAGCTAGAATAGTCATTTAGCACATTAACAATGTATAGAGTGTATTTGTGATTAATTTAATGTTATCTTCATTGAAAAAAACTGTGCTTTTCTTTCAAAAATAAGGAAATTTCTGAGTGACCCTAAACTTTTGAACGGTAGTGTGTATATATATATATATATATATATATATATATATATATATATATATACATGTATATATATATATATATATATACATAAAGAGAAGAAATCCCACAGCACACCAGAGTAATCCAAAAGAGTGGTTTATTCAGGCAACACAACCGCAACGTTTCTGTCCTACTACTTTCTGTCCTTACTACTTTCAAGCATGGTGATACAACAACATGTGTGCAATTTAAACGTCAGTCTCATTAGCAGAATGAAAAGTAATTAGAAAGTGCAGTAAGATATTGTACATATACATTCAATGTTACAATAAAATCAATAGTACAATAATATATATTATGTGCCAGTGATGAAGATACAGTGAAGATCATATAAAAAAACATTAAAAAAACATGCTCATATAAACTTGATTAGTGCTACATTGAAAATGCAGCAATACGTGTAGGGGTGGGAAATACTGGACCACTCATCAATCCAATGACGTGTCTGTAAACTGATAGATGTAAACACTTGTGTCATCTCCATGTGGTATCAGGAAGCATGGCGTCCTCTATGTTCTACTGGAAGTTTACCGTTGCGTAGCAACGGAACTCGGTGGATGTGTAGCCCGTGCAAATCAAGCCCACGTCAGAACGAACTGACCGCAGCATACTAAACAGTGAGTACTCAGGGTGTCATGTAACAAAGATCAACACTGTCTATCTAAAAACATGAATGTAATCATAATGTCCCACTGAAAATAAAGCGCAGTATGTAGATCCATTAACCAAAGGGAAATTGTATAAAAAGCCTGTCATGTTATCGTAGTAGTTATAATGGTTGTGTACTAATACCCCGAATACCGGATCCAACTATGAACCCTGGAATTCAGAGTCGAGTTTCATGTGTCCCACTATCCCATTGCGTGAACAGGGGTTATATCACCAAGACCCGTCAACATTGTATATCAACCTACATGACAGTAGAGCCTAAAACAAAAAGGCAACATGCTCAATAAAAAAGATGGACAAGTTACATTGTCTGCCTATCAACACCTGAAAGTGGGGCATATAAAGAGTGACGCACATACAGAATGAATAATGGCACATTTCACATCTTTTCTTCCGAATGGAGTGTAAACTTCCGGGTCTTAGTGCGCGAGCATGCGCAGTAGAACATAGAGGACGCCGTGCTTCCTGATACCACATGGAGATAACACGAGTGTTTACATCTATCGGTTTACAGACACGTCATTGGATTGATGAGTGGTCCAGTATTTCCCACCCCTACACACATTGCTGCATTTTCAATGTAGCACTAATCAAGTTTATATGAGCATGTTTTTTAAATGTTTTTTTTTTATATGATCATCACTGTATCTTCATCACTGGCACACAATATATATTATTGTACTATTGATTTTATTGTAACATTGGATGCATATGTACAATATCTTACTACACTTTCTAATTACTTCTCATTATGCTAATGAGACTGACGTTTAAATTGCACACATGTTTTTGTATCACCATGCTTGAAAAAGGTCCCACAGCAGGATAGAATCGTTGCAGTTGTGTTGGCTGAATAAACCACTCTTTTGGATTACTCTGGTGTGCTGTGGGATATCTTCTCTTTATACTTATAATCCGTGGATCAGGATTACCCGCTTGCACCCAATCGCATGGTGGATTTCGGACATTGAGTGCTGCTCATTTTCCCCAGGCAGAACAATCTCAAATCAGCTATTGTCCTGGTTGCAATCATGTTTCGCTTCTGAAGTGTTCTCTAAACTGCTGCATGGATGCAAGCAACTTACTATCAATGACTTCTGTATTAAATTCCACTAGTGAGTAGGAGAAATTGGAGATGTGTGACGAAGGTCTCTCTGTCAGCAGCTGCTGCTAAGGGCTCACACATTGCCGGTGCACTGCCTGACTGTAACCCCCTCACCCCTCCATAGGGCACAGTATGCTTACTTTAAATATTTATTTTGGTTTCAATTGGCCAGCTATACTTATTGCATCACAAATCTTGTTTCTTTTTTTTTACCTTTATTCCTCAATTGTCATGGGTTTTACTTTCGTAATATGCACCGTCATTCTTTAAGCACACCATATAAAACACTAATCCATGATATTTAATAGTTGCTAAATAGATAATAATGTACTCAAAATCAATAAGATGTTCAAGGTTCAGGTCAATCAGGTACCCAGGTGCTGAGTCACTGTAATGACACGTTACACACAATAGTATGCTAAGGGCTGAGTTAGTTGATAATAATTTACTATAATAGTATGCCATTCAGAAGCCAGGCTACTGCAATCATAATGTTCAGTCATTCAGAAGATCAATTACAATAAGTCAAGTCTTAGTGACTACTACGACATTGGAAAGATTGGTTGCCACAGACATATAGAAGATCAATACTGAATTACATACATTATTTAAAAACTAGAGCTGAATATTGACTGTAAACAGGATCAAGACTGCAACTTGCATTTGGTAGATTGTTTTGTTGTTAGTATATTTTATGACGAAACAATTATCGATTAGGCAAAAGTGAGAAATAAGTCAGAAATAGTGCCATACATTACATATAGTACATATTTGCCTAGATGTCACACAGTGGGCAGTTAAACATTGCCCTACAATGCATTGGCAGTCACCAGGGCCCCCATCACGGCAGTATCGCTGGTACTCCCCTCCAAAGAAAGAAAGTACAGTACTGTCCACCGCCACTGCTTCCCAAATTTAATTTGTGGAGAGGAACGGGCCCCATTACATTGCAGGGCCCGTACCCTTCTCCAAAGTAACAAAGGCTGGGCTCTTCTTCACAAGACTGATGCTGGGTAGTGTGACGATGTTATGTGCGATGGCATAACTGGGAAGCTACCGGGTGGAGAAGGGAAGCAGTAGAAAGAAGCTCAGGGTCCCCCCCTTACATACACACGCTTGAATTCACCCCCCCCTTACATTCACACACACTTACTTTCTCTGCTGGATTTCTATTTTGAACTTACATAGAGATGGCCAGAACTTCTCCAGCCAGCAGAAATGTGTAGATTCTGAAACTGTGAAGTGTTCCCCTCCCCCTTCCTCTCCGACCCGACTGCTGTATGTAATGCTGTCTGCCATCTGAGGTGAACCTCTCTCATAAAATGTACATCTCACCAAAAAATGCCAGACAGCATTACATAAGACTGTCTAAAGTACAAGAGGTGGAGGGCACAAGAGGGAGGTTGTAACCCCGTAAACCCTCATGAGTTTGACCATGTCTGTCTTTTAATATGGGCCCAAACCGCCTGATCTAAAAGTATGAGCGTGACTAATAGGCTGTAAGCCAGCATGGTGCACTACATGTAACTGTGTGACTGGCACCCTTATAGAAGCTATAACTGTGTGCAATGATAACACTAAGCAGCCACCCACCTCATGAATAGTAGACGTGAGAGTGTCTGCTCATCAGTATATTGCACCTGTGTAATCTCCCTCTATGTAGCATTGTGGTTTGACTCCAACCTGCAGGGAAGTGGTGTGTATACCTGCCCTTGTGAGTAAGTATGGCCTTTCCAGTGATTTTTAAATAACATATCCAATTTTTGTGATTTGTTTGTAACAGTAGTGTAGGGACTCGCAATATGGTGAGCAACCTTAACGCGGGTTGCGAGCTTGCGTATTTTGGCCAAAATATCAACTAATACCTCATGTTTATCATGGATGTTTATCGTATATCATGGACACTCTTTCCAGGATGCAGTCGGGCTTTGAAATACTTGGGGAGATTTGTGTGTCAGTACTTTGTGTGGTATACCTAGAAGGTGCTGGGCAGCCCGGCTGATCTAAAATTATGGGCGTGACCAACAGGCTGTAAGGCAGCATGGTGCACTACATGTAAGTGTGTGACTGGCACACTTATAGAAGCTATAACTGAACTGTGTGCAATGATAATACTAAGCAGCCACCCCCCCCCCCCACATGAATAACACCTGGGCAATCTCCCTCTATGTAGCATTGTAGTTTGAATCCATCCTGCTGGGAAGTGGTATGTGTATTTGCCCTTGTGAGTAAGGGTATGTTCACACGGCCTATTTACGGACGTAATTCGGGCGTTTTTGCCCCGAATTACGTCTGAAAATAGCGCCTCAATAGCGCTGACAAACATCTGCCCATTGAAAGCAATGGGCAGACGTTTGTCTGTTCACACGAGGCGTATATTTACGCGCCGCTGTCAAATGACGGCGCGTAAATAGACGCCCGCGTAGAAGAAGTGACCTGTCACTTCTTTGGCCGTAATTGGAGCCGCTATTCATTGACTCCAATGAATAGCAGCGCTAATTACGGCCGTAATTGACGCGGCGTTCAAGCGCCTGCACATGCCGGTACGGCTGAAATTACGGGGATGTTTTCAGGCTGAAACATCCCCGTAATTTCAGCCGTTACGGACCCCCGCCGTGTGAACATACCCTAAGTATGACTTTTCCAGCGATTTCCAAACCGCCTATTTCATAATCTGCTGCTAGCTACGCTATATTTTTCATAAATACATTGATAATTCTGTCTTTATGTGTGTATCATAGATCATATGCTGGTTATATACATTCCCAATGCATAGATGAATAGTAAACAGCCCTCTTCCCCGGAGTTCCAGTCCACAATATTACTGGGTGCTATATTAGAGATACTTTATAAAGAAATTGGATTATGCATATGTTTCATTTTGTTTTACTCTGGTGAATGGACCCCATGAAAACGTACATGCACAAATTTGGTACAAACTAGTAGAAATAAGAAAATTTCCCCAAATTAATTTTAGGTCCAAGTCTATCGAACAGGCATTCAGATTCGATATGGTCTGAATAAATTTGTTGCCAATTGAAAGTGCCTTGATAGTCCTGAAAAGTCGTGTATGCCACTCTGAGGTCTTCTAGGACTATTTCCAACCTCTTTCAAGCTCTTTAACGCTTACACAGCATTAGTAATGTCAAAGTGACAGAGATATATATGGCTATGGGTAAACAGATGGTAGCCGGTGGTAACAAACAGCCTGTTTTAAAACACACTGCGCTCTGATTTTTAATGCTTTATTTATTTATTTTTAAAAATGGTCCAAAAATTATACTTTTTGGGGGCAGATGCCTGCCAGTGTTTATACATTCTCAATTGTATCATAAGAAGCAATGATTTTTTTAACAAGCAATCCAAAAATTATCGTTTTTGGAGGGCAGATGCCTGCCAGTGTTTACAAACACGTTGGTATTGGAAGAAGTAATGGCTTTTTAAAAAGTGGTCCAAAAATTATTTCTTTTTGGGGGCAGATGCCTACCAGTGTTTATACACACACATGGTGGTATCAGAAGAAGCAATGACTTTTAACAAGCGGTCCAAAATGTATACCTTTTTGGGAAGTAGCAACAGGTTACGTGCTATTTTAAAGACAATATATTTATACATTCTGTATATAGGTCATGTGATCTTTCTTTTCTGTCTTCTTGTCTTCTTCTGATCTGTAAAAAGGCACCGCCATTTTGAGTGATTCATGCAGGATGAATTCCAAATGTTTCGGATTCCGTAAATTTCAAAACTTTTGGGAAATTCGTAACAAATTTGATTTGTGTAGAATTGATTCACTCATTTCTTCAAACTACCAATTCAAACAAAAGTGAAGCCTATAGTGATCATATGAAAATGTTTGCTGAAGTCTTCTAGCAGATGTTACATTGATTATCTCAAACTTTTTCCATTATCAATCAAATTTGCCCTACCTTGAATATTAAATGTTAAAAATAAAAACAATAAAATAATGGCAATAGGATGTAGACATAGACATATCCCATTGAAACGAGTGTGTGAGCCTTCTCATACTGCTGCTGTGTAGGAAATCCAGAGCCACATCAGTTCCAGCAACAGCAAGTAAAATACTTAAAATGAGTTGTGTCTGACATTCTGGATTGAACTGCACCTCTGGAGTTGTACTTAAGGGTTAGTCAGTAGCCACATATTGCATACCCCTCATTGAGGAAAGGAAATTGAAGGTCATTTAGAGCAACCTGGTAGTTTTGTTAAGTTGTTTAAAGTATACTCAGCTTTTCCCTGAAATTTTATCATGTAGCATAGAAACTTGATTAAATAGCTGGTGAAAACGATTGTCGAGAATCTTAGCGTAATTCTATAAAAAAAAATTGGTGGAAAATTGCCATATTTCGTTTATTAGCTTGTAATTCAAATATTGTAATATGTGAGTTCTGAGGTAGAAGGAGCCACTGTATTTACCACAGTGAAACACATTGAATTGGATTCTCTAGGACTTAGAAATTGATGGGCTATCTATAGGATAGGTCATCAATGTTTGATCAGTTTGATCAGTTTGATCAGTATATTGGGCGTGATAAATGCTGGCCAAAAAAAACACAGTAGGATTATAGATTGGAAGGGGCCCGCGTTGTCCAGTCCCTAAAAATTGATGGCCTATCTTCAGGATAGGCCATCAATAGCTGATAGATTGGGGTCCGACAGCCGGGGACTTGCCAATCAGTTTTTTTGAAGGGGGTGCAGCACTTTTCGAGCGCTGCTTCCCCTTCATTCCGGCCGCTTGCTCACACTGTGAATCGCGGCGTGTCGGCGATTCAAAGTGTGAGCAAGTGACCGGAATCAATTTTTCCATTTTTAGGTACTGGACAACCCTTTAAGCCTATCATGTGTGATCCTGTCTGAGGGGTCCTTTACCTAAGCCTACCACATGGTAGGCTTAGATGCAGGGCCCCAGCAGACAGTAATCTTATACTATATAAGATAACTGTATGCTGGGGCCCTGCATCTAAGAATCCTACCATGACCACATGGTAAGTTTAGATACGTGGCACATGTGTGATCCTGTCTGATGGGCCCTGTATCTAAGCCGTAATCTTATACTGTATAAGATTACTGTCTGCTGAACCCTGTATCTGAGCCTACCTTGTGGTAGGCTTAGATACAGAGTTCAACAGACAGTATCACACATGGGCCCTGTATCTAAGCCTCCTAAATGTGTTTCTAATGTTTTGTTTTTTTGTGTTCGTGTTTTTTTACAGGTTTGGTCGTTGGTCTACACTACCGTTCAAAAGTTTAGGGTCGCTTAGAAATTTCCTTATTTTTGCAAGAAAAGCACCGTTTTTTTCAATGAAGATAACATAAAATTAATCAGAAATACAATCTATACATTGTTAATGTGGTAAATGACTATTCTAGCTGCAAACGTCTGGTTTTTAATGCAATATCCACATAGGTGTATAGAGGCCCATTTCCAGCAACCCTCACTCCAGTGTTCTAATGGTACATTGTGTTTGCTAACTGTGTTAGAAGGCTAATGGATGATTAGAAAACACTTGAAAACCCTTGTGCAATTATGTTAGCACCGCTGTAAACAGTTTTGCTGTTTAGAGGAGCTATAAAACTGACCTTCCTTTGAGCTAGTTTAGAATCTGTAGCATTACATTTGTAGGTTCGATTAAACTCTCAAAATGGCTAGAAAAAGAGAGCTTTCATGTGAAACTCGACAGTCTATTCTTGTTCTTAGAAATGAAGGCTATTCCATGCGAGAAATTGCCAAGAAACTGAAGATTTCCTACAATGGTGTGTACTACTCCCATCAGAGGACAGAACAAACAGGCTCTAACCAGAGTAGAAAGAGAAGTGGGAGGCCCCGCTGCACAACTGAGCAACAAGACAAGTACATTAGAGTCTCTAGTTTGAGAAATAGACGCCTCACAGGTCCTCAACTGGCAGCTACATTAAATAGTACCCGCAAAACGCCAGTGTCAACGTCTACAGTGAAGAGGCGACTCCGAGATGCTGGCCTTCAGGGCAGAATGGCAAAGAAAATGCCATATCTGAGACTAGCTAATAAAAGGAAAAAATTAATATGGGCAAAAGCACACAGACATTGGACAGAGGAAGATTGGAAAAAAGTGAGGTAGCAAGAAAGTTGAATCCAGCGCTTAGGTGGAGATACAATGGAACGGTTTTCCAAGTTTAATAGTTTTTCTTAAAAGTCCAATAAGGTATAGTCCTGGTGTGTGGACAATGGGGGAATATGATCCTTTTAAGCCTACGCGTTTCGGACGATTACGACGTCCTTAGACTTGGCTGACACTACGATCATATTCCCCCATTGTCCACACACCAGGACTATACCTTATTGGACTTTTAAGAAAAACTATTAAACTTGGAAAACCGTTCCATTTTATCTCCACCTAAGCACTGGATTCAACTTTCTTGCTACCTCTGTTTCTGTATCGTGTGCCGACACGAAGGATCCGGGCGCTGACAGCGACACTTACCATTGTGTCAGGTGAGCTGGAGGATTCCTCCCCTTTTTTCCTTACTATTGGAAAAAAGTGTTATGGACAGACGAATCGAAGTTTGAGGTGTTTGGATCACACAGAAGAACATTTGTGAGACGCAGAACAACTGAAAAGATGCTGGAAGAGTGCCTGACGCCATCTGTCAAGCATGGTGGAGGTAATGTGATGGTCTGGGATTGCTTTGGTGCTGGTAAAGTGGGAGATTTGTACAAGGTAAAAGGGATTTTGAATAAGGAAGGCTATCACCCCATTTTGCAACGCCATGCCATACCCTGTGGACAGCGCTTGATTAGAGCCAATTTCATCCTACAACAGGACAATGACCCAAAGCACACCTCCAAATTATGCAAGAACTATTTAGGGAAGAAGCAGGCAGCTGGTATTCTATCTGTAATGGAGTGACCAGCGCAGTCACCCGATCTCAACCCCATAGAGCTGTTGTGGGAGCAGCTTGACCGTATGGTACGCAAGAAGTGCCCATCAAGCCAATCCAACTTGTGGGAGGGGCTGCTGGAAGCATTAGGAGAAATTTCTCCCGATTACCTCAGCAAATTAACAGCTAGAATGCCAAAGGTGTGCAATGCTGTAATTGCTGCAAATGGAGCATTCTTTGACGAAAGCAAAGTTTGAAGGAGAAAATTATTATTTCAAATAAAAATCATTATTTCTAACCTTGTCAATGACTTGACTATATTTTCTAGTCATTTTGCAACTCATTTGATAAATATAAGTGTGAGTTTTCATGGAAAATACAAAATTGTCTGGGTGACCCCAAACTTTTGAACGGTAGTGTATGTCAGATTTGAGGACTACTTAGATGATGGCTTTTTTTATTCTCAATAAACTGGTTAACGAGGGTTGTGGGGGGTGGGTAGATTTCTATAAAATACTTTTTCTGTGTATTTGTATTTTTTTTAAACTTTATTACTACCGCCTTAGTAATGGTCTCTGGCTGATTGCCAGCATCCATTACTAATGCAGGGATTAGTGTTAACCGGTGCAGAGGCTATCACTAACCCCAATTATTACCCCCGGTACCCACCGTGACCAGGGGTGCCGCCAAGAGCCAGGTACAATCCAGTGCCTGACCATCTGCAGTGATGGGCAGGAATGGGGCGGCCGCAGGCTGGTATTACTAGGTTGGGAAAGCCCTAAATAGTGGTCCTTCCCACCCTGGTAATGCTAGCCTGCTGCTACTATGTTGTATCTGGCTGGTTATGTAAAATAAGGGGGACGCCACAGCATTTAAAAAAAAAAAAGAATTATAATAATAATTGGAAAAAACGATGTTGGGGCACCCCCAATTTTTCACAACCAGACAGATACAACATAGCAGCAGCAGGCTAGCATTACCAGGGTGGGAAGGCCCACTGTTTTTGTTTTTTCTTCGCCTAATCATACCAGCCTGCGGCCGCCCCAGTACCTAACCATCACTACAGATGGTCGGATACAGGCTCGTACCTGGCTCTTCCCGGTACCCCGGGTGGCGGTGGGTACTGGGGTAATAATGTGGGTTAGTGTTAGCCTTTTTGTGATGGTGTATTTTGTGTGATTTATTGTGAGCCCTCAGCAGAGAGGAATGATTCTGTAATCAGGTACCACAGGTCATGTCTCCAGCCTATGGACAATCAGATGAGTCAGAGGTGCAGCCACAAGACATAAAGTGTCCTCATTGTCCAGTCTCCACAGGGGTCATCAAGAGGCACTACCATCACTCAGCTAGTGTACAGACCAGCAAATCAAGCAGATCCAATTATCTCCCCCACTGTGTCCTCATCCTGGCTGTGGTAGACAATAGTTGAGCAATACACATAATAGTACAAAAGACACAACTCACATACAGACAGTAGAAATACAAACTAAAGTCATTATAACAAATGATGGTGACTAAAAACTGCCAAGATGTTCCTCCCCCTGAGGGGTATATAAGGGCTTGTCCTAGGGAGGATGGAGATCTCCTGGATGTAGACTTTAATGAGAGCTGAGGCCAGCACTCTCCGGATTTTCCTGTGATTGCCTGATTTTGTGGACTGTGTGCTGTTCCTGCATTGAAGGCTACTTGTTCTGTAAGTATTGGATGAAATAAACCTTGTTGGAGTTGCCCTGTCGTCACTGGCTCTGTTGATCGTGTATTAACCTAACGAACCCCATTACACTTTTCACAGGCTAACATTAATCCGCACATTAGTAATGTACGCTATCTATCAGCCAGCAGACAATACTAAGGTGGTAGTAATGAAGTTTAAAAAAATACAAGGACATAGAAAAAATATTTTATTGAAATAAAAACAAACCCACACAACCCTCATTAACCATTTTATTGAGAATTAAAAAAAAACGCCTTCATCGAAGTAGTCCTCGAATCCAAAGAATTCCAACAACCAAACCTGAAAAAAAACACATTTTGCAACACATTTGATAAATATAAGTGTGAGTTTTCATGGAAAACGCAAAATTGTCTGGGTGACCCCAAACTTTTGAATGGTAGCGTATGTCAGATTTGAGGACTACTTAGATGATGGCTTTTTTTATTCTCAATAAACTGGTTAACGAGGGTTGTGGGGGGTGGGTAGATTTCAATAAAATACTTTTTCTGTGTATTTGTATTTTTTTAAAACTTTATTACTACCGCCTTAGTAATGGTCGCTGGCTGATTTCCAGCGTCCATTACTAATGCAGGGATTAGTGTTAGCCGGTGCAGAGGCTATCACTAACCCCCATTATTACCCCGGTACCCACCGTGACAAGGGGTGCCGCCAAGAGCCAGGTACGATCCAGTGCCTGACCATCTGCAGTGATGGGTAGGCAATGGGGCGGCCGCAGGCTGGTATTACTAGGTTGGGAAAGCCCAAAATAGTGGTCCTTCCCACCCTGGTAATGCTAGCCTGCTGCTACTATGTTGTATCTGGCTGGGTATGAAAAATAAGGGGGACGCCACAGCATTTAAAAAAAATAAAAATTATAATAATAATTGGAAAAAACGATGTTGGGGCACCCCCCATTTTTCACAACCAGACAGATACAACATAGCAGCAGCAGGCTAGCATTACTAGGGTGGAAAGGCCCACTGTTTTTGTTTTTTCTTCGCCTAATCATACCAGCCTGCGGCCGCCCCAGTACCTAACCATCACTACAGATGGTCGGATACAGGCTCGTACCTGGCTCTTCCCGGTACCCCGGGTGGCGGTGGGTACTGGGGTAATAATGTGGGTTAGTGTTAGCCTTTTTGTGATGGTGTATTTTGTGTGATTTATTGTGAGCCCTCAGCAGAGAGGAATGATTCTGTAATCAGGTACCACAGGTAATGTTTCCAGCCTATAGACAATCAGATGAGTCAGAGTTGCATCCACAAGACATAAAGTGTCCTCGTTGTCCAGTCTCCACAGGGGTCATCAGGAGGCACCACCATCACTCAGCTAGTGTGCAGAACAGCAAATGAAACAGATCCAATTATCTCCCCCACTGTGTCCTCATCCTGGCTGTGGTAGACAATAGTTGGGCAATACACATAATAGTACAAAAGACACAACCCACATACAGACAGTAGAAATACAAACTAAAGTCATTATAACAAATGATGGTGACTAAAAACTGCCAAGATGTTCCTCCCCCTGAGGGGTATATAAGGGCTTGTCCTGGGGAGGATGGAGATCTCCTGGATGTAGACTTTAATGAGAGCTGAAGCTGAGGCCAGCACTCTGCAGATTTTCCTGTGATTGCCTGATTTTGTGGACTGTGGACTGTGTGCTGTTTCTGCATTGAAGGCTACTTGTTCTGTAAGCATTGGATGAAATAAACCTTGTTGGAGTTGCCCTGTCGTCACTGGCTCTGTTGATCGTGTATTAACCTAACGAACCCCATGACACTTTTCACAGGCTAACATTAATCCGCACATTAGTAATGTACGCTATCTATCAGCCAGCAGACAATACTAAGGTGGTAGTAATGAAGTTTAAAAAAATACAAGGACAAAGAAAAAATATTTTATTGAAATAAAAAAAAAACACACAACCCTCATTAACCATTTTATTGAGAATAAAAAAAACGCCATCATCGAAGTAATCCTCGAATCCGAAGAAGTCCAACAACCAAACCTGTAAAAAAAACACAAACACAAAAAAAATAATTAGTTACACATAAAAAACAAAGCAATTATTATCTTACCTTTCCTGGGTCTAGCGCTGGAGCCGCAATGTCAGTGAGCTAGGCCCTATATCTAATCCTATCGTGTGTGATACTGTCTGCTGAGCCACTGTATCTAATCCTATCCATAGCTATAGGGTCTTAGTGCTATAGATATTCTGTCTCCTATATACACATATGCATACATGCACACACATATTTTGGGGGGACATATGTATTGGGGCTATTGCCCCTGAAGTTTTAAAACCTTTGATGCCCCTGGCTGCTAGTGCCTCATCGTTGGTTCACTTAGGAGACCCAGCGATGAGAAGAAGTTGGGAGGGGGTGCTCAAGAAGGACTTTTGCACCAGGGCTCATGAGCCTTTAGCTACGCCCCTGCCTGCAGATCAAGGCACATCCTTTGGTTTGGCTATTGTTCCTATTGCTATTTTGATTTGGTTCCTGACTCGGGTCCTGACCCTGGATTGTTCCTGGATTACGCTTCTGTCTTGTCATTTGGTTTTGTTGCCCAGTTCCTGTAGGTCTACTCCTGGTGTCAACTCTTGGCCTGACCCCTGACTGCATTTCAGTCTCATCCTCTGGCTTGCTACTTCCTGGCTGCTTATCCGTTGGCGATCCCGTCTACTTTTCTGACTCCGCTACACAATCTCTACAACAGTCCATAACCATGAGTTAAGTGTTAGAAACAGGTGATTCCTTAGACTCCACAACCCAGAATGGTCTACGCCAACTAAATAACGATCTCTGTCATTCATTTTAATTGCCTGCTGCCAAACTTCTCCTACGCTGGAGCGCAACTCCATATCTGACAAGTTTGCATAGTGTTACTGAAGTCTGTTCCTTTTCTGCTGTGCTAATCTACATCACTGCTTTTGCACTGTCACCCAAGTTCTGACTTAAACTTTCTGGGACTGGCATACAGGTATGCGCTTGGGCTTATAGTCGACTACAAAGCGTTGCATATAAGGTAGGCTTGAAAACAGTTAGAGCATGACATTGAAGTAGAAAATACCCACACACATGGCATCTCAGGCAACCTTGACTGCAGTCACCAATTGTCTAACTGTCTGGCAAGAGCTGTCAGGGGCGACCACTTTTATTAGACAGGGTAATTTACCTGTCAGGGGCGTAACTAGGAAACACTAGGCCCCATGGCAAACTTTTGACTCTGCCCCCCCCTCCCCTGGGTGCCACACATAGCCCCCCTTGTAGATAGTGCCCCTCTGTTGATAGTGCCCCCCTGTGTATTGAGCCATACATCCACCCTGTAGATTGTGCCATACATGCCCCTGTAGATTGTGCCATACAGCCCCCCCTTGTAGATAGTGCCATACAGCCCCCCCCCCTTGTAGATAGCGCAACCCAAACAAATTTAAAAAAAAATTATACTCATCTAGGGCCTGTTCTCCCTCCACAGAATCCTCAACGCCGATGGGATCCTTGCATATGCCGGCGGGATCCAGTGACGTCATCATGCTGGCCTGCGCAGGGATCATGTTCCTGAGCCTTATAGGCTGCAGGCCGATGGTGGCCTGTAGCCTAGTAGATAGCACAGCAGGGCGATACCTCTTAAGGACGCAGATACTATTGAATGTGGCGTCGCTACCGCTATAGCAGTCATAGCGGCTGCTGGCAGCACCACCGGGCATGGGTGGTAGTTACGCCACTGCTTCCTGTAATAAACTCTAAATCAGCATTGGGAAAAGGGAAGTGGTATCTTCCCCTAATAGACTGTTTGCAGCTGACTTTTTGTCAGCCAAGGTTGGAGGCAGCAAGGAGAGGTACAGTGAATTGTATTGAAACTATGACTGGCATTATTGTTCCCTTGTATTTTATACATATATTAAGGCATATATTGTATAGACCCTATAATTGGTATTATGTGGGCACTATGACTATCATTATTAAACTGTAAATGGACAACAGAGGGCACTATTATGTATGAGCTATGGATGCGACTAGTGTATATGTGACATTGGCTGTTACTATTATGTTTTTTACTAATGTTTGCTAATTGTGGCTGGAACTAATGCCAGCAGTGCTACTGATGAATTTATAAGCACTATGTTTGGTAACATTTTATGAGAATGACTAAATGTATTGTTTAATGGTTGCTACGATTTGTATTATTTCCTGTGAATAAATTGACAACTGGGCGTTATCATTCCCATTGTTAACTGGGTGTGTCCCTACACAGTCTGACATTATCAGCAATAGTTGTACAGTCGAATGGTGACACTCATATGTCAATTTTTTCATATATTTCCAGGAGCAATAATAGAGGGACAGCACAATGAAGAGTTCTAATAAAATATTCTCCAGAATTGTTATTTTATGGGTAATTCAAGTGTTTACTAAAAGTCCACTTTAAATCAACACCAGTCCCTCATTTGTAAGGGTGTCAAGTTCAACTGGGAAGCCATGAAGACTTTATGAAGACTGCATGAATATCACAGTTTCTAAATTATGTTGTATTATGAACAACAGTTGTAAAAAGGATAATTTATTGGTTACTACTGAATTTATTGCGTACACTGCCCCTAGCCACATCACTATGCAAATAATAATTCAGCCTCATACTTGCATAACAACATCAGTACCGATCCAAATTTCCATGTGCTCTCGGTGACTATTCAGAACATTACAACCTTGTATATGGTTCAATAAATTTCAACAGTCAGTGCAGCTGGGCCAACATAGGCTGGACTACTACAGTCTGAACCAACCTGCTAAGGAGTGTCTTTTATTACAAAACAAAAATTACAATTCCTCCTCAGTCAGATGTAGATGTGTATTAGACGTACTGCAGACAGAAATGTTGTGTCTAAACTGCAGTTTCTGGGACTTTTTGGACCGTGTTCTTTGTTTTAGGCCTGATTTACACGAGCGTGTGCGTTTTGCGCGCGCAAAAAACGCAGCATTTTGCGCGCGCAAAACGCACTTGACAGCTCCGTGTGTCATCCGTGTATGATGCGCGGCTGCGTGATTTTCGCGCAGCCGCCATAATAGAGATGAGGCCAGTCGACGTCCGTCACTGTCCAGGGTGCTGAAAGAGCTAACTGATCGGCAGTAACTCTTTCAGCACCCTCGACAGTGAATTCCGATCAAAATATACACCAATCTGTGAATAAAAAAAAGACGTTCATACTTACCATGAACTTCCTGCTTCCTCCAGTCCGGTCTCCCGGCCGTTGCCTTGGTGACGCGTCCCTCTCTTGTCATCCGGCCCCACCTCCCAGGATGACGCGGCAGTCCAAGTGACCGCTGTAGCCTGTGATTGGCTGCAGCCTGTGCTTGGCCTGTGATTGGCTGCAGCTGTCACTTGGACTGAATTGTCATCCCGGGAGGTCAGACTGGAGGAAGAACCCGGGAGTTATCGGTAAGTCAGAACTTCTGTTTTTTTTTACACGTACATGTATATTGTGATCGGAAGTCACTGTCCATGGTGCTGAACCAGTTTAACTCTTTCAGCACCGTGGACAGTGACTGTCTCCCGACGTCGCGTAGCGGAAATTTTTTTGCCGGGTTCGGTCAAAACGATTTCAGCCGAACCCGGTGAAGTTCGTTGTGCTCATCTCTAATTTGACACTCCGTTTGGATGTTTGTAAACAGAAAAGCACGTGGTGCTTTTCTGTTTACATTCATCCTTTTGACAGCTCTTGCGCGAATCACGCAGTTCGCACGGAAGTGCTTCCGTGCGGCATGCGTGGTTTTCACGCACCCATTGACTTCAATGGGTGCGTGATGCGCGAAAAACGCACGATTATAGAACATGTTGTGAGTTTTACGCAACGCACTCGCGCTGCGCAAAATTCACGCATCGTCTGCACTGCCCCATAGAGTAATATAGGTGCATACGACACGCGTGAAAAGCACGCGCGTATATTACGCTCGTGTAAATGAGGCCTTAAAGAGGACCTCTCATGCCTCTGCTGACATGTCTATTTTAGTAAATAATTGTATTCCCTATGAAATAGCAATTCTGGAACATATTTTCTTAGAACTCTGTGTTTTGCCGTTCTCTGTTTTTCGCCCCAGAAATGTATGAATATTGACCTCGGTGTTACCATTCTCATTGTTAAAGGGGTGTGTCCCTACACCACCTCACTCTGTCAGCATTGATTGGACATTGTCAGTCTGTGTAGGGAGGCACCCCAAACTGGTAACACACAGTTGTCAATTTATTCATAAACTTCTAGGAGGAATCACAGAGGAATGGCACAACAAAAAGTTCTAAAAAGAGGTCCTCCAGAATTGTTATTTTTTTGGAAATACAATTATTTACTAAAACAGACATGTTAGCTGAGGTGACAGGTCTTCTTCAACTATTCTGAATGGTAAGGCTCTTCCTGATGTCGCCCTCTTCTCAGTGGCGGATTAAGTAGACCATAGTCCCTTTGCTGTTAAACAAACTTGGGCCCCCCTTCTCCACCGTCGCCCTGCTGCACCTTAACTATTGTTAACACTACCTTTTTGTGCAAGCATTAACAATTGGTTGTTACGATTACCCTTGTCAAAGGGCTGTGTCCCTACATTCTGAATGTCGCCTAGCATCACTGACAGTATCCGACTGTGCAGGGGCACATCCTCCTGACAAGGGGAATGGTAACACCCATTTGTCTATCAGTCCTGGACTGCACAAAGACTTCCTATAATAAACATGTCAGGAGAGGGGACAGATCCTCTATAAATCCAGTGACTCACAGGTGACGACTTCTCAGATTCTAGTAGTTTTTTCCTCTTTTCTTCTCCATCCGGTCCAGACTTCATGACAACTTCTCCCAGCCATGACCCATTTCTGCAGAATTTGCCACTCCGATGTCTTCGGCTCCGCACTTTTCCAACATTTCCACACCTATAAACGAAGAAAAAATTCTCATGGTGTCACACACTGTGCCCCTAAATAGAATACCACCATACACTGTGCCCCTGAATAAAATAGTATCAAACACTGTGCCCCTGAATATAATTGTGTCAAACACTGTAAAGTAAAGCACCATGCACACACACGGTGCCCCCTGTAGATAGTGCCACCCACACAACCCCCTGTAGATAGTACCACAAACATCCCCTGTAGATAGTGCCACACACAGCCTCTGTAGATAGTGCCACACACAGCCCATGTAGATAGCGCCACACACAGCCCCTGTAGATAGCACCACACACAGCCCCTGTAGATAGCACCACACAAAGCCCTTGTAGATAGCGCTACATGCACCGCCCTATAGAGAGTGCCACATGAACCCAGTGTAGAGAGCGCCCCACACAGCCCTCTGTAGATAATGGCACACACCCTCCCTGTAGATAGCGCCACACACACCCCCTGTAGATAGCATCACACACATGTCCCCCTATAGATAGCGCCACACAGACTCCCTGTAGATAGTGCTACACAGTTCCCTGTAGATAGTGCCCCATACACCCCCCTGTAGATAGTGCCACACACCCCCTGTAGATAGAATCACACACAGCCTCCCTGTAGATAGCGCCACACACAGATCCCTGTGGATAGGGCCACACACAGCCTCTGTAGATAATTCTACACACAGCCCATGTAGAGAGTGCCACACACAGCCCCTGTAGATAGCACCACACAAAGCCCTTGTAGATAGCGCCACACGCACCCCACTGTAGAGAGCACCACACACAGCGCTCTGTAGATAGCGCCACACACCCTCCCTGTAGATAGAGCCACACACACCCCCTGTAGATAGCATCACACACATGTCCCCCTATAGATAACGCCACACAAACCTCCTAAAGATAGTGCCACACAGCTCTCTGTAGATAGTGCCCCATACACCTCCCTGTAGATAGTGTCACACACCCCCTGTAGATAGAATCACATACAGCCCGCCTGTAGATAGCGCCACACACAGCCCCCTGTGGCTAGTGCCACACACAGTCCTTGTAGATAGTGCCACACACCTCCCTGTAGATAGCACCACACACAGCCCCCTGATAGTGACAAACACAGAGCCCGGTAGATAGTGTCACACACACCCCTGGTAGATAGTGCTACGCACACCCCCATGTAGATAGCATCACACACAGCCCCTCCCTGTAAATAGTGCCATACACCCACCTATAGATAGCTCCACACAGCCCCCTGGTAGATAGTGCCATACACACACTCTTGTAGATAGCGTTAAATAGACCATCCCCCTTAGATAGCACAACCCGCCTTGTAGAAAGTACCACACTGCCCCCTGTATAAATCGCCACACATCCCCCTGTAGATGTGCCACCCCCTGTAGTTAGTGCCACACTTACCTGTCCCCGTTCCAGCGCCATCCACTTCTCCGATGATGTAGGCCTGGTCTCTTCTGACCAGACCGCATCCAGTGGAATGACAGAAGCGGCGCGATGACGTCATTAAAAAAAAAAGGCAGAATGGCAGGCAAGGGTATTGATGGTTCCCCTGCCTTGCCAGTGATATCAATAGTATCTGTGTCCTTCGGACGCAGATACAATTGATTCTAGGGGACTCCAGTTTTGTCGTGGGTTTTCCTGCAATTTGCTGCAAAAACGTGACAAAACTAAGATGCGGTCTTTGGGAGGTCATGGGCCCCCCATGAGCCCCCCATGAGCCTTAGGTCCCGGGTGGCCGCCCATAGCGGACCTATGGGTATCCGCCGCTGCCTCTACTTCTTCCTATCAGGCAGTTTCACACACAGGTTGAAGTAGACAGCCTAAAACATGATAACCCTCCTTTCATCCAATTGTATACAGACATTGAGAGAGAGGTCCAGTTGCAGCGTTACTCTTCTCCCTGTCTAGTATTTACTGGTTCAATCTCAATTGAAATTTTGGTGAGTGAAGAGGTTTCTGAACATTTAAACAAAACTTGTAGGCAGTGAAAGGGCTTCTGGACGGTGAGGAAAATGTTAAAGGGGTTTTTGAGTGTTAAGAAATTGATGGCCTATCCTCAAGATAGGCCATCAATATCTGATCAATGAGGGTTCGACTCTCAGCAACCCAGGCAGTTCAAATTATTACAGTCTTCTCCTGTTCACTTGAATGGTAGAAGGCTGTAATACTGTGAACCACTCCTACAAGTTGGCGATTTACAGTACGAGCCGTGACAGGAATGAATGATAAGCAGTGATCGCATGAGCGTCGTGGCCACTTCAAAACAGCTGATTAGTGGGGTTGCCGAGAGTTAGGCCCCCACCGGTCAGATATTGATGGCCTATCCTGAGAATCTTACTGGGGGGTACTGGTTGGTAATCTCTGTCCTTGATGTGTTGATGCAGGTGAGAGTTTGTTTTCAATAGATTGTTTTAGAATGACCAGAAAGTATGTAGTGAGTAGTGATAAGCAGAGCATATAATGAAGCTTATAACTCACAAATAAAGTTATATGACCTTGGGGATGCAAGAACCAAAATGTTTTCTGTTATCACATTTAGTGTTATCTGTGCTTGGGCAAATTAACATGTTTCCAGAATACAGTCACTGTTCTGTTTCTTGGATCTGTGCCAATAACTAATGATAGGTATATGTCTGTCTAGTAGGGTACTGGTTTGCTAGCTGAGAGCTCTAATGTTTAAAGAGAACCTGTCAGCTCCTATTTTCCTACCAAACTGGTCCCAACATTTGATAGGTAATGTAAAAACTATGTGCCCGCATACCTTTTGATTGCTTTGTAGTACCTTGTTTATCCAGAACGACTTTATTGCAATATGCAAATGACTTTGCAAGTGCCGCTCGGATGGTCCATTTACCTGCAAGCAGGGCCGCCATCAAGGCAATACAGCTGGTACTGCAGTCAGAGGCCCGGCCGCTTCTTATTACCTGTAAACATTTTTATCAGGGCCCCAACATTAGTTATTTGGAAAAAGGAACGGACTACTGCATGAGAAGCATGAAATCAGCTCCATGTGGAGAGAACCCACCCACCAGACATAGCGAACCGGACCCTGTAAGACTGGTAAGTGTCCCATCCTCCTTCACATCCCCCCTGATTACACTTGTAGAGAATAAAGTGTTTGTTTTTTTCGTTTACAATGCGTTTTTTTGCCGCGATTTTCGTAATCGTGGAAAAAATGCTGCAGATTGGCCGCGATTTTATAAATTGCGGCAAAACCGCCTTATTTGTGCCGCGATTACAAAAATTCCATTAAAAAAATAATGCCACAAAACATGAAAAAAAACCTAGTGCTTTTAGGCTAGGTTCAAGGAGACATCATTGATCGGCGCTCGTTTGCTCCTGTCACACGGAGCTATGGATGGGGACGAGTGGTTGTTACTCCGATCCCTCATCCCGATACATTATTATCATCTCGGCAGCGTGTCTCCTTGTTTACACAAGGATATGTCCTGCCGACAATGATAATATTTAACTTTTTTAAAACGATACGAACAGCAGATGATTGAGCGTTTGCTCGTTCATCTACTGGTCGCTGCCCTGTTTACACAAGGCAATTATCGGCAACGAATGTTCTATGAACACCTGTCTGCCCGATAAACGTCCAGTATAAGACCTCATGCACATGGCCGTACGGGCACGACCGACCGCAGCACGCATTCTCGCCCCACCCTCCCATATAAAGTATGGGAGCACGGCCCGTAAAACGCAAAAGATAGGACATGTCCTATATTGTGTGGTACACTTCTAGGGCACGGACACCTATCCGTAGCGATACGGTAAGGTGTCCGCAGCCAATAGAAGTGGATGGGTACGTAATTGCGGACCGTATTAAGGTCCACAATTACGGGGAATTTTTACGGTCATGTGCATGGGACCTAAAACCCCCTTAAGGCCACTTCAGACGTGGTGGATTTGTCTCCTATTTTCGGTGCTGATTGTGCACTGAAAATCCACTACAAAATTCCGATACAATTTATGTGAATGGGGTTTTAGACCGTGCTATACTTTCAAGTATCACAAAGAGGGACAATCGATGCGGCACGCAGCGGCAAATTAATTTTCCTTTTATGCCGCGCCTCTCCCACCCAATCCTCGTCCATACACACCTGGTTCAGCCCACACAGTATCATGCTCCCATAGCTGCCACAATACAGTATAATGCCCCCATACAGTATACTGACTCATAGATGCCCCCATACAGTATAATGCCCAAACAGATGCCCCATACACTATAATACCCACACAGATGCCCCATACAGTATAAAGCCCACACAGATGCCCCCATGCAGTACAATGCCCACACAGATGCCCGCATGCAGTACAATTCCCAAACAAATTCCCCCATACAGCATAATGCCCCATGCAGTATAATACCCCCATAGCTGCTCCATACAGTATAATGCTCTCCATAGCAGCCCCATAGTATATTGCCCCCATAGCAGCCCTCACAGTATAATGCCCCCATAGCGGCCCCATAAAGTATAATGCTCCCCATAGCTGCCCCCACAGTATAATGCCCCCCATAGCTGCCCCCTCAGTATAATGCCTCCATACAGTATAATGCCCCTTATAGCTGCCCCCACAGTATAATGTCACCCATAGTGTATAATGCTCCTATAGCTGACACCTTATCAGCCCCCCTTCCCTACCCAGTGTAATGCAGCCATAGCACCTAATAGAAAAATAATAATTACTTACCTATCCCCATTCCCACGATGGGTGGAGGATCCTTCTCCTCCGGTCTGTGCTGTGAGTAACTCGGCGCAGACAGGAAGTGGGACCCGCACGGTCAGCGCTGTGTGGATACGGGGGCCCTATAGATACTTCCCTGCTCTGTCATAGTGTTCAATAGTATCTGCATCCGAAGGACGCAGACACTATTGAGTGTGGTGTCGCTACCGCTGTAGCAGCCATAGCAGATGCTAGCGGAGCCTCCGGGCATGTGGGGGCTATGCCGGCTTGCGGCACAGGCCCTATCATGACTTCTCCTTGGTTTTGTTCACAGTAACTTGACGTCAGTAACAAAATAAGTTACTGCATATAGCGCACAAATGTGAGCGCCACAGTTTCCGTTGCCCACTCCCGGTAATGGAGGGGGCCCAATCTCTTTGGCTGTATGGGGCCCAGAAATTCCTGATGGCGGCCGTGCCTGCAAGTGCTACTGTTCTTGCCATTTTAGGCTGCTGAAGTCCACCCCCTTCCTCAGAGTTGACGTCGGCACACTATGGCAAGAGGCTGGAGTTGAGCAGGCTAAAATGGCAAGAACATGTCCAATTTATTCTTTCAAATGTGTATATAAGCACTAAACACTGAGAGACTGAAAAGTCCTATAGAAATTAGGCTCCCAGGTCAATATTTATGCATTGGTTGCAGATAGGCAGGAAAAAAAGACATGGACAAAACAAAGAGGAAGTTGATGGTGAATCGAGCAGCAGGTGCTGTGCACAGACTGTGTGCTGTCAGTTGGAAAGACATTGACTGAAGCCTCAGACAGAGGAGATTCTGTCCAATCATGAATCCAGGACAAGGAGAAATAGGTCATTTCATTTTAATGTTACTGCCACTTCACGTATGTCGCTGCCTCCCGAGGACAGACACTAAGCAGACTTTATTATGATTTATAAAATATCAAACCTTCCTCAACTTTTACAAAGGAAACTCCTACACAGATATTTACTGTGAACACATATGTTGTAGAAAATAACAACTCCAGAACTGTAAGACAACCCCGTACTGTATCTTTTTCTTTAGTATATAATTTATTTGTCGAGCTGTCATTATGCTTCATATAAAACCCCGGTCACCTACCACTGCACATTTTTAGACTGTGTAAGTAAACCATGAAAGAGAGAAAAATCACTTTTTATTTTAGGGGTATGTTCAAACGCTGTGTAAATGCCCCGAAATATGTCTGGAAAAACGGTAGCTGAACGCCTACAAACATCTGCCCATTGAATTCAATGTGAAAAACGGCGTTTCGCTCAGATGGGCGTTTTTTTACACCGCCGTTTTAAAAAACGTCACGTAAAAAGAAGGAGCATGTCACGTCTTGAGACGTTTTTGGAGCTGTTTTTCGTTCTGTCAATGGAAAAACAGCTCTAAAAACTGCTCCAAAAAATGTTTTTAATTTCAAATACTGCTGAAAATCAGAGGATGTTTTCTCTGAAAACAGCTCCGTAATTTTCAGCCATTTTTGACTTTGCGTGTGAACATACCCTAACAAGTCTATGTCTTCATTTAATCAGCAGGAGGAACTCAGGAAGGGCTCACAATGCATCCTTACAAAAAATGTTGGTGCTATCATGAGGTCTTCAATTAAAATCCAAGCAAGGGTTTGCATATGATTCCACCTCACTTGTATGGGTCCTCTGGGACGTAATATACATCGGAGGCAGGGGCGTAACTAGAAAAGACTGGGCCCCATAGCAAACTTTTGACTGGGGCCCCCCCCTCCACTGGGTGTCACACAACCCCCCTTGTAGATAGTGCCTTTTTTACAGTCCCCCCCTGTAGGTAACGCCATGCAGAGTCCCCCCCCTGTAGGTAACGCCATGCAGAGTCCCCCCCCTGTAGGTAACGCCATGCAGAGTCCCCCCCTGTAGGTAACGCCATGCAGAGTCCCCCCCCTGTAGGTAACACCATGCAGAGTCCCCCCCTGTAGGTAACGCCATGCAGAGTCCCCCCGCCATGCAGAGTCCCCCCCCTGTAGGTAACGCCATGCAGAGTCCCCCCCTGTAGGTAACGCCATGCAGAGTCCCGCCTGTAGGTAACGCCATACAGAGTCCACCCCCGGAGGGTTACGCCATACAGAGTCCCCCCCTGTAGGTTACGCCATACAGAGTCCCCCCCCTGTAGGTTACGCCATACCGAGTCCCCCCCTGTAAGTAACGCCATACAGAGTCCCACCCTGTAGGTAACGCCATACAGAGTCCCCCCCCTGTAGGTAACGCCATGCAGATTCCCCCCCCCCCCCCGCTGTCGGTAATACATGTGTGATCGCTGGCAGTAATAGGGAGAACGGGACCGAAAGTCCCCCGAAGTTCTCCATGACTAACCTCTGACTTCCGGCATCTGTGCAGCTCAATAAAAATGAATGGAGCGCTGGTCACGCATGCGCACAAGCGCGACCGGCGCTATATTCATTTCTACGGAGCTGCCGACACAGACCCCGGAAGTCCGAGGTTTGTGATGGAGAACTTCAGGGGACTTTCAGTCCCCCATTCTCCTTATCACTGCCAGCGATCACACATGTTCCTGTGGATAGGGAATAGATGTCTTTTGTTTAATGGCTGAGCGGGGAGATACCTCCCTGCTCTGCCGTAGTGTTCAGTGGCGTCGCGCTGTAGCAGCCATAGCGGCTGCTAGCGGAGCCTCCGGCCATGGTGGGGGCCCGTGCCGCTATGGCTGCTACGGCGGTAGTTACGCCACTGATCGGAGGACATGGGGCCACATAGCAAAGATAGAAATTAGGTCATTTATGTCATTTTCGTTATTTGCTATGGAAACCACATCCATGTGCAGGTTTTTACCACCTATTAAAATGGGGGCAAGACCAACGTGACTTGAATTCTTTATGGGTGTCATAGCAGCTGCATGGTATGCCTTATCTATGGGTACTCAGATCTCCTCTCACTGTCCAAAAATGTATACTAGCTTCCCATGGAATTGGCCTTATTATGAAATGCACAGTGGTCTATGTAGTTTTAACATCTTCTAAGTTTAATTTTGGAGGTCCCTACTGTCACCTGACAAAGCAGTAGGAAAATCACAAATTTCCATATACCATACGAATTATGTAAATAGTTGTAGTGCTTTGGGGATAGCTAACATTATGTCATGCCACAAGTACATTGGGATCAGTACAATACTGTCGGCAATATTTAGGGGTGGGTCTAGGAGCGGACATACCATATATGCAGCTACACAGATGCCCAGCAGGTAAGAGGGCATGTAAGGGACTAAGCTAATGAGTTTCATAGCTCACAATCACTGGTAGTTTGAGAGACATAATGGGGATTCTCCTTGATAAGGGGGATGCCCTATCATTTGAGAGCAAGAGTCCCATAAACTGTCCTTGCATGGGAGGCCCTCTGCTTCCCATATCCTCCCCTGGTTGAGTCAACAAATTATAAGCCCCTCCCATGGAATGCACCAACTTAATTTTTTTCCCCATCACCACTTATTTTCTCCAACATTCCAAATCTGGGAGCCTAATTCAATCACCCTGATCTCTACTAAAAGGGGCGTCACTGTGCTTGATGGCCCGGGCCCCTGGAGCTTACACAACCAATCCCACATTTGGTACCTGAACCTATAGAAATATAGCTGCATACGATGCAGCTACATTCCCTAGTTTGATTGGGTAGTTTTATTTAGGCACTCTATGGGAGTAGTATTTGGGCACCTTATGGCATGTTATTGGGTTCCTGTATGGTGGAGGCAATCAAGCATGCTATGGTCTGTTTATTTGTATACTTTATGATTGTATTATTTGGGCATTATATGGTGCACCATAAGGGGGCATCAATAGAATATGCTGCACAGGGTGCACAGGGCACCATCCATGACTGGCCTTCATAACTACTTTATAAAAATGATCAAACATTTACAGCCAAAGTGAAGTGTCTTTACATTTGACTATGACTTTTCATACCTTTGCCATCGATGGGCTAATATAAAAAAATCTGTAATTTAAGCTAAATAGATATTATTGTTTATGTCAGCGGTACCTTGTAGTGCAAACTTTGTTGAAAGGGTTATATTAGTTGCACCCTTTTCCTGTTGCAGGACCATATGCACACCACTACAAAAACTGCCTACATCTCCACTTAAATAAACCGTAATTACAGCCTAACATAAGCTAAGACATACAACAAAAGCAAGTCAGCCAAGTGAAAGGAATTGGACCATATGGTGGGAGCTACTCTTGCTTTGCCTACTAACTCTGAAGCTCTTAATTTTTTTTTTTACTCTGCTTTCTGATACATTTCAGCTTCATACCGAAAATCTGGTCGTTGTCAGACGTTAGAGACAGTCCATTCACAGTTAACATGCCTTGGCTTCACATTCTAAACTTATTGTCCAGGATAGACAGCAGAAGTTAGGAGCTGGGCCAACGCCAAGAAGTGCACAGTTTGGTCCTAAAGAATGCTGTGCAGTCTGCTGCTGCCGGGCTGAAATGACATTCCCATCTGGTGGTTGTTTCCTGAGCGTAACAAACATCACTAAAACTTTTTTTTCTTCTGAGTACTGAAAGACTACACATCGTGTAATAATTGTTAAAGACATATGTCCAAAAAGGTTTTAATTAATGTTAGCTCATGCAAAAATAGAACTATAGAGTGCATTGCGTTCTGGAAATATCTAGTATTCTTTATAAAGCGACATTTTCCATTACAGAGAAGTTATGTACAAAATCTAGAGCAAGGGACCACACTGCGAGAAGCTGTGGGTAACCGTGTAAGTTCTTTGTAAGCTCTGCTGCTTTTACTCTTTACTTAGAAAGTACATATTAGGAAGAACATTAAGTAACAAAAATTTGATTTTCTGTAGTTTCCACGTATTGACCTGTGCATCTAATATTAGTTTTTTTGTATAAAAGACCAAGTTTACACTTAATAATACCACTTAAAGATGATCTATCTAGTACTGAGGATGTCTTAGTTGTACGATGATCCAGTATTAGCACATACAGGATCATGGTACAACAACACGGCACAACAGTTGTATTTATATTTTTGTATCATCTCTGAGCTCTAGTACTTCATGAGATATATCCTTCATCACCCAATGAATCGTCTCTCCAATATGTCCATCAGTAAAGAGTAGACTAGCTTGTTTATATTGAAGGCCCATTGCTAGAAATACACATTTAAGCAATAGCATATAAGATATCTAAAAAAAAAAATTGCCATTTGCACAATATAGTGCTACAGCAGAGGATAATTTTGTATAATGCACTGAATGAATAACAAACTAAGCGCATCACAATATCAAAAAGTTCAAGACAGTACTAAAGGTTTTAAAGGGTTTGTGCACTACAGTAACCATTTTATTACGTCATTCCATTTAAAATAAAAAATGAAGCAACATTGTAAATAGTATTTTATGTATACAGCTCAGATGCAGAATTGTGTGTTTCCATGGTTACAGACTACAAACAGTAGTTATACTCCACTCCCTCTGTCTTTCTTCTAACCGGCCTACAGATAGCAAAAGAAGAGGCAACTCCAAACGACTGTCCCTCTATTTAATGTCCTCCTCTCTGCGGTCGAGCAGTGAGGATGAACACAGTGGGACCCCCCGTTTTCATGATCGGTGGGGTCCCAGTGATGGGATCCCCAGCGATCAGACATTTATCACCTATTTTGTGGATAAGTGATAATTGTCAATTTTGGGAAAAGCTCCTTTAAGGTAGTACTATCTTCTGCATTAACATTATAGACTATTAGCTTGTACACTTGAAAATTATGCAGCTTTAGATGCAAAGAAACATTAAATGGAAAAGGTGGTAGAGTTAGTTCTGTTACAGCACACCTCATTATGTTCCTGCGCTCAGGGTGTGTAGAGGGTACTATTGTTCTGTATTTTCAGTGAGCTTCGATGACTGTTTTGGGCCTTTGAGTGGTCTTCCGGGTGTGCCAAGGGTAAATGTAGAATGGCGGGCAAAAGTGCATCCCAAACAATTCTGCCCAAGATCAACGGAATGTCTAAGGAGTCCCGTCTGTGACGAGGCAGACTGGGAGTATCTTTGTGGGCTCTGTTGCAGTACAACAAGCTTTCTTCTGTCATTCCAGCATTAAAGGGCTTGTCGGATACCGGAGCATGTAATATGCGTGCAGTGTAATGTTTTGTTTGCCAGACGTTTAGAGACACTTTAAAATGTGCCCAATCGCTTGCCCTGACTCCTGGAAGCCTATTTTGTGTTGTTTTTAAAGAGTACCTGTTACTAGGTCATATAAATTGAACTGCTTAACTGACCTGAATAGCGCTGCCTCCCTGATTCCAGCGCTGCTTTTTTTTTTTCCGGGCTCCCCCGTTCCAGAGATATGGCCCACTGTTGTTTTGGTTTCCTCTATGCTAATCTGCTATAGTTAGCCAACAGGGCGTAATCTACCCTCAAGCTGCCTCGCGCTGATTGGTCAGCATCAGATACAGGGTAGCTAGCTCCACCACGTTGGAGCAAATTAGCATACAGGTAGCCAACACAACAGTGGGTAATACCTCTGAAACGCGGGGGTCCAGAAAAAAAAGGAAAACAAGGAGACAGCGCTATTCAGGGCAGTTAACCAGTTCAACTTATATGACATAGTGACAGGTCCTCTTTAATATCTGAAACCATTCAGTGTGACCAGGGCCGCACCGTCCATGAGGCGAGATGAGCTCCTCGCCTCAGGCAGCGGCCTGCTTCCTCTCTGAGGGGGCGGCGGTGCTACTGAAATCAGTTGCCACCATACAGTCCTGCACTAATTGTACCTGCGTTTATAGGACATAGCCTCAATTACATGCATAAGCGCTGAATTCAGCGCCTTACAGTAACGCTGATTGGCAGGGCCAAATAACTTGCCCCGCCAATCAGCACCTTTCAACGACGCTACCGGCGCGATTACATCATCACGCCGCTTGCATCGTTCAGCCCAGGTCTGCATTGCCACTGGACAGCGCGGGAACTGCATCATGTGAGTATGTAAAGTTTTTTTTCTAATAAAACTGTGAGTGGCATTATCTACAGATGGGGCTCTATCTACAGGGGGGGTCTATATGCAAGGATGTGGAGCACTATCTACAGGGGGAGCTATATGTAGAGCACTATATACAGGGGTGGGCTATATGTGGGATGCTATATACAGGGGGAGCTATATGTGAGGCATTATTTACAGGGGTGGGCTACATGTGTAGCACTATCTATAGGGGAGCTATAATAAGGGCACTATCTACAGGGGTGGTCTATATGTGAGGCACTATATACATGGGGAACTTTATGTGAGGCACTATCTACAGGTGTGGGCTATAGGTGGAGTACTATCTATAAGGGGAATTATTTGTAGGGAACTATCTACAGGGGTGGGTATATGTGGGACACTATATACAGGGTTGGGTTACCTGAGGGCACTATCTACAGGGGGCTATATGTAGGGCACTGTCTACAGGGGTGGGCTATATGTGGGACACTATATACAGGGTTGGGTTACCTGTGGGCACTATCTACAGGGGGCTATATGTAGGGCACTGTCTACAGGGGTGGGCTATATGTGGGACACTATATACAGGGGGAGCTATATGTGAGGCACCATCTACAGAGGTGGCTGTAATGTCCGTGGCTGCGGGCTGTCAGCTCCAACCTCCCCCGGACAGCCGCAGCCACGAGTCGGCAAGCGCTGGCCCCAGCCTCCTCCTCTGGAGATGCCAGCGGTCGCGTCCACTCACCTCAGCCGGATCCCGTTAGGTGTGCGCGCATGCTCGTGCCCGCTCTTAATGGGGCAGTGTGCGCACCGGACCTCGTTGATGAACTTTGACCCGTGAGTACCCTGGACTATAAGAGGGGTCCAGCCCCCTAGTTCTATGCCTGAGCATTGTTGTGTTCCCTAGTTTGTCTATGTGATGGTCTCCAAGTGTGTTTCCTGTTCCAGTCCCTGTTCTAGTCCTTGTTCCTATACCTGTTTCCAGTTCCTGTTCCTAACAATCCATACCTTCATGGTCTAGCACCTTGCTGTGCCAAAGTCGTGCCGTGCTGCATCCACAGACCCTTCGTGACAGTGGGCTATATGTGGAGCACTATCTATAGGGGGAGCTATATGTAGGGCACTATCTACATGGGGGGCTATATGTGAGGCACTATCTACAGAGGTGAGCTATATGTGGAGCACTATCTATAGGGGGAGCTATATGTATGGCTTCATGGTGGCTCAGTGGTTAGCACTATTGCCTTGCAGCGCTGGAGTCTATATATGGGCACTATCTACAGGGGGCTGTATGTGGGGCACTATCTACAGAGGCTCTATGGGGGTCAATGTCTAAAAGGGGGGCTATGGGGGTACTATCTACAAGGGGCACGGTGTGTGTGTGTGTGTGTGTGTGTTTGTGTGTGGGAAACAGTGTATGGGACTATTATAATCAGAGATACAGTGTATGGCGCTATTATAATTAGAGGTGCAGTGGATGGAACTATTAGGGGTGTTGAGAATTTTATCTTGGTTTATAGGTGCAGAATTGTTTTAAAAGTGGGAAGCTGAAGACACCTGGGCGGCAAACTGCAGAAATGGGTTTTGGCCGGGAGAAGTTATCATAGAGATCTGGACCGGATGGAGAAGAAAAGAGAAAAAGAACTAGAATCTAAGACATCACCGGTGAGTCACTTAATGTAAATGTTTATTCTGCCTCTAATCAGTACTGTAGTCACTGTATGATCTGCAGCGAGATGATGGGTGGTATGATTTTTGTTTTTGTGAAACGGCATCTCCCATATATCTTTACCATTGTGCGGGCCATGTTGGGAGCTGTAGTTTTACGCCGTACAAACCTTTATGGCAGGGGTTGCACTAAATTGAGCTGTATTTGTGCGTGTTCTGTATATATGTACTTAGCTTTGTTCTGGTGCTGTATATATGTACTGAACTTGGTTCTGGTGTTGTATTTATGTACTGAGCTTTGTTTTGGGGATGTATTTATGTACTGAGCTTGGTTCTCTTGCTGTATATATGTACTGAGCTTTGTTATGGTGCTGTACATATGTATTGAGCTTGGTTCTGGTATTGTATTTAAATTGGCGCACACTATATACTAATTACTCATTAAAGGGTCATGTGGTGGTGCCGCTATCCTGAAGAGTCACATAGTCCTGCCTCCAAACCCACCTTTCCATGCTTGATTGACATCCCCCTGGCTGATACAACTTTCTCAGATGCGCCATTGCCTTGTACTACTTGGGCACGCACCATGCAGCGAGGTGTATTTTGCCCAGCTTCATCCCGGCGCATTCGCAAGAGATTGAGGAGGCTGTTAGTGATGTACAAGAGCCAGGGGTATGTCAATCAAAATCTGGGGGGCACCATTTAAATTTTCGCCTCGGGCAGCAGAAAAGCTAGAATCAGCCCTGAGTGTGACAAGTATGCAATTATATTACACATTTTACTACATCTAGAAGGAAGAGGCGCTGAATGCTATAATAAGCAACCACTATTTAAGGAATCACCTTTTATAACCTGGGAAGTAGCTCCTAAATTAACTACAAACCAAGCAGTATTGAACTGGCAATAACACTTGTTTTTATTCTGCATAATGTAATAAATATCTTGTTTTTACTTTTGCATCCCTGCGGATGAGTCATCTGGAAGCCTGAGTAAGTATCACTTTTTCTAGTACATATAACCTTCTATAGCCCACTCTGTATAAATGGAAATTTTGGTTTCTAATTCTTGGGACAGTTGACTATGTACTTTCTTTTATTATCAGAATTTCTTCCACATTAATACTTTAGATGGCACATATTTTCATTACTTTTCCAAGTTTCTTTTTAAGGCAATCTGGTTTTCATTTTGCTCTGTCATATTCCTATTTTGTTTCATTAAAAAAACGGAAGAGATCATTTTTTTTATGGGGTAGGTTAAGTAATAAACTTATAAAAACAATATTAGCAAATTCTAAGAGCTTTATTTCAGTGAATTATTCAAGAAATACAGACTTATAAAGGTCATGTTTTCTGCAGACTAACCAAATGGCAAAATATGTTCAAACCAATTTGAAAACACAGTATATTTTCTATAAGTATGATTTACAAAGAGGAGGGTTGAGAATGGCACCATGTGTCCTTCTAAATTGGAAAATGAAAGAACTTTGCAATAGGTCTTGATTAAAAATATTTTCATTCACTTTGTGTCTATAACTCCTGTGCAGACCTAAACATCTCCATAGTAACAGACAACACATACAGGAGGCACAAGGAGTCCCTGAGGCACCGTACTATGAATTTGTGTGCCACTCTATGGCACCTTCATACTAATTTTTTAATTTATTATTGTTCTTGGATTTTTACAGAATCTGACAGAAAAAACTGCTAAGAGATCAGAGGCATTTGGACGTGTATATATACTCGGCATTTAAATGGACAGTAACTTTTCAAAAAACTTATGCTAATCTAATAGTATACCTGATATACCTGATATAGATCAACTTTGTAATTTTCTTACTGTTCAAATTTAGTTGTTTTATCCATACAAATGATGTGCAAGCTTACTGCCACTAGGTGTCTCTCTTCCTGTAATCTGCTGTCCACCCCCTGTTGCAAAGCAAAGTGTGGGAGTGTTTCTTCACTGCCTGCCTATACAAGTCTATGAAGAGGGAAGGGGGAGCAGGGGGAGGGAGCAGAGAAAGAATGAATCACACAGACACTCTGCAAACAAGTCTATGGAGAGTCGATGGGAGCAGGAGGAGGGAGCAGAGAGAGAGAGTCAGCAAGAGACATGCTGCATATAAGTCTATGGGGAAGGGAGGGAGAGGAAGCAGGAGCAGAGGGAGAAAGACACAGAGACGCTGCTGCAGCTGCCGGTAAGATTTATATGTCATCCCAGTGCAGAATTATCAGCTACACTGCTCATTACTGCTGCATAATGTGCTCCATGCTGCTATGTGTGCAGTGTATAGAAGACATGATAGTCGTCCTCTAGCTCAGAGACAACTGAGAATTAGAGCGAGAGCCTGCAGAGTGGTAAACTGATAAATAATGCAGAGTACAAGTCATATAGTAGCCAGAAATAGTGTTATTCATGACAGCTTATTCTAAAAAGTCACCTGAACAATTAGGTACACTTTAAAGGGAGTCTGTCAGCAGAAATTTACCTATCAAACAAGCAACAGAGTAATATAGTGTAGGCTCACCTGAATGTAACGTTATTTTTCTTTTTCACGTTGGTGTCTCCTTTGCAGAGAAAATTACTTTATTTAATATATGCAAATTAAAATTTTAGATCAACGTGGGAATCACCGTTGCTCCAATTCGCCTTTCTTTTTTTTTAGTTTTTCGCAACAAATTCTGCTGCAAAATCCACACATGTAACATGCTGATTTGCTGCAGATTTGCTATGGATTCACCATGGATTTTTCCGCATCACGTTTAGGTGCTCTAAGGTCTCTTTCACACGGCAGTATTTTTGTCAGTATTTGGTAGCTAAAACTAGGAGTGGATCCAAGGACAGAAGAAGTACAAATCTTCCTATTGTAGTTCTCCTCATTGTAGATTTCACTCCTGGTTTTGGCTTCCAAATACTGATGCAAAATACTGACAAAATACTGGTGTGGGAAAGTGGTGTAAGGGTGTATTCACACTGTGCATTATTAAAATAAAACATGCGTTTTTTTAAGGCGTATTTAGTGGCGTTTTTCATGTGGTGTAATTTTGTACATGCTGTTTTTCTGGTGTTTTTGAAGTCCTATATAGGAGCCTATGAAAAAATGGCTGAAAAAACTACATACCCAGAGCGTGCTGCGTTCGGAAAAAAAACGCTACTGTCCACAAATTTGCCTCAAAAAAGCCACAAACCAAAATGCAGTTGTGTGCAGAGCATTTGATATTTTACACACTAAAAAGAAGCACACGGGAAACGCAGCAAAACACTGTGTGTGGAGTGCGTTTTTCACTGCAGTTTTAGGCCTCATTTACACGAGCGTATTATACGCGCGTGCGACGCGCGTGCTTTTCACACGTGTCGTACGCACCTATAATAGTCTATGGGGCTGTTTAGACGATGCGTGAATTTTGCGCAGTGCGCGTGCGTTGCGTAAAACTCACGACATGTTCTAAAATCGTGCGTTTTTCGCGCATCACGCACCCATTGAAGTCAATGGGTGCGTGAAAACCACGCATGCCGCACGGAAGCACTTCCGTGCGAACTGCGTGATTCGCGCAAGAGCTGTCAAACTCCTGAATGTAAACAGAAAAGCACCACGTGCTTTTCTGTTTACAAACATCCAAACGGAGTGTCAAATTCGAGATGAGCGCACCGAACTTCACCGGGTTCGGCAAAACTCGTTTTGACCGAAACCGGTAAAAAATGTTCGGGTACGCGACGTCAGGAGACAGTCTCTGTCCACGGTGCTGAAAGCGTTAAACTGGTTCAGCACCATGGACAGTGACTTCCGCTCCGAAAATCCATGAACCTGTAAAAAAAAAAAGACGTTCTGACTTACCGATAACTCCGGTCCGACCTCCCGGGATGACAGTTAAGTCCAAGTGACAGCTGCAGCCAATCACAGGCCAAGCACAGGCTGCAGCCAATCACAGGCCAAGCACAGGCTGCAGCCAATCACAGGCTGCAGCGGTCTCATGGACTGCGGCGTCATCCTGGGAGGTGGGGCCGGATGACGAGAGAGGGACGCGTCACCAAGGCAACGGCCGGGAGACCGGACTGGAGGAAGCAGGCAGTTCATGGTAAGTTTGAACATCTTTTTTTATTCACAGGTTGGTGTATATTGTGATCGGCATTCACTGTCGAGGGTGCTGAAAGAGTTACTGCCGATCAGTTAGCTCTTTCAGCACCTTGGACAGTGACGGGCGTCGACTAGCCTCATCTCTATGATGGCGGCTGCGCGAAAATCACGCAGCCGCGCATCATACACGGATGACACACGGAGCTGCCAAGTGCCTTTTGCGCGCGCAAAACGCAGCGTTTTTTGCGCGCGCAAAACGCACACGCTCGTGTAAATGAGGCCTTAGGACCTGTTCCCATCAACGTTTGCCGTCCGTTTGGGCTTTCTGTTCATCTGTTCTGTCAGAGGAACAGTTGAACTAAGAGACAAACGGAAAGTAATGTTTCCGTTTGCAATACCATTGATTTCAATGGCATATTTTTGGTTTCATGGAAGAAAGCCTGGTTTCAGTTTGTGTCCAATGCGCTATGCTTCCGTTTTTGTCACGGAAACAATAGCGCAGTACGCTATGCTTTTGTTCTGTGAAAAAAATGAAAAATGGAAACCTAGTGTTTATCACCTTAAATGCCAATCGTCAAACAAGTCTTCGCGCCACATAAAAAAGTTATGGCTCTCATGGCGACACAAAACATTTTTTTTTAGCAAATAGTTTGTTTTTCTTTAAAAAAAAAAGTGGTGAAACATAAAACAAAACATATAAATTTGGTACCGCCATAATCGTATCAACCTGTGGAATAAGGTGCACATGTAGTTTTTACCACCTGATGGTCGCCGTAAAAACCCAAAAAAACAAAGCATGCTGTAATCGCAGTTTTTTTCCCATCTCACCCCACAAATAATTTTTTTTCAACTTCCCAGTACATTATGCGGTACAATAACTGGTGCCATGACAAATTACAACTTGTCCCACAAAAAACAAGCTCTCATACGGCTATGTTGAAACAAAAAAACAAAGTAGTTATGGCTTTTGGGAGGCGGAGTGGAAAAAATGAAAATGGCCATGTCTCCAAGGGGTTAATGAAACTGCTAGCGTTTTGTAAAAGTTTTCTGATGCGATGTTAAATTGCAAAAAAATGTAATCAAAAATAGTGTGAACAAGCCTAGGATGGCAAATCTTACCACTATACAAAGTAGAACTCAATCTGCTATTTAGAACACATGAAGCTCTCTTTCTGAATATAGAATGTTAAGCTCATTACTGACCTCTACTGGAGAACTATCACCTAGTAATGTACTTACTTACCAATTGTCATTCTAAATGTTATGGATATAGAAATCAATGAAGAAATTAAATGAATGAAGAACGTAGCCCTGTAAAATAACATAGTGGAATTTATTGCCCAAAATCACATTGACTACAGTCCAGAATTCGTGGCATCAATGTGGAACAGAAGTGTGAGACAGTGTGCTAGGTGTATTAGCGCAGTACGCAGTAACAGGACATATGAAAAGGGTTTGTCTAAACTAGAGAAGCCCTTAAAATCTACTCATGGTATGTTAATAAAAAGTATGGATTAGATGAAAAGGATTGTGACTGATAGATCAGACTACACAGGGGTTGTTTGTAGTCTATCACCATGGAGACACATATGTATGTATAATAGCTGTAGACACAAAATATTAGGATTTTTTTAATCAAAACTATTTGCAAAGTTGCTTTATTATGTTTCCATTTTACTTCCCTGCATCTTAGATAGGGCAGCTCAGACAGAATTAGTGGAAATCTTTTTGAGAGATTTTGGTGTGGATCCAAAACATGGAAGAGTTACAAATCTTTCCATTATACTTTTTCTCTCTGTAGGTTCCACTCCTAGTTTTTGGCTTACAAATATAGATGCAAAATACTGGTGTGTGAAAGTGGCCTTAGCTGGAATCACACATGTTTTTTTAATGCAGTTTTTGGTGAAGATGCAAGTGGATTTAAATGGAAGGAAAATTATAAAGTAAAGATTAAATGTCTCCTCTTTTTTTGTATCCACTCCAGTTTTTGACTAAAAAAAACACATTAAAAATTACACCAAAAAATGCATTGAAAAAATGCATGTGTAATTCCCGCGTTAAGACCCAGATCACACACACGATTTTGACATAGTTTTTGTGGCAGTTTTTTTTAGCCAAACACAAGATTGGACAAACAAGATGCATCAGTCTTTTCTTTATACCTTTTGGATCAACTTTAGGCTTTGGCTCAAAGAACCAATGGCGAATCTTCATTAGGGTGTTTTGGTCGGCCGCCCGGGGCCCGAGGCTCCCGGGGGCCCATGGCCACCCAGAGTACAATGCAGTTTTGCGAATCGGGGCAAAAAACGCAACAAAACTGCATTGTGTATGTTCTGCAAAAGGACCTTAAGACATAAGGTCACATGACATTATCTCTGCAGTACTTGTTAGGGTAGGCGCACACGCAGTGTTTTCAGCCGTTTTTCGGGCCTAAACGTCGCGAAAAATGGATGAAAAATCAGAACTAGAACGCCTCCAAACATCTGCGCATTGATTTCAATGGGATAAACTGTGTTCTGTTCCGACGGGCCGTTTTTTTAGGCGGCCGTTTTTCAAAATGTCCGCATAAAAAAACAGCCACAAAAAAGAAGTGCATGTCACTTCTTCAGCCATTTTTTGGAGCTGTTTTCATAAACGCAGCGAAAATCGCAAGTGGCTTAAAAAACGTCTGAAAATCAGGAGCTGTTTTCCCTTAAAAACAGCTCCATATTTTGAGACTTATTTTATTTTGTGTGTGCACATACCCTTACTGTTTAGAGATCTGCTGGTCACATGACCACAGTAACTAGTACAGCAGCAAGACTCCAGACAGAAGACTGAGGTGAGCTGCTAGGTAAGTCTAAGGGGATGGATTTGTTTAAGAGGTCTGGAGTCTTAGGGGGTCTGTATTTAGGGGGTCCATTCTGGGGTCTGTATTTAGGGGGTCTGTTCTGGGGTCTGTATTTAGGGGTCTGCGGTCTGTATTAGTTTAGGGGTCTGATCTGGGCTCTGTATTACTTTAGTGGGTCAGACCTGGGGGCATTATTAGTGTAGATGGTCAGGTCTAGTGTCTGTATTTAGGTGTCTGGTCCGAGGTCTCTATTTATTTAGGGTGCTTGTTCTGGGGTCTGTATTTGGTTAGGGTGGTCTGGTCTGGGGACTGCAATAAATTAGTTGGTCTGGGGTCTGTATGTATTCTAGGATCTAGTCTGGGGTCAGAATTTATTAGTCTGAGTAAAAGGGGTTGTCTGGGCACATGGATAGGTCATCAGTATGAAAAAACGGTCCATGCCGGACAATCCCTTTAATGTATGGTCCTGGTCCTTGGAGTCTGAATTTGTGTGTTTCTATAGAGGCTGGAAATGTCTCATCAGGAGAAGTCGCCATAACGGTCTGTGTCAGATGGAGAAGAAGAGAGAACGACTCCCATCAGAAAAGACATCACTTGTGGGTCACTGAATCTATAGAACAACTGTCCCCTCTCCTGACATGTCTGTTGTAGGAAATACTTTTATTCCACATAAAGTCTTTGTGTACCCAGTACTAATAGACAAATGCGTGTTACCATTCCCATTGCCAAGAGGATGTGACAAGGGGAATCGTAACACCCATTTGTCAATGCTCGCACAGAAAGGTGATGTTCACTATAGGCACGGCAGAGCGGCGGGGGGGAGGGGGGCCCAAGTTTGTGAAACAGCCCAGGGCCAAAGTTCTACTTAATCCGACACTGCAAAGAACCAAGCTGAAAACTGCACCAAAAACTGCTTCAAAACTGCCTGTGTGATCCTGGCTTATATTTCTCCTCCCTTTTGGATTGTCATCTAGCTTTGGCTAAATAAACCTAATCAAAAATTGAATTTGTGATTCCAGAAAATTATGGGATTGTACAATGTAACTACCAATGTATCATCATTACACATTCACAGCTTAGGCTTTGTTCACATCTGCGTCGGGACTCCGTTCATGGGTTCCGTCCAAGCTTTCCATCAGGGAGACTCATGAACAGAATCCAAACTGTTTGCATCACCATTGGTTTCAATGGTGATGAATCCGATGCAAATGGTTTCCGTTTGTCACCGTTGTGTAAGGGTTCCGTCATTTTGACAGATACAATACTGTAGTCGACTGCGCTGTTCATGCCGTCAAAATGACCGAATCTTTACACAACGGTGACCAACGGAAACCATTTGAACCGTATCCGTCACCATTGAAATCAATGATGATGCAAAAAGAAACCTAGAGTTTACATTTGTTTAACTTTAGATTCCATTTATGTGTTCCCCTGACGGAAAGCTCAGACGGAACCTATGAACGGAGTCCCGACGCAAATGTGAACGAAGCTTTATATCCGTTGACACCACAAAACAATGTAATAAACAGCAGGGAATTCAACAGTTTGTCACAGACCTATCCTGGTTACCAACATTAATAAATATATAAATCTTTGGGGGCTAGATAAAGTAACAGAAGTAACATAGATAAACACTATTCTTCTCCTTATGAGGACAAACAAACCTAAGGCTCCATCATAATCTGTTTACCTTATAAGATAATGAACCATTAGGGTATGTTCACACAGAGTTTTTTGCAGGCTGAAAATTATGCCTCAAAATTCCGTCTGGAGCGCCGCAGGCAAAAACGCAGTGAAAAATGCTTTCTCTACCTCCCATTGATGTCAATGGGAGGTCAGAGACGTAAACGCCCGAGGATAGGTCGCCTCTTTTTCCCCCGAGCCGGTTTTAGCACTCGCGGGAAAAAAATGCCTCCGCCTCCTATTGAAATCCATGTGAGGCGTTTTCAGACGTTTTTTGGCACTTTTTCTGACGTAGTTTCTGGGTCAAAAAACATGTAAAAAAAACTGTGTGAACAGGGCCTCATAATTTGTTAAAAAATTAAATCGTTCAATATTTTCACTGGCAAACTGATCTGAATATGGGAATTATGAGAAGAATCATCCCTGTTTAGTCTTCCTGGGCAGCTGCCACATAGGATTTCTCCTGTGGGCAGAAAATGAGAAAACAGCTTTTCTAAAAAGGACTCTTCATAAACTCAGCATATAATGACTCGGTTACAGAATTAAGAAGGGTAAGGAGTGGAAACAAAAGCAAGAAGCCAGGAGATGACATATATCTACAAATTACTGCTGCATTTTACTAGTTTGCAATGTTTTTTTAATGGAATGTTTGGGTAACTTTTCATGCTCCAGAAACAAAATTAAAGAGGCTCTGTCACCAGATTATAAGTGCAGTATCTCCTACATAATCTGATCGACGCTGTAATGTAGATAACAGCAGTGGTTTTTATTTTGAAAAACGATCATTTTTTAGCAAGTTATGAATAATTTTAGATTTATGCTAATTAGTTTCTTAATAGACAACTGGGCGTTTTTTTTATCTTTTTACCAAGTGGGCGTTGTAAAGAGAAGTGTATGATGCTGACCAATCAGTGACCAATCAGCGTCATACACGTTGTCACATACTCCCACATTAACTTTACTAAAGTGTCTTGAGAGTGAATATCCAAAGCAGAAAATTACCACAGCACTGGACCACAAGTGGGTGCACGCCTCAATAGGACCGGATCCGCGGTCCCCAATATCAGATAGACAAAATAGACGAGGAGACAGCACTTCCAACATATGTCAGCTTTTTAATCACCCGTGCGACGTTTCAGTCCAGCAGGACCATGCTTGAGAAAGGTCCTGCTGGACTGAAACGTCGCACGGGTGAATAAAAAGCTGACATATGTTGGAAGTGCTGTCTCCTCGTCTATTTTGTCTATTTGAGAGTGAATAGACATTGCATCCAGCCAGGATACGATGTCCATTCACACTCCCGACACGGTAAAGTTTCTGTGGGACTTAATCACAGCACAGCGTGATCTCGCGAGATCACGCTGTGAATGACAGTACAGCGTGATCTCGTGAGATCACGCTGTGATGTGTGAGTAAGTCCCACAAAAACTTTAACGAAGTGTCGGGAGTGTGAATAGACATCGCATCCTGGCTGGATGCAATGTCTATTCACTCTCAAGACACTTCGGTAAAGTTAATGTGGGAGTATGTGACAGCACATCGTGATCTCGCGAGATCACGCTGTGCTGTGAAAGAAGCTGGGCTGGAACGATGAGACGTGTATGATGCTGATTGGTCACTGATTGGTCAGTGTCATACACTTGTCTTTACAACGCCCACTTGGTAAAAAGGTAAAAAAAATGCCCAGTTGTCTATTAAGAAACTAATTAGCATAAATCTAAAATTGTTCATAACTTGCTCAAAAATTATAATTTTTCAAAATAAAAAACACTGTTGTTATCTACATTACATCACCTATCAGATTAGGTAGGAGATAGGGCACTTATAATCTGGTGACACAGCCTCTTTAAGCTTAAAGGGATTTCTGAGTTATTTCAAAAATTGGCCAAGGTAGGAGGGTCTTCCCTGCTACTGTTTATTGACATAGCTGCAGCGATGATGTGCCCGTATACTGATGTAATCACTGCAGCCAAGCACTGGCTCAGCGATCCTGTGCCGTATGCCCACTGAGACCAGTGATTGGCTGCAGCGATCATGTGGGTATACAAGCACATCATTGCTATAGTTATGTTAATACACAGCGGTGGGGAGAAACGGAGCGGCGGCTCTGCAACAACAGGGATCTGTAAGGTAAGTAATGGCTCTTTATATATTTATTTTTTATCCCTCCTGCCATGGCCAATTTTTTTAATAACTCGGAAAACCCCTTTAACATTTAATATGTATAATAAGAAGCCATAAGCAAAGAATAATGGAAACCGGAAGAAAGAATAGCAGCAACTTTTGAACAATAGCTTTTCATAGCATGTCAACATTTTTCAATAGGTTTTATAAGATTTCATTTACAGAACAGCTGTCGTTCCGTATTCTGCAAAACACTTCAGGAGTTCCATTTCTACATTATCACTACAAAGAGGCAAGCACAAAATGAAATATAAAGTGGATGACAATATGCATTGAGGCACCAGATACTTATTTAGTAAAATGAATGCATTTTTAACGCAGCTATATTGAGAAGATCCAAAATAGAGAAATTTTGGGAAAAAAAGAGATACAGAACAATTTGGACAGAAACAGAACTGGACACAACTGGTCTTGGCAGATTTGTGAACACATCTACTATAAAGTATTTCAATGTCAATGACAAATTCCAGTGGCCAAACATAAAAAATGTTCAAACTCGTCCCACTTCCTGTTGTGGACCTTTGGACCTTGTCAGCAATATATTAGCCTGCCTTGTACTTGCTATATCTCTTTTCTGTTCAAGGACTGCATGTGTTTTGTAGGAAAACTGTTATCTTGAAAGATAAGGAGTGTGTGGTCATATTGGCTGCCTCTCCCTGTTTGTCAGGAAAAAAATTCTGATAAGTAAAATGTATATTTCTTTTCTTAGAGGCTCAGGCAGAGCTGTCCAGTTCCAGAATTTCTGAGGGTCATTGGCAGGCCACATGTTCAAGGTTTATAAACACTACTTATTAACCCCTTAGTGACCGCTAATACGCCTTTTCAGGGCGGTTACTAAGGGGCCTTATTCCGATGCATAAGCCTTTTAAATGGACACTAAGTTTTCAAACAACTTATTCTAATCAAAATAGTATACAGTTAGGTCCTGTAATGTCGGGGTAGGGAGACAGACAATTGAGCCCTAATCTACCCGCCACTCATTCCCTGCCTACTTGCACGGCCCGTCCTAGGGGATGGCGTACAACTGGGCGGCGGTCCCTACGCTCAATAAGTGAATGACAGAGAAACAGACGAGGGTACACAGAAGTGAAGGGAAATGGGGCAATTGCTCACGGCAACACCATGAGCAACAAAAGTAGTGAACGAGCAGAGTCAAACCAGGAGTGTACGAGGTACCAAACGCAGAGCAGGAGAGTAGTCAGTAAAGCCAGGGTCAAATAGAAGCAGAGGTCAATAGTACTAGCAGGAACAGCAGAGCAAGGAAACCAGACAGAATCACAGGCAAAGGAAAAGCAGGAAATGAAGGTATAAATAGACCGAGGGTGGGAGCTAGCTCCATCTAGCCAGGCTGTGATAGGTTCTCCCACTCCTCAGCCTACCAGCCTGAGTGGTAGCAGATCGAGTCACTCTATCAGACCTAGGAGCAGATGCAGACTGATTAACCACGGGCGTCGACACAGAAGCTGTGTCTGGCAGATCCTTTACAGTACCCCCTTTTATGAGGGGCCACTGGATCCTTCCTAGGTGGACCTGACTTATAGGGGAACCGAAGATGGAACCTCCTGAGCAATACCCCAGCGTGAACATCCCGGGCGGGTACCCAAGTCCTCTTCTCAGGCCCGTATCCTCTCCAATGGACCAGGCACTGGAGGGAGCCTTGGACCATCCTGCTGTCCACAATCTTGGCCACCTCGAATTCAACCCCTTCAGGGGTGAGAACAGGGACCAGAGGTTTCCTCGTGGTAGCCAAGGACGGGGAGCAGCGTTTCAGTAGGGAGGCATGAAACACGTAGTGTATTTAAAAACACGGGGGTAACTCCAGCCAGAAGGAAACAGGGTTAAGGACCTCAATGACCTTGTACGGCCCTATAAACCGGGGAGCAAATTTTTTGGACGGAACTTTAAGACGCACATTTTTTGAAGACAGCCACACCAGATCCTGACCACAAACAAGGGGTTAGCAGAACGTCTTCTATCTGCCTAAGTCTTTTATATGCTCTGGGACGCCTCTAGGTTCTTCTGAACCTGGGCCCAGACTGTGCACAGTACCCGATGAACTACATCTACCTCGGGATTGTTGGAACCACCAGGTGAAATGGAGGAGAACCGTGGATTAAACCCAAAATTACAGAAAAAGGGGGAGACCCCTGACGAGTTACTGACCCGGTTAGTAAGGGAAAATTCGGCGAGGAGAATGAACGAGACCCAATCATATTGACAGTCCGAGATAAAACACCTTAAATATTGTTCTAGAGACTGATTAGTCCTCTCAGTTTGGCCATTAGATTCAGGGTGGAAGGCCGAGGAGAAGGACATATCAATCTCCAACTTTTTACAGAAAGCTCTTCAAAACAATGAAACAAATTGTACCCCTCTGTCAGAAACAATATTGACAGAAACCCCATGGAGATGCAGGATGTGTTTGACAAACAAGGTAGCTAACGTCTTGGCATTGGGTAGTTTCTTGAGGGGCACAAAGTGGCACATCTTACTGAAGCGGTCTACTACAACCCACACCACCGACTTGCCTTGAGATGGAGGCAGATCGGTGATAAAAATCCATGGAGATATGGGTCCAAGGTCTCTGGGGAATGGGCAAAGAACATAGTAAGCCCGCTGGTCGGGACCTGGGAGACTTGGACCTAGCACAAATTTCACAAGCGGCGACGTAGGCCTTAACGTCTTTAGGCAACCCAGGCCACCAATAGTTTCTAGCAATGAGGTGCTTGGTACCCAGGATGCCTGGGTGGCCAGATAGTGCAGAGTCATGATTTTTCCTGAGTACCCTTAGCCGGAATTGCAGGGGAACAAGCAGCTTGTTCTCAGGAAGGTTCCCGGGAGCTGAACCTTGATCAGCCGCAATTTCGGAGACTAAGTCAAAATCAACAGAGGATATGATTATATCTGGGGGCAAAACACAAGCAGGATCTTCCTCCGACGGAGGGCTGGCCATGAAGCTACGCGACAGTGCATCAGCTTTAATATTTTTAGACCCAGCCCTATAGGTGACCACAAAGTTGAATCTAGTAAAAAACAATGCTCATCGAGCTTGTCTCTGGTTTAGCCTTCGGGCAGATTCTAGGAATACCAGATTCTTGTGGTCAGTAAGGACCGTTACCAGGTGCCTAGCCCCCTCCAAGAAGTGGCGCCACTCTTCAAATGTCCATTTAATGGCTAAGAGTTCGCGGTTGCCCACGTCATAGTTACTCTCAGTGGGCGAGAACTTCCTGGAGAAGTAGGCACAGGGACGGAGATGGGTGAGGGACCTGGTACCCTGGGACAAGACAGCACCCACTCCCACCTCGGAGGCGTCAACCTCCACGATGAATGGCTCCATTTGGTTAGGCTGAATCAGCACTGGGGCAGAGATAAAGCACTTCTTAAGGATCTCAAAAGCCTGGACCGCCTCCGGAGTCCAGTGGAGGAGATGAGCACCTTTGCGAGTAAGATCCGTAAGAGGCTTAGCGATGACCGAGAAGTTAGCACTAAATCTCCTGTAATAATTAGCAAACCCCAGGAAGCACTGTAACGCCTTCAGGGAGGCAGGTTGGACCCATTCAGCCACAGCCTGAACCTTGGCAGGGTCCATGCAGAATTCATTAGGAGTGAGGATTTGACCCAAAAATGGTATCTCCTGCACCCCAAACACACATTTTTCGGATTTAGCAAAGAGTTTGTTTTCCCGAAGGGCCTGGAGCACCTTCCTGACATGCTCAATGTGGGAGGACCAGTCCTTGGAAAACACAAGTATGTCATCAAGGTACACTACAAGAAATACCCCCAGGTAGTCTCTTAAAATCTCATTTATGAAATTCTGGAAGACCGCGGGAGCATTACACAACCCAAAGGGCATGACGAGGTATTCGAAATGACCTTCGGGCATGTTAAACGCAGTCTTCCACTCATCCCCTTCTCTGATTCGGATAAGGTTATAAGCCCCCCGAAGATCAAACTTAGAGAACCATTGGGCCCCCTGAACCTGATTGAAGAGATCAGGAATCAAAGGAAGGGGATACTGGTTCCCAGTGGCGGATCCCCATATGGGCGTTTCGGGCGGTCGCCCGGGGCCCAAGGCTTGCAGGGGGCCCATAGCTTCCCACACCGCACACAAGTGAAACAAAACTCTCCAGGGCTGCTGCTGCCGGCCGCATTCTAGTGATCATCGGTCCCACGTGCTGATGAAGAGGCGGGGGGAATGTGCAGGGGGAGTCAATTGCGGCCAGGTAACAGGGGCACAGCACATCAGCTGTAGAGAGCAGAGATTGTGATGGGCAGGTGCTGGAGTCTCCCTGACAGTCTGCTCCTCTGTGTGGCTGTGCACTGTCCCTCCTGTCTAAACCTCCAGCAGCTGCCTGATAACGACAAAACTGAAACTAGAGGGTGAAGGACCTGTGGTGACGTCACAGTCACATGATTAAGGTCCTGGAGGCTGCCAGAGACCAGCACCGCAGAGGAAGAGACTGGTAAGTAAGTGTGTGTGTGTGTGTGTGTGTGTGTGTGTGTGTTAGTTAATGTAAGTCTATATAGTGTGTGCTGTGTATATAGTGTCTATAATGTAAGTCTATGTAGTGTGTGTGTGTGTGTGTGTGTGTTTATGTGTGTGTGTGTGTGTGTGTGTGTGTGTGTGTCATAATGTAAGTCTATATAGTGTGTGCTGTGTATATAGTGTGTGCTGTGTATATAGTGTGTGCTGTGTTTATAGTGTCTATAATGTAAGTCTATATAGTGTGTGTGGTTTGAATATATAGTGTGCGGTGTTAGTGTGAATTGTATATAGGGTGTTTAATCTCACATTTTTTTGTGTGCAAAATAATTTCCCACCCATAGAGCCCTCTGCAGTAAGTCAGATGCTCAGAACCCCCCCTGCAGTATAATCTCCCCCATGGAGCCCTCAGTAGTTATTATACTGCAGGGGGGGGGGGGGGCAGAGCGTTTTATTGACTGTTCAGGGTTCTATAGGGGAATAACTCCTTCCCCCCCCCCAAGAGCCATAAGGGCAGATTTACACGAACGTGTAATACGTCCGTGCAACGCGCGTGCTTTTCACGCAAGTCGCACGGACCTATGCAAGTATATGGGGCAGTGCAGACTGTCAGTGATTTTTGCGCAGCATGAGTCCGCTGCGTAAAACTGATGACATGTCCTATATTTCTGCGTTTTTTGCGCATCACGCACCCATTGAAGTCAATGGGTGCGTGAAAATCACGCATGCCACACGGAGGCACCTCCGTGGGACGTGCGTGATTTGCTCAACAGCAGTATAACTATGATTGCAAACAGAAAAGCACCAGGTGCTACAAACATACAGAGTGTCATAATGATGGCGGCTGCGCGAAAGGCACGCATCATATGGTGATGACACACGGAGCTGTTAAGTGCCTTTTGCGCGCACAAAACGCCACATTTTTTGCGTGCGCAAAACGCACACGCTCGTGTAAATCCGCCCTAAGTGTCAGACACTTAGACCCTCCCATAGGGCACTCAGCAGTCAGTCAGATGCACTGGGGAGGGGTGTCTGACTTCTTAAAGGGTAACTAACGAAACTTTTTAAAAAAAATTACATGTCATAGTGACATGTCAAATGTTCTAATCGGTGGGGGTCCGGGCACTGAGACCCCACCAATCGCTGAAACAAAGTGGCAAAAAGCGCTCAGGTGAGTGCTTTGCCACTTTGTTTCTGATCGTCTTTCCTCTGATAGCCGAGCATGCGGTCTATGGGCACAACAGAAAGTCTATGAGTCCGTACACCGCGCCGAGAAAAGACAGTCAGAAATTAAGTGGAACAGCGCTCACCAGAGCACTCCTGCTGCTTTGTTTTAGTGATCGGTGGTGGTCTCAATGCTGGGACCCCCATCAATCAAAACTTCTGACATATCACTATCACTATGACACGCCAAATGTTTTTTAAAAGTTTAGTTACCTCTTGGGGACTGAATTTATTGGTTTGAGTTAATGTATGGGCCTGGGTCTTAATTTGCTAAGGGGTCTGGGGTATAAGACAATTTATGGTGTTTATTTCTGAATTTTTATGTTGCTATAGACGCTGAAAATGGCTACAGAATCAAGGGGAAGAGATTTCTCATCAGGAAACTCTGCAGTCATCAGGAGAAGTCGCCATAACGGTCTGTGTCAGATGGAGAAGAAAAGAGAACGACCCATCAGTGAAGACATCACCTGTGAGTCATTGCATTTATAGATCTGTCACTTCTCCTGACATGTCAGTTATCGGAAATCCTTGTATTCCACATAAAGTCTTTGTGTACCCAGGGCTAATAGACAAATGTGTTACCATTCCCCTTGTCAGGAGGATGTGTCCCTACACAGTGTGATACTGTCAGCGATGGTTGGAGACTGTCAGTGTGTAGGGGCACAGCCCTTTGACAAGGGGAATCGTAGCACTCATTTGTCAATGCTCACACAGAAAGGTGGTGTTTAATATAGACATGATGTGGCAGGGCGGTGGTGGAGAAGGGGGCCCAAGCTTGTGGAACAGCCCAGGGCCCATGGTTTACTTAATCCGCCACTGCTGGTTCCTTACAGTGACCTTATTTAAGTTTCGGTAATCGATGCACGGCCTAAGACCACCATCCTTCTTCCCTACGAAGAAGAAGCCAGCACCTACCGGAGAAGTAGAAGGGCGAATGCAACTATTGACCAGGCTTCCCTGGATATATTCTCTCATGGCCTCACGTTCGGGACAAGAGAGATTAAAAATCCTACCCTTAGGGAGCTTAGCTCCTGGTACCAAATCGATTGCACAATCGTATTCTCTATGAGGAGGTAACACTTCGGAGGCCTTTTTAGAAAAAACATCAGCGAAGTCTTGAATAAACTCAGGTAGAGTGTTCACCTCCTCAGGGAGAGAAATAAAATTAAACGAAAAATAGGACGTCATGCATTCATTACCCAATTTGGTAAGATCCCCAGTATTCCAGTTAAACGTGGGATTATACATCTGCAACCAGGGAAGGCCTAAAACCAAATCGGACGATAATCCCTGCATCACCAGTACAAAGCACTGCTCCAAATGAATGGAGCCAACAATGAGTTCAAAAACAGGGGTATGCTGCGTAAAATAACCATTAGCAAGTGGAGTGGGGTCAATACCCATTACCGGGACAGGTTTAGGCAAATTAATAAATGGCATAGATGGAGACATAGCAAATTCCACAGACATAATATTAGCAGAAGACCCTGAATCCACGAAGGCACTGCCGGTGGCAGACCTACCCTCAAAAGAGACCTGAAAGGGAAGCAAGATCTTATTAGGTTTCATATTTACGGGAAATACCTGTGTGCCCAAGCGACCTCCCCGATGGTCACTTAGGTGCGGAAGTTTTCCGGCTGCTTATTCTTACGCTTTGGACAGTTGTTCACTTGATGCTTGTCATCCACACAGTAGAAGCAGAGACCATTCTTCCTGCGGAGCTCTCTACGTTGTTGGGGAGACACAGAGGCCCCGAGTTGCATTGGTTCATTCGAGATTCCCGTGGAAGAACGAAGCAACGGAACCTCGGGAGCCATCATGGGGGAGCCAGAGGAGAAGGCACAAAAACGTTCAAGTCGTCGTTCCCTGAGATGTCGGTCAAGACGTACCGCTAAAGCCATAACCTGATCTAGAGAGTCAGAAGCGGGATAGCTAACTAATAGGTCTTTCAGGGCGTTCGACAGACCCAATCTAAACTGGCACCTCAAGGCAGGGTCATTCCACCGAGAAGCTACGCACCACTTCCTAAAGTCAGAACAGTACTCCTCAACGGGTCTCTTACCCTGACGTAAGGTCACCAGCTGACTCTCGGCAAAGGCAGTCTTGTCAGTCTCGTCATAGATGAGCCCGAGAGCAGAAAAAAAAAAGGTTAACAGAGGAAAGTTCAGGGGCGTCAGGAGCCAAGGAGAAGGCCCATTTTTGGGGGGCCATCCTGGAGCCGGGACATAATTATACCCACTCGTTGGCTCTCAGAACCTGAGGAGTGGGGTCTTAATCGGAAATAGAGCATACAGCTCTCCCGAAAGGAGAAAAAAGTCTCCCGGTCCTTTGAGAACCGGTCAGGCAACTTGAGGTGGGGTTCAAGAGGTGAGGTGGAGGGCACTACCTGGTTAGCGTCACGCTGGTTGCACCTCTGAGCCAGGGTTTGGACCTGTAGGGAGAGACCCTGCATTTGCGGATCCAGGGTCTCAATGGGGTCCATAGTTGTGTAGGAACAAGGGTAGAAAAGGTATATGGGCCTGTGATTATGTAATGTCGGGGTAGGGAGACAGACAGGTGAGTCCTAATCTACCCGCCACTCAGTCCCTGCCTACTTGCACGGCCCGTCCTAGGTGACGGCGTACAACTGGGCGACGGTCCCTACGCTCAATAAGTGCACGACAGACAAACAGACAAGGGTACACAGAAGCTAAGGGAAATGGGGCAGTTTCCCACGGAAACACCGTGAGCAACAAGAGTAGTGAACGAGCCGAGTCAAACCAGGAGTGTACGAGGTACCAAACGCAGAGCAGGAGCGTAGTCAGTAAAGCCAGGGTCAATTTGAAGCAGAGGTCAGTAGTACTAGCAGGAACAGCAGAGCCAGGAAACCAGACAGAATCACAGGCAAAGGAAGAGCAGGAAATGAAGGAATAAATAGACCGAGGCCTGGAGCTAGCTCCGTCTGGCCAGCCTGTGATAGGTTCTCCCACTCCTCAGCCTACCAGCCTGAGTGGTAGCAGATCGAGTCACTCTATCAGACCTAGGAGCAGATGCAGACTGATTAACCACGGGCGTCGACACAGAAGCTGTGTCTGGAAGATCCTTTACAGGTCCAGAATTATTTGGACAGTGACACAAGTTTTGACTTTTTAGCTGTTTACCAAGACATATTGAATATACAGTTATATAATCAATATGCGCTTAAAGTGCAGACTCTCAGCTTTATTTTGAGGGTATATATAACCAAAAAGGGATATAGTAATGATCCCCCGCCGATTGTAGATAATTTATATATCAAACCAATATAGTACTATAAGGGGGGCAGATCAGAAAACACTAAATGTTTTGCCTGCATCAAAACTAGATCTAGACCAAAAAGGAACAAGGATGCAATGACGCATGAGAATTTATCAAGATATGAAAAAAATATATATTTTTTTGTTGAACATATTAAAATAGAACATGTAAAAAGGTCCACAGACAAAGGCAAGTGCGCCGAAACGCGCGTCGGGGTGGACGTCTATCACGGGGTGGTCGTCTTTCTCCTAGCAGCTTATGGGTTAGTATGGTGATATTCTATTCCCTATTTTTTTTACACAGACTAATGCTGTACATGTATTAGATATTACTTTGCACTTTGGGCTTTGTTTTACGATTTATTCTGTCTATAGATGATACACCCGATTGTCTGACCCCTTTATACATGCTATGTACCATTCTCTAGCAAGAGTTTATGTGATGTCCGTCTTTCTGTTAGTGTGTCTGTGGACCATTTTACATGTTCTGTTTTAATATGTTCAACAATAAAATATATATTTTTTATATCTTGATAAATTCTCATGCGTCATTGCATCCTTGTTCTTTTTTGGTCTATTTATTTTGAGGGTATTCACATTCTACAGTGGTGAATGATCGCAGAATCCTTTCCATGGTGAAGGAAAAACCCCTCCACAACATCTACCCAAGTGAAGAACACTCTCCTGGAAGTAGGTGTATCAGTATTTAAGTCTACCATAAAGAGAAGACTTCATGAAAGAAAATATACAGGGTTCACCACAAGGCGCAAACCATTAATCAGCCTAAAAATAGAAAGGCCAGATTAGTATTTGCCAAACAACATCTAAAGAAGCCAGCCCAGTTCTGGAACAGCATTCTTTGGACAGATGACACTAAGATCATCAACCTGTACCAGAATGATGGAGGAAGAAAGTATGGAGAATGTTTGGAACGGCTCATGATCCAAAGCACACCACATCCTCTGTAAAACATGGTGGAGGCAGTATGATGGCATGGGCATTCATGGCTGCCAAAGGCACCGGGTCACTAATGATTATTGATGATGTGACTGAAGACAGAAGCAGCCGGATGAAGTCTGAAGTGTTCAGGGATATACATTCTGCTCAGATTCAACCAAATGCAGCAAGGTGGATTGGACGTTGCTTCACAGTACAGAAGGACAATGACAAGGATGTGTAATATTCTGCAATGGCCAAGTCAATCACCAGATCCCAACCTGATCGATCATGCATTTCACTTACTTAAGACAAAACTTACGGCAGACAGACCCACAAACAAGCGACAACTGAAGACAGCTGCAGTAAAGCCCTGGCAAAGCATGACAAAGGAGGAAACCCAGCGTTTGGTGATGTCTATGGGTTCCAGACTTCAGGCAGTCATTGCCTGCAAAGGATTCTCTACAAAGTATTAAAATATATTTTATTTATGGTAATGTTAATTTCTCCAATTACTTTTGAGCCCCTGAAATGAGGCTGTGTAGAAAAATGGTTGCAATTCCTAAACGTTTCACAGGAACTTTTTGTTCAACCCCTTAAATTAAACCTGAAAGTCTACACTTCAATTGCATCTCAGTTGTTTCATTTCAAATCCAATGTGGTGGCATGCAGATCCCAAATCATGAAGATTGTGTCACTGTCCAAATAATTCTGGACCTAACTGTACCTGATATAGATCAACTTTATAATTTGCTTAATGTTAAAATTTTGTTGTTTTATCCATGCAAATTCTGTGTGAAGTTACTGCCACTAGCTGTCTCCCTTCCTGTAATCTGCCCGTCCAACCCCTGTCGTCAAGTAAATCTGTCCCTGGTTAGAGCAGAATTGACGGGCTGCAGAAGGTGTCTTTATTGCCTACCTACAGAAGTCCATGAAGAGGGGAGGGGGAGCAGGAGGAGGAAACAGAGAGAGAGTGAGACAGACACTCTGCATACAAGTCTATGGAGAGTGGAGGGGGAGCGAGAGAATGAAGCAGGAGCAGACTACAAAAGACAGACATGCTGGTAAGATTTCAATGTCATCCCAGTGATGGATTATCAGCTACAGGGCTCATTACTGCTATATAATTTCATCCATGCTGCTGTAGCTTCTTGACAGGTAAAGATAGGAGAGCAGGATTCTCCTCTTCTCTGTGCAGTGTAAAGAAGACATAAAAGCAGTTACATATCTCCCTACCGCCCCGGATCCATCAGGACAGAACTGGATTCCGGGCGGTGTAGCGTTGGTCCTGGACTGCTGGTGTCATGTTTCAGTTTCAACTGTATCTGCATCCTGAGATCGCAGATACAGTTGAATCCAAGGGTGGAGCAAGGAACTGACAGCTCCCTGCTCCACCATTCACTATGTAAAGTTAGCCGTGAGCGACTTGGCGGAGACATGCCATCACACCTGCCTGTGCCTGGCCGCACACAATGCGTATTACGTGCGGTTTTGCCGTGCGTATTTGTGTGCGTCACATCTGCAGAGTAATGCAGTATCAGCAAAGTAAATGGGATTTCAAGAAATCTCATCTACACGGTGCAGATTTTTCCTACACGTAAATTGACCTGCGGTGCGTATTTTAAAATCTGGAGCATGTCAATTTATCCTGCGTTTCCGCTTGCGAATTATATCTGACTAGTTTTACAGAAAAACGCACCAAAATACGCAGCATAAAACCGCACCAATTTCTGCATTAAAATGTAAATACCGCACCTATAAACGCATCAAAAAACTTTTGGTTGTGGAATTACGTGCGTATATCTGCAGTTTTGGTGCAGATTTTGCTCATCAAATTACTCAACGTGGCATTCAGCCTAAGGCTATGTTCACATGCTTAGCAAAAAACGCTGTTTTTCCTATTGAAATCAATGGGCAGATGTTTGGAGGCGCTCTGCTTCTGGTTTTTCGGCCGTTTACGGCCCGGAAAACGACCGAAAATATGCCGTGTGAACATAACCTTAGGGTATGAGTACACACAAAATCAAAAACGTCTGAAAATACAAAGATGTTTTCAAGGAAAAACAGCTCCTGATTTTCAGACGTTTTTTTAAGCCATTCAGGATATTCGCAGCTTTTTTTATGGCGCTTTTTGGAGCTGTTTTTCTATAGAGTCGATGAAAAACGGCTCCAAAAATGTCCCAAAAAGTGACACACACTTTTTTTCCGTGGGAGTCTTTTTACGTGTCGTTTTTGGAAAACGAGGCGTAAAAAAACGCCCCATCGAAACAGAACGCCGTATGTCCCATTGAAATCAATGGGCAGATGTTTGTAGGCGTTCTGTTTCCATTTTTTCAGGCGTTTTTCGAGGTGTAAACGTCCCGAAATACGTCTGAAAACACTACGTGTGTACATTCCCTTAGACTGCTGATCCTGTCCACTGCCAAAACGCCTATAATGAACATTCAAGAATCAAAACTCAGCAGGTGGTTTTAATTTTATGACTGATCGGTGTGTGTATATATATTTATATAGATATATATAAAATATATTTATATATATTTATATATATATATATATATAAAAATATATATATATATTTTTTATTACACATTTATTAAGACCAAAAAATTCTTAACTTGCACCAACTACAGACATTCAGAATCAAAGATCCATTGAATACAGACATAAATGTAAATGTAAAGAATACACAATTGCACCCGGTTTAACCCCTACCCGCACAACGACACAACTGTACATCCTGACGGGTTACTTTCCACACCAGGACGTACAGTTACTGAGACGTTCCCCATGAGCACTGTCCTAACAGTGTCCGGGAACAGGGATATCAGCCATGCCCGACAGCTGACACTCCCGGTTGCTGGCCAGCGATGAAACGCCGGCGATTTAGGCAATTAACCCCTTAAATGTGGTGATCGATAGCGATCGCCGCATTTAAGGGGTTAGTAGCAGATCAGCACCCCCCATGATGCGATCGTGGGGGGTGTCTATGTTTGGCATGGCAACCTGAGGTCTGTCAATGGCTTCCGTGTCCGCCATGTACGGAAGCCTATGAGGACCTGCCTCCGGCAGGTCCTCATAGGCTTCCTGTCAATGTCACACTGACAGCTGTAATACATTACACTACGTAATGTATTTCTGCAGAGATCAGTGCTGGAGATCTTCAAGTTTTTTTTTAAAAAAAAGTTAAGAAAAATGTTGTATAACAGTTTAAAAATAAAAGTTACAAGTTTAAAAAACAAAAACTGCTTATTTTCCTATAATAAGCCTTTTATTATAGGAAAAAAATGAAACCGTTAAAAAAAAGTACACATACAGTATTTAGTATCACTGCGTTCGTAACGACCCATACTATAAAACGATAATGTTATTTTTCCAGCACGGTGAAAAACAAAAAAAAACAACAACAATGCCAGAATCGCTATTTTTTGGTCACCACCCCTTCCAAAATATAGAATAAAAAGTGATCAAAAATCGCATGTACCCCAAAATAGCACCATTAAAAATACAACCTGTCCTGCAAAAGTCCTTACACAGCTTTTTTGACTGAAAAATAAAAAAGTTATAGCTCTCAGAATATGGTGACACAAAAAATATATTATTTTTTTTTCAAAAAATTGATTTTATTGTGCAAACACTGCAAAACATAAAAAAAACTATATAGAATCGTGTTGACCCGCAGAATAAAGTAAAATTGTCATTTATAGCCCAGGGTAAAAACTGTAAAAATAAAAAAGAATAAAATACATTGTCAGAATTTATGGTTTTTGGTCACCTTGCTTGCCAAAAAATGGAATAAAAAGTGATCAAAAATTCTCATGTTCCCCAAAATGGCACCAATGAAAACAACAGATTGTCCCGCAACAAATAAGCCCTCATGCAGCTCTGGTGGAGAAAAAATAAAGAAGTTCTGGCTCTCAGAATATGGCGATGCAAAATGTGCAGAGTGTTCCAAAAGCGGATAAGATCGAGCACCATTTATCAGTGCGACACCGGTCACACATCTATGAATTATTATTTATTTACCGCATTTATGCTACGGAAAGTGTGCAGAATTGCTGCGTTCTTCAGAGGAGATGTCTCCATGTCATAACATTGGGAAAAACGCAGCAAATTCCACACCATTTTCTGCCGTAAAGACCGCAGGAAATGGTGCGTTTTTGCCGCAGCGGAAAGCCTTTGACTTTCAACGGAATTGCTGCAAAAAATTTCTGCAGCAATTCAGTTGTGTGTGGACAAGCCCGTACTCAGCACAGCTTACATATGCCCCCACATTATAAACTGAAATACCAGTAAAACCCCAAACAGAACTACTACCAAACTAAATCTGCGCTCCTAAAGCCAAGTGCCGCTCCCTCCCATCTGAACACTACAGCGTTCCCAAACAGCAGTTAACATCCACATATATATATATATATGGGTATTTTTCTTCAGTGGCACAAACTGGGAGCAACATATTGTGCACTAAAATGGCATAACAGTGGAAAATTTTAATTTTCACTTTGCATCATCCACTGCGCATTAACCCCTTTGCGCACCATTACGAAATACCAGGTCGTGGTGCGCGGGGTGATGTATGTAGCGGGCTCAGGCACTGTGCTCGGTACTAACAGACAGGAAAAGCGATTGCGCTGTTACGGAAGCCAGTAAATATGACAATATACGGCAATACATTTGTATTGCAATGTATTGTACTAACAATCGCTGGTTCAAATCCCCTGGGGAGACTAATAAAATGTGTAAAAAAGTTAGTTATTAGAAGTGAAAAAAATATATATACTAGTATATTAAAAATTAAAAATAAAAATTGTCATATTTTTCCTCTAAAGTTAAAGTAAAAAAAATTAAACAAACAAAATTGGTATCGCTGCGTCTGCAAAAGTCCGAACTATTACAATATACCAATATTTAACTCGCACGGTGAACGCCGTAAAAAAAATTAAACCGCCAAGATCGCTGTTTTTTTGGTCACTTTAGCTCTAAAAATTTTTTTAAAAAAGTGATCAAAAAGTTGTATGTATCAAAAAATGGTACCTACAGCTCATCTCGCAAAAAATAAGTCTCCACACCGCTCAGTCGACCAAAAAATAGTTATGGCTTCTTTTTTAACAAAATGGGTTCACTTCTTGGGGGGCTTCCACTGTACTCTGGTACTCTGGGTTTTGCAAATGCGACATGGCGTCCAAAAACAAATCCAGCAAAATGTGCATGCCAAATAGCGCCTGCATTTCTGAGCCCCACATGTGGGGTATTGCCGTATTCAGGAGAAATTACTTTACAAATGTTGGGCGGCTTTTTCTCCTTTATCCCTTGTGAAAATGAAAAAATTCAACATTTTAGTGGGACAAATGTTGATATTTATTTTCACAGCCTAATTCTATTCAATTCTGCAAAAGTCCTATTGGGTCTAAATGCTCACTATACCCCTAGAGAGATTCCTTAAGAGGTGTAGATTCCCAAATGGGTTCACTTTTGGGGTGTTTCCACTGTTTTGGTCCCTATGGGGCTTTACAAACGCGACATGGCATCCAAAAACTATTCCAATGGTGCTCCTTCCCTTCTGAGCTCTGCTGTGGGTCCAAACAGCAATTTATTACTACATATGGGGTATTGCTGTAATCGGGAGAAATTGCTTTACAAATCTTGGGGTGCTTTTTCTCCTTTATTCCTTGTAAAAATTAAAAATATCTATGTATTTTTCAGGAAAAAAAAAGTAGATTTTCCTTTTCACAGACTAATTCCAATAACTTCAGCAAAAAAACTGGGGTCAAAATGCTAACTATACCCCTAGATAAATTCTTTGAGGGGTGTAGTTTCAAAAAAATGTGGTCTCTTTGGGGGGGTTCCCACTGTTCTTGTGAAACACCTAAAGCATTAAGAAACTTTGTAAATGCTGTTTTGAATACTTTGAGGTGCAGTTTTTAAAATATGGTGATTCATGCAGAGTTTCTGATATGTAAGGCCCTCAAAGCCACTTCAGAACTGAACTGGTCCATAAAAAAAATAGGTTTTGTACATTTTCTTGACAATGTGAGAAATTGTTGCTAAACTTATAAGCCTTGTAACGTCCTAGAAAAATAAAAGGGAATTTAAAAAATAATGCAAACATAAAGTAGACTTATGGAAAATGTTAACTAGTAACTATCTTGTGTAGTATTACGATCTGTCTTACAAGCAGATACATTTAAATTTAGGGAAATGCACATTTTTGCAAATGTTCTCAAAATTTTTGTGTTATTCACAAATAAATACTGAATTTATCGCCAACATTTTTCCCACTAACATAAAGTACAATGTGTCACAAGAAAACAATCTCAGAATCACTTGGATAGGTAAAGCCATTCCAGAGTTATTACCACTTAGGCTGGGTTCACACGACCTATTTTCAGACGTAAACGAGGCGTATTATGCCTCGTTTTACGTCTGAAAATAGGGCTACAATACGTCGGCAAACATCTGCCCATTCATTTGAATGGGTTTGCCGACGTACTGTGCAGACAACCTGTAATTTACGCGTCGTCGTTTGACAGCTGTCAAACGACGACGCGTAAATGGACTGCCTCGGCAAAGAAGTGCAGGGCACTTCTTTGCCACGTAATTTGAGCTGTTCTTCATTGAACTCAATGAAGCACAGCTCAAGATTTACGAGCATCTCAGAGCATCTCAGACGCCTCGTAAATTACGAGGTGGAGCATTTACGTGTGAAACGAGGCAGCTGTAAACAGTCTGTCTTTTCACACGTAAATGCCTCTCATCGTGTGAACATACCCTTAAAGTAATACATGGCAGATTTGAAAAAATCGGCTGTGTCCACAAAGACAAAACAGGCTGTGTCCTGAAGGGGTTAATAAAGGTAACCATGATTATATCACATTTGTCATTTGTGCTATTTGTTAGTGCTATGTGATCTGTGAACTCACACATACATTCACACACACAACCACACACACACTTAGGGCAGATACAGACGAATGTTGCGTTTTTGCGCGCGCAAACAACGCTGCGTTTTGCGCGCGCAAAAAACATTTGACAGCTGCGTGTGTCATCCGTGTCTGATGCGCGGCTGCGTGATTTTCGCGCAGCCGCCAACATAGAGATGAGGCTAGTCGACGACCGTCACTGTCCAAGGTGCTGAAAGAGCTAACTCTTTCAGCACCCTCGACAGTGAATGCCGAACACAATATCGCAAAACCTGTAGAAAAAAAAGAAAAAGTTCGTACTTACCGAGAACTTCCCGGCCGTTGCCTTGGTGACGCGTCATTGGTGACGCGTCCTTGGTGACGCGCCTCTCTTGACATCGGGCTCCACCTCCCTGGATGACGCGCCAGTCCATGTGACCGCTGCAGCCTGTGCTTGGCCTGTGATTGGCTGGAGCTGTCACTTGGACTTAATTGTCATCCCGGGAGGTCAGACTGGAGGAAGAAGCCGGGAGCTATCGGTAAGTCAGAACTTCGTTTTTTTCTACAGGTTCATGTATATTGGGATCGGAAGTCACGGTCCATGGTGCTGAAACAGTTTAACTCTTTCAGCACCATGGACAGTGACTATCTCCTGACGTCGCGTACCGATAATTTTTTTGCCGGGTTCGGCCAAAACGAGTTTGGCCGAACCCGGTGAAGTTCGGTTCGCTTGTCCGGCTTCGCTCATCGCAAAGACACTCCGTTTGGATGTTCGGAAACAGAAAAGCACGTGGTGCTTTTCTGTTTCCATTCATCCTTTTCACTGCTGTTACGCGAATCACGCTCGTCCCACGGAAGTGCTTCCGTGTGGTGCGCGTGATTTTCACGCACCCATTGACTTCAATGGGTGCGTGATGCGCGAAATACGCAGAGTTATTGAACCTGTCGCGCTTTTTGCGCAGCAGACAAACGCTGCGCAAAAAGCACGGACTGTCTGTACTGCCCCATGGACTTGTATTGGTCCATGCGTGCCGCGTGAAAACCACGCGGCCCGCACGGACCGAATACACGCTCGTGTGAATCCCTCCTAAGGGTAATGCCACACAATGCGGTCACGGTGCGTTTATGTTGCGTTTTTAAACTGCAGCAAGTCATTTTTCAATAGAAGTCAATGGTGAAATTTGTGTTATGGACAGACTGCTGCTATTATATTACAATGTGTTTTTTTTGTGCAGTTAACTGCATCTTCATAATGTCCGACCGCATGCAGTTAATGACCGCGCTGCCAAAGTTGTTGCTGAACTGCTTGCGTTTTTGCTAAGGGTATGTTCACACGACCAAGTTTCAGACGTAATTCGGGCGTTTTTCCCCCTCCGAATTACGCCTGAAAAAACGGCTCCTTTACGCCGACAAACATCTGCCCATTACTTTCATTGGGTTTTACGACGTACTGTGCCGACGACCTGTCATTTTACGCGTTGCTGTCAAAAGACGGCGCGTAAAAAAGACGGCTCGTCAAAAGAAGTGCAGGACACTTCTTGGGACGTAATTGGAGCCGTTTTTCATTGACTCCATTGAAAAACAGCTCCAATTACGTCCGTAATGGATGCCGCGAAAGACGCGAGTACGAGCAAATACGTTTGAAATTCAGGAGCTGTTTTCTCCTGAAAACAGCTCCGTAATTTCAGACGTATTTGCCGTTGTCGTGTGCACATACCCTAACAGTTCTGCAATGCATTGTAATGACCTATATACAGGAAGCACCTAACAAACTACAACACGGGTGAAAACTATGTCCATAAACTATGTGCGCTAAAAAACGTAACAGAACTGCAGCATTATAGAGACAAAAAAACGCAACAAAACCGCGTCAACGACGCACCGTGTGGCCTTACCCTTATACGAACACTTGCCCTCCCCGAGTATCCACTGAAAGCCTTTGGCCGTACTCAGCATCACTTAGTGTGGTGGCCGGGTTATCTAGCCATGATGACCAAACTTTGTCAAATTTAACGGGCATTTACACTTAGTTAAAGGGGTTATACACGAATTCACTACATTAATCAGTTAACAGACTCTAGGCCAGGATTACAATTTTGCAGACACAGAACAACAGGAACTAGAAAAATGACCTCTTATATGAGCCAGAGATGAAAGTGTCAAGGACATTAAAAAAACAACACACCTGAGGAGAGAAGACTCTAGGAAAGTAAAAGTAAGTATTCATAAATAATAGGACTGCCAGAAGAAGGGTACCTGCTCCTAGGACCACACTGCACGAGGTTTGACAATTAAAGCAAGCATCATTGTCAGAAATACGTAGCGTTTTCAGTCTGACTGGGGTGTAATAGACTCTATGGATACATTTATATTGGCTTAGCATATCTCTAGCACGTCCTCCCAGTCAGCGGCGCAGAGTTCCGGGACGTCTGCAGACAACTTTTGTAAATTCTCATCAAAGGATTTGTTAGCATTATATTGTATGAGAGTATAGAGGCTAGTGAGGGGTTTAATTTAGAGTAAGCTAGGGATATTTGCAAGGAACCAAACTCCGCCAAGAGGGCATGTCGGAATTGTAGGTGTTTATAGAAACAAGTAGCCGGTAAATGGTAGGTGCTTTGTGTGATGATTTTATTCACTTGTTTGCAATGGGTGTGGCTAAAACACCTGAACTAAACAATAAGGAGGGTGGAAAATTACTTTTAGTCATATAATATATGCTCCTTATCTTATGGGACCTTTGACAGAAACTCATTTTAACGCCCTAGAAAGCCACATACCACACTATACTATAGCGTTATCATTTAAAGTATAGAAAATGCAAACATGGTACTAGAAGAGGTCACTTTTATTTTAGGAAAACTGACTGGTGCTCTGTCAAAGCTAAACTAATAGCAACATTCCCTAAAGTTCCAAATGGGGAGTATAGAAAAATGAGTGCACCATTATTGGCAGCACGAAAAAAGGCCAGGATTATCCCTCCCCCCCCCTCTCATGACTAAACAGGAAATAAGTCCCTTCAAGGGGGTTGTCTAGTGAGTACAAAAGGGGCTGTCTAGTAGGTACCAGCTAATTCTTCATATAGCTATAAGTATGAATTAATTTTCAAATATGATTGGGCATTGTGACTATAAATGCATTGTCCCTATCCAATGAGGCCAGTGCGATTTGTGTAGCTAGAAGATTCTAGAGCCACATCTCATATACTCATTACTATTGTGGCATATAACTAAAAAGGCAATACTCTCTAATACTTCGCTTATATTATAATGCAATATACCACATATGATATAATAGATAATATAATATAAAATGCACCATAACTTCAAGCTTGCACACTAACATTCTAAAGTCACCAGATAATACGAACAGAAAAATAAAATAATATACCACAGATATGAATGAATGGAGACTTTTTAATTGTTTCAGCTCGGATCTGTACTATTCATCTCACCATGAATGACTAGGCTTTGTTTTGTGTTTGCAGCTGAGCATGACAGGATATATTTCCTCCTTTTTGTATAATTATCCATAAACAATAAAGGACATTCGTTTGTCAGGGCCTATCGGAAGCCTTGACTTGATTAAACATTCCATCAGGCCTCTTCTGCGTGCTTGTGTGTCCTTGGCGAGAAGCAGCAGTTCCACATTCCCAAATGAAGCATGGCTCGCTTTTTATTAGACTATTAATGAAGCAAACAAAGGCGAAGGTTTCATAACTTCCGTTCCTGCTTATGAAGAATGAGAACACAGAAAGGCACGGATTATTATTATCATTCAAAGGGCAAGACATTGTGTGTGTGAATTCCCCCTTTATTCTAAGGTCTAATACAACATGAAGTGCAGCTGGGCCTTAAGTAAAGGAATAATATAACAAAATGTTTGAAATTTGCAATAAATTAAATTATAATCCTCAAATGGGATGGAGATACTTCAGTCAGTGCATATATTAATATTATACCGAAAAATATACATAATGAAGTAAGAAATACATAGAATTATGAGACATACATAAAATGGCCTCATTTTATATGTAGTAAGGCTATGTTGACACTGTCGTGATTTGCACTAGGCAAAATTGCTGTGGATTTTTAGGATAATCTGCAGCTGAAACTTGGGCAATCTGAACCATGAGCAGGCTGCGGATTATTAAAATCATTATTCCCCACTGATTTTTTTCGGAGCATTTTAATGCGGCATAAAATATCATATTCACACAGAATTATTGTGGATTTTGGCCAGCTTTAGGCGTAGAATCTAAATATAACAAATAAAAAAATGTAACATAATAATTCTAATTTACCAGCGCTCCATGAGTTACAGCCGTGAGATCTCGCTATAACTAGCAATATCTCATAGGTTCAGACTATGCCACAGGGGGTTTGTAGGAATGTGACATCGGCGGCACTGGGCATGATGGGAGCCATCAGAGATATTGCGCGCAACAACTCAGGAGGGGAGAGGCGCAGTTTTGTATAATAGGCACTCTTCTTTTTTTATTAATTATATTTAGAATTTTACTTTTTTGTGAAGGCTAACTCTTTATTAATTAAAAACAGGGGGCTTCTCCTGGTGATAGGTCCCCTTTAAGTGTTCCTGCTACAGTTAATATATTTTACTCCTGACTGACCTGGCTCATTGGACTTCTCTTTTGCATCTCCCACTGTACTGCATACCTGGCCCTGCTACATCATTTCTACTGTACCATCGCTTGTCTGACTACCCTCCTGACTACTTCCGCAGTACTGCATACTGGCTATTTTTTGACTACTGTTTCCCAACCCTTGGCTACCAGACCATGCATCTGTATCTGTCTCACTACCATTGCCAACTCCTGTACTGCCTGACCTTGCTTAAGATTCATCCTCCATGTTATACCATCTACGTTCATATAGATATTTGTTTGCTGTTGTCCATAACAACCATATCTCCTATCACTCCTAGATTGGTCTGATTTCCCACGAGCTAACATTATCCAAATAATGAAACAACAAACTATTTAGAGGCACCTATGTCCTGGAGCCAGTCAAGCACCTAAACCCCTGACCAAAGTTGTGGGATAGGGTTGTGTTATAGGTAGAAATTGTGCCATCTGATTGGTATCACAGGAATCAAATCATTAAAAAAATGGAGAATGTTTGAGCTATTTTATAGGGAGGCAATTAACCTATCAGTATGTTTTTTGGGGTTTGAGTAGAAACTACAATATCCGGAGTAAACCCACACAAACACTGGGAGAACCCATGACCAGAATCAATCCAGGATCCCAGTAATGCAAGACAACAGTGCTGGCCAATGGGCCAACCTGCTGCCCTTAGTAAAAGGTAGATGGGGGAACACAGGTTGTCATATGTATCCCAGATAATTATCCCAGAGCAAAAAATTCTGCTGATCACAATATACTCTCAACTAGATTTTTATTCAAAAACTACAGGGCAACTATCAGGGCAGTATGGCTGGTACTCCCTTCAGGGGTCCAGCCACAATCATAAGGGCTACATCCACCACCGCTGCCTACTGCTGCCCACCACCGCTGCTTTCTAAATAAAATTATTCCCAATGGTAGTTAGTCTGGAGAAAGGAACAGGCCCCATCTTATTGCAGGGCTGGTTCCCTTCTCCAAAGTTTGGTTTTGAATCTGAATTTTTTTTGTTGGGTCTGGTCTTGAGTCTAAATTAATCCAGGGGTCTGGTCTGGGGTCTGATTGGAGGTGCAACTTAATTTGAGGGTCTGGTGAGGGATATAAAATTATTTAGGGGTCTGAATTAATCTAGTGGTCTGGGTCTGATTTAATTTAGTTGTCTGGTCGGTGGTCTGGATTTATTTAAGGGTCTGGCTGGGTGTCTGAATTAATTTAAAGGGGTTACCACACCAACTTATCCACAGGACAGGTGATTAGTGTTTCAGTGCTGGGAGTCCCATCAATCAAGAGAACGGGGTCCCGAGTCCCCTGTTTGACCTGAGTGGTGGTCACGCATGTACACTTCCCCTCCATTCCTTCTCTACGGTACTACCGAAGATAGCCGAGTAAGACACCACTTGAGACACACGGTGATCAAACACGTATTACCTATCCTGTGGATAGGTGCTACGTTTTTATGGTGGGATAAGGGGTTGGCTCAGGACAGACGTTTATAGCATACCCCCATCTGTACTTCCACTTATATGGGAGTTACGTAAATATTATAGCTCATTGAGCTTGGCTGTTTCCAGAATCCTCATCACCTTCAATGCCCGGTTGAGGTGGCCATCGGCCGCCTGATAAGGCAGGTATTGGGTGGAGGAACCCGCGTTCTATTACACATTTATCGCACATCCTGTGAAACTACCCCTTTAAGGGCTTGGTCAGGGGTCTGAATTAATTTAAGGATCTGGTCAGGGGGGACTGAATTAATTTAGGGGTCTGATCGGGGATCTGAATTAATGCAAGGGGTCTGGTTGAAGGTCTGAATTCATTTTGTCATCTGGTTTTGTGTCTACGCAGGTGATGTGGGTGCTGTGTGTGAGGAGGAGGTGGAAACTTCATGCAGATGTTCCACGGTGATGGAATAAAGCCCGCAGAAGCCAGAAGCAGCAACCAGCTCAACTTGGTGAGTGACTCTGATGTGTAAAAACAGCAGCTTTAGTGAAATATTTTTTTTATGTTGCCCCCCCTCAAAGCTACTGTCTCCCCCTGCCCCTCCACAGAGCCACTGTCAAGGTGTGCCTCCCTACTGGCCCCACTCCCGCCTCTGCATCTTTTAGCCTTCTTCCCCCACACACACGGAGCCCTGCCCCCTAGTCACTCCTCATGTTTACTGACAGAGCCCAAGCCCACCTACTGTCTCTGCCCTGCCCCTCAACAAAGCACCTGTAAGATTGCATCTCACCCTTCCCCTCCCAACCCGACACTTTCCATTGCCACTCCTCCCCCATCCCCTGGAATTGGGAGGGCCCGGACTCCTTGACTTTATGGTGCCCAGATATTCCATAGCCACAATGTGATGTGACCTAAGGACCTGCAAGAAATAAGGAAGAAATTAGTAACTGTAGAAGCTGATGTGCACTATATATTTTCTGCTATTAAATTATCAAATGTATTTGGTAATCCTCTGTAATTCCTGACCTACATTTTTGGAAACACTGTAGTTTTTCCTTTAAGGGCCCTGCAGTACAGTGTGTACGATAGGGGTGTAAATAAGACACATAGAACAGGATGTGTACAAAGGCGTGTATAGTGAAATCTATTTGTCTGCACAGTAAATAGGCATAAGATGCCAGGAAGGAGTTTCTTAATAAGCATTCAGTATTATATAATGCAATACTCCGAGTAATTGTTATTGAGCTGTAGCTCAATATTTACATATACAAATAAGTTTCACCTCCAGATAGGAACAATGGCTGCATGTCATTGAAAATCCTCTTATTGCATGAAGCTACTGACAGGAGAGTTTCCCGTAGGTCAACTAGTCTGAGAAATATATCCCATCTGATTCAATTAGAATAGCACCTCTCAGTAAACAGGATATAGAGGAGAGTACGGAGTAAACAGCAAGGTTGGAAAGCCACAAAATCTAAGTGCGAGGTTTAGAAAATATTTCTGTAACTACTTTGTTGTGCTTCTTGCAGAGATATGATATTTAGTAGAATAATCAACAATACGAATAGATGAAAAGTTGAACTAGTCCTATACTATAGATTGGTAACCTCCCTAAGTAAGGAAAGATATTAATATTTAATTAGCAAAAATGTATATTGAAGGTACAAGGGCAGAATGACATGGCTTGCAGCCATTCAATGTGTCACGGGGTCTACAGAGGATGGTGTGGACCCACTGTGTCACCAAGGGACTTGACGTAGGGCTTAACCGGGCAGTGGAGTCTAAGGGATGACTAGATCTTAACTCTAGTCACTTAAGCCACGAGTATCCCCAGGTTGCTACCCACAGAGTAGTCTCCCCGAAACAGTCGACATGGACAGATGTCATGCAGAAACAGCAGACAATATGCAGGGTCAGGTATAGGACTATGTCAGGGTCGGCAGCAGACGAACACTCCTGTTTGGCAGAGCCAAAGGTCAGTGCAAGCGGCAGATGGTCGTCACGGGTAAAAAGCTAGAGGTTAGGGCAGGTGTCAGGCAGGGATGTTCAAAGTGCAGGCAGTGGTCAATCACAGGTAATCCAAACAAATGATAAGGCTATGTTCACACTGAGTTTTTTTACGAGTTTTTTTACGCGGAAACTGCGCTGCAAAACTCATCAAAAGCTGCCCTAAAATGCCTCCCATTGATTTCAATGGGAGGCGGAGGCGTCTTTTTACCGCGAGGGGTAAAACCGTCTCGCGGGAGAAAGAAGGGACATGCCCTATCTTCGGGTGTTTACGCCCCTGACCTCCCATTGACATCAATGGGATGCAGAGAAAGCGTATTTCGCGGCGTTTAATGGCCGCGGGAGAAAAATGCAGTGAAAATCAGCGTGCAGGGAGAGGTAAATCTGCCTCAAAATTCCAAACGAAATTTTGAGGCAGAAATTCTGCAGGGTTTCACTAGCAAGCTAGGAGGAACCTAATTGCGCAGGCAAAGTAGTGGTGTCGGTGGTACCCTTTTATAGCCTGGGAAATCTGGGTAGTAAATTTGGCGTGCACTGGCTGTCACGGCATGGGGTGTGGACCCACTGGACCATGCCACATAGCGGGATAGCAGCTGGCCAAACAGGTTTAATGCAATGTCTATAGTTCTGAAAGGGTACCTGAGGCAATGTAGACAGTTGCGGTGGTTTCAGGCTAAGATGAGGCTCCGAGAGTAGACAGACACTAGGAGACCATTTGCAAGGACAAACAAGGTAACACAACAACGCTCAGGCAAAGATAGAGAGGGCAGAGCCCCTTTTATAGTTCAGAGGCATTCTGGGCTAATTGCAGCTATTCTGCAAATGTGCGCATACTGGCCCTTTAAGGCCATGCGCGCACGGGCGTGTGCGCCCTGCGGGAGACAGTGTCCGGACCAGGAAGTGAGTGCCGGCGTCTCCCAGGAGGGAGATGCCGCCGAGAACTCGCTCGTCCATGGCCGCGGCCGTCAGATGGTAAGTCAGGACGATGGTCAGTGGCCATAGATGTTACACTGGCCTTTAAGCGAGGACTAGGAAGAGGCTGAGATGCAGAGGAGGGCAGCGGCAAAGGAGGCCGCAACCAAACCAGAGAGAGTGAGGATGCGGTACTGGCTAGGAGCCAGAGGACGATGTGGAGAGCTAAGTATACAGTGGTGGCGGGGAGTGGCCGCCATTACACTATGTATTTTTCCCATGTCCCATGGCCAAGACTTATGCAAAAAACATTCACCATAGTAACATTATTTAAAGGGAATGTCTCATGTGCTTAATTTTAGTTTAACTATTTAAATGTAAGTATGTGGAAGAGAAATAAAGTTTGTTTTTTGAATGTTGCTATTTACTTTTTAAAAACATCTCTGGAGCAGCCATATTGGAGACACAAACTTACTATATAGTCTGTATAGACAACCAGCACAACCTTTTCTGGTTCGAGGGCCACAGTGTGAGAATGTATTAATCCCAAGGGCCGAACTAAAACTGAAAGAGGTATTCCCAATTTAGACTTTTATGGCATAGCAAGAGTATGTCATAAATAGCTGATAGGTAGGACTGTCCTGTCTATGCTAGGTAGCGTTCAACGTCAACCCCAGAAAAGCGGTTAATAATTTGTGGTGGGGATATCTCGGTGCAGTGTGACATAGTGTGGGTGTTGGGGACATTTATGACTTTTTTTTTAATCTACTCTTTACACTCCCTGAGTAAGGGTATACCAGCAGGGGCGTAGCTAAAGGCTCATGGGCCCCGATGCAAGAATTCTTACTGGGCCCCCCCCCCCCGCAAACTTCTCATGGCCGACGGTCCGCAGCTTTCAGCTGCATCGCTGGGTCTCCTAAGTAACCCAACAATGCAGCACTAACAGCCGGGGGCGTCACTAAGGCTGGGTTCACACACCCTATTTACGGACGTAATTCGGGCGTTTTAGCATTGAATTACGTCCGAAAATGCGGCTCAAAAGCGTTGGAAAACATCTGCCCATTCATTTGAATGGGTCTTACGATGTTCTGTGCCGACGGTCATTTTTTTTTACGCGCCGCTGTCAAAAGGCGGCGCGTAAAAAAGACGCCCGCGTCAGAGAAGTGCCTGTCACTTCTTCAGACGTAAATGGAGCCGTTTTCCATGGACTCCATAGAAAAACAGCTCCAATTACGTCCGTAATGGACGCAGCGAAAGACGCCTGCACATGCCATTACGGCTGAAATTACGGTGCTGTTTTCTCCTGAAAACAGCACCGTAATGTCAGCCGTAACAGACGCTGCCTTGTGAACATACCCTCAGGGCTTAAAATGTCAGGGGAAATAGCCCCAATACATATGTGTCCACCCAAAAAAAAGTGTGTATATGAGACAGCATAGCATATCTATAGCACTACGACCCTATAAACTATGGATAGGATTAGATACATTGGCTCAGCAGACAGTATCACACATGATAGGATTAGATACAGTGGCTCAGAAGGCAGTATCACACATGATAGGATTAGATACAGTGGCTCAGCAGACAGTATCACACATGATAGGATTAGATATAGGGCCCAGCAGACAGTATCACACATGATAGGATTAGATACAGTGGCTCAGAAGGCAGTATCACACATGATAGGATTAGATACAGTGGCTGAGCAGACAGTATCACACATGATAGGATTAGATACAGTGGCTCAGCAGACAGTATCACACATGATAGGATTAGATACAGTGGCTCAGCAGACAGTATCACACATGATAGGATTAGATACACAGCTCAGCAGACAGTATCACACATGATTGGATTAGATACACAGCTCAGCAGACAGTATCACACATGATTGGATTAGATACAGTGGCTCAGCAGACAGTATCACACATGATAGGATTAGATACAGGGCCCAGCTCGCTGACATTGCGTCTCCAGCGCTGGACCCAGGACAGGTAAGAATAATAATTTTGCTTCTTTATGTGTTACTGATTATTTTTGTGTGTTTGTGTTTTTTTTACAGGTTCGGTTGTTGGACTTCGGATACGAGGACTTCAATGACGGCATTTTTTTTATTCTCAATAAAATGGTTAATGAGGGTTGTGTTTTTTTATTTCAATAAAATATTTTTTCTATGTGCTTGTATCTTTTTAAACTTTATTATCACCGCCTTAGTAATGGCCGCCGGCTGATTGACAACCTCCATTACTGAGGCGGGGCTTAATGTTAGCCGGTGCAGAGGCTACACTAACCCCCATTATTACCCCGGTACCCACCGCCACCAGGGGTACTGGGAAGAGCCGGGTACGAACCAGTACCCGACCATCTGTAGTGATGGGCAGGCACTGGGGTGGCCGCAGGCTGGTAGTATTAGGCTGGGGAAGGCCAAAAACCGTGGCCCTTCCCACCCTGGTAATGCTGCCTGCTGCTGCTGTGTTGCATCTGGCTGGTTATGAAAATTGGGGGGGGACCCCACATCGTTTTTTCCAAATATTTTTTTTTTTTAAATGACGTGGGGTCCCCCCCATTTTTCATAACCAGCCAGATACAATAAAGCAGCAGCAGCCTAGCATCACCAGGGTAGGAAGGGCCACTGTTTTTGGCCTTTCCCCTCCTGATAATACCAGCCTGCGGCCACCCCAGTGGCCGACCATCACTACAGATGGTCAGGTACTGGATCATACCCGGCTCTTCCCAGCACCCCTGGTGGTGGTGGGTACCGGGGTAATAAAGGAGGTTAGTGTTAGCCTCTGCACCGGCTAACACTAAGCCCCGCCTTAGCAATGGACACTGTCAATCAGCCGGCGGCCATTACTAAGGCGGTAGTAAATAGTTTTAAAAAAAACATAAAGACATAGAAAAAATATTTTATTGAAATAAAAAAAAAACCCACACAACCCTCATTAACCATTTTATTGATAATAAAGAAAAAGCTGTCATCGAAGTAGTCCTGGAATCCGACGTAGTCCAACGACCGAACCTGTAAGAAAACACACAAAAAATGATTAGTAACACGTGTGTTAGGCTTAGATACAGGGCCCATGTGTGATACTGTCTTTGGGACCCTGTATCTAAGCCTACCACAATGTAGGCTTAGATACAGGGTCCAGCAGACAGTAATCTTATACAGTATAAGATTACTGTGTGCTGGGGCCCTGTATCTAAACCTAGTGTGGTAGGCTTAGATACAGGGCCCAGCAGACAGGATCACACATGGGCCATGTATCTAAGCCTACCATGTGATTGGCTTAGATACAGGGCCCAGCAGACAGGATCACACATGGGCCATGTATCTAAGCCTACCATGTGATTGGCTTATATACAGGGCCCACCAGACAAGATCACACATGGGCCATGTATCTAAGCCTACCATGTGATTGGCTTAGATACAGGGCCCAGCAGACAGGATCACACAATCTGTGATCCTGTCTCATGGGGCCCCTAAGTCTGCTACATCGTAGGCTTAGGGGTTGTACAGTCCCTAAACATTGATGGCCTATCCGCAGGATAGGCCATCAATAGCTGATGTGTCGCCCGGGACCCGCAAATCAGCTGTTTTGAAGGGGCCGCAGCACTCGTACGAGAGCTGCTTCCCCTTCATTTCACTACTCGCTCACACTGTGAATCGCCGACACGAATTCACAATGTGACCGGAATGAAGGGGATCAGCTCTCGTACGAGTTCTGCGGCCCCTTCAAAACAGCTGATTGGCGGGTCCCGGGAGTCGGACCGTGGCAGTCAGGGCTAACCTTACCTTCCTCTTCGGCCGCGGCGGGAGTTCTGTCGTCTCGATGCTGTGCGCGGCGCATAGCGCTGTGACGTCATGCGCTGCGCACAGCGCCTGACGTCAGGACCTCCGCTGCCATCCGGAACCAGGAAGGTAAGTAAAGTATGTTACTATAGTAACAGGGGCCCGCGGCCCGAGTTACTATAGTAACTTTTTATTGATGTGGTGCGGGGGGGCCGTGGGCCCCCCTGGCTTCGGGGCCCGGTCGCAATTGCGACCGCTGCGACCCCTATAGCTACGCCAGTGCATACCAGGATTTCTCAGCTCCGTTCGACTTACACAATGGTACCAGACAGGGATGCTCGTGGTCACTCCTGCTGTTAAACATCGCCCCTGAAACCTTAAACCAGGTATTTAGAGAGCTCTAACTTTTACAACGGTATTAAAGTGGGCAACAGAGAGGTGAAAGCGGCACTTTTCGCCGACAATGTGATTTTTCTTTTTTAGCTAAACCATAATTGCAGAAAATAAAACATCTTTAGAGCCCTTACCCATCGTTTGGGCAATACTCAGGCTACAAGGTTAATGTTACAAAATGTGAAATCTTACATTCAACAACAAATTTCCCTAAGATTGTCAAATTTCCCTATGCTGGGGGGAATAAATATTGCTATGGCTAATTCGTACTTTACATATTTGCAGATTAAAATAGGAAAGGGTTCTTCCTCGCTGTATAGGTTCAATTACCCACTTCTAAAAACCAAGGTACAAACAGAACTAATGAGGTGTAATTTGCTAAAAATGATAAGCACATCCAAATTGTCGTACCCTATGCAAACTATCCCCATGCTTCTAAAGCATCCTGATGTTGATACTTTAAATTCCACGCTCCTAAGGTTCATCTGGGAATGAAAACGCTCCAGAACAGCTCTGCAGAGATTTATGTTGTTGAAGGAAGTAGGGGGGATGCATTTTCTTGAATATTCAGGGTTACCTCCTAGCCTGTCTTGGTAGACATATACTTGACTAGACAAATGCATCCTCCTATTATTCTAATTTGGCATTGGAAACTAGTTTGGGGTATCCCTGGGATCTGACAGCTGTCATTCACACAATTGGCAGAGCTTCCCACTCACATCAAACGGTCTACACTTATTCGGGAAAGTGCTTTGCCAACCCTTTGGCTTATTCTTTCAGATATTCAGACATCTGCCACTTTGGAATAATCTGGAATTCCCCTTCTGGTCGGGTTAAAGGAATATTTAAACCCTTGGTGACATGTCACATACTATTACGTCGCTGCCACAAAAGGTTTAGCGCATTGTCGCATAACTGTATGTGACAGTGATGGAGCAGGCTCAGAAGCTCAGTCTGCTCCATCATCAGCGGATGTCAGCTGTACATCACAGCTGATACTCTGCTGTAACAGCTGGGACCGGACTGAGGTCCGATCCCTGCCGATTAACCCCCTAAATGCTGCGATCAATTGCAACCACAGCATTTAGCTGGTTTGTTCGCCTTCGGCATCCCTGTAACGCAATCAAAGGGGTGCCGATGGTTGCTATAGCGACCGGAGGCCTAACAATGGCCTCCTGGCTGCCAAGTACGGAAGCCTATTAGGCCCCACCCAGATGCGGGACCTAATAGGCTTGCTGTCAGTGAGTAACTGACAGCACTAATACACTGCACTCCATATGTCAGAATAGCGATCAGGGCTTCAGGCCTTCAAGTCCCCTAGTGAGACAAAAAAAAAACTGTTAAAAAAATTAATAAAAATGTTGAATAAAAATTAAAAAATAAAGTTTCAAGTTACATAAACAAAAAACGCCTTTTTTTCCCATAATAAAGCTTTTATTATAGGAAAAAAACGGAAAACATTAACAAAAGTATCGGTATCGCCACGTCCATAATGACCCTAACTATAAAACTATGGCATTATTTTTCCCACACATCGAACGCTGTAAAAATATAATAAAAAAACAATGCCAGAATATGGTCACTTTGCCTCACAATAAAAAAAATGTAATTAAAAGTGATCAAAAGGTTGCATGTAGCCCAAAATGGTACCAATAAAAACTACAGCTCGTCCTGCAAAAACAAGCCTTCACACAGCCTTATGGCTATTAGCATATGGCAACCGAAAAAAAACAAAATTTTTTTTTAAAAGAAAACTGATTTTATTGTGGTAACGCTGTAAAACATTTAAAAATTATATACATATGGTATCGCCGTAATCGTATCGACCCGCAGAATAAAGTTAAAATTTTATTTATAGCGCACTGTGAACACTGCAAAAAAAAGGAATAAAATAACAATGCTTTGGAAATTTTTTTTATAAAAAGTGATCAAAAGTTGCATGTACCAATGAACAGATTGACACTCAGAAAGTTATGACACTCAGAATATAGCGATGCAAAATGTGCAGAGTGTGTTCTAAAAGCGGATAAGATTGGGCACCATTTATCAGTGTGGCCACATATCTATGAATTATTATTTATTTACCACAAAATTATACCCTCTTATTATACCCTGATGTACTCCGCACAGCTTACATATGCCCACACATCATAAACTGAAATGCCAGCAAAGCCCCAAACAAAACAACTACCAAGTAAAATCTGCACTCCAAATGCAAAATGGCACTCCCTCCTTTCTGAACCCTACAGAGTGATCAGACATCCGTTTACATCCACATATATGGCATCGCTTAACAGTTTGAGGTATTTGACTTCAGTGGCACAAGCTGGACACGAAATATTGGGCACTGAAATTACATATCTGTGGAAATAATAAAATTTTCACTTTGCACCATCCGCTGTGCATTAATTTCTATATATATATAAAAAACAAAACATCTATGGTGTCAAAATGCTCTCTACACCCCTTAAAAATTAGGGGTGTAGTTTCCAAAATGTTGTCACTTTGGGGGTTTGTTTCACTATTTGACCTCGGAGCCCTGCAATTGTGGGCCAATACTGTGAAAATCACCAAAATAGGACTTAAATGCGCATGGTGCTCTTTCAATTCTGAGCCCTGTCATATGATAAATACCTTGAGGGGTGTAGTTTTCAAAATGGGGTCACTTCTCGGGGTTAGCACTGTACTCTGGTACCTCAGGGGCTTTGCAAATGTAGAAAAAAAGGAGAGATGATCCAGGGCTGAATAGAGTTTAAGAAGGAAGGATTGTTCCCACTTTTATTAGCAAAATCGTTAAAAATTGAAATGGAGATGCAGTCTCAAGGCAAGGAGTAGTGCGGGTAAATACCCAAGCCTACGCGTTTCGAACACATACGGTGTTCTTAGTCATGGCAAAAGATGACTAAGAACACCGTATGTGTTCGAAACGCGTAGGCTTGGGTATTTACCCGCACTACTCCTTGCCTTGAGACTGCGTCTCCATTTAAATTTTTAACAATTTTGCTAATAACAGTGGGAACAATCCTTCCTTTTTAAACTCTATTCAGCGCTGGATCATCTCTCCTTTTTTTCTGCATCACATACCGCGGGCCGTCGCGGGGATCTGAGCGAGATATCCGGAGACGCAGAACCGGTGAGCTGGAGGTTTCCTCCCTTTCTGTATACTGCTTTGCAAATGTGGCATGGCGCTCGAACAGCAATCCAGTAAAATCTTAGCTCCAAATGCCAAATTGTGCTTCTTCCGTTCTGAGCCCTGCCATGTGCTCAAACAGCAATTTATGACCACATATAGGGTATTGCCATACTCGGGAGATATTGATAACAAATTTTGGGGTGTTTTTTCGCCTATTACCCCTTGTGAAAAGGAAAAATTGGGAGCTAAATCTAGATATTTTTGGAAAAAATAAAATGTTTCATTTTCACTGCTTAAGGCTGGGTTCACACGACCATATTACGTCTGTAATGGACGGACGTATTTCGGCCGCAAGTCCCATACCAAACACACTGCAGGGAGCCGGGCTCCTAGCATCATAGTTTTGTACGATGCTAGGAGTCCATGCCTCGCTGCAGGACAACTGTCCCGTGCTGTAATCATGTTTTCAGTACGGGACAGTAGTTCCACGGAGAGGCAGGGACTCCTAACATCGTACATAACTATGATGCTAGGAGCCCGGCTCCCTGCACTGTGTTCGGTCCGGGACTTGCGGCCGAAATACGTCCGTCCATACGTAAGATGGTTGTGTGAACCCAGCCTTATTCTAATAAAATCTAGGAAACACCCGTGGGGTCAAAATGCTCACTACACCCTTAGATGAATGCCCTAAGGGGTGTAGTTTCCAAAATTGAGTCACTACTGAGGGGTTACTACTGAGGGGTTTCTACTGTACTCATACCTCAGGGGCTCTGCAAATGCAACATGGTGTCTAAAAACCAATCCTGCAAAATCTGCATGCAAAATAGTGCTCCTGCCTTTTGAGCCCTGCCATGTGTCCAAACAGCAGTTTAAAACCACATATGGGGTATTGCCGTTCTCAGGAGAGATTGCTTTACAAATGTTGGGGTTCTTTTTCTCCTTCATCCCTTGTAAAAATGAAAAAATTCTACACTACATTTTCAGGACCTAATTCCAATAAATTCAGCAAAAGACCTGTGGGGTCGAAATGCTTACTATACCCCTAGATAGATTCCTTGAGGGGTGTAGTTTCCCAAACGGGGTCATTTTTTTTTTTTTCACACTGTTTTGATCCCTCAGGCGCTTTGCAAATGCGACAAGGCACCTAAAAACCATTACAGCAACATTTGAGCTCCAAAAGCCATATGGTGCTCCTTCCTTTCTGAAATCCGCCATGTGTCCAAGGAGCAGTTAACGACAACATATGGGGTATTGCCGTACTTGGGAGAAATTTCTTTACAAATGTTAGGGTGCTTATTCTCCTTTATTTCTTATTGAAATGAAAAAATCTGAGCTAAAACTAAATTTTGGAAACTACACCCCCAGGGATTTGTCTAGAGGTAAATTGAGGAATTTTACCTCACAGGTTTTTTGCTACATATATTGAAATTAGGCCGTGAAAAATCAAAATGTTAATTTTTTTCTCATAAAATGTGACCTGCCGAAAAAAATAGAACATGTCCTATTTTTTTCATTTTACGGAACGCGGTCCTTTACTTTGTAATGGGAGCAAAGTTCGTAAAAACGGCCGGCTGTCTGCGGCCGGCCGAGCCCGTAAGTACGGGCACGGTCGTGTGCATGAAGCCTTAAAGAGGTTCTGTTGCCACATTATAAATATCCTTTCTTGTACATAATGTGATCGGCGCTGTAATGTAAATTACAGCAGTGTTTTTTATTTAGAACGATCATTTTTGACGGAGTTTCTTAATGCCCAACTGGGTGTGTTTTACTTTTTGACCAAGTGGGCGTTATGGAGAGAAGTGTATGACGTTAACCAATCAGCATCATACACTTCTCTCCATTCATTTACACAGCACATAGTGTTCTTACTAGATCACTATGTGCAGCCACATGCACACACATTAACATTACTCAAGTGTCCTGAGAGTGAATAGACATCACTACCAACCAGGATGTGATGTCTATTCAGAATCCTGACACTTCGGTAACGTTTGTGTGTGATTTACAGCAAGGCAAGTGTAATCTCGCGAGATTACGCTGTAAACTGTGATTTAAAATGAGATTATGCTTGCCTTACTCATTAGCATAAAGCTAAAATAGGTCATACAGCGCCGATCATATTATGTAGAAGATAGGGAATTTATAATGTGGTGACAGAGCCTCTTTAATAGGAGCCACACATAGAGTAGCCCCTAGTGGTGGAAATAGACAGCCAAGCTTTTTGACCAAGTGGGCGTTGTGGAGAGAAGTGTATGACGCTGACCAATCAGTGACCAATCTGCGTCATACACTTCTCCCCATTCATTTACACAGCATATAGTGATCTTATTACATCACTATGTCCAGCCACATAAGCACACTATAACGTTACTCAAGTGTCCTGACAGTGAATATACATTACCTCCAGCCAGGACGGGATGTCTATTCACAATCCTGACACTTCTGTAGCATTTGTTTGAGATTTACAGCAAGTCAAGCGTAATCTCGCGAGATTACTATGTAACCTGCCATTTAAAACGAGATTACGCTTGCCTTGCTGTAAATCTCACACAGACGCTACAGAAGTATCAGAATTGTGAATAGACATCCCGTCCTGGCTGGAGGTAATGTATATTCATTATCAGGACACTTGAGTAACAGTGTGTGTGTGTGTGGCTGCACATAGTGATCTAGTAAAATTACTATGTGCTGTGTAAATGAATGGGGAGAAATGTATGATGCTGATTGGTCACTGATTGGTCAGCGTCATACACTCCTCTGTACAACGCCCGCTTGGTCAAAAAGTAAAACACGCCCAGTTGTCCATTAAGAAAGTCATTAACATAAAACTAAAATCGTTCATAACTCCTTTAAAAATGATCGTTTTTCTAAATTAAAAAACACTGCTGTAATCTACATTACAGCGCCGATCACATTATGTACAATATAGGCCACTTATAATGTGGTGACAGAGCCTCTTTAATGAGGAGATTGGGCCCAGTTTTGCCAGTCTTAGGACTCATGCACACGACTGTATGACGACTCAATATAAATTCTGAGTGGTTCAAAGCTGTTATGCATATATTCAGGAAAACGGCAGCAGAGCCACAAAACATTCTTCAGTGGGAAAGGACGATTCCCCAAACATGGGTGGTGCACGCAGCAAAGAATCCCAGGTCCAAGGGAGACAATCAATATGCAATCGAAGAAAGGAACTAAAGCGCTGCATTTCCTTTCTTCGATTTCAAAGCTGTAATGCAGCACCGATAGAAACGTATGGGTCCATACTGCACCTCTGTATCCCTCCTAGTCCTTGCGTTTTTTCACATGGGTTCACACAGAATCAGTGAAAGGAAAAATTGTGAAATGCTCCATTGCATGTATTTCTGGCTAAAAGCAATGTTTCTAGAATAGAATATGGGGCACAGTGGATCTGTGGTGCATAGCTGTGTACATGAGCCATAAGGGTAAGATAACATTATGTTGTTAGCCTATGCAAGCATCATCTGCTACATGTTCATTCTCTGCTTGTAGCATAGTATTTTTTATTCCACCGTTTCAGACGAAGTCCATGCCAAACATTAACTGATAGGATTCTACTAATTATTTCCAGGGATTATATTGTTAGAATTTGAACCAATGAAACTAATTGTGCTGAGTTGCATTAGACAACAAAAATGCAACCCTACAAGCAAGGTCTATGTTATTTGCTAACATTCCCAGGTTCAATTTATAAACCGAGCTGGAAAATGTATATAATAAGTATAATATAACATAATAGTTTATGCTGCATGGGACAAAATAAGGCAAAATGAAGTGTCATATGTTGTAAAATGTGGAGACTGCAGTTCAAACTGACATCCAGTAGGTCACTCCGTCACTATTACACATAATACGTTGTTATTATTATGAAGTCAAATGACGGCGATTTCCTCTCATCCACTGCTTTCTCTGACTACGTGTAGAACGCCATATAGAGCAGATTGCAGCTCTGCCCTCTTGTATTATACACACTGTGGTTCTACTCCACAGGAGTTGGCATCAAGACAAGACTTGGCGGAACACAGGAGGCAGCTGCTTTAAAAGCTTTGGCAGTTAGGTCGTAGGAAACCAAAAATGACTGTGACTAAGTGGAAATCCTTAATTTTACCAGCCTTCCCCTTCTGTCAGCAGTTGGAAGGAAACACGGCCAAGGAACATTAACAAATCTCCTGCTTATAAATATCTAAGCAACCTACACTTAGCTAAATTAATAGAGAAAACGCTATGTGCAGAAAGCATTATATAATGGCTACCTTCATCCCACATTCTATTATTTTTCCGCACATCCTGATCAGATGTTGCTAGATAACAGAACTGTAAGTCCAGTTCAGTATGTTTCGTCTAGAACATCAAGTGTACAGTCAGTTCACAGACTACGTAAAGTATTTGTTATCAAAGCCAAAATGAGGTCTAAGCAAGTTTCATTGACCTTCATAGAAATATACGGGAAAAACAGTCAACGATCTAAGAACTTTGTATAGAAAACGGGGATTATTTGTAAAGAATTAAATCGTATTATTAAGCTTAATGATATGACAGGCAACAAAACCCTGTCTTGTACTATTAGATCTCATGGACAAGATTTTATGAAGGCTCACAGAGCCCCTATAGCATTTGCATTAAGGAGCCTTAAGTACTTCATGTGCCAACGTATGGTTCCTTCATACAGCACTGTGTTATGGATATATTCACAGAGTTACGTTATCATTCGGTTTTTTTGACACGTAATAATAACATTTATAAGATATTGTTAAAATTTTGTATGAGCAATCAACTAATTTAACATTCATCATTTTATAACAAAAATAATGGCCATTTACTCTTAGTCTAGCAAATGCTTCTATTACTATATTATAGAAAGAGAGATACCTAGCTAGTGCAATGTTCTGGTTCCTGCGATACCTATGGAAAGAATCAACACATTTCACCTACAGCACTACATACTGTACATAGCACAGAGGTAGTTATTTTTTATTTTCATTATCTTACGCAGCTTTGTAGAGTATATTTAATTTGATGCTGCCAGGGATTTCTGTGAGCGGGATTACAGTTCCCATGGTTCCAGAAGAGGCTGGACGCAGCCTGCAGGGCTTAAGGGGAAGCCTCCATGACCTCACTGGTAGGGAAAGGGTTAATAGGTAAGGGAGAGTTGGAGGGAGAGTTAGGAGGAGGTGGAGGAGGGACAAGGAGGAGTCAGGGGGCCGTTGCTGAGCTTCCCGCTGTTTGCGGCATTGAGCCGGAAGCAGCGGGAGGAGTAACACAGGGAGAGACAAGCTCCCCGTTGCCCGCGCTTATAACAATGTCGGAGGCCGTATTATTAGAGCGGCTGCATGCCGCTGATGTGCACCACGGTCCCGGATGGCTTGAGGAGACCGTGGCTGCATTAACTAGGATCCCGGACGCCGTTTCGCCACGCCAGGCCCGGCGTTCGGGGTCTGTTGCAGGGGACAGGCTCCCCTCCCCCGGCCCCCTTACTAGCATTACTATGGCGGCGGGGGGGGAGTCGGCAACAACCGCTCCTGCTCGGAGCAGGCTGAGAGCGTTGCCGGGGGTGACGGCGACTCAGGCCGGGTCGACCCGTCCCTCCCGGCGGTCCCGACCTCCAGAGCGCCTCAGTCCTGAGGCAGTCCCGCGGACACGGCGTCGCAGAGGGAGCCCGATCTCGGACGCTGCAGGCCAGGCAGCTGGGAGGACCGCCCCTTCCCAGGCCCTGCGTCCTGGCAGGAATCCCAAGCCGCGACGGGGTCCGGCGGTAAGCAGGGAGTCGCAGGCCGGGCTCCCTGTCACCCCTCCCCCATCGGATGGAAGATTCGGAGGACAAGGTACGGCCGCCCCGCCTGGTGATGTTCCGGCCAGGGGGCAGGCTTCTTCAGGATCAGCGAGACGGACGTCTAGATCTGCAGCGACGTCGAGGCAACAGGTCCGGTCGGAAGTCTGGGTCCCGGCGGTCGGGCGGCAGGTTGCCGGCCCATCGGTCAGCGCGTCCTCATCCCCGTTCCGAAGATGTCGTTTGGATGGACAGTCGTCGGCGAGAGAAGAGCTGGAGGAAGGTGAACTGGACGTGTATCGTCGAGGTCAGGATGGTCCGGCTGACGGGAACACAGCGCCTGTGCAGCCCGGTGAGTGTATAACTCCATCATTGTCATATCCAGCGATTTTTATGTCGGGTATCGGCGGGGGGGCTGCTAGCGTCGCATCGGTGGCCGGTAGTGGCGCGGGCGGGCGCGATGGCGCGGGTTTGGCAGACTTAGTGGGTTGCTTGAGAGAGCTGGTCGGGCGCCTAGATAGGGCGGTGGCGCCGGTAGTCACGGAAGTGTCCCCGGCGGTAGGTTGGGAGGGTCCCAGGGAAGGGGGATTGTTACAAGCGCGGCCCGTAACGGCGGTTAGAGAGGCGGTCGCGGTGTCGGTACAGACCGAGGCGCAAAAAGATGGCGATCGGGTGCGTATTGATGATCGCGCTCGTGGGGAGGTGTATGTGTGTTTCGAAGGTCCGTTGGGGGCGCATTTAAAGCAGGAGGTGCGTGAGCGGATCTGGAAGGACGAATATGTAGAGATTTTTTCTCTCTTGCCGCTCGCTAAATTTAATTTGGATAAGAGCAAGCGGGACGAGAGTAAAAAGGACGAGGAGGAACGGCGGCGGTATAGGCTTATCCCGCAGACGTTCGTTAATTGGTCGCAGGCGTTCGCCATATTAGCCAGTGTGATAGGGGAAAAGGCGCCGGAAAATTGTTCGGCGTTGTTTTGTTATTTTGATGCTATTGGGGAGGCTCATAGGGCGTATGGGGGCCAGGCGTGGCTGCGATACGACGAGCAATTCCGTCAGCGAAAAGCGGTTCGGCCGGCGATTCGGTGGGACCAGAAGGATATTGCTCTCTGGTTACGGGTTACGGCTCCGGTTAGGCAGTCCTTTCCCGGGAGCGCCGGCCAAGGAGGCCAGTCTAGTCAGGTTGGACAAGGCGGCGGGGGAAAGGCAGGGTTTTGCTGGCAATTTAATGAAGGCCAGTGCAAGTTCGGGGCCACGTGCAGGTTCAAGCACGTGTGTTCGGAGTGTAATGGTGCATCACACGGGGCGGCGAAATGTATGCGGAAAAGGAGGTCAGGGAACCAGTCCTCCGCGGCTGGTCAAGGGGGTGTCACCGGTGAGGGTGGAAAAGATGGCCCCTTATCTAAATGAGTATCCGGACAGGGCGGCGGCTAAGTTGCTTTACGAGGGTTTTCGTGTTGGTTTCATTATTCCCCCGCCTCCTTATGAGGTTCCGGTTACGCGGAGGAATTTAAAATCGGCTTACTCGCATGCCAAGGTCGTGTCGGACAAATTGTTAAAAGAAGTTTCGTTGGGTCGCATGTCAGGGCCTTTTGTTGAGTCGCCAGTAAAAGATTTAGTTGTGTCCCCGTTGGGTATTGTTCCTAAGCGCGAGCCCGTAAAATTTCGTTTAATTCAACACTTATCGTATCCCAAGGGTTCGTCGGTAAACGACGGGATAGATCACGAGTTGTGCTCCGTAGCCTATACCTCATTCGATGAGGCGGTGGGGTTAGTGCGGGCTGCGGGTCCGGGCGCGCTGCTAGCAAAAACCGAAATCGAGGCGGCGTTCAGGTTGTTGCCAGTTCATCCAGAAAGCCAACGGCTGTTGGGCTGTTTTTGGAATGGGGCCTTTTATGTGGATCGGTGCCTTCCGATGGGGCGTTCCCTTTCTTGTGCGTACTTCGAGGCGTTTAGTAGCTTCGTGGAGTGGGTAGCGAGGGGAGTATCCGGGGTCGACTCGTTGATCCATTACTTAGATGATTTCTTGTGCGTTGGCCCGGGGGGTTCGCCGGTTTGCGGTAATTTGCTTTATGCACTACAGAAGGTTGCGAGGGATTTTGGGATCCCTTTGGCGCCAGAAAAAACGGAGGGCCCAGTAGCGACGATTTGTTTTTTGGGAATTGAAATAGATTCGGTGGCAATGGAGTGTCGTCTCCCTGCGGATAAGCTGGGTGCTTTGAGGCTGGAGGTACGGCGGGCTTGTAGACTGAAGAAAATGACGCTGCGGGAGCTTCAGTCGCTGCTGGGGAAGTTGAATTTCGCCTGCCGGATTATGCCAATGGGGAGGGTGTTTGGTAGACGGTTGGCAGCGGCAACGGCGGGAGTGCGAGTGATTTGAATAATTTTACGGATGCGGCTGGGGCGGGCGGTTTTGGAGCTTACGGGGGAGGTCCGTGGTGCGCAGGTCAATGGCCGGCTAGTTGGGTGTCCAGCGGACTCACGCGGAATCTGGCCCTGCTCGAGCTGTTCCCCATCGTGGTGGCGGCAACCATTTGGGGGGACAGGCTCAGGGATAAGAAGGTTCGTTTTTTACTGCGACAACATGGGGGTGGTGCTGGCCATTAATAACATCACGGCGTCCTCTCCTCCTGTAGTTCAATTGTTGCGACATTTAGTGTTGGTATGTTTGTCGTTGAACGCGTGGGTGGTGGCGGTGCATGTGCCGGGGGTACGGAATTGCATCGCTGATGCTCTTTCTCGCTCGCAGTGGGACCGGTTTCGGCAATTGGCACTGGGAGCGGAACGTCTCGGTTTGGCTTGTCCGGAACATCTTTGGGATCTGGTCTCGGTCCCGTAGAACAACTGATACAAAGGTCTTTGGCGCGCACGACGTGGAGTGCTTATTCTGCTTGTTGGAGGCAGTGGGAGGAGTGGGTAAGAGAGTTGGGTGACGTCAATACGGATAGAGACAGGTTGGTGGCACTTTTGTACTGGTTAGGGGACGCCTGGGAGGCGGGGTTTTCAGTGGCAAAGGTGAACCGGTTCATATCTGCGGTGGCGTTTGGTTTTAAGTTACGAGGCTTTCAAGATGTATCTAAGGAATTTTTGGTGCTACAGGCTTTGAAGGGGTTGGGCCGAGGTAGAGGGGAGGCGGATAGTAGAAGGCCTGTGTCGTTTGCTTTGCTTAGCCAAGTAGGGAAGGGTAAGCTGATAGTTTTGTTCGCCCTCCCGGGGTCGGTTATGTGCCCAGTAGAGTGCATGCGGGGTTTTTTAAGCCGCAAGCGGGGTCTCCAGATTTGCCTTTGTTACGTCATGTGGACGGGTCGTTTTGTCCAGGTTTCAGTTTGGAGATGTATTTAAGGAATGTCTGACGGCGGTTGGTGTCGCGGCGGGCTCATATTCATCTCATTCCTTCAGGATTGGCGCAGCAACTGCAGCGGGGCGCTGGGGGTTGGATGATGAAGGGGTGCGGCGCATTGGTCGTTGGGAGTCCAACTGAGTTAAGTCCTATGTCCGCTCCATTTGTTATGAGGTTGTGGTTAACGCTTAAAAAATGTTTTGTATGGCGGTGTCTAATTGTTTTCCATTTCAGATTCGCCTCCGTGTTTGGTGTGGTTGCTGGGTCATTCGTACGTGCACTGGGTCATTCGTACGTGCCCGGACGGTCGCCAGTTGCGCATTCCGCGACAGGATGCGGTTGTGCATTGGCTGGGATTTAGAGGTATGTCATGGAGCAGGGGGTTGGCAGAATTCCAGACATAGGCCCGGCTTGATAGGGTTCCGGAGGTCTTAGTGTTGCACGTGGGTGGGGATGACTTAGGAGTCTGCCCCTTGCGTGAGTTGGTGCGGGATATCAAACACGATATGTTGGGTTTGTGGGTTTCTTATCCCAAGTTGGTGATAGTGTGGTCGGACATAGTCCCGAGGAAAAATTGGCGGTTGGCTAGGTCAGTGAAAGAGTCAATAAGGCTCGCATTAAAGTTAATCGGGCGGTGTCCCGTTTCGTAGCAAAATCGGGGGCATTTGTGTGCGGCACAGGGATTTGGAGTCAGGAGTGGGGAACTTCTGGAGGGGTGATGGGGTTCATCTGACCGAGGTTGGCATTGATCTTTGGAGCTTGGCGATAGCAGAAGGAATAGAAAGGGCGGTGGTGGTGTGGCGGAACTCACAGGCTTAAGGTGGTCAAGGCCTGTTTCGCTGTGGCGGGGGGAGTCCTTGAGGCCAGTCAGTACAAAATGGTGGGGGGGTCGCATCGGGGGTATGCGTCCCCCAAAAAAGGTACATGGTTGAAGACTTCATCGGGTGTTATCCCTTTGAAGTGGTCTTCTGGTAGAAGGTATATCACTTGAAGGCTTCATCGGGTGTTATCCCTTTGAAGTGGACTTCTAGTGGTCGGTATATCACTTGAGGGCTTCATCGGGTGTTATCCCCTTGAAGTGGACTTCTAGTGGTCGGTATATCACTTGAGGGCTTCATCGGGTGTTATCCCCTTGAAGTGGACTTCTAGTGGTTGGAGCCATCTGCAGAGGTGAACGGTGCTTCCGAGCTGGTTTACGGCTGGAGGTAATTGGTGGTTTGCAGATGGCTAATTCGGTGTGTTCTTAAAAAGGAACATCTGAAGGGGCTTCAAGGACTTCCTCTGCTCGGGTTAATGTTAACGTTAAATTGTTATGTACGATTCTGACCCATGTTGGGTCATGTGAATTATTAGGAGGAATTCTCTGGTGGATTCCTAACTAGTTATCCGAATGTTTCGGATTTAAATTGTTTTGATAAAACTGTGAAATTAATAAACGGCTGCTGTGGCCATTTCACATCCAACCTCGGTGTCACGTGTCTTTCCTAAAGGTGGGGGTGGAGGGATAAGATGGGTAAGGGAAGGTTCATTAACACACGACTCTACTTAGGAAGGTCAAGAAGAGGCTGGACGCAGCCTGCAGGGCTTAAGGGGAAGCCTCCATGACCTCACTGGTAGGGAAAGGGTTAATAGGTAAGGGAGAGTTGGAGGGAGAGTTAGGAGGAGGTGGAGGAGGGACAAGGAGGAGTCAGGGGGCCGTTGCTGAGCTTCCCGCTGTTTGCGGCATTGAGCCGGAAGCAGCGGGAGGAGTAACACAGGGAGAGACAAGCTCCCACCCTCCCGCCCTTTGTTTGTTACCCCTGTGGGTCTTTATGTACGTCCGTTTATGAGTGTTGTCTTTGTTTTGTGTGCTTATTTAACATGTTTTTCCTTTTTTCCCGGAGTAGGTTCTGTTGTCATGGCAGCTGGCGGGGGGAGTCCTTGAGGCCAGTCAGTACAAAATGGTGGGGGGGTCACATCGGGGGTATGCGTCCCCCAAAAAAGGTACATGGTTGAAGACTTCATCGGGTGTTATCCCTTTGAAGTGGTCTTCTGGTAGAAGGTATATCACTTGAAGGCTTCATCGGGTGTTATCCCTTTGAAGTGGACTTCTAGTGGTCGGTATATCACTTGAGGGCTTCATCGGGTGTTATCCCCTTGAAGTGGACTTCTAGTGGTCGGTATATCACTTGAGGGCTTCATCGGGTGTTATCCCCTTGAAGTGGACTTCTAGTGGTTGGAGCCATCTGCAGAGGTGAACGGTGCTTCCGAGCTGGTTTACGGCTGGAGGTAATTGGTGGTTTGCAGATGGCTAATTCGGTGTGTTCTTAAAAAGGAACATCTGAAGGGGCTTCAAGGACTTCCTCTGCTCGGGTTAATGTTAACGTTAAATTGTTATGTACGATTCTGACCCATGTTGGGTCATGTGAATTATTAGGAGGAATTCTCTGGTGGATTCCTAACTAGTTATCCGAATGTTTCGGATTTAAATTGTTTTGATAAAACTGTGAAATTAATAAACGGCTGCTGTGGCCATTTCACATCCAACCTCGGTGTCACGTGTCTTTCCTAAAGGTGGGGGTGGAGGGATAAGATGGGTAAGGGAAGGTTCATTAACACACGACTCTACTTAGGAAGGTCATGTTCCCTCTCACAGACATTGCTTATACTTACAGCTGCCTGCATGTCTCTCTAATACAAGGTGTAACGTAGTGCAGTATTTACTGTCTGCTACTGAGACATAGCTCTTCTGTTCTGCTAATATACTCTGCACTATCTGCTGCCCAGCATGTGAAACATGACCCCTCCAGAAAAGGAGGGAGAGAGGGGAGCAGGGACCAATGGAGATAAGAGGCATGTGATGTAGAACATCTCACACTACAGGGAGGGAGAGAGGAGAGATAACCACGTGTTCATAGTAGAAAATGTCACGCAAGCAGGAGATAAACACCAGAAGCATGGTCAAGTGACTGCATGTGAGACTGGCATACAGAGGCATTTCAGCTATATACACTATATTAGTAAGTGCTTAATCTTACTGCAGTTACACCATCTGCACACAATTTTTAGGGTAAATATTTGTTTATTTATTAAGTGAACAGTGCGATTTATCAACCAAGATTGTTCTCAAGTAACAAACAAAAATATAAGGCACACAGGACTGTTAAGAATGTTAAAAAGAAGTGACATTAAAAATGCACGGTAGAATATAAAATAATGAGGGACCAATAAGTAAGAAACTGCATCTACTTCACCACACAGTTTATAAGGACCAGAAATCCCCTATAAGCCCAAGTTGGTCTGGATAATTGATTCCCTGGATAATTGTCAGGAGTGGAACTGGACACAATGGAAATGAAATAGTTGCAGGTTTGGTTGCTACGGGCAACAACAATGGAAGAAGTATCTAGAAATGTTCCGGAGGGATTGGATGGAGAGACAGAGGCTTCAGAGCATAGTCAAGAATGGTTGGTAATGGAGGTCAGACAGGATTGGGTACGTGGTACCAAGGGACATGAGCATAGTCAGAAAAGTCAAGAGTCAGGTAATGAAGATCGTGCAGAGTCAGGTATGCGGTACCATTGGAGAAAGCATGAGCATAGTCAGAAGAGCCAAGGGTCAGGATAAACAGAATCACCCAGGGCAATATCAGCTTCAGGTTGAAGTTCAGGTTCTAATACAAAGTACAAAGCAAGCTAGGGTATAAAACACCTATAAATGTCACTAAGGTTAGCATATTGAGGTTTTAAATATTGAGCTTGGAAGGGTACCCCACAAAGTTACTGTACATGAGGGTCTAATAGCTCTTTCCTCATTTGTTGTCTTTTCCAGTGCTTCTCATTTTTCCAAAATAGTCATTTGTGCTTCAGGTGTCAAGGTTTCACTTCTATGTTTTTTCATGTCATTCACCATATTATATTATATAAAGGAGATATAGATTTTATAAGAATGAGTGGCTGATTGATTTTGTCGAGCTATGTCTATCTTTAACCCCTTGCGTACCTTCGACGTAATAGTATGTCGCTGGCCGCTTATTCCAGCGTACCTTCGACGTACTATTACGGCGCAGGAATAAACTGTCACTATGTGAAATCACATAGTGACAGAACAGCGGCGGCAGCTGTCATTGACAGCTAACCGTCTCTGCTACCGGCCTGGGGACCAATTAGCAGTCCCCAATGCCGGCGATTGCTGTGATTGGTCAGTCTCTGAAGACTGACCAATCACAGCCGTCTGTGACGTTTTCTGCAGGAGAAAGCTCCTGTCACTTTCTCTGATCTCCTCACTTCTGTGAGATACGTGAGGAGATCAGAGAAAGCGGTGTAAAAAAAAAAACCCACTATTTTTATTAACCCCTTCCCGAAAATGGGCGTATAGTAACGCCCTGAGGATGAAGCGGGCACAGGAGCTGTGCTCGCTCCATCTTCATCGGATGTCGGCTGTAATATACAGCCGACATCCCACTGCAACTACAGCGATCACTGTCCTCTCCGATCGCTGTAGTTTAACCCCTTAAATGCCGCTGTCAATAGCGACAGCGGCATTTAAGTGATTGATACAGAGGGAGGGGGCTCCCTCTGCACCTCATTGCCCCCCCCCCCCGCGAAAAATCGCGGGGTTCTGATGGTTGCAATGGCAACCAGGAAGCCTAGCAACGGCTTCCTGGTTGCCAGGTACGGGAGCCTATTAGGTCCTGCCCAAGGCAGGATGTAATAGGCTCAACTGTCAGTTGTAAAGTGACAGTTACAATACACTGCACTACATCAGTACATACAGAAGTAGTGCAGTGCATTGTACAGGGGATCAGAAGATCAGATCTTCCAGTCTCCTAGTATGTGTAAAATAAAAAGTGAAAAAAAAGTGAAAAAAAAGTTTTAGATAAATAAATAAATACAAGTTTTACGTAATAAAAACAATATCGCCTTGTTTCCCTGATCAAGCCCTTTATAATTAGAAAAAAAATGAAAAAAAAGACAAAAACTAGACATAATAGGTATTGCCGCGTTCGTATCGGCCTGACCTAAAAAAATATCATATAATTTATCCCGCACGGTGAACACCGTAAAAAAAATACCATAAAAAACAATGGCAGAATTTCCTTTTTTGGTCACGTTGTTTCCAAAAAAATGGAATAAAAAGTGATCAAAAAGTCGCGCGTAGCCAAACATGGTACCAATAAAAACGACAGTGTGTCACGCAAAAAATGTATGTACTACTACCAAGCAAAATCTGCGCTCCAAAAGCCAAATGGCGGTTCTTCTGGGCCTGGCAGTGTGCCCAAACAGCGGTTTATGACCACATATGGGGTATTACCGTACTCTGGAGAACCGCTTAACAATTTATGGGGCGTATGTCTCCAGTGGTACAAGCTGGGCCCAACGCATTGGGCACTGAAATAGCATATATGTGGAAAATGTCAATTTTATATCTGCAACATCCACTGTGCACTAATTTCTGAAAAACCTTTGGGGGTCAAAATGCTCACTACACTTCTAGATGAATTCCTTGAGGGGTGTAGTTTCCTAAATGGGGTCACTTCTCGGGAGTTTTCACTGTACTCGTACCTCAGCGCAATGCAACATGGCGTCAAAAACAAATTTTGTAAAATCTCCACTCCAAAAAACGAAATTGCACTTTTTCTGTTTAGACCCTTGCCGTATGTCCAAATAGCCGTTTACAACCACATATGGGGTATTTCCGTAATCAGGAGAAATTGTGTAACACATTTTGGGGTGTCTTTTCTCCTGTATTCCGTGTGGAAATGAAAAATTCTGAGCTAAAGCTACAGGTTATTGGAAAAAAAAAATGTTTTCATTTTCACGGACCAATTCTAATAAAATCTATAAAACACCTGAGGGCTCAAAATGCTCACTACACCTCTAATTTAATTCTTTCAGGGGTATAGTCTCCAAATTGGGATCACATCTGGGGAATTTCTACTGTACTGGTACTTCAGGGACTCTGGAAATGCGACATGGCCCCCAGAAACCAATTCAGCAAAATCTGAGCTGCAAAATCCAAATGGTGCTCCGTCCCTTCTGAGCCCTGCCATGGGTCCAAACAGCAGTTTATTACCACATAATGGGGTATTTCCGTAATCAGGAGAAATTGCTTTACAAATGTTGAGGTGCTTTTTCTCCTTTATTCCTTATAAAAATTAGAAAATTCTGTGTTTTTTCCAAAAAAAAGTCTCTTTTCATCTTCACAGACTAATTCCAATAAATTCAGCAAAAAACCTGTGGGGTCAAAATGATAACTATACCACTAGAAAAATTCCTTTAGGGGTATAGTTTCCAAAATGGGGTCACTTTTGGGGGGATTCCACTGTTTAGGTCCCTCCAGGGCGTTGCAAACGTGACACGGCACTGAAAACCATTCCAGTAAAATCAGAGCTCCAAAATCCAAATGGGGGTCCTTCCCTTCTGAGCCCTGCTGTGGGTCCAAACAGCAGTTTATTACCACATATGGGGTATTTCCGTAATCGCGAGAAATTGCTTTACAAATGTTGGGGTGCTTTCTCTCCTTTATTTCTTGCAAAAATTTGAAATTTTTACGTTTTTCCAGAAAAAAAGTAGATTTTCATTTTCACAGACTAACTCCAGAAAATATAGCAAAATACCTGTGGGGTCAAAATGCTAACTATACCCCTAGATAAATTCCCTGAGGGGTGTAGTTTAAAAAATGGGGGTCACTTTTGGGGGTTTCCACTGTTTTGGCACCACAAGACCTCTTCAAACCTGACATGGTGCCTAAAATATATTCTGATAAAAGGAGGCCCCAAAATCCAAGAGGTGCTACTTTGCTTCTGAGGCCTGTGTTTCAGTCCATTAGCGCACTAGGGCCACGTGTGGGATATTTCTAAAAACTGCAGAATCTGGGCAATAAATATTGAGTTGCGTTTCTCAGGTAAAACCTTCTGTGGTACAGAAGAAAATGTATTACATATGAATTTTGTAAAAAAAAATGAAATTTGAAAATTTCAGCTCTACTTTCCTTCAATTCCTGTAAAACGCCTAAAGGGTTGAAACACTTTCTGAATGCTGTTTTGGATACTTTGAGGGGTGCAGTTTTCAAAATGGGGTGTTTTATGGGGGTTTCTAATATATAGGGCCCTCAAAACCACTTCAGAACTGAACTCGTCCCTGAAAAAAATCGCTTTTTGAAATTTTCTTAAAAATATGAGAAATTGCTGCTAAAGTTCTAAGCCTTGTGAGATCATAGAAAAATAAAAGGATGTTCAAAAAACGATGCCAATCTAAAGTAGACATATGGGGGATGTTAATTGGTAACTATTTTGTGTGGTATTACCATCTGTTTTACAAGCAGATGCATTTAAAATTGGAAAAATCATAATTTCTTCATATTTTCGCTAAATGTTGGTGTTTTTCACAAATAAGCAATGAATTTATCGACCAAATTTTTGCACTAAACTAAAGTACAATATGTCACGAGAAAACAATCTCAGAATCGCTTGGATAGGTAAAAGCATTCCGGAGTTATTACCACATAAAGTGATACATGTCAGATTTGAAAAAATGGGTCTGGTCCTCAAGGCCAAAATGAGCTGGGTACTCAAGGGGTTAAAATGGATGGAAGGAAATTGTATGCATTAGCAATTAATCTATTTTTAAAGTTCCCTTACGCATACTAATAATCTTTATTTATATAGCGCCAACATATTCCACTGCACCTTACAATTCAGAGGAAATAAGTAAAGACATTATCAGACATTATATAGTGACAAAACTAATTTACAATTCAAACAAGAGGAATGAGGACCCTGCTCGCAAGAGCTTACAATCTATGAGGAAATAAGGGAGACGCAAAATGTAAAAAGTGCTTGTTCAGTATAATGGTACAGCCATCTTTTTTACATATGGAGTAGCACACATCAAGCTGCATGAGCCGGTCACCAGCCAGTATCTGTGCAGAAACACATTTCTGTACAATTTCTATCCAAACATGAAAGAAAAAAAATAAATGATGTGTGTAAGGCCCCATGCACACGTCCGTAATTTTGATCCGTACTTACAGATCCGTATCTGCGGATCAAAGTACAGACCTATTCATCTCTATGGCCCATGGACACCTTCCCGTGCTGTAGAAAGGATCTACAAAAAATAAGACGTTCTATTTTTTGAATTTACAGACCGTACTCCTATACTTTATAATGGGAGCACGGCCAACAAATGTGGATGACTGTCCGTACCGATCGTGATTATGGCTACGGCCGTGTGCAGGGGGCCTATATGGCCAAATGATGTAATTGAAATCTGTCCCATCTGTCAGAAAACTGATTTAATGTGCTTAAAAATCTCTGTCTGCCTATCACCATTATCACCATGCTTTTAACATGTACAAGACATTTGAAAGAAAACTAAATTTTATGGAATAGTCAAGAAGGTTTTATTTTACCAAGATCAAAACAGATGAGGAAGATGCAAATTGGTTTGATCCTAATAAAATATCTGTATGTGTACATGGTCAACTCAGACAAATCTTACAGATATTGAAATGGTTTGATTGGTCAGAAATGTGTGTGTGAACCCATTGCGATCATTTATTACGTATCCTCTGATCGGTGGGGGTCTTAGAATTAGACATAGAACCAGCAGAGGAGAAAACTGCTAAAAAAAATGTATAATACAAGTCAAATAATGGCCACAAATAGTGTTATTCCTCATGTATCCTCATATGACATGGCTTATTCTGAAAGTTTAGGTACGCTTTTAATTATTCCTGAAAGTTAGTTTTAGTAATTTGTTCATGCTTAGCTGCATTGTAAATTTATAATATATGTGCTGTTGATATAGTGTGAAACAATATTTCCTCCATCATAAGCTGCATTTAAATATGGATAAAGGGATAGTTTTCTCACTAAGGCTAGGGCTACACTGATCACACGGCCAAATTTCCCTTTGTCGCGAGGAAAGTGAATGTGGTTGCTCTGCAACCCGGAAGTTGCTGCGACCGCGACACCACAGTCGCAGGAAGTTTGGATTTTCTTGCAACTGTGGTGTCACGGTCGCGGCAAATGTCGCAATGTCACCACATTCACTTTCATCACCAGTGACGCAGACAGTGCGACACAGCGATCTTTAGCCATGCAACTTGTGCCACGGTCAAACTTGCCATGTAGCCCTGGCCTTATCGTTGATGTTTTTGTGCCTTTAGAGTTGGCAATAATTGTTATGATCACTCGGAAATGGATGGATTGTAAAGTTTTTTCTTATGTGTAAACAGGACTAGTAATCACAGGAACATTTTTCTTACTGGTGTGGCACATTTTATGGAACTGGGATGAGCCTAGTTATATAACTGAAGCTGCAATGATGTTTTTTTTTCTAAAGAGATGATCTGCTCTACCTGATCATGTCATGATCCACTATACAGTTGCAAGTGGATAATTCTTATATCCTTTGTCAAATAAAACGTCAACCTGCTTTACCCAATTATCCATTTTTCCTTTCTAATCATTCAGGGACCTTTGATTTTGAGAATTGGGATCATGAACTATAATGAGTGTGACTAGATAGGTATATGTAATATTTATATTATTCTTTTCTGTTCGCCCATTGGATAGAAAGTTCCCTGCTTCTTTTACTACTAACATGCATGTCCATATTCTGATTTTATCAGGCTTTGAAAAGGGGCGTGTTTATTGTAAAAAGGAGCTAATATGGCTTGAGTAATCAAAGTTAGACTTGTGTCGACCAGGTTGTCAAAATAAGGGTCACTCTATAATGTTCTGATGTACAAAGCCACAGGCTAGGGGGAGGCCCCATGACGACGGGAAGAAGAAGGGGAGGAGCCGAGGGACACGAGGGTGGGTTAGATGGCGCTCCGTACTGAGCGCCAGTCTAACCCGGAAGTAACCACGAGTAGGTTGTGTCCCTTGGCTCTCCCCACACGCGCTCATAGAAAAATGAACGGAGACCCCCTTAGAACTTAGCAGTGATGTCGAACGCAGGTCACTTAAGGGAGTAACTCGGGAGGATGGCGGCCGAGCGGGGCACGGACTGGCTGAGGTCCCTGCTGGCCGGCCAGGCGGGAGAAACACCAGTGATCGGCGCAGCTGCGCCCATAACAGCCAGGATGGTAACGCTAGGAGAGGCGGAGTCGGCTGGGGGATCTCAGGACCGTGATCCCCAGAAAGGGAATCCACAGCGGTCCCGGAGGGCCAGGCCGGCAGCAAGGGTGAGCCTAGATGCAACACCCAGGGCCCGGCGCAGGGTAGGGAGCCCCATCACAGAATTTATGTTCTGGGGGATCTGGTGGATTTGGGCTCTGACTGGGTGGTGTCCCGAGGAGTAGGTACATGTGACGTTTTTAGCCATCTGCGGTTGGTCACGGTGCCCCTGAGCCTGTGTTTTAGAAGGCTGGGGGTAAAAATTACATTGTATGGGCAGATTTGCGCCAGATCCTCCTTCCTGAGCTTCAAGGACCTCCCTCCCCAATGTTATGTAAATTGTGATTATTTATTTCCTGTGTATTGATGTGTGGAATTGTTTTGTTTGTTAATAAAATGGCTGCTGTGGCTAAATTAATTCCAAGCAAAGTCTCTGTGTCTTATTGGGCTAAGTAGCAGTATGGTAAGTGAGGGATGCAGCTGGTAAATTGGTACAGTAGTGGGAGGTAAGGTAAGACAAGACCGCACTCTATTATCACTCGTCATGACTTTTGACATAAACCAGGGGGGAATAGTTTTAAAAGTTAAACCGGTTTTCCGAGATCGGATGATATTTTAAACTACTTGTGGCCGCCTTGTTTTGCCCCATATAAACCCCCCCCCAAATAAATTTTCATTTTCGAGTTCTTCCCCCTCTGATTACCTTCTCCTCTTGTCACGCTGCCCTTTGTTTATCTCGCACCTTTCCACTGCATGACCGCTTCCAGTTCTGCTCCCAGCATGCAGTGCTAAACATGCGTGGATCAAAGAGACATTCTTTGAACCGTGCATGCGCTCGGATGATGCCTTGTCGCCTGGGACAACTTACTGAACGGATGTCATTGATGGCGCGCCGTTCATTCAGCCGGCCAGAAGAGGCATTCGCCCGGAAGAAGAGAAGAGCGCTGAATGGTTGGGATGTCATCGGAAGTCCTAAGTTCCAATGGGAACGGTGTCATGTGACCAGAGTGCAGAGGAGGAGAAAACAAGATCTTTCAAAATGTAAGTTAATGAAAAACATGTTTTTTTTTTCAAAACCGGAAAACCCCTTTAACTGTCAGCATTTTTGACACAATAGTTTACAGTAATTTCTAGAGGAATCAGATTCCACTTTTTTTAATATATACAGTACATTGTTACTATGAACATTTCGTAAAGTCTTATTCACAAATACTGCTCCCTCTTTGACTTTTTTAAACCCTCAACTCTCAAACGCCCTGAAGCTACTTTCCAAACCGCAGTAGAATTTGGCAGCCCAAATATCCTCCCGGTGTTACATAATGCTTTTAGGGAAATAAAAATAGTTCTACTGAAAGAAGCTAAAAGGCCAATAAAAATATCTGGTGGTATGAGTCCATTCATTAAGTGATAGATTTGTGAAAGAAGAATCGTGTAAATTTATAGCGGAAGGCACACATTATTGTTCTGCTTAGAAAACACTTAAGAATACCCAGTATTTAATGCTATAATTCTGCCACTAAAAGTATGTTTACTTAAAAGTACAAGACAAAAGGATGTGCTCATCTACTGTACATATTATAACTGTAACTATTTGCAGTACTATGTTATTATAACTAGTTTAAAGGGGTTGTCCACTTTGCACAATCCTTCTTTGTAAGAAGAGTCCCTGTTGTCAAAACCCTCAACGTTTCAGTTATGATCTATATGGGAACGCAGAAACCATTCTCCTGCAGCCATCTCAGTGAAAATGAAGCATTACACAGTGCCCATTAAAATCAATGGTTTGTCCATGTAATGCGCAGACATGCAAGGTACTCCAGATCAAGACGCTCTTTGCAGCCGCCCTCCTCTCTTTCTAGCTAAAAAATAAGGACCCTAATTTAGGAACGTCTCCCAATATTAATTCAGAATACCCCTTTGAAAATGTTTATTTCTAAACAAGACAATTCAGTAGAATCTACTACCGGTCTACCTCTGCAGCCAAAGCGCCATCCTTGTCTCACCACTGCCATCGGTCTTCCTGCATCCGCACACAGTAATTGTCAACTGAAAGTGACAGGCCTATGTCAGCTCGTCGGTGCCTAGCCAATTGCTGAGTACCCTTTGATTATTGATCCTGTCTAGTACTGCCACATCTTGCCTGAGCGGCAAGGCACTTTTGTTCCTGTTCATTTGTGCAGGTGGTGTTTTCTATTTTGGATTTGAATTTCCTTAATCTGCTTTTATTTGCTGTATGCCTTGACCAGTATCTGTCTATCATATAACATTACATTTATTAATAGGAAAAATTAGTGGGGACTAACTTCCTAGGACTGTTGGGGGAAGATGCCCAATTTACCAGCTTACTGTATAAGGGGGTGGGGGCCTAAACTTGCAGGGATCAAGCATCTATATGGAAAATAGGTAGCCCAGGAGAGTAGAAGGGGGGGGGGGGGTAGGCTGACAGGGACATGAGACCATCAATCCCACTGCAATGGGGTCCGTTCCTTTCAACTAGATGAAACAAAGAGGCCTGGGGCTCATTGCGCTGGACTGATGAATGGGTGGGTGGCGGCAGCATGTAGTTGCGGCAGGCCCCTTTATTTTCTAATTTGGGCCAGGCCCCTAACGTCAGTACTGCTAGTAGTGCCCTGATGATTGCCCTGGGTAAGAGGGATGATAACATGAAGATTGGTCCTGTATTCCCCCCTGAGGTCACTGGAGGCAATACGGGGGGTGAGATGACAGTAAGGCTGGATTCTGCCACCACAAATCCACCGCAAATTCAGCATTATGCAGAATTTGGTAAAGATTTAGATTCAGACTGCTGTGGATTTCACCATTTGCAATGAAAATCCACATCAAATCCATATCCGCATTTAAAACATGCCAAATATGTGGCGTAAAAATAGTAAGAATCCAGGATTACAGGCTGCGATCTTTCCTTCTGCTGACACTTGTAACTCCCCCTCCCTTATAGACACACAGAACCAGCAAGAAAAACTTTTCATCTTGCTCCCTGACTTCAAATAAGAGCTGCACCCCAAATAGTACACCTAGAGTTTTAAAGGGGTTATCCGGGGACCAAAAATTGCTTTGCATTCATATTTTTATGTAAGAAGACGCTACTTACTAATATACTTTAATTAAAAATCCGGTACTAAATGGTGCTGTTCAAACACGGTGAACTGTTCCCGGAAGTCCTGGAGCTAATATTGATGATGCGCCGTGTTATCAATGGCATGACCGCAAGGGGCTGTCACACTGCTTATTGCTGAAGTCCCCGAGCAGACACTCAGCTAGCGCTTTGCTCGGGACTCCAGCACTGCTTCCGACATTTGGTCTTCAAGGGTTTCCTCTAGCTGGAGTACCCAAGCAGAGCATCAGCTGATGCTCTGCTCGGGGACTCCAGCATTGCTGCCAACGTCACTGTCACTGTCCATATATGGACAGTGACGTCGGCAGCAGTATGGGAGTCCCCAGGCAAAGCATCAGCTGATGCTCTGCTCAGGGACTCCACTACTGCTTCTGACGACACTGTCCATATATAAACAGCGACTTCAGGGGTTTCCTATCGCTGGAGTCCTTGAGCAGAGCATCAGGGACTGATGCTCTGCCTGCGGACTCCCGTACTGCTGCCAACGTCACTGTCACTGTCCATATATGAGTCCCCAGGCAGAGCACCAGCTGATGTTCTGCCTGGGGACTCCAGCATTGCTGCCAACGTCACTGTCACTGTCCATATATGGACAGGGAAGTCAGCAGCAGTAGTGGAGTCCCCGAACAGAGCATCAGCTGATGCTCTGCCCGGGGACTCCAGCATTCCTGCAACGTCACTGTCACTGTCCATATATGGACAGTGACGTCGGCAGCAGTATGGGAGTCCCCAGGCAAAGCATCAGCTGATGCTCTGCTCAGGGACTCCACTACTGCTTCTGACGACACTGTCCATATATAAACAGCGACTTCAGGGGTTTCCTATCGCTGGAGTCCACGAGCAGAGCATCAGCTGATGCTCTGCCTAGGGACTCCCGTACTGCTGCCGACGTCACTGTCCATATATGAACAGTGATGTCGGCAGCAGTACGGGAGTCCCCAGGCAGAGCATCAGCTGATTCTGTACCCAGGCACTCCAGTACTGCTGCCGATGTCACTGTCCATATATGGACAGTGACTTCAGGGGTTTCCTATCACTGGAGTCCCCGAGCAGAGCATCAGCTGATGCTTTGCCTGTTGACGACCCGTACTGCTGCCGATATCACTGTCCATATATGGACAATGACGTTGGCAGCAACGTTGGCTGCCAACGTCACTGTCACTGTGCATATATGAGTCCCCAGGCAGAGCATCAGCTGATGTTCTGCCTGGGGACTCCAGCACTGCTGCCAACATCACTGTCCATTTATGGACAGGGATGTCGGCAGCAGTACGGGAGTCCCCAAGCAGAGCATCAACTGATGCTCTGCTCGGGGACTCCAGTACTGCTACCGATATCACTACCCATATATGGACATTGACAGTGAGGTTGGCAGCAGTGCTGGAGTCCCCGGTCAGAGCATCAGCTGATGATCTGCTCTGGGACTCCAGCTATAGGAAACCCCTGAAGTCACTGTCCATATATGGACAGTGACATCGGCAGCAGTACTGGAGTCGCCGAGCAGAGCATCAGCTCTGCTCGGGGACTCCAGCAATAGGCAGTGTGACAGCCCCTTGCGGTCATGCCATTGATAACACGCCGTCACAAACAGCACAGGAAGCAAGCCCTTAGTCACGTGTGGCCGTGTCGGCACATCATCAATATTAGAAAAGCTCCAGGACTTCCGGCACACGTCACCGGGTTTGTACTGCACCATTTAGTACTGCATTTTTAATTAAAGTACATTAGTAAGTGACTTCTTTTTCCATAAAAATATGAATGCAAAGCAATTTTTGGTCCGCGGATAACGCCTTTAATCCTGGTATGATTAGAAAGCTAAGATTCTGGTTGAATATGATGCCATGATCTAAGCTCTAGCTGTCATATTTAAGTCATGAGGAATTACATATGTCCTTGGCAGTGAAAAGGTTAACCTGTGTGATCACAGAAAGTTTTAGCACATTAGATTAGTTTTAGATAAGGTTTGAGTGACCAACAATAAGCAAAAATTACCAAAACAGGTTATTTGCATTCAGCAAATATTGCTAGCTACAGTAGAATAATGCAGTGCTCTCCAACTAGTGGCTCAGGAGTCACATGTGGTTCTCGTGAGTCCAGCATGTGACTCTTCATCTGTTGGCTGCTGTAGATACTACTGTGTATTAGTGGCACCAAGGATGTCATAGCATTACGGAAACTTTCTACTAGACTAAAACCATATCATTGACATTTAACACTAGGGTAAGAGCCATATCATTAATAGACTTTTTCACTTTTAATATTCAATGTGGCTCAACGCCACTTGTCATTTTGAAAATTGGCTAGCAAGCCAGCAAAGGTTGAGAACCTCTGGAATAACGGATTCTAAAAAACCATAGCTTGTTCACTGACGTATGGGGGAATAAACATTTTTTTCATTGAATTGGAGTCCTGTGTAGTGCTGCCTATTCGCTTGGAAATATATACAGTGAAGGAAATAAGTATTTGATCCCTTGCTGATTTTGTAAGTTTGCCCACTGTCAAAGACATGAACAGTCTAGAATTTTTAGGCTAGGTTAATTTTACCAGTGAGAGATAGATTATATATAAAAAAAAAAAGAAAATCACATTGTCAAAATTATATATATTTATTTGCATTGTGCACAGAGAAATAAGTATTTGATCCCTTTGGCAAACAAGACTTAATACTTGGTGGCAAAACCCTTGTTGGCAAGCACAGCAGTCAGACGTTTTTTGTAGTTGATGATGAGGTTTGCACACATGTTAGATGGAATTTTGGCCCACTCCCCTTTGCAGATCATCTGTAAATCATTAAGATTTCGAGGCTGTCGCTTGGCAACTCGGATCTTCAGCTCCCTCCATAAGTTTTCGATGGGATTAAGGTCTGGAGACTGGCTAGGCCACTCCATGATCTTAATGTGCTTCTTTTTGAGTCACTCCTTTGTTGCCTTGGCTGTATGTTTCGGGTCATTGTCGTGCTGGAAGACCCAGCCACGAGCCATTTTTAATGTCCTGGTGGAGGGAAGGAGGTTGGCACTCAGGATTTGACGGTACATGGCTCCATCCATTCTCCCATTGATGCGGTGAAGTAGTCCTGTGCCCTTAGCAGAGAAACACCCCCAAAACATAATGTTTCCACCTCCATGCTTGACAGTGGGGATGGTGTTCTTTGGGTCATAGGCAGCATTTCTCTTCCTCCAAACACGGCGAGTTGAGTTAATGCCAAAGAGCTCAATTTTAGTCTCATCTGACCACAGCACCTTCTCCCAATCACTCTCAGAATCATCCAGATGTTCATTTGCAAACTTCAGATGGGCCTGTACATGTGCCTTCTTGAGCAGGGGGACCTTGCGGGCACTGCAGGATTTTAATCCATTACGGCGTAATGTGTTACCAATGGTTTTCTTGGTGACTGTGGTCCCAGCTGCCTTGAGATCATTAACAAGTTCCCCCCGTGTCGTTTTCGGCTGAGCTCTCACCTTCCTCAGGATCAAGGATACCCCACGAGGTGAGATTTTGCATGGAGCCCCAGATCGATGTCGATTGACAGTCATTTTGTATGTCTTCCATTTTCTTACTATTGCACCAACAGTTGTCTCCTTCTCACCCAGCGTCTTACTTATGGTTTTGTAGCCCATTCCAGCCTTGTGCAGGTCTATGATCTTGTCCCTGACATCCTTAGAAAGCTCTTTGGTCTTGCCCATGTTGTAGAGGTTAGAGTCAGACTGATTCATTGAGTCTGTGGACAGGAGTCTTTTATACAGGTGACCATTTAAGACAGCTGTCTTTAATGCAGGCACCAAGTTGATTTGGAGCATGTAACTGGTCTGGAGGAGGCTGAACTCTTAATGGTTGGTAGGGGATCAAATACTTATTTCTCTGTGCACAATGCAAATAAATATATATAATTTTGACTATGTGATTTTCTTTTTTTTTTTTTATATAATCTATCTCTCACTGGTAAAATTAACCTAGCCTAAAAATTCTAGACTGTTCATGTCTTTGACAGTGGGCAAACTTACAAAATCAGCAAGGGATCAAATACTTATTTCCTTCACTGTATGTGGGACTGGAGTCTGAGGTTCTAAGGCTTGTGCACACACAACTACGCATATTTTGCATTTATATGTGCTGCTCTTCCTTTTTCTAATAGATAGATGGATGGATGGAAGGATAGATAGATAGATAGATAGATAGATAGATAGATAGATAGATAGATAGATAGATAGATAGATAGATAGATAGATAGATAGATAGATAGATAGATAGATAGATAGATAGATGATAGATAGATTAGATAGATTAGATAGATTAGATAGATTAGATAGATTAGATAGATTAGATAGATTAGATAGATTAGATAGATAGATTAGATAGATTAGATAGATAGATAGATAGATAGATAGATAGATAGATAGATAGATAGATAGATAGATAGATAGATAGATAGATAGATAGATAGATAGATAGATAGATAGATAGATAGATAGATAGATAGATAGATAGATAGTTTATATAAGGAGTCTGACAATGTGCTGAAAAACAGTCCCAGACCAATATCCATCCTCCCCCAAATTTTGCAGAATGCACTATGCATTCCGATAGGTTACCTATTGGAAATCATTCTCCTGGTATTCGCCAAACCCAGATTCCTCCATTAGGGCTGCCAGGTAGTAAAACGTGATTCATCACTTCATAGAACACATTTCCACTGCTCTGGCTTTGTTCTGTGAGTTTGTGTGGTCCAACCCTTCTGACTAAGTTGCTACTCCCAGACGCTTCCACATCACAATAATAGGACTTGGGCCCCCGTCACATCACATTTTTTCCATCCGTCAAAAAGTATACGTCGGGACTCCCAACATATACCTCAGGCGGAAGGCTGAAACGTATCCCACTGTATAGGCTACGCTGTTTTCGTAATTTCCGACCATGTAATCAGGAAGTGGCCCGGGAGGCAGCGGGAACCGAGAAAGGTAGAACAGGGTTTAGGGGGCCCCGTTCTAGAGATAGGTGCGGCTCCCAGAGGTGGGACCCGCATCTATCTGACATTTATAGCATATCCTGTGGATATGCTATAAATGTCCCTGATGGGAAAACCCCTTTAAGGACAGGACTCTCAGTGGTAACCTGATAGTGGACTGTGAAAAAGTTCCACTCCACTGTTAGCAGTAGTAATAATCAGTCCGAGCATTCATGTAGGAGGTGAATAACCAATGGACTCCAGGTATGTAACCTCCACATTAACCTCTGAAACTTGCCATACCACTAGGGATATTACTAATACCCAGCTACCACCCTAGAACACCAAATATGTTTCAATTCTCTTCACTCCCCTAGACCACAAGGTATGTTGCAATAAAACTGCTATCATCAGGGATACTTTATTAACCCCTTGACCCCTCTATCCCTGTCTACATTAGACCCTTTAATACCCTAGATCATCAAAGATATAAAAATGTACCGCTTTACTGCTGTAGACCATCAGGTATGTCTCCATTACCCCTTCGCCACTTCAGACTATTACGGATATTACCGGTAGTGATATTACCATTATCTCCTGTACTGCCATAGACCACAAGGATTGTTTCTATTAAACCCTTCACTGCCCTACAGTAGATATCCATTATTAACATTATACCTGTCAGGGATGTCTTAATTAACCCTTTCACCACTGTAGACCACCAGATTACCTGTAGATTACCTTTAATTCTACACATTCTAGACCTTCAAGGTTGGTACCATTGTAGGGGCCCCATAAAAAAGAAAAAAGCTGTTCCATATCATTGATGCCATGTAGAATGACCACATACATAGTCTGTTTCCAAAGAAATTACAATACCTCTACTTTATACCTAAACTCTTATGCCTTTTGTATCGCAGTACACCTATAAATGAGTACACCTATGTTCACGTCTTCTCTGTAGAGATGGGATTAGTGACTAATGCAAAATTTTAATTGATCATATTCTTTTACCTCAGGTAAATTCTTAATCGTAAAGTTATTTTTATATCAGAAAATTGACGCCAAGATAACTCAAGAACAAAGCACTAAATATAGAAATCTTATGAAATGTAGCTGGTTGGAAAAAATAATAAACAAAGGTCATGTGTATTTGGCACAGAACACTTAATGTTGATTATACTCAATTAGCCTTAGCCTGACTTCCTAATCCTATAGGAGAATATGTGCAAAACCCAGTGTTCTATATTTAAGGCAGTAGTTTAAAGTTACAAAATAGAAAAACAACTTCCAGATTTAATGCAAGGAAACTACTAATGACTAGAATGTGAAAGGTCTAGACAAAACAGATCAAAAGTCAGCAAACTCATTTAGAGATTCCTAGTCATAAAAAATGTGAAACAATTTAGTTTTTTAACATAACATACAGTGCTGCTGCAAAAACATGTTGACCCCTTTAAGACATTCCCTGGTATTGTGGCAGATTTGTCACACTGTCACACTGAATGGTTTCTCATATTTAAGCAACATGTAATATTAGATAAAAAGACCATGAGTTATCCCTTAACACAGTTTGGGCATTGAAAATACAAAGCACCCATAGGACAAAGCAGTCTTAAAGGGAAAGTACAATTTTGCAAGTTTTTGTTTGTTTTTTTGCTGTAATGTGTCTGAAACAAAAGAATAATGGTATGTTCACACGGCATTTTTTATGCCTCATTTTCATAAAATGGTGCGTAAAAAGACGCCCATGAAAAATAAGTGCATGTCACTTCTTGAGCCGTTTTTGGAGCCGTTTTCCATTGACTCTATAGAAAAACCGCTCAAAAAACGGCCGTACAAAACGCTGTGAAAAACGCGAGTGGCTTAAAAAACTTCAGAAAATCAGGAGCTGTTTTCCCTTGACAAGTCAATTAAAAACGGCTCCAAAAACGGCTCAAAAAGTGACATGCACATCTTTTTCCCGGGCCTTTTTTTACACGGCCGTTATCAAAAACCATAGGTGGGACCTGCATCTATCTGACATTTATGAGATATCCTGTGGATATCTCATAAATGTCCTTCGTGGGAAAACCACTATAAATGCCACGGTTGCTATTGACCGTGGCATTTAACTAGTTAAACGGACAGGAACAGTTCCTGGCTGTTAGAGCAGCGTGTCAGCTGCTGACACCTGCAGTGTATGGAGCGGGCTCAGTGCATGAGTCCGCTCCGTACATCATCCCCTCCCCGCTCCATGATGTGCTAAAACATCATGGGTCGGGAAGGTGTTAATTAGGGAGCGGTCAGGGGGTCTGGCGCTGCCGGGAACCTTGACTGCCGATTTATTCTTACTAAAAACTGCGTCTTATAGTCCGAAAAGTAAGGTATATATATATATATATATATATATATATATATATACAAAGTACAGCACAGTTTTTTTCAATGAAGATAACATTAAATTAATCAGAAATACACTCTGTACATTGTTAATGTGCTAAATGACTATTCTAGCTGCAAACGTCTGGTTTTTAATGCAATATCTACATAGGTGTATAGAGGCCCATTTCCAGCAACCATCACTCCAGTGTTCTAATGGTACATTGTGTTTGCTAACTGTGTTAGAAGGCTAATGGATGATTAGAAAACACTTGAAAACCCTTGTTCAATTATGTTAGCACCGCTGTAAACAGTTTTGCTGTTTAGAGGAGCTATAAAACTGACCTTCCTTTGAGCTAGTTGAGAATCTGGAGCATTACATTTGTGGGTTCGATTAAACTCTCAAAATGGCTAGAAAAAGAGAGCTTTCATGTGAAACTCGACAGTCTATTCTTGTTCTTAGAAATGAAGGCTATTCCATGCGAGAAATTGCCAAGAAACTGAAGATTTCCTACAACGGTGTGTACTACTCCCTTCAGAGGACAGCACACACAGGCTCTAACCAGAGTAGAAAGAGAAGTGGGAGGCCCCGCTGCACAACTGAGCAACAAGACAAGTACATTAGAGTCTCTAGTTTGAAAAATAGACGCCTCACAGGTCCTCAACTGGCAGCTTTATTAAATAGTACCCGAAAAACACCAGTGTCAACGTCTACAGTGAAGAGGTGACTCCGGGATGCTAGTTTTCAGGGCAGAGTGGCAAAGAAAAAGTCATATATGAGACTGGCTAATAAAAGGAAAAGATTAATATGGGCAAAAGCACACAGACATTGGACAGAGGAAGTGTAATGTCAGGGAAGGGAGCCAGACAGGTGAGCCCTAATCTACCCACCACTCAGTGCCTGCCTACTTGCAACGGCCCGTCCTAGGCGACAGCGTACAACTGGGTGACGGTCCCTAGGCTCAATAAGTGCACAACAGACAAACAGACAAGGGTACACAGAAGCTAAGGGAAATGGGGCAGTTGCCCACGGCAACACCGTGAGCAACAAGAGTAGTGAACGAGCCGAGTCAAACCAGGAGTGTACGAAGTACCAAACGCAGAGCAGGAGAGTAGTGAACGAGCCGAGTCAAACCAGGAGTGTACGAGGTGCCAAACGCAGAGCAGGAGAGTAGTCAGTAAGCCAGGGTCAATATGAAGCAGGGACAAATAGTTCAAGCAGCAGCAGCAAGCCAGGAAACAGAAGAATCACAGGCAAAGGAGGAGCAGGAAATGCAGGTATAAATAGACAGAGGGCGGGAGCTAGCTCCATCTGGCCAGGCTGTGATAGGCTCTCCCACTCCTAAGCCTGCCAGCCTGAGTGGTAGAAGATGGAGTCACTCTCTCAGACTTAGGAGCAGGTGCAGACAAATTACCCACGGGCGTCGACACAGAAGCTGTGTCTGGCAGGTCCTTTACAGGAAGATTGGAAAAATGTCTGAGACTGGCTAATAAAAGGAAACTATTCATATGGGCAAAAGTACACAGACATTGGACAGAGGAAGATTGGAAAAAAGTGTTATGGACAGACGAATCGAAGTTTGAGGTGTTTGGATCACACAGAAGAACATTTGTGAGACGCAGAACAACTGAAAAGATGCTGGAAGAGTGCCTGACACCATCTGTCAAGCATGGTGGAGGTAATGTGATGGTCTGGGGTTGCTTTGGTGCTGGTAAAGTGGGAGATTTGTACAAGGAAAAAGGGATTTTGAATAAGGAAGGCTATCACTCCATTTTGCAATGCCATGCCATACCCTGTGGACAGCGCTTGATTGGAGCCAATTTCATCCTACAACAAGGCAATGACACAAAGCACACCTCCAAATTATACAAGAACTATTTAGGGAAGAAGCAGGCAGCTGGTATTCTATCTGTAATGGAGTGGCCAGCGCAGTCACCAGATCTCAAATTTCTCCCGATTACCTCAGCAAATTAACAGCTAGAATGCCAAAGGTCTGCAATGCTGTAATTGCTGCAAATGGATCATTCTTTGATGAAAGCAAAGTTTGAAGGAGAAAATTATTATTTCAAATAAAAATCATTAGTTCTAACCTTGTCAATGTCTTGATTATATTTTCTAGTCATTTTTCAACTCATTTGATAAATATAAGTGTGAGTTTTCATGGAACTATATATTATATATAACAGGAACAGAGGACAAGTAACAGCACTAGGACTTCAGTATTGGGGAGATGTTGGTTTATTCACCACCAGGTGGAAAGAATGAGCAGCTCATTCTTTCCACCTGGTAGTGAATAAACAAACATCTCCCCAATACTGAAGTCCTGGTGCTGTTACTTGTCCTCTGTTCCTGTTATTCCAATCCAAGGAGTTGATTCATCCTTCTACTGGTAACGTGCACATGGCCTGATGTTCAGTTTGCCTTGAGTGCTGTGTTTTTTATATCTATTTGAACTATATATATATATATATATATATATATATATATATCTCAAAGGGGAGAGAATAGACATGGACCGCACATCCACTGTATACAATGATCAATTGCGGCTAGGCAAAATATTTAAATATGAACGAGAGGTTCTTTGTAACATTTTGATCAAATTGTATGTAAGCCCACTTGCCACTTCACGGCGACCTCTAAAAGTGGGTCCCTACTCTATCGGATGCACCACCGCGTGGCGGCCACCGCCACCGCAGCACCGCTCCTGCAGAGGGAGCAACCCAGAGGCCCAAAAGCACCCATGCTATCAGGCCAAGCCAAGCCTCCCTGGCTCTGGGCCACGTCCCCCACAAGCGCAGCACCACAGTAACAGACACCACCACACAGTAGCACAACTAGTGAACAGATGGAATGAGCTCACCTTACCATGCGCCCCCAGTGGCCAACTGAGAGTACTAGCAGGAACACTTATGAGGTCATTCCTAAATTAAAATCAGCTGGGCCATAAGTGTGGAGTGCTGGTACCAAGTAAAACAAAACAACAGAGGGGATAGACTCTGTATCATATCAAAGGGGAGAGAATAGACATGGACCGCACATCCACTGTATACAATGATCAATTGCGGCTAGGCAAAATATTTAAATATGAACGAGAGGTTCTTTGTAACATTTTGATCAAATTGTATGTAAGCCCACTTGCCACTTCACGGCGACCTCTAAAAGTGGGTCCCTACTCTATCGGTTGCACCACCGCGTGGCGGCCACCGCCACCGCAGCACCGCTCCTGCAGAGGGAGCAACCCAGAGGCCCAAAAGCACCCATGCCATCAGGCCAAGCCAAGCCTCCCTGGCTCTGGGCCACGTCCCCCCACAAGCGCAGCACCACAGTAACAGACACCACCACACAGTAGCACAACTAGTGAACAGATGGAATGAGCTCACCTTACCATGCGCCCCCAGTGGCCAACTGAGAGTACAAGCAGGAACACTTATGAGGTCATTCCTAAATTAAAATCAGCTGGGCCATAAGTGTGGAGTGCTGGTACCAAGTAAAACAAAACAAAACAACAGAGGGGATAGACTCTGTATCATATCAAAGGGGAGAGAATAGACATGGACCGCACATCCACTGTATACAATGATCAATTGCGGCTAGGCAAAATATTAAAATATGAACGAGAGGTTCTTTGTAACATTTTGATCAAATTGTATGTAAGCCCACTTGCCACTTCACGGCGACCTCTAAAAGTGGGTCTCTACTCTATCGGTTGCACCACCGCGTGGCGGCCACCGCCACCGCAGCACCGCTCCTGCAGAGGGAGCAACCCAGAGGCCCAAAAGCACCCATTCCATCAGGCCAAGCCAAGCCTCCCTGGCTCTGGGCCACGTCCCCCCACAAGCGCAGCACCACAGTAACAGACACCACCACACAGTAGCACAACTAGTGAACAGATGGAATGAGCTCACCTTACCATGCGCCCCCAGTGGCCAACTGAGAGTACAAGCAGGAGCAGGAACACTTATGAGGTCATTCCTAAATTAAAATCAGCTGGGCCATAAGTGTGGAGTGCTGGTACCAAGTAAAACAAAACAACAGAGGGGATAGACTCTGTATCATATCAAAGGGGAGAGAATAGACATGGACCGCACATCCACTGTATACAATGATCAATTGCGGCTAGGCAAAATATTTAAATATGAACGAGAGGTTCTTTGTAACATTTTGATCAAATTGTATGTAAGCCCACTTGCCACTTCACGGCGACCTCTAAAAGTGGGTCCCTACTATATCGGTTGCACCACCGCGTGGCGGCCACCGCCACCGCAGCACCGCTCCTGCAGAGGGAGCAACCCAGAGGCCCAAAAGCACCCATGCCATCAGGCCAAGCCAAGCCTCCCTGGCTCTGGGCCACGTTCCCCCACAAGCGCAGTACCACAGTAACAGACACAATGAGCTCACCTTACCATGACCCCCCCCCCCCCCAGTGGCCAACTGAGAGTACAAGCAGGAGCAGGAACACTTATGAGGTCATTCCTAAATTAAAATCAGCTGGGCCATAAGTGTGGAGTGCTGGTACCAAGTAAAACAAAACAACAGAGGGGATAGACTCTGTATCATATCAAAGGGGAGAGAATAGACATGGACCGCACACCCACTGTATACAATGATCAATTGCGGCTAGGCAAAATATTTAAATATGAATGAGAGGTTCTTTGTAACATTTTGATCAAATTGTATGTAAGCCCACTTATATATATATATAGCAATCCAAAAACAGGCAGCACACCGTAGTTTAAGGTGAAAAAAGAGGGTACTTTATTGCCCCATGTGCGAAGTTTCAGCTCCAAACACTAGAGCCTTTGAGCCTTTCTCCCTTGCTTGAGAAAGGCTCTAGTGTTTGGAGCGGAAACGTCGCACATGGGGCAATAAAGTACCCTCTTTTTTCACCTTAAACTACGGTGTGCTGCCTGCTTTTGGATTGCTGTATTACTGGGATCTTGGTCTACTCCCATGGGCTTGCACCCACATCTCTAAACCGGTGCTGCTGGATCCTCTGTTTTGCTATATATATATATATATATATATATATATATATATATATATATATATATATATTCTCCTCAACAATGCAATTGTAACACCAAGAAGGAAAAGTTTTAGAATTGTGGAAATCACAGGATCGATAAATATTTTAATGATATGCAAATGCTAGAAAAATAGAAATAAAATATTTTGTATCTCAGTATTGAGTATTTGCGCAGAAATAAACGCATTTACGGGCCTTGGCATGCTATCAATGAGGTTATTAATAGTTGTCTGAAGAATGTTATGCCACGCTCAATGCACTTCAGTTCAAGATTGGCTAATGGAAGCTCCCTTTGCAATTTCCAATCCATAGCATCCCATATGTGCTCGATGGGAGACAAGTCTGGAGACGCTGCAGGCCATGGTAGCAGGTTTACACCACGCAGGCTGCTCACTGTAGAATGAGCAACATGCGGCCTGGCGCTGCCCTGTTGAAAAACGGCTTCTGGGACACTTTGGAGGAATTGCCATACCACTGGTTCCACGACCGAATCAATGTAATTCCGAGCTTAGTGCACCTGAAATGAAGACTAGAGAAGACGCGCTACCATACATTATGCCACCCCACACCATAATCCCAAGAGTAGGACCGGTGTGACGTTGCCTTGAGAATTCCTCTTTATGGCGTTGCCCACGTGGTCTCCAGACCAATCTCCGGCTATCATTGCATCCGAGACAAAAGCGGGACTCTCCGCTGAAGAGGATAGACCTTCACTCTAGTCTAAATTGCTGTCTTGCTGTGCACCATGATAGCCTTTGGGACTAGTGGAGTGTGGTCAATGGAACACCTGTAGCTGGACGTCTGGCTCATAGCCCAATGTCGTGCAAACGCCTTCTGATGGTTTGTGTCAACACTGGTTGCCCCCCTAGGCTTGGGATGTGACATCCAATTTCACTTGCAGTAGGGAATGGATCTCTATGCGCCATTCTTCAAATCAGACGATCCGTCTGTGCAGAGGTTTGCCTCCGCGCACCTCTTGCTGTCATTCTCATTTGTTGTTGTTCTTCCAACCTCCAGGACACGCAATGTTGAACAGTGCTGACATCTCAGCCTAGGCGCGTAGCGTTCTGCCAGAGTGATAAATTAAGTTCTCTCAGTTCATGGATTCTGTCCCTCTCAGTTTGTGACGAGTGGCGATAACTGGCACGTCGATGAACGCACGCACAATCATCCCACACCAACTGATCCGATTTTTGAGGTTTCCTGTGACTAAAAAACTTTGCTTTCAATCTGGCTTTTATGCCGCTCCCATGTGTCAGAGATAGGAGCTAGGTGCTTGAAAATTAGATTTTTCAATTGCCTATCTTAGCGACACCTGCTACTTGTTCGATTTGCATAACCTTACGACTTGCCCTTCCTGATGTTGAAATTTCAATGAGTGTGTGTGTGTATATTTATTATACTATATATATTTTTAAAAAAACTGTCTAATTTTTTTTTATTTTCTGATTGTATATATTGTTATATTATTTTCTGTAAAGTTATCTTTCTTGGTTTGAACCAGCTGCGCCATAAGTATCAGATAAACTATATTAATGAATATTATATGGTAACTTTGCTTTGCAATTGGATGGCATGAGTATTTAAACATTGTTTACTTTGGAGAATGCGGTTACCAAATCTCTCTGTTATGTTATTTGGTATGAGGGTGTTTTTTTAATGATATTTGGGAAGTTATCAGTAATTGTAATATGATATTCTAATAAAGATATGTTTTGTACAATTTCAATAACGTACCTGATGTTATGTTTTGGAGGATAATTGTAGATTTATAAGCATGTGATATATAATATCCCAGCTTCCACAGCATTCTTAAAGGAAGGATAAAACCGTACACCTGATCTTTTCAACAGGTAATGTACGGAGAATATGCACCAGTCCTTTCCACTGGGTTAGCTCAAACCCGTCCAAAACTTGGCCAAAGAGTACAAGAGCGACAGTATTCCTCCAAAATAAAGTTCTTTATTACTACACGAGCGACGTTTCGACCACAAATGCACCCTGCCTCTTAAGCTGCAGCGTCTTCTCTGCCTGCCAGAAGAGATGTTGAGCAAGGGCAATTGCAGTAACGCTCTCTTGTCGCTTGCTCAGTATCTCCTTTGACAAGCAGATCAGAGAAGACGCTTCAGATTCAGAGGCAGTGGATTCACCACACCAGGGATCCCTCCACATACTTAGTGGAACTGATTCACCACACCAGGGATCCCTCTACATTCCTAGGGGAACTGATTCATCACACCAGGGATCACTCCACATACCTAGCGGAGCATATTGCGGAGCATATTGCGAAGCAAGACTGAGCATGTGAGTCCACTCTGGCACATTTACTGAGGTGGACACAGAAAGGCTATTGAACAGAAACAGCAAGTGGCAAAAATGCCACCATTATTCCTGAAATATCTGGTGATGTAAGTATTTCTATAAAGTGTAAATACAAAATATATTCATAATCGATATAACTATAAACAATATTCTTCGTTAGAATGCCCCTTTAAGTGTTGGCAGCAGAAAAGGAAAGAGAGAGGGAGAGCTTCAGCGGAACAACTGCTGAGCTCTGAATTTGCAGTTCCACATGCAGGCATGTCACAGACAGCAGGTCTAGAAAATAAAATAAGCAATATCAAAATCAGAAACAACATAGTCCAACTTGAGCCTCTCCAGATACTCAGATACATATCTATAATATTTTATTTTTTTTCGTGACAAAGCTGCATATAGCTGGTTGCACCATCTTTAGGTGGCACAGTCAATACCCTGCTGACATCTCCAAAACAGTTCCTGATTATTCCTAGTTTTAGCACCAGGACAGTTCACCCATTTAAGTGGGCACCATATTATACCACATTTCTCCTGCAGAGGTTTATGCAGGAGAAAATAGTAGCCCACTTCTGATTACCAGAGGACCTGGTGTAATTTAACAATTTGGCAAAAGGTCTGCAGGGTTTTCCTCTGGCTTCCAACACCCTTGACTTGAAATTAATATATTTTGGATTGTAATGGAATATCAGTTTTTGAGTGGAGTTACGCTTTTCTGGAAACAAGTATACAAATTATTATGCACATTGGATTTAAGTGTCATAAACATTTAATTATTAGTTTTTCAATTAAACTTATGGATGGTATTGTGTCTTAGGGCTCTTTGGATCATTGTAATCAATTAGTTTTCCAGGTGTGCTCAATCAAAGGAAAACTACTTAAGAAGGACGTTCCACATTATTAATCAGGCCACAGGTTTCAAGCAATATGGGAAAGAAAAAGGATCTCTCTGCTGCCGAAAAGCGTGAAATAGTGCAATACCTTGGACAAGGTATGAAAACATTGGATATTTCAAGAAAACTTAAGCGTGATCATCGTACTGTGAAAAGATTTGTGGCTGATTAAGAGCACAGACGGGTTCGTTCAGATAAAGGCATAATGAGGAAGGTTTCTGCCAGACAAATTAATAGGATTAGGAGAGCAGCTGCTGAAATGCCATTGCAAAGCAGCAAACAGGTATTTGAAGCCGCTGGTGCCTCTGGAGTCCCGCGAACCTCAAGGTGTAGGATCCTCCAGAGGTTTGCAAGTGTGCATAAAGCTATTATTCGGCCACCCCTAAACAATGCTCACAAGCAGAAACGGTTGCAGTGGGTTCAGAAATACATGAAGACTAATTTTCAAACTGTGTTGTTTACTGATGAGTGCCGTGCAACCCTGGATGGTCCAGATGGATGGAGTAGTGGATGGTTGGTGAATGGCCACCATGTCCGAACAAGGCTGTGACGTCAGCAAGGAGGTGGTGGAGTCATGTTTTGGGCTGGAACCATGGGGAGAGAGCTAGTAGGCCCCTTTACGTTACCTGACAGTGTGAAAATGACCTCTGCAAAGTACGTAGAGTTTATACCTGACCACTTTCTTCCGTGGTACAAAAAGAAGAACCGTGCCTTCCGTAGCAAAATTATCTTCATGCATGACAATGCACCATCTCATGCTGCAAAGAATACCTCTGTGTCATTGGCTGCTATGGGCATAAGAGGAGAGAAACTCATAGTGTGGCCCCCATGTTCCCCTGACCTCAACCCTATTGAGAACCTTTGGAGCATACTCAAGCATAATATCTATGAGAGTGGGAGGCAGTTCACATCAAAACAGAAGCTCTAGGAGACTATTCTGACATCCTGCAAAGATATTCAAGCAGAAACTGTCCAAATACTCACAAATTCAATGGATGCAAGAATTGTGAAGGTGATATCAAAGAAGGGGTCCTATGTTAACATGTAACTTGGCCTGCTAAGTTTTTTTTGATTGAAAGAGCTTTTGATTTCTGTAAATATGTCCTCCTGATGCTGCAATTTCAACAAATTACCATTTTAGTTCTCTTTACAACCTTTAAAAGGTTTTGATCTCTGTTGTGCATAATAATTTGAAACAGTGCATTTTGAGTTTTTTACTTCTAAAAAAAAATCTGTTATCATTAGGAAATTTGTTCAATAAAATTCGCATTATACTCCAACGGTTGATGGCTTAAAGATTATACTGACTGTCATTTACATAGACTATTTAGGAAAATCAGCGAAAAATAACATTTGCATAATAATTTGGAACACGGTGTATAGCTGAAACATATTGGGACATTTTCCAACAGTCTAAATAGTAAAATCAATAAAAGGGGGCTGCTTATTCTGAGCCACAATAATGGCCAGCTGCTTATCAGAAGTATGTTAACAACAATAAAGCTTAAATATCTAAACAACCCCTCTCAATAGTTTATACAAACAGTGTATATACACTACTGTTCAAAAGTTTAGGATCACTTAGAAATTTCCTTATTTTTGCAAGAAAAGCACAGTTTTTTTCAATGAAGATAACATTAAATTAATCAGAAATACACTCTATACATTGCTAATGTGCTAAATGACTATTCTAGCTGAAAACATCTGGTTTGTAATGCAATATCTACATAGGTGTATAGAGGCCCATTTCCAGCAACCATCACTCCAGTGTTCTAATGGTACATTGTGTTTGCTAACTGTGTTAGAAGGCTAATGGATGATTAGAAAACACTTGAAAACCCTTGTGAAATTATGTTAGCAGCGCTGTAAACAATTTAGCTGTTTAGAGGAGCTATAAAACTGACCTTCCTTTGAGCTAGTTGAGAATCTGGAGCATTACATTTGTGGGTTCGATTAAACTCTCAAAATGGCTAGAAAAAGAGAGCTTTCATGTGAAACTCGACAGTCTATTCTTGTTCTTAGGAATGAAGGCTATTCCATGCGAGAAATTGCCAAGAAACTGAAGATTTCCTACAACGGTGTGTACTACTCCCTTCAGAGGACAGCACAAACAGGCTCTAACCAGAGTAGAAAGAGAAGTGGGAGGCCCCACTGCACAACTGAGCAACAAGACAAGTACATTAGGTCCTCAACTGGCAGCTTCATTAAATAGTACCTCCAAATTATGCAAGAACTATTTAGGGAAGAAGCAGGCAGCTGGTACTCTATCTGTAATGGAGTGGCCAGCGCAGTCACCAGATCTCAACCCCATAGAGCTGTTGTGGGAGCAGCTTAACCGTATGGTACGCAAGAAGTGCCCATCAAGCCAATCCAACTTGTGGGAGGGCCTTCTGGAAGCATGGGGTGAAATTTCTCCCGATTACCTCAGCAAATTAACAGCTAGAATGCCAAAGGTCTGCAATGCTGTAATTGCTGCAAATGGAGCATTCTTTGATGAAAGCAAAGCTTGAAGGAGAAAATTATTATTTGAAATAAAAATCATTATTTCTAACCTTGTCAATGTCTTGACTATATTTTCTAGTCATTTTGCAACTCATTTGATAAATATAAGTGTGAGTTTTCATGGAAAACACAAAATTGTCTGGGTGACCCCAAACTTTTGAACGGTAGTGTGTGTATATATATATATATATATATATATATATATATATATATATATACCCATTATGTATATGCCCATATATACCCATACATTTATGCCGATTTTAAGTGCCAGAAGAAGTCAGTATCTCCTAAAAGTGGAATTATAAACAGTTGGTGCCATCCAGTCACATTGCCCCTGGTTGCAGTTCCCTACAACAGCCTTCCTATGCCCAGTGCCTCTATAACAGATAAACAAGTCACAGTGCCACCATAACAGAGATCTCATAACAGATTCAGCCAACCACGTGCCCACAATATCATTCAATGGTGTATGATAGATAGCACTCACTTTCATTACTGGAAAACACTGAGCAAGAGGTGGGTTGGACAAATTGAGTGGACCGGTGGCAAAGAGGGCTTAGATTGATAATTTTCAGGTGATTGATAGTGCTCAGTGTGGCAATGTGTGCTTGCTATGATACTGGTTCTACTAGTGTATGCTCTCAGTCAATGGGAGGGCAGAACGCTACATAACAAAGAGTCTCGTTGTGTATTACTGCTTGTAATGTTCTTGCTTCTTGGCTTGTTTTAAGACTTTAGTTCTTCTTCCACATTATTTTGCACAGTATCTCACTCCAACTCAACTGTTTCCGTCATTGCATAATATTGGGCTTACCACTAACTAAAGGTCCTATTACCTGGCCCAATATGGGCTGCGAAAATAAGCGCCGATCAACGCAACAGCTCCTTGATCAGCGTTTTTTTGCTCCTTTCACAAGACGCAATGATTGCTTATGTATGGGGAGGAGCGTTCGTTACTATGATCGTTCGTCCACATACATTTTCATCATGACAACAGCACATCTTCCTGTTTACACAACGATGATTTTTAATGCTGCATAAAAAGTCAGATCAGCCAATAAATTAACGTTTGCTCCTTCATCGGCTGATTGTTGCCCTTATTACACAGGGCAATGATTGGCAACGAGCATTCATAACGCTCTTTTGCCCGATCATTGGCCTGTGTAATAGGGCCTTAAGGTCAAGTTCACACTTGACAATAGTGGTATGGTACAAAGCCATACCACTGGAATGTCCTCAAACTAAAATATTATGGTCATCTTTATCAACAATTTCAAATTTCATTTGAAAGGACTCCTGAATGGGCTATTTTCAGTATCTTGTCGGAATCTAAAATGTCAAAATTTTCAAAATCTATCTTGTATATTTAGGCATGCGCGACTCGCAAAAGTATACGTACTTCAATATTGGGCAAATCCAGACGCAGTACCCTTTGCATTGGTTATATCAAAGGTGGAACACTTATTTTGCATGGATTGGCTTACAGAAGGAAACACAGACAAAACGATCATTTTTAACTTGGCAAACCTTTATTAATACTCAATCTTTAGTAATACGTAAAATCTCTTTATGATTGCTTTAATTATATAGCATGTTATTCTTTAGAGCTACTACATGGGCGAATACCAATTTCCTTGGTATGATACATGGCTATACTTCACAAGTGGTGACATGGGTGGGGAGGGATTGGAATTGGGTAGGGAGGGGGACAGTTGGGTTTTTTCGAGATTGTTGTTATTGCACAACGGTATAACCTGTCTTACTGAATACTGCCATTTTCATTTGGTAGAGGATTATGTTACTCCTCTTGTATTATATTATTGTGTATGTTTATGTTTCGAAAACTTGAATAAAAATGAGTATAAAAAAAAACAAAAAAACATAGCATTGACGTGCCACAAAACAATTCTTGGGGCAAAAAGTTTCCCACTAGACAATAGGGTAGAACACCCCTTCATATCTAACAAGGTTACATGTTTAAAAGAGAAATTTTCTGCAAGTTTAATAATATAACAATAACAATTCGATCATATTATAAAGATTAAGCAGAAAAAACATACAGTGTCATAGTTGAAAGACAGAGAGAGATAGAAATATACTCTTTGTAGCCGTTCTCTACTGGAGTTGAAGGACACTGACCTTACAGAAGACGTAGTGTAAGTCTGACCTAGATTGTGAATTTTTAATAAATGTGATAAGGTAAAAATATTAACAAATCCAACATTGATCCAATAATATGTCTCTGCTTAACATGTATGTTTTACATTTACCACAACCTTAAACATTCTCCCTCTATGAAAAAGTGAAGTTATTGTATAACCCAGTAGAGAAAATGGGCACAGTGGAAAAACAGCTGGAACTTATACACAAGATGCTATTGCATGAAACTCTGGTGAAACAGCAGCCTCTGTGTAAGCCGGGATCAGGGACACAGGAAAGCCTGAGGGACCGGTTGCTTGCTGTTTGTTATGGGGTGAAAAGGAAGCTACAAGTGACCCTCCTTCTTCTATTAACAGCAGGATGGAGTCAGTCTGGAGCCGAGAGACTCCGAACCTAGTGCTCTTTAAACATACATGGCTGAGCCTGGCTGTTATCCCCTCCCTTCTGAAGCTTCCTATGGTTTTCTTGCAGGTTTCTTGTAGGATTTAATGTGGAAATTAGGGGCTGGGGTGCAGCTCTGGGAAAACAGTCTCTATCCAGGAAGATTACCTAGGAAGATAATAGTTTTCTCGAAAGGCACTTGACTTATAAATAGTCTTGTATTTGTACATATGAACACTTTCTAAACGTCAAAGTGAAGAAATGTACCTTATTGAGACGGCTGTATTGTTATTTCTATAAGATGACATTCTTTGGCTGTGGGAGAATTCCTACAGCCACATGTAATAATGTTTTAGTGGGAAATTTCCTATAAAGGTATACTCAGCTTGGCAGTGACAAAACATGGTTATTAAAGCAAATTCCCACCCAAAGATTGAAGAAGGCTATTTATTAGTAAGTCTAAAGTTACAGCAGTGTCACTGATAATGTCTGCCATTTTTCTATTCAGCGGCTGTAGGCTACAAAGAGCATCTGTAGTTCTGGAGGACCCAACCTGTCCTTGCATTACATGGACAGCCCATAGATTTAAAGGGGAACTGTTTAGCGCTTTATTTTGTCTGATGTGTCCCTGCAGGGGTATTGAGCAATAGGTTCACCAGCAAGATTACGGCTTATTGCTCATGGTCACCAGCAATGGGACACCCTATGACCAGCTTATCATTTGGGGACGCTTCTAACAAAAGGCATAATCCAAAAGAAGTTAAACGTGTTTTCAAGTTATCGAGCATGTCACCTCTCCCCAGTGATATTACAATGTACTATACATAATTTTTACAAAAAAGCACAAAACATTTATTCTTATAAAAAAAAAAAGTAGCAAAGTAGTAAAAAATAACTGTCTTCCAAAAAGTTTGTCTGTCACTTGTTGTCACTGGCTGCATGGTCATTGAAGACAGATAAAGCTGTAAATATCCCTGTATACTATGGTTTCATGAATGCCATCCAGTGTCAATGTCTAATTCTTGGAAAACTGACTGAAGCTGGTCTTTTTTAGTGACCTATTTTGTAGGCGTGTAACTCCCCTTAAATTCTCATCCTGTGCTAAAATATTTTGCTGTTATTAAACCTTCAGGCCAGTGAATGTTGACGTAAAAGGCTCAATACATTAGCTACACTTAGCCTGATAAAATGTTTAAAAAAAAATAAAAGAAAACAAATTCTCATTTGCGTGTTTTACACAGAAGGTTCTTTTCTGGGAAGAGAAAAACACATTATTGTGTGTCTCTGAGGTAAAAGTATTCAATCTCTGCATGGTGCTTTCATTAGTTTATCTTTCTAAGGCCTATTTATTGTCCCCTCCTTATTAGTTCAAAGGGAGAGCAGCACATAGCAGCACCTAAATTATGTGTAATTCTTCTTTTCCGCATAGTAATTGTTTCCCCATGCAAATTACAGAAATCCGCAAACACTAAATGAACATTTTGTTTAAATATAAACTAACTTGGGATTAAGGGAGGAGAGCTGTCTCCTCCAATTAAAGAATGAACCACAAAGGTCTTCTAAGATGGTTCTACTGAGGCCTATGCAAGGGCAAACTCCCCACTAACAGTATAGTAACCAAGCCAAGCTCATTTACATATTCATAAGGTCAGTAGCTGGGGCCCTCGTGAAAGGCAGCGTTGCACAATGAACAGTTTGTCGGTTGCATTGCAACAGTGAATAAGAGGAAAAATACGATTTTCTGTGTCGCAGTTAAAAGTCTGGTAAAATGTTGTGTATGCTTTCCTTTGCTTATGATTCGTGCCATTGCCCCAGATACCCCTAAATATTCTGTATCCCCGGCAAAATATAGATAGATAAATATAGTGAGAAGAGATCTGAAGACACATTCACTTAATATACTGACTTCACAATAGCCACAATGCTCTAAATTCTAATAGCCTAGTGCAAGGACGGAAATAGCCAATGCAGAGCCTTCTGGCAACTAATTTTAAATGTTCTTTTTTGTATTTCAATCTCCTAATAAAGTTTATATTTTAATAGTGGTATAAGATTAACAACTTTTTTAGTAGAGTGGAAAAAGGCTATTTTCTTGATTTCTAGATAAGCAAGCTCAGGTAGCCCATCTTCACTGTTAACGGGTCATCAGAGATGATGGAATAATATTGGTGGGACAGATAGAAGAAGAAGAAAGGGTGCAGTGGATAATATAGAATGCACAGCCATGAAAAAAAAGGAAGGGACCATAATAATAAAAAATATATATTTCCAGAACTCGCTTGTTACTGTTGGTGGTCATGATGATGTAGAGTCCCATCCATAATTTTTGAACCAGTTCAGGACCGGGCTATTTTGCGCCTTCAGGACCAGACACCATTTAGCCATTTTTAGCACGTGTTAGTTAAATGGCTATAACTTTTTTATTTGTTGGGCTAACGACGTGATTTTTGCGACGTTTTTTTCCGTAGACAATGCAGGTTTCTTTTTTTATGGTTTTTATACACACCTTTTTTGCTATTTTAGAATTTTTATTCATAAAGTTTGAAAATAATAGTAAAAAAAAAAGCTTTTTTACGTTTCAGCTATTTTTTTTGGGTAATAACATAGTTTTACCCTAAAATCGACCTTTTATTTGTGATCGTCATTGTCTACCGTAAATGTTAATATATTACATGTCTATATTAGGGTAATTGGGTCAGTGCTAGCGTTACAACAATGATTGGCGGGGGGGAAAGTTTTTTTTGGGGGTGGGTATTTTATGTGTATTTATTATTACATTTTTTTTTGCACTTTACTTTACTATTTTTTTATTACTATGGTCTGTCCCTCAAAGGTCAAAAAAGACCTTTGGGGAACTTTATATATATTTTTTCTTTCTTTTACACCATGTTTTTCCACTGTAACTGGGGCTGCACAGCAGCCCCAGTTAGGCTGGGTTCACACGACCTATTTTCAGACGTAAACGAGGCGTATTATGCCTCGTTTTACGTCTGAAAATAGGGCTACAATACGTCGGCAAACATCTGCCCATTCATTTGAATGGGTTTGCCGACGTACTGAGCAGACGACCTGTTATTTACGCATCGTCGTTTGACAGCTGTCAAACGACGACGCGTAAAAATACAGCCTCGTCAAAAGAAGTGCAGGACACTTCTTTGGACGTTTTTGGAGCCGTTTTCTCATAGACTCCAATGAAAACAGCTCCAAAAACGGACGTAAAAAACGCAGCGAAAACGGCGCGAAAAACGCCACAAAAAATGCGAGTTGGTCAAAAAACGTCTGAAAAGCAGGGTCTGTTTTCCCTTGAAAACAGCTCTGGATTTTCAGACGTTTTTGGTCACTACGTGTGCACATACCCTTACAGGGGAAATCAGCCTTCTAATAGTGACGATTGTCACTAACTGGGCTGTGTTGGGTCTAGTAAGACCCAGCAGCAGTCTGTCACTAACGGCACCCGGCGATCATGTGACCAGTCACATGATCACCGGGAGGAATAGAGACAGTGCCGCTGCTGCTGTCTCTATTCATATACACAGCGCTCATTGAGCGCTGTGTAAAAAGACATCGGAGAAGACAGAAGCAGCGACAGCCGGAGACCCGACATTCAGCTGCCCGATAGCGCGGGCAGCAAGTTAAAACCCGCGCCGTAAATAGTCTATGGTCTAAGTTAAGGACCCTGACCGCTCGCGGTAAAAATACAGCCAGCGGTCGGGAACCAGTTAAGTGGGGCCCACTTGTTACCCGTTATCCCCCTGACCAATATATAAGTATATAGTGCAGGTGTGAGCATCAGGGTATTGAAACAGGATCTGCACAGTATTAGGTTTTATATAGCTGTATTATAGTCTGGTTAGTATTTCGATAGTAAAAGATGATCCATACAAGTAACCGTACACATTTCTAAAATGTGTGTTCTCAAGGAACTAAACAGAATTTTTATTTTGAGATGGAAATAACAGTTATATGACCTTTCCCTCATCCCTTACATGATTATGGTTTTATGTCCTAATGAGTCAGAAATCAGAATTGTGCATCTCCGAATATGTAAGATGGTGGAAATTAATTATTCTCATTGTATTACAAAAAAAATGATATTATTAGGGGTTTAATGTGAGTTAATAATTTATTCTTTATGTTTCGTGAAAGCAAGTCAGTGAAATAGAAGAGAACACTGCACAATAAATATATGACATAAGTAAAGTAATTTCCTGAGCACACGCGAACCATTAGCGTAGGACCAGGGGCACCGCTACCGAGGGTTTAGTGATAGCAGTTGCAAGCTGCCCACTAACAGTATAGTGACCAAGCCAAGCCATTTTAACCCCTTCCTGCTGCAGCCAGTTTTGACCTTCCTGACAGAGCCTCATTTTTCCAATCTGACATGTGTCATTTTATGTGGTTATAACTTTGTAGTGCTTTTACTTATCCAAGTGATTCTGAGATTGTTTTCTCGTGAAACATTGTACAATATGTTAGTGGTAAAATTTGGCTGATACATTCAGTGTTTAGTTCTGAAAAACACAAACATTTGGAGAACATTTGGAAAAATCAGCATTTTTCTAAAATTAAATGTATCTACTTTTAGGGCAAATAGTTATTTCAAACATAATAGTTACTAGTTAACATTCTCCATATGTCTACTTTATGATGGCATCGGTTTTTAAACATCCTTGTAGGACATTACAAAGCTTATAAGTTTATATTTTTAGGGACCAGTTCAGAGCTGAAGTGGCTTTGAAGGGCCTATATATTATAACCCCCATAAATCAACCCATTTAAAAAACTGCGCCCCTCAAAGTATTCAAAACAGCATTTAGAACGTTTCTTAACCCTTTAGGCGTTTCACAAGAATGAAGGCAAACAAAGTGAAATTTAAAAATGTAATTTTTTTTTGCACATATTCAATTTTAATCCTTTTTTTTCTGTAACACAGCAATTAACAGAGAAACACAACACAATATTTATTACTGTAAAAAGGCTCGTATTTAATCGTGTTCACTGGCTAGTATCTTATTACCTCCTTTTATTAGTGTCACTAGGGTTATGCCTAGCTCCCCTACCTTTTCTTTGTATAATGCTTAACTATTTGCCTTGCTACTAGGTGTGTGTGTGTGCGCGCGGTGATTCACGATACAAGTGTATAGTAAAGATAGGTTTATTACCAACACAAATCACACTCAGTTATTAAACACCAAATACACAACGCAGTAAATATATATATTCACGGTATAGTATCAGTTTACCTCAATACACATAATAACTTAATATGTATTGAGCATACTAACACTACACATGGCACAGTACTGGTATAATATATTACAATGCTATCCTAATACCCATGGCCGTACTGCAGGGGCCCGGCAACAAGGATGAAAAGAAGGGGCCCGTCCGCCACCTTAAACTTTCATTGAGGTCCTCCGCGATAGTTACTTGGAGAAAGGAACGGACCCTGCAACGCAACGGGCCGTTCTTTACTCTGAAATAACTTACGCTGGGGCCCTGAGAGGAAGATGCTGCATGAGCAGGAAACAGAAGCTCCGTGTCACGTGTGGAGGGAGCCGCCGACAAGACAGGAAGGACTGAGGAAGGAGGAAGAGCTGGAGAGGAGCAGTGCCACGCAGCTCCCCCCCGACTGCCTGCAACTTGTAACTGCTGAGGAAGACTCCTCCAGGACAGGTAAGAGGGAACTGTAATGTTATGTGTGGGGGATTCTTTACAAATCGTTTTTGTGGGGGAGGGGGGGACTTAACTGTTAATGCTATATGTGGGGGAGAAATTTTGTGTAAAACGTTTTTGTGAGGAGGGGGACCTAACTGTAAATGCTATATGTGGGGGAGGGGATTTTGTGTAAAATGTTTTTTTGTGGGGGAGGGTGGGACTTGGCTGTGAATGCTATGTGTAGGGGAAGGGATTCATTATTAATTTTTCTTGTGGGAGGGGGAACTTAACTGTTAGGCTGAGTTCACACAGGGCAGATACGCTGCGTAAAAGCACGCAGCGTATCCGTCCTTTGCGCCGCAGGGAATTCCAGCCGAAAATCCACACCAAACTGTAGTACAGTTTTTCGCCCGGAATGTCCGCTGTGAAAACTGCAGCATTTAGCCGGCCTGCTAGCAGGCACATGGGATGAAACGTCAGCCCAGGAGGCCATGCTGGAGGGAGGAAGAAACCTAGACTCATAAGATTTTTATTTTTTTTATGAGTTGCATTTTTTTAATGCAATGGAGAAAACCCACAACAAATAAGCAGTGATTCCGCAAATACAATTGACATGATGCGGAATAAAATTCTGCACCGCAAGTCCATTTCTGAGCATTTTTACCGCTCTGTATTTATTCAGCGTGTGGATAACATTTGTTCTATCTCAACCACGCTGCCGCTACTGTATTTGCTGCAGATTTTTTGCAACTAATTCCATTGCAGAAAAACTGCACTATTTACGCTACGTGTGAAATGACCCTAAGGTCTAATTCACACGACCGTGTTCGGTCCGTGATATACGGACCGCATGTCAGCCGCATTTCCCGGACCGAACACAGTGCAGGGAGCCGGGCTCCTAGCATCATAGTTATGTACGATGCCAGGTGTCCCTGCCTCCCCTGTCCCGTGCTGAAAACATGATTACAGTACAGGACAGTTTTCCCGCAGCAAGGCAGGGACTCCGGGCATCGTACATAACTATGATGCTAGGAGCCCGGCTCCCTGCACTGTGTTCGGTCCGTGAAATGCGGCCGACAGGATATCAGGGGATTCTGTTTAATGGCTATGTAAACCTTTGAAAACGTTTTTTTTTTTCAAATAAAAATGTCTATTAGTGTGTTTGGTGCAACTGTGCAATTACATTTTATTAAAAAGTATTTTTACTATTAGAGACAGGGTAAGGCCACACGGTACAGTCACGGTGCGTTAATGTTGCGATTTTGAACTGCAGCAAGTCATTCTTCAATAGAAGTCAATGGTGAAATTTTTGTTATGGACAGACTGCTGCTATTATATTACAATGTGTTTTTTGTGCAGTTAACTGCATCTTCACAATGTCAGACCCCATGCAGTTAATGACCGCGCTGCCAATGTTGTTGCTGAACTGCTTGCATTTTTGCTAACAGTTCTGCAATGTATTGTAATGAACTATATACAGGAAGCACCTAACAAACTTCAGCACGGGTGAGAACTATGTCCATCAATTATTTCCTTTAAAAACGCAACAGAACTGAAGCATTAGGCTGGATTCACACGAGCATGTCCCTTTTGCACACGCAAAAAACGCGGCGTTTTGCCTGCGCAAAAGGCACTTGACAGCTCCGTGTGGCAGCATCATATGATGCGCGGCTGTGTGGTTTACGCGCAGCCGCCATCATTATGACACACCATTTGGATGTTTGTAAACAGAAAAGCACGTGGTGCTTTTCTGTTTTCATTCATTCTTTTGACAGCTGTTGCGCGAATCACGCTGTTCGCACGGAAGTGCTTCCGTGTGATATGCGTGGTTTTCATGACTTCAATGGGTGCGGGATGCGTGAAAAACGGCCAAAGAACGGACATGTCGTGACTTTTACGCAGCGGACCAACGCTGCGTAAAAATAACGCACATGTCTGCATGGCCCCATAGACTAATATAGGTCCGTGCTACGCGCGTGAAAATCACGCGCGTTGCACGGACGTGTATCACGTTCGTCTGAATAAGCCCTTACAGAGACAAAAACCGCACAAAACCGCAAAAAAAAAAAACGCACCGTGTGGCCTTGCCCATATAGCTGGTTTATATCCTGTATACAGAGCAGCTATATCTAGTTCTGAGACCTGAACCTGTCAGGTCAGTGGGATTGACTTGTTCAGTGACAGCGGTCAGATCAAGCTGTTATCGATCACATCTTTGTTTATAATTTAGATGTGATTGGTAAGGCCGGGTTCCCACGTAGCTAAATGCTGCGGAATTTCCGCAGCCGAATTCTGTGCGGAAATTCCGCAGCATTTACAGTAGCAGCAAAGAGGATGAGATTTTGTAAATCTCATGCCCACGCTGCGGAAAAAAACCGTAGCATAAACGTTAATAAATTGACCTGCGGTGCAGAATTTAAATCATGTCCTTCTTCCTGCAGTCTGGCCGTCTGGGATGATGTTGCATCTCATGTGACCGCTGCAGCCAATCACAGGCTGCAGCGTCACATGGCCTGCAACGTCATCCAGGGAGGCCGGAGCGGACATCAGAGGAGGGGGTAAGTATGTGCGCTTTTTTGCACAGAGGAATTTCCGTCTGAAAAACCGCACCACGAGGTGTGGTGAGATTTTCGGACGGAATGTCCTGCGGGTTCCAGGTCGGACACGCTGCGTGATTATTATGCAGCGTATCCGACTTGTGGGAACACGGCCTAACAGCTCGATCCTGCGTGTCAGAGACACGCAGGATTTGCTGTCACTAAACCCGTCAGTCCCGTTGACCTGAAGGATACAGGCTCCAGCACACGATACAGCTGCTCTGTATACAGGATATAAAGCATTTGTATCTCAAAAAGTTACAATTATTTTGAATAAAATGTAACTACAAATTTGCACCAAACACACTGGTACACATTTTTATTTAAAAAAAAAAAAAGTTTTCAAAGGTGTAATAATAATAATAATAATAATCTTTATTTATATAGCGCCAACATATTACGCAGCACTTTACAATTTAGAGGGAACATGAAACAAACAATATCAGACATTACATAGTGACAAAGTTCATTTACAATTCAAACCTGGGGAGTGAGGACCCTGCTCGCAAGAGCTTACAATCTATGAGGACATAAGGGAGACACAAAGTGTAACAGTGTTTGTTCTGTACAATAGTCCGGCCATTTTTATACACATGCGGTGGTAACATAAAGCTGCATGAGCCGATCACCAGCCGGTATCCGTGTATGACGGACATGAAGAGAAGGAGTGTGAGGGAATCTTATTCTGATGACTAATCTAAATGGAGGGCCATGGAAAGGAGTCAGATTAGGGAATGTTATAGGCCTGTCTAAATAGATGTGTTTTCAGGGCACGTTTAAAACTGTGGATAATGGGAATTAATCTGATTGTCTGGGGTAGCACATTCCAGAGGACGGGTGCAGCACGAGAGAAATCCTGGAGACGGTAGTGGGAGGTTCGGATTATGGAGGATTTTAATCTAAGGTCGTTGGCAGAACGTAGAGCCCGAGTAGGGTGGTAGACAGAGATGAGGGAGGAGATGTAAGGAGGTGCAGCACTGTGGAGAGCTTTGTGGGTGAGAGTAATAAGTTTGAATTTTATTCGGAAGGGGATGGGCAACCAGTGCAGTGACTGGCACAGATTAGAGGCGTTGGTGTAGCGGTTGGTCATAAAGATGAGCCTGGCTGCTGCATTGAGGATAGATTGGAGAGGGGAGAGTTTAGTGAGGGGAAGACCGACTAGTAATGAGTTACAGTAGTCAAGACGAGAGTGAATCAGAGCAACAATGAGAGTTTTGGCAGTTTCCTCCGTAAGAAAAGAGCGGATTCTGGAGATGTTTTTTAGGTGAAAATGACAGGAGCGTGAAAGTGATTGTATGTGAGGAGTAAAGGAAAGATCTGAGTCAAAAATAACCCCGAGACAGCGGGCGTGCTGCTTAGGAGTGATGGTAGTGCCACACACAGAGATGGAGACATCAGGTTTAGGGAGGTTAGTAGATGGTGGGAACACAAGGAGCTCAGTTTTAGAAAGATTCAGTTTCAGATAGAGAGAGGACATGATGTTAGAGACAGCGGACAGACAATCACTGGTGTTCTGTATTAGAGCAGGGGTGATGTCACGGGAAGAGGTATATAATTGGGTGTCATCAGCGTAGAGATGGTACTGGAAGCCAAATCTGCTGATGGTTTGTCCAATAGGAGCTGTGTAGAGAGAAAAGAGGAGCGGACCTAGGACTGATCCCTGAGGAACCCCGATATCAAGGGGAAGAGGAGAAGAGGTGGAACCAGCAAATGACACACTGAATGAGCGGTCAGAGAGATAGGAGGAAAACCAAGATAGAGCCGCGTCCTTGAGGCCAATAGAGTGGAGCATGTTAAGTAGGAGTTTGTGGTCTACAGTGTCAAAGGCTGCAGAGAGATCCAAAAGAATCAGGAGAGAGGATTTACCGTCCGATTTAGCCGCCAAGAGATCATTTGAGACTTTAGTAAGGGCAGTTTCTGTGGAGTGTAGAGTGCGGAAACCAGATTGTAAGGGGTCAAGAATGGAGTTAGCAGAGAGATAGCGGATAAGGCGAGAGTAGACCAAGCGTTCCAGGAGTTTGGAGATGAAGGGCAGATTAGAGACTGGTCGGTAGTTGGCAGCGCTGGATGGGTCAAGTGTTGGTTTTTTCAATAATGGGTTTATAATGGCATGTTTAAAAGCGGAGGGAAAGATACCAGAGGAAAGAGAGAGGTTAAATATTTTAGTGAGGTGACTAGTGACAGCTGGGGAGAGAGACTGGAGGAGGTGTGAGGGGACAGGATCACTAGGGCAGGTAGTAGGACGAGAAGAAGAGAGGAGCCTCGAGACTTCTTCTTCAGTTATTGGGTCAAATGCTGAGAGTGAAGAAGAGGGAGTGCGGGGGGGAAGGGGATCGATGTTACTAGGGGACTGGGAGATAATATCATGCCGGATGTTGTCAATTTTAACTTTAAAATAATTGGCCAGGTCTTCAGCACTGAGATCTGTGATTGGCGTCTGCACTTTAGGACTAAGGAGGGAGTGAAAAGTATCAAAGAGGCGTTTTGGATTATTAGATAGTGTGGAGATGAGAGAAGTGAAGTAGACTTGTTTGGCGCGGTGAAGGGCAGAGTTGTAAGTTTTGAGCATAAATTTGTAATGGAGGAAATCTGCATCCAAATGCGATTTTCTCCACAGTCGTTCGGCACATCTCAAGCACCGGTGAAGAAAGCGGGATTGAGGCGTGTGCCAGGGTTGTCGTCGTCTTTGTAGCAGCTGTAGCCTTTAAATAATTTTTGTGAGGGATGGAGGATTTGACTGTAAATGCCATGTGTGTTGGAACTTATTTAGCATATATTCACAGGTTACGGTCATATTGCATTTTTTTTTTGCAGAGATATTCGCGAAACCATGGCAAATGACATGGTTATAAAGCAATTTTACAGAAACTGTTGCAAAAAACGTGATTTGACCTCGACGTGTGAAGAGACCCTTGTAGTTCATTTGTGTAGAGTAGGGGGGCTTTGCTGTAGATGTTATGCAAGGGAAAAGTTTAGTTATAGTTTTTGTGCGGGGGAGGGTATATTCACATGTAGCGTTTGAGGTGCATTTAAAAAAAATGCATCAAAACCGCGCAGTCAACTGCGCTATTGATTCCGTCAAATCAACGGAAAACTTATAGAACTGAGACAAATGGAAACCATTTGCAACTGATGCGTTACCATTGAAATCTATGGTTTCCATTTGTTTCAGTTTGTTTGTTTGTTTCCATTCATCGGTTCCCGACGCAGATGTGAAGGAAGCCTAACATATATGGACATAAGGAACAGCCCCAGAGTCCATGGGCAGAACGCTAGTAGAAGATCTTCCCGGGGACTGCAGCCCTGGGAAAGCTCCACTCCCCAGGTGACATATACCACTGTATGCCATACAGTGGTATACGTTTTGGCTAAATTGAACAAAATCCAGGGCATTAAATGGACACTGCCTGCTCCATGGTTTTGTTCACTGTAATTGACATCAGCACCAAAATCAGTCAACTCGTATAACGTACAAACGTGAGCACCACACTGTCCGTTGTTCACCTCTGGTAATAGAAGGGGGCACATACATCCTGGCTGTATGGGGCCCAGAAATTCCTGATGGTGGCCCTGCTAATACCCACCCACGTACCTAAATAAACATATAAAATACAGTACATTCACGCTTGCTTCTATGTCCCACCCCCACCTGACTCTAACTGTCCCTGTAGCTAAGGGGTTAATCTTGTACACAAATAGGGGTGTAGGGAAAGGGAGTTGCAGCTGTATGTCATTGAAAGTTCTACAGTAGTGAGGTTTTGGTAGTATAATGTAGGGTTAATACAGCTTCTGCTGTTTTCTTGTGTAATGTGCAGGGATAGGGGAGGTTTAAGGGTTAAACCAATGTACAGGTAGTGTAGGTTTAATGTGCAGGGCTATGGGAGGGGAATATGATACCAGGGGACCATGGGTTAAATGTAAGGGGAGAAGGGGTAGGGTAATGAACAGGGGAAATGCTCATTGTATAGGGGGAGAGAAAGAGTTAAGTGAGGCTGCTGCTGCACATGGGCAGGGGGAGGATACTTAGCGAGGTCCTTCGTTGGTGGTGGTATGGAAGCAAGAGAGAGACTCTGGATTATTTAAACCCTTCCGCGCACTTCTGTATGACATCACATACTCATGCACGTGCAGGGGGGCAGGCCGTAGGAACCTCCTGTGTCGTGGAAATGCATCACAGGATGTGGCCACTGTTTATGGCTTTCCCGCAGAGTGTAGGAGGCAAGAGAAACAAAGGAAATATTTTCCTCCCAGATTGTAAACAAGACAGTGCAGCCAGCTGGAGCCAACTGTTTTATCTCATTACCTGGGGAATTTTCCCATGGGCATACCTATGTCTGGAGGGACTATATATATACTCTACCGTTCAAAAGTTTGGGGTCACCCAGACAATTTTGTGTTTTCCATGAAAACTCACACTTATATTTATCAAATGAGGTGCAAAATGATTAGAAAATATAGCCAAGACATTGACAAGGTCAGAAATAATGATTTTTATTTCAAATAATAATTTTCTCCTTCAAACTTTGCTTTCGTCAAAGAATGCTCCATTTGCAGCAATTACAGCATTGCAGACCTTTGGCATTCTAGCTGTTAATTTGCTGAGGTAATCTGGAGAAATTTCATCCCATGCTTCCAGAAGGCCCTCCCACAAGTTGGATTGGCTTGATGGGCACTTCTTGCGTACCATACGGTCAAGCTGCTCCCACAACAGCTCTATGGGGTTGAGATCTGGTGACTGCGCTGGCCACTCCATTACAGATAGAATACCAGCTGCCTGCTTCTTCCCTAAATAGTTCTTGCATAATTTGGAGGTGTGCTTTGGGTCATTGTCCTGTTGTACGATGAAATTGGCTCCAATCAAGCGCTGTCCACATGGTATGGCATGGCGTTGCAAAATGGAGTGATAGCCTTCCTTATTCAAAATCCCTTTTACCTTGTACAAATCTCCCACTTTACCAGCACCAAAGCAACCCCAGACCATCACATTACCTCCACCATGCTTGACAGATGGCGTCAGGCACTCTTCCAGCATTTTTTCAATTGTTCTGCGTCTCACAAATGTTCTTCTGTGTGATCCAAACACCTTAAACTTCGATTCGTCTGTCCATAACACTTTTTTCCAATCTTCCTCTGTCCAATGTCTGTGTACTTTTGCCCATATGAATAGTTTCCTTTTATTAGCCAGTCTCAGATATGGCTTTTTCTTTGCCACTCTGCCCTGAAGGCCAGCATCCCGGAGTCGCCTCTTCACTGTAGACGTTGACACTGGCGTTTTGCGGGTACTATTTGCCAGTTGAGGACCTGTGAGGCGTCTATTTCTCAAACTAGAGACTCTAATGTACTTGTCTTGTTGCTCAGTTGTGCAGCGGGGCCTCCCACTTCTCTTTCTACTCTGGTTAGAGCCTGTTTGTGCTGTCCTCTGAAGGGAGTAGTACACACCATTGTAGAAAATCTTCAGTTTCTTGGCAATTTCTCGCATGGAATAGCCTTCATTTCTAAGAACAAGAATAGACTGTCGAGTTTCACATGAAAGCTCTCTTTTTCTAGCCATTTTGAGAGTTTAATCAAACTTACAAAATGTAATGCTACAGATTCTCAACTAGCTCAAAGGAAGGTCAGTTTTATAGCTCCTCTAAACAGCAAAACTGTTTACAGCGGTGCTAACATAATTGCACAAGGGTTTTCAAGTTTTTTCTAATCATCCATTAGCCTTCTAACACAGTTAGCAAACACAATGTACCATTAGAACACTGGAGTGATGGTTGCTGGAAATGGGCCTCTATACACCTATGTAGATATTGCATTAAAAACCACACGTTTGCAGCTAGAATAGTCATTTAGCACATTAACAATGTATAGAGTGTATTTCTGATTAATGTAATGTTATCTTCATTGAAAAAAACTGTGCTTTTCTTTCAAAAATAAGGAAATTTCTAAGGAACCCTTAACTTTTGTCCTTGAGGGGATAAGGGATGTCTAGGTTACCTAAATCCAAAAGTATACTTCATTCCATCTAAGACCATTACCAGTAACAAGTGAGGTTGAGGGGGTAAAAACAGACTGACGAACACTTCTCCAAATTTCATTGTCGCGTTTCCAACAACAGGAAGATTGTAAAGGGAAGTGTTTTATATATTGTACATATGTGTGTAGATATGTATATGTATGTATGTATATACCAGTTCTAAGGTTGAGGTGGCAATTACCTACAATGGTGTGTGTGTGTGTGTGTGTGTGTGTGTGTGTGTGTGTGTGTGTGTGTGTGTACCTTTCCTGTCCCTAAGGGTTCCTACAAACTTCCCAATCAGACATACAAAGTGTAATATAATCATACAACCAAAAATATTCCCCCCAAACCATAGGTATATGTACATATAGAAAAGCATACTTATAAAGCATCTCTCCCTACTTTATTGGGTGACGAAAGGCTGCAAATATATGCCCACCTACACATACACATACACACTCACTCCCTGTGGGACAGGCACGTCCTCAATGAGTATGCCTATGTTGCGGACACACATCTACACCTAGAATGCCTTGAAAGTTTTTGGACGACACATTGATTCATATTACACTTTACAAATATATATAAACACAGTAGACAATTTTAGGTGGCAGGATTGTATCGTTATGTCCTTAATACCCGTCTTCGAATATTATTCGTAGTATTGGGTCGATCAGTCCTTTCATTCATCTGTAAACAAAGAACAGTCCAAAGTACATGATAGCTACTAGAATCAGAAGGATTATCACAGGGTGGATGAGCAAGTTGTTGCTCATAATAACTATAATCTTTGTAGTTTCTCCACGACATCCAATTTTTCACTGAAATCTAGCAGGAGCTTCTACAGTTCAGTGCCACACACAAGAGGGATCGTCTGGAGCACTACAAGGGTATCTGGACAGATGTCGAGCCTCTTTTCAGGGGTAACTGGAGTTCTTCCCTTCTGATCTGCCACATCAATGCCTAGGACGGGATTAAGGGTAGAATATGCTCCTGGGAGGAGTATTCCTCTTTCAGTGCAGTTAGTTGCGTGGATGGTATATGAAACCACTTGATACCAACACCAATACCCTTGACCCATGTCTTCAGGAGGGCATTGGGTTGACCTTCATATCACAGGACCCCTCGGTATCTCAACACTGGTGTCTAAGCACCTGATCCTAACTACATTGGAAGAGGATAGCATCCTCCTTCTTTCAACATCCATCTGTGTCGAACAGATATGGATTGCTGCCCTTAGGTTAGGATATCCGAGGGAAGCTCTGGATGAAGTACTGTTTTGTGGTTCTACACAATTCTACACAATTCCCAGGTTTGTGGAACTATATCCCTGTCCAGCCAAACCCCTTATATTGTAACAAGATATTGGTGTAATACCAGTGTTACCTCCCCCTGTCAACTTTTACTAAAGGAACTCCAGTTAAACAAAAAAAAATAATCAGCCATACTTTTTTTTTTGCGGCAATTAATTATACTCGCATTAGGCCTCAGATGAAATGGTGTTACCTTTTTGAACCTCCGAGGTTTAGGTGCACAGTATAACATAACACTACATAACACTACACCGTGAACTTATGTTACCTGCCCGCACCTCTCTACCTGAGTTCACAGTATAATAACAATTTCAACGTTATATTCTAAGGCTATGTTCACACGGAGTATTTTGGGGGAGGAATATCTGCCTCAAAATTCCGTTTGGAACTTTGAGGCAGATATTCCTCTCCCTGCACGCCGATTTTCACGGCGATTTTCGCGCCGTTTTTCGCCCGCAGCCATTGAGAGCCGCGGGAGTAAAACAGCGCGAAATACGCTTTCTCTGCCTCCCATTGAAGTCAATGGGAGGTCAGAGGCGGAAGCGCCCGAAGATAGGGCATGTCGCTTCTTTTTCCCGCGAGGCAGTTTTACTGCTCGCGGGAAAAAGACGCCGACGCCTCCCATTGAAATCAATGGGAGGCGTTCTCGGGCCGTTTTTGACGAGTTTTGCGACGCGGTTTCCGCGTCAAAAAACTCGGCAAAATACTCCGTGTGAACATAGCCTTATAGAGAGCAATTAAAACATTTTCCGACTATAGATGTAAATGCGTTACCAGCCTGAACTTCATATAACATAACACTAGACCGTGAACTTATGTTACCTGTTCGCACGCTCTACCTGAGCTTAGTTCACAGAACAAGCAAATACATTGCTATCCAATGGCTAATTCTCCAGTTATTTTCCTGGAGAGGCTTTATTATTATGTATTATAAATATAGGCAACACCCATATAGTATAAATACATATTACTGATAATAAGGAATATACCACAATATAATCTGTGAAGAAATCCCGAAATGAAAACAAAAGTACAACTGGGGACAAACACAACAGACCATAAACACACATTACAGGCATTAAAGACATAACACCTGACTGTGAACATGTCATTTATGGCCTACTTCATCCTTAAATTCTTTTGTGGTAGGTCATTTCGACCCTTCAGCACATAAGGCTGTAAGGAGACTCTTATGCAGCAATTTGTCCTTTCCTAAATCCACCATTTGTTGTAACGTGGCCATTTTCTATTGCCATTTCACTAGGCGTTCAATGGTTGCTTAACATTTAACAGGACCACATTTCCTCTGCATCTTAGTACACAAAGACTCACAGTACTTAGCAAAATGGCCTGAGCCAGCACATGCAAAAAATTTAATATTACATGTTCTGTTTGACTTAGAGCCGTCAACAGTGCATGATGTAATGGATTTTCCTGACATAGCTTCTTTGTCGAACGCCCATGGTTAATCAGTCTGCATCTGTGCCTAGGTCTGTTAGAGTGACTCGATCTCCTACCACTCAGGCTGGGAGGCTGAGGAGTGGGAGAACCTATCACAGCCTGGCCAGACGGAGTTAGCTCTCGCCCTCTGTCTATTTATACCTTAATTTCCTGCTCCTCCTTTGCCTGTGATTCTGTCTGGTTTCCTGGCTCTGCTGCTCCTGCTAGTACTATTTACCTCTGCTTCTAATTGACCCTGGCTTTACTGACTACCCTGGTCCCTGACACACTATGGACCCCCTTGAGGCCCTGGCTCTGCAAATGCAGGATCTTTCCCTACAGGTCCAAGACCTGGCTCAGAGGTGCAACCAGCGTGATGCTACCCTGGTAGTGCCCCCCACCTCACCTCTAGAACCCCACCTCAAGTTGCCTGACCGGTTCTCAGGGGACCGGAAGACTTTTTTCTCCTTCCGGGACAGTTGTAGGCTCTATTTCCGTTTAAGGCCCCACTCCTCAGGTTCTGAGAGCCAGCGAGTGGGTATAATTATGTCCCAGCTCCCGGACGGCCCCCAGGAATGGGCCTTCTCCTTGGCTCCTGACGCCCCTGAACTTTCGTCTGTTGATTTTTTTTTTTTCCACTCTTGGGCTCATCTATGACGAGACTGACAAGACTGCCTTTGCCGAGAGTCAGCTGCTGACCGTATGTCAGGGTAAGAGACCCGTTGAGGAGTACTGTTCTGACTTCAGGAAGTGGTGTGCAGCTTCTCTGTGGAATGACCCTGCCCTAAGGTGTCAGTTTAGAATGGGTCTGTCGAACGCCCTGAAAAACCTTTTACTTAGTTAGTTATCCCTCTTCGGACTCCCTAGATCAGGTTATGGCTTTAGCGATAACATCTTGACCGACGTCTCAGGGAACGACAACTTGAACGTTTTTGTGCTTTCTCCTCTGGCTCCCCCATGATGGCTCCCGAGGTTCCGTTGCTTCGTTCTTCCACGGAAAACTCGGATGAACCTATGCAACTCGGGGCCTCCGTGTCTCCCCAACAACGTAGGGAGTTCCGCAGGAAGAATGGTCTCTGCTTCTACTGTGGGTTTGACAAGCATCAAGTGAACGACTGTCCTAGGCGTAAGGATAAGCAGCCGGAAAACTTCCGCGCCTAAGTGACCATCGGGGAGGTCGCTTGGGCGCACAGGTATTTCCCGTAAATATGAAGCCTAATAAAATCTTGCTTCCCTTTCAGGTCTCTTTTAGTGGTAGGTCTGCTACCGGCAGTGCCTTGGTGGACTCAGGGTCTTCTGCTAATATTATGTCTGTGGAATTTGCTATGTCTCTAGCTATGCCTTCAATTGATTTGCCTAAACCTGTCCCGGTAGTGGGTATCGACTCCACTCCAATTGCTAATGGTTATTTGACACAGTATACCCCTGTATTTGAACTCATGGTTGGCTCCATGCATTTGGAGCAGTGTTCTGTGTTGGTGATGCAGGGATTATCGTCCGATTTGGTTTTAGGCCTTCCTTGGTTGCAGATGCATAATCCCATGTTTAACTGGAATACTGGGGATCTCTACTCTACCCCTCTACTTCTCCTGTAGCTGCTGGCTTCTTCTTCGTAGGGAAGAAGGATGGTGGTCTTAGGCCATGCATCGATTACCGGAACTTGAATAAGGTCACTGTAAGGAACCAATATCCCCTTCCTTTGATTCCTGATCTCTTCAATCAGGTTCAGGGGGCCCAATAGTTCTCTAAGTTTGACCTTCGGGGGCTTATAACCTTATCCAAATCAGGGAAGGGGATGAGTGGAAGTCTGCATTTATCACGCCTGAAGGTCATTTTGAATACCTCGTCATGCCCTTTGGGTTGTGTAATGCTCCCGCGGTCTTCCAGAATTTCATAAATGAGGTTTTAAGAGACTACCTGGAGGTATTTCTTGTAGTATACCTTGATGATATACTTGTGTTTTCCAAGGACTGGTCCTCCCACATTGAGCATGTCAGGAAGGTGCTGCAGGCCCTTAGGGAAAACAAACTCTTTGCTAAAACTGAAAAATGTGTGTTTGGGGTGCAGGAGATACCATTTTTGGGTCAAATCCTCACTCCTTATGAATTCCGCATGAACCCTGCCAAGGTTCAGGCTGTGGCGGAATGGGTCCAACCTGACTCCCTGAAGGCTTTACAGTGCTTCCTGGGATTCGCTAATCATTACAGGAGATTTATTGCTAACTTCTCGGTCATCGCTAAGCCTCTTACGGATCTTACTCGCAAGGGTGCTGATCTCCTCCACTGGCCTCCAGAGGCGGTTCAGGCATTTGAGGTCCTTAAGAGGTGCTTTGCCTCTGCCCCAGTGCTGATTCAGCCTAACCAAATGGAGCCATTCATCGTGGAGGTTGACGCCTCTGATGTGGGAGTGGGTGCTGTCTTGTCCCAGGGTACCAGGGGTCTTACCTATCTCCGTCCCTGTGCCTACTTCTCCAGGAAGTTCTCCCCCACTGAGAGTAACTATGACGTTGGCAACCGCGAACTCTTAGCCATTAAATGGGCATTTGAAGAGTGGCGCCACTTCCTGGAGGGGGCTAGGCACCAGGTAACGGTCCTTACCGACCACAAGAATCTGGTTTTCCTAGAATCTGCCCGGAGGCTAAACCCGAGACAAGCTCGATGGGCGTTGTTTTTTTACTAGATTCAACTTTGTGGTCACCTTTAGGGCTGGGTCTAAAATTATTAAAGCTGATGCACTGTTGCGTAGCTTCATGGCCAGCCCTCCTCCTGAGAAGGATCCTGCTTGTGTTTTGCCCCCCGCCCCAGGTATAATCATATCCTCTGTTGATTCTGACTTAGCCTCCGAAATTGCGGCTGATCAAGGTTCAGCTCCCGAGAACCTTCCTGAAAACAAGCTGTTTGTTCCCCTGCAATTCCGGCTAAGGGTACTCAGGGAGAATCATGACTCTGCACTATCTGGCCATCCAGGCATCCTGGGTACCAAACACCTAATTTCTAGAACCTATTGGTGGCCTGGGTTGCTTAAAGACATTAAGGCCTACGTCGCCGATTATGAAACTTGTGCTAGGTCCAAGACTCCGAAGTCCCGACCAGCGGGCTTACTATGTTCTTTGCCCATTCCCCAGAAACCTTGGACCCATATCTCCATGGATTTTATCACCGATCTACCTCCATCCCAAGGCAAGTCGGTGGTGTGGGTTGTAGTAGACCGCTTCAGCAAGATGTCCCACTTTGTACCCCTCAAGAAACTACCCAATGCCAAGACGTTAGCTACCTTTTTGTCATACACATCCTGAAAAGATGCTCCCCGTCCTTGGCTACCTCGAAGAAACCTCCGGTCCCTGTTCTCACTCCTGAACGGGTAGAATTCGAGGTGGCCAAGATTGTGGACAGCAGGATGGTCCAGGACTCCCTCCAGTACCTTGTCCATTGGAGAGGTTACGAGCCTGAGGAGAGGACTTTGGTACCCGCCCGGGATGTTCACGCCGGGTTATTGCTCAGGATGTTCCATCTTTGGTTCCCAACAAGCCAGGTCCACCTAGGAAGGGTCCAGTGGCCCCTCATAAAAGGGGGGTTACTGTAATGGATTTGCCTGACACAGCTTCTTTGTCGACGCCCGTGGTTAATCAGTCTGCATCTGTGCCTAGGTCTGTTAGAGTGACTCGATCTGCTACCACTCAGGCTGGGAGGCTGAGGAGTGGGAGAACCTTTCACAGCCTGGCCAGACGGAACTAGCTCCCGCCCTCTGTCTATTTATACCTTCATTTTCTGCTCCTCCTTTGCCTGTGATTCTGTCTGGTTTCCTGGCTCTGCTGCTCCTGCTAGTACTATTTACCTCTGCTTCTAATTGACCCTGACTTTACTGACTACTCTCCTGCTCTGCGTTTTGTACCTCGTACACTCCTGGTTTGACTCGGCTCGTTTACTACTCTTGTTGCTCACGGTGTTGCCGTGGGCAACTGCCCCATTTCCCTTAGCTTCTGTGTACCCTTGTCTGTTGGTCTGTCGTGCACCTATTGAGCGTAGGGACCGTCGCCCAGTTGTACGCCGTCGCCTAGGACGGGCCGTGCAAGTAGGCAGGGACTGAGTGGCGGGTAGATTAGGGCTCACCTGTCTGTCTCCCTACCCCGTCATTACACATGATCTCTTAAAGGGGTTGTCCACTTTCTGAAAACTGATGACCTATTCACCGGATAGGTCATCAGTATATGATCGGAGCGTGTCCAACATCCGGACCCCGCATTGATCCAAAACACCGGCTGCCTCCGTGCACCGGATGTTTGGGACGGGATGCAGTAGTTGTAGCTGGAAGAAGATGGCACCGACAACTGCATAGTGGCCATTCGGTGGAACTGCAACTCTGCTCCTATTCACTTAAATAGGAGTGTCACGTTGGGTACGTGGACCCACTGGACCGTACCGCCTTGACAGTATGGCAGCTGACCAACAGGATACAGGTCACAGTCTATAGTTCGTATAGTGTACCTGTGGTAGCTCAGACAGTAGCAAGACAGGCTCGGCTGGGACTAAACAGCAGGCAGGCGCCAGGCGTGGCGCAGCAGGACAGGCGTGGTACACAGCCCAGCACGACTTCAGCTCAACACGGCACTTGACCAGGATAGCACAGGATACAGGTTACAGGTAGCGGGAATGGGGAACACTGGGAAATGGAAAACACTTAGGAGACCATTTGCATAAACATACTAGGATAACGACAACAATGCTCAGGCATTGGAGGGAGAGGCACAGCCCTTCTTATACTCCAGAGTGCTCTGGGAGCAATCAGCTTAATCTCCCACCTGTGTGCGACGTGGCTCCTAGTCTGGGATGAGCTCGCAAGCGCACCCTGGTGGTCACTGTGGAACAGGACGGCCGCATGTGCAGACATCTCTAGAGAATCTCCCCCAGTTGTGTCTGCAAAGCACAAACCCCCTTCACATTATTGACACAACACTTGCAGTAAAAATTTGGGGAATCACTCTTGACTTCTGAGAGATCATGCTTCCACAACGTCTCCTCATACACACAGATAAGTTTAGCGAGCATGTGGAGCCATTTGGAGGTTTTATTAAAAACACTCTTGTCATGTGCACAAGCCTCGTCCAGCAGAGTGGACCACAGCATTCCTGTTGACTTACTATATGTAGTGGGTGATACAGGGTTGAAAGTGCTGTGTTTCGTGAGGTAAAACACCTAGAAGTCACTCTAGAAGTCATCTCAGTCTGTGTTGTCCTCCTTGTCCCTAGCTGCTTGAAAAAGGTCCTTATGCTCCGGAACACCTTTTCCCGACCAGCTGGACTTCACTCGAAGGACACCGACATCAATATCTCTGAAGGCTCTTCTATATGTGTTGCTCAATCGCCCGACGATTCGTCGCTATAGAGCAACACACCGCAAAGCAAAATAATAACTGTTAATACTTTAGAAAAACAATCTTAGGTTCGCTGTTTTTAATTGTATTCTGTATTAAGCCTTAAATAAAACTGTGCTACCCTTTGGAACTTCAAGGTCTAGGCACACAGTAAAACACAACACTTCACCGTGTACGTACCTTACTTGTCCACACCTCTCCACCTGTCTTAGTTCACGGTTTAACACAATTCTACTGTACAAAATGCAAAAATAAATCAATAACAGTTCGGGCCTCTGCATTCCATAATGTTAAAGGGGTCATATTTAATGGGGTTCATAGGCTAGTGTCACACAATCTTACTACCTCATTTTATTAGGGTCACTAGGGTTATGCCTAGCTCCCCTACCCTTTTCTCAGTAGCAAGGCAAATAAAAAAGTGTAACGTCTATGGCCACGGCCCGTCGTTCTGACTTAAACCTCGACGGCCGTGGCCATGGACATCTTACCTGTGTGCAGCGTCGTCCTCCTGTGAGGCGCCGGCACTTACTTCCGGACATCGAGACTGTCTCCGGAGGGCGCGCGCACGGTCTTAAAGGGCCAATACGCGCATTTTGCAGGAAGTCTGCAATCTAGCCCAGGATGCCCTCCTGTTCTTTGCTAGAGCGTTGTTTGTTACCCATAGTTTGTCGTGCTAATGGTCTCCCAGTGTCTTCCAGTTTCCCAGTATACCTTGTTCCTATATCCCGTATCGTGTTTCCGTGTTACCCAGTTCTAGTGCCGTTCTGTGCTGTTGCCGTGCTGTGCTGCAGTCTACGCTTGTTTTGCTACGCCTCACCTGACGTCTTCCCGCCGCATGGTCCTGGATGTGCCTGCCTCGCTACAGTCTACGTTGCCTCAGGTATCCTCACTGAACTATTGAACTCTGTACCTTACCTGTTTGGCCAGCTGCCATCCCGCTACGCGGTACGGCCCAGTGGGTCCACACCCCGCTTTGTGACAATAAGCGATATACAAAGTTTGTGTGTGCACAGTGATTCACGACACAAGTGTATAGTAAAGATAGGTTTATTACCAACACAAATCACACTAAGTTATTAAACACCAAATAAACAACACAGTAAATATATATATATATATATATATATATATATATATATATATATATATATATATATATATATATATTGACGGCATATAATCAGTATACCTTAATACACATAATAACCTAAAATGTATTAAGCATACTAACACTACAAGTGGGCAGTACTAGTACAATATATTAGAATACTATCCTAATACCCACACACCTACCTAAACATATATGTATATATATATATATATATATATATATATATATATATATATAAAATACAGTACACTCACGCTTGCTTCTATGTCCCACCCCACCTGACTCTAACTGTTCCTGTAACTAAGGGGCTAATCTTGTACACAAAAAAGGGGTGTAGGGAAAGAGAGTTGCAGCTGTATGGCAGTAAAACGTTTACAGTAGGGAGGTTTTGGTAGTGTAGTGTAGTGTTAATACAGCTTCTACTATATTGTGTGTAATGTGCAGGGATAGGGGAGGTTTAAGAGTTAAACCAATGTGCAGGTAGTGTAGGTTTAGTGTGCAGGGCTATGGGAGGTGAATATGATACCAGGGGACCATGGGTTAAATGTATGGGGAGAAGGAAGAGGATAATTAGCGGTGATCCGGAGGGAGCAGGAGGTCCTTCGTTGGTGGTGATAGGGAAGCAAGAGAGAGAGAAGTTTAGGACTCTGAATTATTTAACCCCTTAAGGACACGGCCAATTTTGGCCATGGGACAGAATACATTTTTTATATTTGCCTCTTTGCATCCTGACACTCATAACTTTTTTACTTTTTGTACGACGTAGTTGCATGAGACTGTTTTTTTGTGGGACTAGTTGTACTTTATGTACTTTTTTGGTACAAATACATTATACATTTGTTGTACAGGTTGTCACAGTCGTGGCGATACCAAATATGTCTATATTATTTCATGTTTTGGGACTTATATTGACTGCTGGGGACACTATAGGGGGTCTGAGCGACTAACTTCTGGGGGCTCTATAGGGAGGTTTGAACGGCGGGCTCTATGGGGGGGCTACCCCCCCCCACAGAGATGTCAGAATCAGACACCCAGACCTCCCTATAGAGCCCCCAGCAGTCAGTGAAACAACCTCACCTCCCCTTGCAATATATTCCCCCTATACAGCCCTCAGTTTTCCCATAAGGGAAATGTATGACATATTCACCTGTTTTTGCTCTCGCTGCCTCCTGGCCACATCCTGATTACATGGTCGGGAGTTACGAAAACAGTGTAGCTTGCTGAGCTACGCTGTTTCTATAAGTCCCATAAAACTGAATGAAAGTTACGGAAGCAGCGTCGCTCGCAGACTCCCACCGATCACTAAAACTAAGCAGCAGAAGCTCTCATGTGAGCGCTGAGCCGCTTGGTTTCTGTTTCAGGAAAGCCGAACAGTTTGTGTACGGGTTCATAGAAAGTCAATGAGCCCGTACACCGCTACTTTGGCTTTCTGGAAAAAGCCGAACAGAAACTAAGTGGCTCAGTGCTCGCATGAGCGCTTCTGCCTCTTAGTTTTAGCGATCGGTGGGGGTCTCAGCACCCGGACCCCCACCCATCAAAAGTTCTGACATGTCACTATGACCAAGTTGTGTCAACAGCCCAGGGCCCATGTACACTTAATCCGCCACTGGCTGTCACACAGGACGAGAATGCTCGTCTTAATGCATTAAGTATTCTCGTCCTGTGTAGGCAACCAGTTAAAACCTCCCGTACACTTCTGTATGACATCATATACTCATGCACGTGCAAGGGGGGAAGACTGTGGGAACCTCCTATGTCATGGGAATGCATCACAGGATGTGTCCACTGTTTATTGCTTCTCCCCCTGGAGTTGCTCCTCCCAGATTGTAAACAAGACAATGCAGCCAGCTGGAGCTAACTGTCTTATCTCATTACCTGGGGAATTTTCCCATGGGCATATGTGTGAATACACACCTATGTCTGGAGGGACAATATATATATACACACACACACACACACACACACACACACACACACACACACACACATATGTACAGAGATATAAATATATAAAACACTTCCCTTTACAATTACCCTGTTTCTGAAGTTTTTAGAAATATCCCATATGTGGCCCTAGTGTGCTGCTTGACTTCAACACAGGCCTCAGAAATGAAGGAGCCCCTTGTGGAATCTGGGGGCCTTCTTTTTATTAGAATATATTTTAAGCACCATGTCAGGTTTGAAGAGGTCTTGTCGTGTCAAAACATAGACTTCACCCCTAAAGGCATTTATCAAGGGGTGTAGTGAGCATTTAGACCCCCACAGATGTTTTTTAGAAATGAATACACAGCAGATAATGCAAAGTGAAAATTGCAATTTTTCCACTGATATGCCGTTTCGCCGCACAATATGTTGTGCGACTGGAGAATCTTACACCATAAATTGTTAAGCGGGTTCTACTGGGTATGGCAATTCTATACATGTAGACTTAAACTGCTGTTTGGGCACACTGTAAGGCTTAGAAGGGAAGGAACGCCATTTGGAGCGTGGATTTTGCTTGGTAGTAGTTTTCTTTCGAGTTTTACTGGTATTTCAGTTTATAATGTGGGGGGCAAATGTAATTTTACGGAGTACATCAGGGCATAATGAGAGGGTATAATAATGGGGTAAATAATTAAAATTATCCATAGATGTGTGGTACACTGTGAAGCAATCCGTTATGCACAGGCCATTGTTGCACTGATAAACAGTATTCTTTCTTATCCCCTTTTATAGTTTGGGAAATGGAAAACTGTTTCCCTGGTAAAATATGGGCTCCCTCGCTTCCAGCAGATGTGCTATGTCCCTTCACTTCCTGGTACTCAAATACTTGATAACCACTTCTTGAAACCGAAGGAATGTTCCTCTTCGGCCTGTACATTGGGATGTTTTGTCATCCCTGCCTTACTAGTGCCATAACTTTTATATTTTTCAGTTGATGGAGCTGTGTGAGGGCTTGTTTTTTTGCAAGATAAGCTGTATATTTTATTGGTACCATTTTGGGACACGTGCGACTTTTTGATCACTTTATTTAATTTTTTGGAAGAGAAAATGAAAAAATCAAGCAATTCTGGAATAGTTTTTTATTGGGGGGGTTTTCGGCATTCACCGTGCGGCATAAATTACACGTTAACTTTATTCTGTGGGTCGATATGATTATGGCAATGCCAAATTTATATTGTTTTTTCATGTATTGCAGCTTTTGCACAATAAAATAATTTTTTATAAAAATCATTTGTTTTCTGCGTCACCATATTCTAAGACCCATAATTTTTTTTTACTTTTGCATCAACAAAGCTGTGCCAGGGATTTTTTTTTTGCAGGAGAGACTGTCGTTTTTATTGGTACCATTTTGGGGTAAATGTGACTTTTTCATCATTTTTTATTCAATTTTTTGGGAAGAGATGCGACCTATATACAGCGATTCTGGCGTTGTTTTTTCATTTATTTTTTCTTACGGCATTCACTGTGCAGGATAAATTACATAATACTTGTATAGTTTGGGTCGTTACGGATGTGGCGATACTAATTATGTTTTTGCGGGAACCACTTCCTGACTGCATCGTATATATACGGTGCATGTTGGGAAGGGGTTAGAGGCACATCTGCCACATCAGAAGACACCAATATTATCAATGGTGCATGGTTGGTGGGGGCCATATTACTGATTTTGCATTGGTACCCAGGAGCTTCAAGTTATTCTTGTACCTCTGGCAATTGACACGGACTCTGATTTTCTTAAGATAACCAAACAAGGGAAGTTTTCCTGCACTATAGTGTTGTGTGCCTGCAATTAAATGTTTGGGGTTTACTTTACAGACTTATACAATATAATACATTTACTTGCATACTTACAAAAAGTGATACTGTTGAGATAGAAAATAATGTACTGTATAAGAGACACTAACTTCATAATCCACCTATTCTTTTTTTGTTGTGTAAATGTTGAGTATTATTATGTGATACTTCTAGATAAAGAAGTTTTTATAAGGGCCTGTTCACATCAGTGTTGGCTTTCCGTTCAGGGGTTCCGTCGGAGGTTTCAACGCTGATGTAAACAGGTCCTAAGACACAGTTTGTTACACATAACTAGGCAGCCATGATAAATATGGTATTCTCCAACTTCCCTTTCCTTATCCTTCTACCTAGGAAGCTACATAAGCTATGGATAATTTTTAATAGCATGATAGACCTCTTAGCTTGGAACACCTTAACTTTCATTATTGTACATTATAATAATTATATTAGTCATGGTTCATTGGTTTTCTAGTAATACAACTGCGCTCACAATCTCTGACAGCGGTAAACTGTGCCAAATGAGTTGCACAGCATATAGTCACCACAATTATTTTTGGCCTATTCCCTGGATGTGAGGGCACAGAACTAATCATAGTCACATATTTTTGCAATTGTTGTTATTTCATAGCTTGTAACTTAAGTGCTTCCTAAAAATCCTTATATTTTTCTATAAGCCCTTACTTTAAAGGCTATGCCCACGTTTCAAATCTTTTTTTTTGGGGGGGGGGGGGGGTTTATTAAAAAAAAATCTGGTGCAACTTTCAAAATACTTTTTATTACAAATTATTTTAACTTTTTGAGATACAGCTGCTTTAAATACTGTATACAGAGCAGCTGTATCATGCGCTAAGACCTGAATCCACCAGCTCCTTTTGCAATAGGTCTGAGGATAACAGGTCTCATTTAGCAGACCGTTTCAGGAACCTTTTCACTAAGGGTTCTTGTGACAAGGATCTTACCCATAATGCAGCCTGGACTAAATTTTGGACCTTCCAGGTCGATAGACTCAGTCCTTTCCTGAATCCTTCCTGCTGGAAGTATAGGATGTTGTTAAGGATACACTGGGAGGGGGAGTTGTAGTTCCACAACAGCTGGAGTGCAACAGGTTGCTGTGCAATTCTGTGGTCCGTAATGAATTGCACTACTGGCCCTACTCAGCAGCGTAGGCCCTTCAGGCACACACTTGGAGATTTGACCTGACTCAGCAGGTACACTAGCCTGAATGGTCTTGGAGGAGGACCTAACTGCTTAAAGGGAATGTGTTGCCAGAAAAACATGTTTTTTTTAAAAAAATTAAACATTTAGTGTGTGGGTGGTTAAACATTGTTCAAATTTTTTTTATTTTTTTGCACGAGTCCAGCAAATATTATAAATTATTTCTAATTTATAATACTACCCATTTTTGGTCACTAGATGGCGCTGTTCCCAAAATTGCAGCATTGCAACATTGGGTTAACAGCCCTCGCTCTAGTGAGCTCTCAGCATCCCCCCCCTCCTTTATCCTGGCTAGTGCCGGGATAAACGAGGGGTTTGAACGGTGTAACCTCCTACACTGTGTGTCGCCATTTTTTGAGCTAACCCACAGTGTAGTAGGTTTACATACAGTAGTAAACACACACAAACACGAACATACATTGAAATCTCTTACCTGCTCCTGCCGCCGCGGCTCCCTCCGGCCCGTCCGCTCCGTTTGCTGCCGCTGGTGCAAGTGCAGAAATCCGGAAGCCGCGACCGGAAGTAGTAATATTACTGTCCGGCCGCGACTTCCGGTCCACAGGAAAATGGCGCCGGATGGCGCCAATTTCGAATAGGACTGTGTGGGAGCGGCGCATGCGCAGTTCCCACACAGACGCCGTACACTGCAGTCAATGGGACGGGAGCCGTTCGCAGTCCCTATGGGACTGTGGCTGCCGTATTCCATGTCTGTATGTGTCGTTAATCGACACACACAGAAATGGAACAAAAAATGGCAGCCCCCATAGGGAAGAAAAAGTGTAAAAATAAGAAAAAGTAAAACACAAACACACAAATAAATATAAAAGTTTTTAATAAAGCACTAACATCTTTAACATATAAAAAAATTATTTCTGATGACACTGTTCCTTTAAGTGCAGCTCATCCAAGGAAACGTGGACTGTATTCAAGAGGTTTCCTCTTCTGCCGTCACCTCTTGACCGGATGGACTTCCACAATTTCCATTAGAATGATAAATTGACTAAAGGCACTGCCCCTGGCAACACTTAGAACTTCCTGAAGAAGGAATTCCAATTCTTCCACTCCACGTGGATCTTTGAACATTCCTTATTTCAACTGGTCTCCAATATAGGTGCTTTCCAGGCATTGAGCTGCATAGCTTCTGTAATCTCACTCGGGCAGGCACATTAGTCTAACACAGCCATGGTTCCTAGTTACAGGCAGGGGAATATAACTGTCTCTGCAGCTACAGTGCTCTCAATTGGAAGTTGTTTTTCCTTTTAAAACCCACAGCTGGGGCTGCACACAGACACTTGTTACACAGCAGACATTCTTCAATATGTCTGAGTATATTGCTCGATCTCTAGCAGGCAACTGTTTCTGCTGAGGAGCTTCCTCCAATCTCAGTCGCCAGACCTGCTGAAGACATCTAAGAAATAGATTAGTTAGCACTTTATACCAAGCAACAGCTGCGCTCAATGAGGCAGTTCAGCACTATATTCAGACTAAATTCATACTTGAACAAACGGAAGAGGATAGAAGAGGCTGGACGCAGCCGCAGGGTTAAGGGAAGCCGACATGACCGTCCTGGTAGGGAAAGGGTTAATGAGGTGAGGGAAAGTTGAAGGAGCTGAAGGAGGGACGGGGAGGAGTTAAGGGGGACGGGGGGGCCGTTACTGCGCTTCCCGCTGTTTCTCGGCATTGAGCCGGAAGCAGCGGGAGGAGTAACATACAATAAGCAAGCTCCCCGTTGCCCGTGCTTTTAATGAGAGGAGACCGTGGCTGCCATAACGAGGATCCCGGACGCCGTTTCGCCACGTCGGGCACGGCGTTCGGGGTCTGTTGAAAAGGACAGGCTCCCCTCCCCCGGCCCCCTTACGAGCATGGCTATGGCGGCGGGGGGGGAGTCGGCAACAACCGCTCCTGCGCTGAGCAGGCAGAGAGCGGTGCCAGGGGTGACGGCGACGCAGGCTGGGTCGACCCGTCCCTCTCGGCGGTCCCGACCTCCAGAGCGCCTCAGTCCGGAGGTAGTCCCGCGGACACGGCGTCGCAGAGGGAGCCCGATCCCGGACGCTGCAGGCCAGGCAGCTGGGAGGACCGCCCCTTCCCAGGCCCTGCGTCCTGGCAGGAATCCCAGGCCGCGACGGGGTCCGGCGGTAAGCAGGGAGTCGCAGGCTGGGCTCCCTGTCACCCCTCCCCCATCAGATGGAAGATTTGGAGGACAAGGTACGGCCGCCCCGCATGGTGATGTTCCGGCCAGGGGGCAGGCTTCGTCAGGATCGTCTAGACGGACGCCTAGAGCTGCAGCGACGTCGAGGCAACAGGTCCGGTCGGAAGTCTGGGTCCCGGCGGTCGGGCGGCAGGTTGCCGGCCCATCGGTCAGCGCGTCCTCATCCCCGTTCCGAAGATGTCGTTGGGAGGGACAGTCGTCGGCGAGAGAAGAACTGGAGGAAGGTGAACTGGACGTGTATCTTCGAGGTCAGGATGGTCCGGCTGACGGGAACACAGCGCTTGTGCAGCCCGGTGAGTGTATAACTACATCATTGTCTTATCCAGCGATTTTTATGTCGGGTGTCGGCGGGGGGGCTGCTAGCATTGCATCGGGGGCCGGTAGTGGCGCGGGCGGACGCGACGGAGCGGGTTTGGCAGATTTAGTGGGTTGCTTACGGGAGCTGGTGGGGCGCCTGGATAGGGCCGCGGCGCCGGTAGTAACGGAAGTGTCTCCTGCGATAGTTTGGGAAGGCCCCAGGGACGTGGGATCGTTACAGGCGCGTCCTGCGGCGGCGGTTAGAGAGGCGGTCGCGGTGTCGGTACAGACCGAGGCACAGAAGGACGGCGTTCGAGTGCGTATGGACGATCGTGCTCGTGGGGAGGTGTATGTTTGTTTTGAGGGTCCGTTGGGGGCGCATTTAAAGCAGGAGGTGCGTGATCGGATCTGGAAAGACGAATACGTTGAAATTTTTTCTCTCTTGCCACTGGCTAAATTTAATTTGGATAAGAGCAAGCGGGATGAGAGTAAAAAGGACGAGGAGGAACGGCGGCGGTATAGGCTGATCCCGCAGACGTTCGTTAATTGGTCGCAGGCGTTCGCCATATTGGCTAGTGTGATAGGGGAAAAGGCGCCGGAAAATTGTTCGGCGCTGTTTTGTTATTTTGATGCCATTGGGGAGGCTCATAGGGCGTATGGGGGTCAGGCGTGGCTGCGATATGATGAGCAATTCCGTCAGCGGAAGGCGGTTCGGCCGGCGATTCGGTGGGACCAGAAGGATATTGCTCTCTGGTTACGGGTTACGGCTCCGGTTAGGCAGCCATTTCCCGGGAGCGGTGGCCAGGGAGGCCAGTCTAGTCAGAGTGGACAAAGCGGCGGGGGAAAGGCGGGGTTTTGCTGGCAATTTAATGAAGGTCAGTGCAAGTTCGGGGCCACGTGCAAGTTCAAGCACGTGTGCTCCGAGTGTAATGGTGCATCACACGGGGCGGCAAAATGCCTGCGAAAAAAGAGGTCAGGGAACCAGCACGGGACTGGTCAAGGGGGTGTCGCCGGTGAGGGTGGAAAGGATGGCCCCTTATCTAAATGAGTATCCGGATAGGGCGGCAGCTAAGTTGCTTTATGAAGGGTTTCGTGTTGGGTTTGTTATTCCTCCACCTCCTTATGAGGTTCCGGTTACGCGGAGGAATTTAAAATCGGCTTACTTGCATGCGGAAGTCGTGTCGGAAAAGTTGTTAAAAGAAGTTTCGTTGGGTCGCATGTCGGGGCCATTTGTTGAGTCGCCGGTAAAAGATTTAGTTGTGTCCCCTTTGGGTATTGTCCCTAAACGCGAGCCCGGAAAGTTTCGTTTGATCCAACATTTATCGTATCCCAAAGGTTCGTCGGTAAATGACGGGATTGATCACGAGTTGTGTTCCGTAGTTTATACCTCATTCGATAAGGCGGTGGGGTTAGTGCGGGCTGCGGGTCCTGGGGCGCTGCTAGCAAAAACTGACATCGAGGCGGCGTTCAGGTTGTTGCCGGTTCATCCAGAAAGCCAACGGCTGTTGGGTTGTTTTTGGAATGGGGCTTTTTACGTGGATCGGTGCCTTCCGATGGGGTGTTCCCTTTCTTGTGCATACTTCGAGGCGTTTAGTAGCTTCGTGGAGTGGGTAACGAGGGGGGCATCCGGGGTCGACTCGTTGATCCATTACTTGGATGATTTTTTGTGCGTTGGCCCGGGGGGTTCGCCGGTTTGCGGTAATCTGCTTCATGCTCTACAGAAGGTGGCGAGGGATTTTGGGATTCCTTTGGCGCCGGAAAAAACGGAGGGCCCGGTAGCGACGATTTGTTTTTTGGGAATCGAAATAGACTCGGTGGCAATGGAGTGTCGTCTCCCGGCGGATAAGTTGGGTGCTTTGAGGCTGGAGGTTCGACGGGCTTGTAGAAGGAAGAAAATGTCGCTGAGGGAGCTTCAGTCGCTGCTGGGGAAGTTGAATTTCGCCTGCCGGATTATGCCGATGGGAAGGGTGTTTGGTAGAAGGTTGGCGGCGGCAACGGCGGGAGTGCGTGCGCCGCATCATTTTGTGCGGCTCAAGGAGGAGCACCGAGCTGATCTTCAGGTTTGGGATGACTTCTTGGGCCAGTACAATGGTCGCTCGCTATGGATGGCCCCAGCGCAGGATACGAGTGATTTGAATATTTTCACGGATGCGGCTGGGGCGGGTGGCTTTGGAGCTTACGGGGGAGGTCCGTGGTGCGCAGGTCAATGGCCGGCTAGCTGGGTGTCCAGTGGACTCACGCGGAATCTGGCCCTGCTCGAGCTGTTTCCCATCGTGGTGGCGGCTACCATTTGGGGGGACAGGCTCAGGGATAAGAAGGTCCGTTTTTACTGCGACAACATGGGGGTGGTGCTTGCCATTAACAACATCACGGCGTCTTCTCCTCCGGTAGTTCAATTGTTGCGACATTTAGTGTTGGTGTGTTTGTCGTTGAACGCGTGGGTGGTGGCGGTGCATGTCCCGGGTGTACGGAATTGTATTGCTGATGCTCTTTCTCGCTCGCAGTGGGACCGGTTTCGGCAATTGGCCCCGGGAGCGGAACGTCTCGGTTTGGCTTGTCCGGAGCATCTTTGGGATCTGGTATCGGTCCCGTAGAGCAGCTGTTACAAAGGTCTTTGGCGCGCACGACGTGGAGTGCTTATGCTGCTTGTTGGAGGCAGTGGGAGGAGTGGGTAAGAGAGTTGGGTGACGTCAATACGGATAGAGACAGGTTGGTGGCACTTTTGTATTGGTTAGGGGATGCCTGGGAGGCGGGGTTTTCAGTAGCGAAGGTGAACCGGTTCATATCTGCTGTGGCGTTTGGGCTTAAGTTGCGGGGCTTGCGGGATGTATCGAAGGAATTTCTGGTATCGCAGGCTTTGAAGGGTTCATTAGCATCGGTATGTCGTTCTTCAGATGAAATGGATCTGTTCCGGTTGGCTTTTTCGTTAGCGTTCTTCGGAGCATTTAGAATAGGTGAGTTGGTGTCGCCAAGTACTAAACAGGCAGGGGGGCTGAGATCTGGGGAGGTGAGCCTTTTTGCAGATCGGCTGGAGGTATGGTTGCGTAGATCTAAAACTGACCAAGTAGGGAAGGGTAAACTGATAGTTTTGTTCGCTCTCCCGGGGTCGGTCATGTGCCCAGTGGAGTGCATGCGGGGTTTTACGAGAAACAGGGGGTCTCCAGATTTGCCTTTGTTACGTCATGAGGACGGGTCGTTTTTGTCCAGGTTTCAGTTTGGAGCTGTATTTAAAAAATGTTTGACGGCAGTGGGGGTTGCGGCAGGCTCATATTCATCTCATTCCTTCCGGATTGGCGCAGCAACGGAAGCGGGGCGCTGGGGGTTGGATGACGAGGGGGTGAGGCGTATTGGTCGTTGGGAGTCTAAAAGGTTTAAGTCCTATGTCCGCCCCCATATGTTGTAATTTTGTTGTTTATGCTTGAAAATTTTATATGGTGGTGCCTAACTGTGTTTTGCGTTTCAGATTCGCCTCCTTGTCTGGTGTGGTTGATGGGTCATTCGTACGTGCACTGGGGGGCTTTGAGGGCGGACGTCCGCCCGGATGGTCGCCAGTTGCGCATTCCGCGACAGGATGCGGTTGTGCATTGGCTGGGTTTTAGAGGTATGTCTTGGAACAGGGTGTTGGCGGAATTCCAGACATATGTGCGGCTTGATAGGGTTCCGGAGGTTCTAGTGTTGCACGTGGGTGGGAATGATTTAGGAGTCCGCCCTTTTCGTGAGTTGGTGCGGGATATCAAACATGATATGTTGTGTTTGTGGGTATCTTATCCCAAGTTGGTGGTAGTGTGGTCGGACATAGTCCCAAGAAAGCATTGGCGGTTAGCTAGATCGGTGGAGAGAGTCAATAAGGCTCGCATAAAAGTTAACCGGGCGGTGTCTCGTTTTGTGGCAAAGAACGGGGGCATTTGCGTGAGGCATAGGGATTTGGAGTCAGGAGTGGGGAATTTCTGGAGAAGTGACGGGGTTCATCTGACCGAGGTTGGCATTGATCTTTGGAGCTTGGCGATAGCAGAAGGCATAGAAAGGGCGGTGGTGGTGTGGAGGAACTCACAGGCTTAAGGTGGTCAAGGCCTGTTTCGCGGTGGCGGGGGGAGTCCTTGAGGCCAGTCAGTACAAAATGGTGGGGGGGTCGCATCGGGGGTATGCGTCCCCCAAAAAAGGTACATGGTTGAAGACTTCATCGGGTGTTATCCCTTTGAAGTGGTCTTCTGGTAGAAGGTATATCACTTGAAGGCTTCATCGGGTGTTATCCCTTTGAAGTGGACTTCTAGTGGTCGGTATATCACTTGAGGGCTTCATCGGGTGTTATCCCCTTGAAGTGGACTTCTAGTGGTTGGAGCCATCTGCAGAGGTGAACGGTGCTTCCGAGCTGGTTTACGGCTGGAGGTAATTGGTGGTTTGCAGATGGCTAATTCGGTGTGTTCTTGAAAGGAACATCTGAAGGGGCTTCAAGGACTTCCTCTGCTCGGGTTAATGTTAACGTTTAATTGTTATTTATGATTCTGACCCATGTTGGGTCATGTGAATTATTAGGAGGAATTCTCTGGTGGATTCCTAACTAGTTATCCGAATGTTTCGGATTTAAATTGTTTTTATAAAACTGTGAAATTAATAAACGGCTGCTGTGGCCATTTCACATCCAACCTCGGTGTCATGTGTCTTTACTAAATGGGGGTGGGGGGATAGTATGGTCTAAGGTTAACACACGACTCTACCTAGGCAGGTCATGCTCTTGATACTAAACTTTCTCAAAAACTCTTATCTGAGAAAAATGCTGAACTCTCAGGGGCACTTCCGCCCTCAGATTCCTAGGGGGAAGAAAAACGTTGAAGGTGCAGTTAAGTAACACAATGCAAACAAGCAGTGCAAACCCATCTTGTCCAAGTCCAAAGGACAGAGAAAAAATGCATAGTAGGAGGGGCTGGATGTCCTTCTGTAGGGAGGAGACTCTAGTTAATTAGTTTGATTAAATTAAAAATTTCATCTGTCCTACTAGTTCACAGGGGCAGAGATACCCCCCAATTATTGTGCTGCTGCAGGACGTATGGAAATGAAGATTTCTCCCGTTTTCTTTCTTTCTTTCTTTTTTTCTTTCTCTTTCTTTCTTTCTTTCTTTCTTTCTTTCTTTCTTTCTTTCTTTCTTTCTTTCTTTCTTTTTCCTTACAACAGCCATATTATGTCTGCCTTTTTATAAGCTCTGAAGTGTAGCTCATTGTGAAGGAAACTGTGTCCAACATTAAAGACGTTTTCAGAAGCTTGTGGATAGTTAACATGAGGAAATAATTAACTTTATGACAAAGCAGCATGACTCCATTTTTATGGACCATTCATAAACACAGGCAGCTTGCAGGCTACTGGTGAAGTCATACAGTCAACAAGGTGAATTTATGGGGTGGAAAATAAAATGACCTGGCCTTCTCCCAGAAGACAGGACGGTGTTATCTTCTTTGTCATCACAGATCTATATGTAGAGCAACAGTGATCAAAACAGTCCCAGAGTACTTTGGCAATAATATGGTATAACATCCTATAAGTACAGTAACTTAGGTTAAATGAGTACCTACATTTGATCTTCTACAAAGTCTTAATATGGTAAGAACAGCAATCCCCTAATACATGATTAATACCGATTGGCCTGTTTTTACTACTGCTTTTAGATTTGTGCATTTACTTTTTCATAATAACCCTGACACATTTGGGTCTTTATATTTCAAGTTTTTATTTACATATTCTGTACCTCGCCTTGGGTTCATCTGCAGAGAGGCTGCTTACTTGGGTATGTATGTTTACATTATATAGATGCACATAACATATCAGTACATTGATCCTCTGCAATTTACTCTAGTTCAACCAAGCAAATGATGCGCTGCTTTTCTAAAGGTGAATGGTCGCTATAAACAGGGCCGGCCTTAGGGGTGTGCAAACTGTGCGAGTGCACGGGGCGCTGTACCCTCCCACAATGTAGGGGGTGCTACTGGGCTCTGCCTCTGCTCTGTCCTTTGCTCCTCGTTACACACACAGCGGAAACAAGAGCTGATGAGCAAGAGCAGAGACGGAAGCTCCACCCACAGCCCGTCCTGCAAGAAGCCTGTTATCCTGTCAGCAAGGAGAGATGGTATGTGTCTATGTGTGTTTGTGTGTGTATATGTTCCAGTATGTGTGGTGTGTGTGTGTGTGTGTGTGTGTGTGTGTGTGTATATATGTGTATTTATGTCTCTGTGTATATACTAGTACGCATGCCCCTGTGTGTGTTTATATATGCGTGGGTATAGTTATTAGAGTGTGATATATGTGGTGTTACACAGGACTGCAGATAACATCTACTACATTATCTTTACTCAGACTTATCACTGTGTGTTATCTGGGGTGTTACGTAGGACTGCAGTTAACATAATATCTACTACATTAACTGTAATCAGAGTTATCACCATGTGTTATCTGTGGTGTTGCATAGGACTCCAGGCAGGGCCGCCATCAGGAATTTCAGGGCCCCCTACAGCTAAATTTTCTGGGCCCCCCTACCGTGGCACCGCCTGTTAACGGTACTCCGTCCAGCACTTTATCATGCTACCCAGGGCCGCCATCAGGGGGGGTATTATGGGTACTGATGTGAGAGGCCCGGCCAAACCTAATTGAAAGGGGGGCTCGGCAACAGCCGCGACTTGCCTTTGGTAGAAAAAAAACAGGCCCCTGCAATGGGGCCCATTTTTTTCACCAAAAGAATGTCGTGAGCTGCGGGCCCCCCTTTCAATTAGGTTTGGCCGGGCCTCTCACATCAGTACCCCTAATACCCCCCCTGATGGTGGCCCTGGGTAGCATGGGGGTCGTCATGGGGGCCGTCAAAGACCGCCGCTCGTGCGACCGATCGCGTGCACCCGCAAACTCCCGCGCATGCGCACCCGTGACCGCCTGGAACCGCGCACCGAATTTTGAGGCATATTTTGACCTGCCCACACTATCTTGCCGCGTTTTTTGCCCACGGCGATTGAGGACAGCAGACAAAAAACGCAGGGAAAAATGCATTTTCTGCCTCCCATTGATTTCGATGGGAGGTCAGAGGCAGAACCGCGGCAAGAAAGGACGTGCTGCTTTTTCTTTTTTCCGCGACTGGCTCCCATTGATTTCAGACTAAATCAATGGGAGGCGGTTTTGGAAGTTGTTTGGTGCTGATTCTGACGCAGTGTCCGAGTCAATATCAAGGGCCAAAAACTATGTGAACTGGGCCTTATTGTTAGGGCTTATTCAGATGAACGTGTAATACATCCGTGCAACGCGCGTGATTTTCACGCGCCTCCCACGGACCTATGTTACTCTATGGGGCCGTTCAGACTGTCAGTAATTTTCACGCAGCGTGTGTCCGTGTGTCCGCTGCGTAAAACTCACGACATGTCCTATATTTGTGCATTGTTCGAGCATCACGCACCCATTGAAGTCAATGGGTGCGTGAAAATCACGCCCAGCACTTCCGCAGCCGTATAAACTATGAATGAAAACAGAAATGCACCACGTGCTACAAACATACAAACAGAGTGTCATAATAATGGCGGCTGCGCGAAAATCACGCAGCCGCGCATCATACGCTGCTGACACACGGAGCTGTTATGGACCTTTTGCATGCGCAAAACGCCACGTTTTTGCGCGCGCAAATAGCACACGCTTGTGTGAATCCGGCCTTAGGGTAGGAACACACTAGGCATGAACACTGCGGATTTTATGCAACACATTTTATTTTGGAGAATCCGCACCATATTACAGACGCAGCAGAGTGGATGAGATATGAACAAATCTCATCCACACGCTGCAAAAATAATGGACCTGCAGTGTGGCTTTTGGCTTTTTAAGCCGCAGCGTGTCAATTTATTCTGTGGAATCGCTGCTCCTCTGTTGCGTAAATGCTGCGTTTCTGCCGCAAAAATCACAAATGAGAAAAAATAAAAAGGCACTTTTTTAAATTTATAAAAAAGTTTAGACTTACCCCGGCCGTAGTCCTGGTGACGCGATCCTCTATTCTTAGTGCAGCTCGGACTCTTGTCATGACGTTTCATCCCATGTGACCGCTGCAGCAGTCACATGGTCTACAGGGTCATCCCAGGAGGCGGGGCTACGTTCAGAAGAGAGAGATGCGTCGCCAGGACTACGGCCGGGGCAAGTCTAAACTTTTTTTTCCCTGCAGGATTCCCGCAGCGGACACGCCTCACCAAACCTGCGCCACTATTTGGTGCGGTTTTGCTGGCAGAATTCCCTGCGGCTACCGGGGCGGATAAGCTGTGGAGTTTTACTCAGCATATCCGCCTAGTGTGTCCCTTATGATGTCACTCCTGGAGCTCCTGCCGGTCTCTAAATAGGCAATTGGTCCAGTAGAATTTGGAATTATTTTTTTTTGTGAACCAGCTTAAAAAAATACAAAACTTTTGTGTTCGGGCCTATTCACATAACCGTTCGCTTCCGTTCCGGGGTTCCGTCTGAGGTTTCTGTCGGGTGAACCCCGCAACGGAAAGTGAAAGTGACAGCACAGCTTCCGTTTCCGTCACCATTAGCGCAGTCGACTACGCTATTGATTCCGTCCGAAAACCAGCCAGAATGGTGACGAACGGAAACCATTAGCGATGTTTCCGTCACCATTGAGATCAATGGTGACTGAAACGGAAGCTGTGCTGTCACTTTCCGTTGCGGGGTTCACCCGACGGAAACCTCAGACGGAACCCCGGAATGGAAGCGAACAGTGATGTGAACATGCCCTAACACAAAAGTTTTGTATTTTTTTAAGCTGGTTCACAAAAAAAAATAATTCCAAATTCTACTGGACCAACTGCCTATTTAGAGACCGGCAGCAGCTCCAGGAGCGACATCATAAGGGTAGGAACACACTAGGCGGATATGCTGAGTAAAACTACACAGCTTATCCGCCCCGGTAGCCGCAGGGAATTCTGCCAGCAAAACCGCACCAAATAGTGGCGCAGGTTTCGTGAGGCGTGTCCGCTGCGGGAATCCTGCAGGGAAAATAAAGTTTAGACTTGCCCCGGCCGTAGTTTAGGTGACTCTCTCTTCTGAACGTAGCCCCGCCTCCTGGGATGACGCTGTAGACCATGTGACCACTGCAGCAGTCACATGGGATGAAACGTCATGACAGGAGGCCGAGCTGCGCTAAGAATAGAGGATCGCGTCACCAGGACTACGGCCGGGGTAAGTCTAAACTTTATCAATTTAAAAAAGTACCTTCTTTTTTTTTCTCATGTGTGATTTTTGCGGCAGAACCGCAGCATTTCCGCAACAGAGGAGCGCCGATTCCACAGAATACATTGACATGCTGCGGCTTAAAAAACCAAAAGCCACACTGCAGGTCCATTTTTTTTTGCAGCGTGCGGATGAGATTTGTTCAAATCTCATCCACTCTGCTGCGTCTGTAATACGCGGCGGATTTTCCACAATAAAATGTGTTGCATAAAATCCGCAGTGTTCATACCTAGTGTGTTCTTACCCTAAGGCCGGATTTACACAAGCGTGTGCTTTTTGCGCGCGCAAAAAACGTGGCATTTTGCGCATGCAAAAGGTCCATAACAGCTCCGTGTGTCAGCAGCGTATGATGCGCGGTTGCGTGATTTTCGCGCAGCCGCCATCATTATGACACTCTGTTTGTAGCACGTGGTGCATTTCTGTTTTCATTCATAGTTTATACGGCTGCGGAAGTGCTGGGCGTGATTTTCACGCACCCATTGACTTCAATGGGTGCGTGATGCTCGAACAATGCACAAATATAGGACATGTCGTGAGTTTTACGCAGCGGACACACGCTGCGTGAAAATCACTGACAGTCTGCACGGCCCCATAGACTAACATAGGTCCGTGCGAGGCGCGTGAAAATCACGCACGTTGCACGGATGTATTACACGTTCGTCTGAATAAGCCCTAACAATAAGGCCCAGTTCACAGAGTTTTTGGCCCTTGATATTGACTCGGACACTGCGTCAGAATCAGCACCAAAAAACTTCCAAAACCGCCTCCCATTGATTTAATCTGAAATCAATGGGAGCCAGTCGCGGAAAAAAGAAAAAGCAGCACGTCCTTTCATGCTGCGGTTCCGCCTCTGACCTCCCATCGAAATCAATGGGAGGCAGAAAATGCATTTTTCGCGGCGTTTTTTGCCTGCTGTCCTCAATCGCAGCGGGCAAAAAACGCAGCAAAAAAACGCGGCAAGATAGTGTGGGCAGGTCAAAATCTGCCTCAAAATTCTTTAAGGAATTTTGAGGCAGATTTTTTTTCTGCCTGCAAAATACTTTGTGTGAACAGGGCCATACATAAACAGCACTTTGACACACTTTACTCACCGTGTCAGAAGAGCTGCTGCTCCCACTCCAGTCCTCTTCAGGCGAGGTCCTTCAGGCGAGGTCTTCCAGGCGAGGTCTTCGGTCCAGACGTCCAGTCCTTCACCTCCAGCCAGGCTCCAGGTAAGTTGGGTCCATGTGTGTCCGCGGGTGCGCGCGCTTCGTTCGCGGGTGCGCGCGCGCTGCGTTCGCGGGTGCGCGCGCGGCCGATCGCGGGTGCGCGCGTGCTGTCGAGGCTGCGAGCGTGCGTGCTGTTGCTTCTGCGAGCGCCCGTGCTGTCGGTGTTGCGCACTTTTGCCGGGTGCGTGCTCGGACGGTCGCGAGTTTGCAGGTGCGCGTCATCGGTCGGCGGTGTTTGACGGCCCCCATGAGAGGGGGGGCCCGCAGCTCACGACATTCATTTGGTGAAAAAAACGGGCCCCTTTGCAGGGGCCCGTTTTTTTCTACCAAAGACAAGTCGCAGCAGTGGCCGGGCCCCCCTTTCAATTAGGTTTGGCCGGGCCCCTCACACCACTACCCCTAATACCCCCCTGATGGCGGCCCTGACTCCAGGTAACACTACTGCATTATCTGTACTCAGAGAGTTATCAGTGTTAACTGTTGTGTTACATAGGACTGCAGGTAATGCTACCGTGTTTCCCCGATAGTAAGACACCCCCGATTGTAAGACGTATCGGGGGTTTCAGGGGGGTCGGCTAATATAAGCCGTACCCCGAAAGTAAGACATATGTCTTACTTTCGGGAAAACACGGGGGTATTGCCGCCTCCTGCCCACTTCCGCGCCGCCCCCCTCTCCATACGTCACCGCGCCGGATATATCCGTCCTCAGCAGCTGCTAGTTCGCGCAGGAGGACGGATATATCCGTCCTGTGATGGCGCGGGTACTGAGACTGTACCCACGCGATCAGCGGCAGGAGCACGGCTGTTATACACAGCCTGGCTCCTGCTGCAACTGCCGGAATCGAAGCGCGCGCCGATTCCGGCAGTTTAACCCATTAAATGCCGCTGTCAATAGTGACAGCGGCATTTAATGTGTTTGACAGAGGGGGGAGCTCCCTCTGTCACCCGATCGGCGCCCCCGCAAACAAATCGCGGGTCGTCGTCGGGTTTCCATGACAGCCGGGGGTCTAACAAAGACCCCCAGGTCTGCCTTCAGCATCTGCCTGTTAGGCGATGCCGGAGGCATGACCTAATAGGTTGCCTGTCAGTTTTACACTGACAGGCAATAATGCTTCGGTATACTAAGTATACCAAAGCATTATATATGCGATCGGCACATCGCATAGTGAAGTCCCCTGGTGGGACTAAAAAAAAAAATTTAAAACAGTTAAATAAAGTTTGTGAAAAAAAATAAAATAATAATTCGACAATTTTTTTCAAATATAAGACATACCCCGAAAGTAAGACATAGTGGGGCTTTTGGGGATAAAAAGAAAGTAAGACACTGTCTTACTTTCGGGGAAACACGGTAGTACATTATCTGTAATCAGAGAGTTATCAGTGTTATCTGTTGTGTTACACAGGACTGCAGGTAATGCTAGTACATTATCTGTAATCAGAGAGTTATCAGTGTTATCTGTGGTGTTACATAAGACTGCAGAACACTACTACATTATCTGTACTCAGAGAGTTATCACTGTGTTATTTGTGGTATTATATAGTACTGCAGGTTAAAATCTACTACATTATCTGCACTGTGTATACATGGGTATGTATGTGAATGTGTATTTTTGCTTGCATATATGTGCCTCTTATGCAGGGGCGTAACTATGAAAGACTGGGCCCCATAGCAAATATTTGACTGGGGCCCCCCCTCCCCTGGGTGTCACACAACCCCCCCCCCTTGTAGATAGGGCCTTTTTTACAGCCCCCCCTGTAGATAACGCCATACAGCCCCCTCTGTAGATAGCGCCATACAGCCCCCTGTAGATAATGCCATACAGCCCCCTCAGTAGATAGCGCCATACAGCCCCCTCTGTAGATAGCGCCATACAGCCCCCCCCTGTAGATAACACCATACAGCCCCCTCTGTAGATAGCGCCATACAGCCCCCTCTGTAGATAGCGCCATACAGCCCCCTCTGTAGATAACGCCATACAGCCCCCCTGTAGATAACGCCATACAGCCCCTCTGTAGATAACGCCATACAGTCCCCTCTGTAGATAACGCCATACAGTCCCCCCTGTAGATAGCGCCATACATCCCCCTCTGTAGATAGCGCCATACAGCCCCCTCTGTAGATAGCGCCATACAGCCCCCTCTGTAGATAACGCCATACAGCCCCCCTGTAGATAACGCCATACAGCCCCCTCTGTAGATAACGCCATACAGTCCCCCCTGTAGATAACGCCATACAGCCCCCTCTGTAGATAACGACATACAGTGCCCCCTGTAGATAGCGCCATACAGCCCCTCTGTAGATATCTACAGGGGGGGCTGTATGGCGCTATCTACAGGGGGGCTGTATGGCGCTTCCTACAGAGGGGGCTGTATGGCGCTATCTACAGAGGGGGCTGTATGGCGTTATCTACAGAGGGGGCTGTATGGCGTTATCTACAGGGGGGCTGTATGGCGCTAACGCCATACAGCCCCCTCTGTAGATAACGCCATACAGCCCCCTCTGTAGATAGCGCCATACAGCCCCTTCTGTAGATAGCGCCATACAGCCCCCCTGTAGATAACGCCATACAGCCCCCTCTGTAGATAGCGCCATACAGCCCCCTCTGTAGATAACGCCATACAGCCCCCCCTGTAGAGAACGCCATACAGCCCCCTCTGTAGATAACGCCATACAGTCCCCCCTGTAGATAACGCCATACAGCCCCCTCTGTAGATAACGCCATACAGTCCCCCTGTAGATAACGCCATACAGCCCCCTCTGTAGATAGCGCCATACAGTCCCCTCTGTAGATAGCGCCATACAGCCCCCTCTGTAGATAGCGCCATACAGCCCCCTCTGTAGATAACGCCATACAGTCCCCCCTGTAGATAGCGCCATACAGCTCCCTCTGTAGATAACGCCATACAGCCCCCCTGTAGATAACGCCATACAGCCCCCTCTGTAGATAACGCCATACAGTCCCCCCTGTAGATAACGCCATACAGCCCCCTCTGTAGATAACGCCATACAGTCCCCCCTGTAGATAGCGCCATACATCCCCCTCTGTAGATAGCGCCATACAGCCCCCTCTGTAGATAGCGCCATACAGCCCCCTCTGTAGATAACGCCATACAGCCCCCCTGTAGATAACGCCATACAGCCCCCTCTGTAGATAACGCCATACAGTCCCCCCTGTAGATAACGCCATACAGCCCCCTCTGTAGATAACGACATACAGTCCCCCCTGTAGATAGCGCCATACAGCCCCTCTGTAGATATCTACAGGGGGGGCTGTATGGCGCTATCTACAGGGGGGCTGTATGGCGCTTCCTACAGAGGGGGCTGTATGGCGCTATCTACAGAGGGGGCTGTATGGCGTTATCTACAGAGGGGGCTGTATGGCGTTATCTACAGGGGGGCTGTATGGTGCTAACGCCATACAGCCCCCTCTGTAGATAACGCCATACAGCCCCCTCTGTAGATAGCGCCATACAGCCCCTTCTGTAGATAGCGCCATACAGCCCCCCTGTAGAGAACGCCATACAGCCCCCTCTGTAGATAGCGCCATACAGCCCCCTCTGTAGATAACGCCATACAGCCCCCCCTGTAGAGAACGCCATACAGCCCCCTCTGTAGATAACGCCATACAGTCCCCCCTGTAGATAACGCCATACAGCCCCCTCTGTAGATAACGCCATACAGTCCCCCTGTAGATAACGCCATACAGTCCCCTCTGTAGATAGCGCCATACAGCCCCCTCTGTAGATAGCGCCATACAGCCCCTTCTGTAGATAGCGCCATACAGCCCCCCTGTAGATAACGCCATACAGCCCCCTCTGTAGATAGCGCCATACAGCCCCCTCTGTAGATAACGCCATACAGCCCCCTCTGTAGATAACGACATACAGTCCCCCCTGTAGATAGCGCCATACAGCCCCCTCTGTAGATATCTACAGGGGGGGCTGTATGGCGCTATCTACAGGGGGGCTGTATGGCGCTTCCTACAGAGGGGGCTGTATGGCGCTATCTACAGAGGGGGCTGTATGGCGTTATCTACAGAGGGGGCTGTATGGCGTTATCTACAGGGGGGCTGTATGGTGCTAACGCCATACAGCCCCCTCTGTAGATAACGCCATACAGCCCCCTCTGTAGATAGCGCCATACAGCCCCTTCTGTAGATAGCGCCATACAGCCCCCCTGTAGATAACGCCATACAGCCCCCTCTGTAGATAGCGCCATACAGCCCCCTCTGTAGATAACGCCATACAGCCCCCCCTGTAGAGAACGCCATACAGCCCCCTCTGTAGATAACGCCATACAGTCCCCCTGTAGATAACGCCATACAGTCCCCTCTGTAGATAGCGCCATACAGCCCCCTCTGTAGATAGCGCCATACAGCCCCTTCTGTAGATAGCGCCATACAGCCCCCCTGTAGATAACGCCATACAGCCCCCTCTGTAGATAGCGCCATACAGCCCCCTCTGTAGATAACGCCATACAGCCCCCCTGTAGAGAACGCCATACAGCCCCCTCTGTAGATAGCGCCATACAGTCCCCTCTGTAGATAGCGCCATACAGCCCCCTCTGTAGATGGCGCCATACAGTCCCCCCTGTAGATAGCGCCATACAGCCCCCTCTGTAGATGGCGCCATACAGTCCCCCCTGTAGATATCGCCATACAGCCCCCTCTGTAGATATCTACAAAGGGGGCTGTATGGCGTTATCTACAGGGGGGGCTTTATGGCGCTATCTACAGAGGGGGCTGTATGGCGCTATCTACAGAGGGGGCTGTATGGCGCTATCCACAGGGGGTCTGTATGGCGTTCTCTACAGAGGGGTCTGTATGGCGTTTTCTACAGAGGGGATTGTATGGCGTTCCCTACAGGGGGGGGTCTGTAGGGAGCGCCATATAGCCCCCCCTGTAGGGAACGCCATACAGCCCCCCCCTGTAGGCAACGCCATACAGCCCCCCCCTGTAGGGAACGCTATACAGCCCCCGCTATACAGACAGCAATAGGGAGAACGGGGGACCGAAAGTCCCCCAAGTTCTCCATGACTAACCTCTGACTTCCGGCGTCTGCGCAGCTCAATAAAAATGAAAGGAGCGCTGGTCACGCATGCGCACAAGCGCGACCGGTGCTCCATTCATTTCTACGGAGCTGCCGACACAGACCCCGGAAGTCCGAGGTTTGTGATGGAGAACTTCACGGGACTTTCAGTCCCCCGTTCTCCCTATCAATGCCAGCGATCACACATGTATCCCCTATCCTGTGGATATCCTGTGGATAGGGGATACATGTCTTTTGTTTAATGGCAGAGCGGGGAGATACCTCCCTGCTCTGCCGTAGTGTTCAGTGGCGTCCCGCTGTAGCAGCCATAGCGGCTGCTAGCGGAGCCTCCGGCCATGGTGGGGGCCCGTGCAGGCGGGCGACACGGGCCCCTCATGCCGCGGGCCCCGTAGCAGACGCTACGGCTGCTATAGCGGTAGTTACGCCACTGCTCTTATGTATTTGTATATGTTCCTGTCAGTGTATTTATGTGCCTGTATGTGTGTTTGTATGTCTATATATTTACCTTTATGTATGTATATATTCCAGAATTTGTGTATATATATTTGCCTGTTTGTCTAAATATGTCGCTCAAGGCCGGCCCTGGCTACAAAATATACAGGTGTGGCAGATGTTTTAAGACTGCACTAGTCCTTAATAAAAGAACAATCTAGATCAGGGGTCTCAAACTCGGCCGGGTAAGTGGGTCACATATAGAAAAAATGGGACGTTGACTGGCTGCATTACTTTCAAATTTGATACAATACAAACTTATTGTTAATCAATTAGTTATTTGAACTAATATAACACTATATTACTATACTAATAATACTACATTACTATAATAATACCACAAGGTTTAAAATTTGAGAGAATTCTTCACGTGCTTATTTCAACAATCCAGTCTTCCAGTTTAAGTGTCGCTAAATGCAGTCCGGCGGCTCAGTTAGCAGTGTTTGGCAGACACACATGTCAAGATTGGGCAGCCCCTTTTTAGATAGTGCCACAGTGCCCTCTGTGGATGCTGCCACAGTGCCCTCTGTGGATGCTGCTACAGTGCCTTCTGTAGATGCTGCCACAGTGCCCTCTGTAGATGCTGCCACAGAGTCCTCTGTAGATGCTGTAACAGTGCCCTCTGCAGATAATGGCACAGTGCCCTCTGTAGATAATGCCACAGTGCCCTCTGTAGATAATGCCACAGTGCCCTCTGTAGATAATGCAACACACCCCTAGATAATGCCACAGTGTCCTCTGTAGCTGCTGCCACAGTGCCCTCTGTAGATGCTGCCACAGTGCGCTCTGTAGATGCTGCCACAGTGCCCTCTGTAGATGTTCCCACAGTGCCCTCCGTAGGTGCTGCCACAGTGCACTCCACAGACGCTGCCACAGTGCCCTCCGCAGATCCTGCCACAGTGCCCTCCGCAGTTGCTGCCACAGTGCCCTTCGTAGATAATGCCACACACACCCCAAGTAGATAGCTCCATTGGGGCTCCCTCTAGGAGTTTAATCCCCAGTCAGAGCGTTGCCGACGCTTTGGCTGGGGATTCCTCTACTGTTGGAGCCCCTGACGTCACTGTCCATACACAGTGATGTCAAGGGATCCTCCTGGAACGGAATGTGATATCAGGGGCAACCCCAGAGCCGGAGTCGCGGAGCAGAGCACTAGTATAGACTCTGCGCCGGAACTCTGGGGAAGCCATTAACATCAGTGTCTATATATGGACAGTGATGTCAGGGGCTTGCCCAGAGCTGGAGTCCCGGTGCAGAGCCGCTTCTAGCATGTATGGACATGGATGTCAGGGGCAACCCCAGAGCTGGAGTCCCAGGCAGAGCGTTTATAGACAATTCCTGGGACTCCAGCTGTGCTCCTGACATCACTGGAACTCCTGCTCTGGGGAAGCCCCCCTGTAGATAACGCCATACAGCCCCCTCTGTAGATAGCGCCATACAGCCCCCTCTGTAGATAACGCCATACAGCCCCCCTGTAGAGAACGCCATACAGCCCCCTCTGTAGATAGCGCCATACAGTCCCCTCTGTAGATAGCGCCATACAGCCCCCTCTGTAGATGGCGCCATACAGTCCCCCCTGTAGATAGCGCCATACAGCCCCCTCTGTAGATGGCGCCATACAGTCCCCCCTGTAGATAACGCCATACAGCCCCCTCTGTAGATATCTACAAAGGGGGCTGTATGGCGTTATCTACAGGGGGGGCTTTATGGCGCTATCTACAGAGGGGGCTGTATGGCGCTATCTACAGAGGGGGCTGTATGGCGCTATCCACAGGGGGTCTGTATGGCGTTCTCTACAGAGGGGTCTGTATGGCGTTTTCTACAGAGGGGATTATATGGCGTTCCCTACAGGGGGGGGTCTGTAGGGAGCGCCATATAGCCCCCCCTGTAGGGAACGCCATACAGCCCCCCCCTGTAGGGAACGCCATACAGCCCCCCCCCCCTGTAGGGAACGCTATACAGCCCCCGCTATACAGACAGCAATAGGGAGAACGGGGGACCGAAAGTCCCCCAAGTTCTCCATGACTAACCTCTGACTTCCGGCGTCTGCGCAGCTCAATAAAAATGAAAGGAGCGCTGGTCACGCATGCGCACAAGCGCGACCGGTGCTCCATTCATTTCTACGGAGCTGCCGACACAGACCCCGGAAGTCCGAGGTTTGTGATGGAGAACTTCACGGGACTTTCAGTCCCCGTTCTCCCTATCAATGCCAGCGATCACACATGTCCCAGGCAGAGCGTTTATAGACAATTCCTGGGACTCCAGCTGTGCTCCTGACATCACTGGAACTCCTGCTCTGGGGAAGCCCCTGACATCACTGTCGCTGTATGGACAGCGATGTAAGAGGCTTCCCCAGAGTCCCAGAGCGGAGACTATACTAGCACTCTACCCGGGACTCCACTCTGGGGAAGCCCCAGACATCGCTGTCCATATGTAGACAGCGATGTCAGAAGATTCCACAGAGTCCCGGAGCAGAGCCTATACTAGCGTTCTGCCCGGGACTCCACTCTGGGGAAGACCCTGACAACACTGTCCATATGTGGACAGCGATGTCAGAAGATTCCACAGAGTCCCGGAGCAGAGCCTGCACTAGCGCTCTGCCCGGGACTCCGCTCTGGGGAAGCCCCAGACATCGTGTGTCCAAACATGGACACCGATGTCAGTGAATTCTAGTGAATGTCAGTGAATTCTAGCGAATGTCAGTGAATTCAGATACTAGCGCTCTGCCGGGACTCCGCTCTGGGGAAGACCCTGACACACTGTCCTTATATGGACAGTGATGTCAGGGATTTCCACAGAGTCCCGGAGCAGAGCCGATACTAGCGCTCTGCCCGGGACTCCGCTCTGAGGAAGACCCTGACACACTGTCCATATATGGACAGCGATGTCAGGGAATTCCACAGAGTCCCGGAGCAGAGCCGATACTAACGCTCTGCACAGGACACTGGCTCTGAGGAAGCCCCAGACATCGCTGTTCATATGTAGACAGCGATGTCAGGGAATTCCAGAGTTCCGGAGCAGAGTCTTTACTAGCGGCTCTGTGTCTCGCGGGCCGCAGATGACAGCCCCCGGGGTCGCATGCGGCCCGCGAGCCACGTGCTTGAGACCCCTGATCTAGATGACTCTTAATAAATTTGTTGCATCTTTGGCTGACTGTGCAACACTAAATGGAATCTACACCAGCCAGGCATAGTAAATGCATTGGGCTGTGGGTGACCATGCCCCTTCTACTCAGCTCCACCCACTTTTTAAGTAAGTGTTGTGGGAAACGACACAAAATTGTAATTTATTTTTTATTTTTTTTACTTTTGGGCTGTTTCTGATGTTTCTACGCTAGAAAACTGCCCTAGAAACATTGTGAACTTTCTCCCACAAAGTGGTGAGCAGTGCCTTTAAGAGAGACTAGCTCAGCTTCTGGTTCGAGCGATCTATGGTAGTGATGCATCCCTTCATCAAGTAATTGTAATAATCTGAGAAAGGGATGAGCCCCATCACTGTTAGGAAACGTTGGTCCCTTTAAGATTACCATGACTACTAGTCTAGCTTCTGGGGGCGGTTCTGGTTTTAGTTGCTGAGTCTATTCTACTCCTCTGACTGTAATTAAAGCAAAAATAGAAGTTGCCCAAAATAATTATGTTATCAAAGGGCTTGTTGGTTTTGGAAAAACTTTTAATTAGAAGGGTCTCCCAAAGATTAGCTGATCACAGGGTGCCCCACGGGGAATCTTGGGGTTGGGGTGTATTGCTGAAATGGTAAATAAAGTTGTCTTACAGCACTGGTGGAATATGTCTGAATACATAAATGGTCAAAAGCAGCACATGGTACAGATTCATCGAACATCGTATGTGAGCCCATTGTGGAGCTGATGTGATTAAAAACATTGCATAACACTCCAGTATATGCAATAAATGAATGAATACAGCTCACATCCCCTGTCAAAACTTTGAGTCCATTGCATTGTATTGAAATTTTTTAGACAGTGTCACACCCCACTTGTAGATAGCGCCCCCAACCTCCCCCTTGTAGATAGTGCCATACAGCCCCCTGTAAGTATCACCATAAAGCCCCCCCCTGTATATAGCGCTATACAGCTCCCACTGTATAAAGTGCCATACAGCCCCCCTCCCTTGTATATAGTGCCACACAGCCCCCCTTAGTAGCTAGTGCCACACACACACCCGTGTAGATTGTGCCACACACCCCTCTGTAGATAGAGCCACAGCCCTCCCTCTTGTAAATAGTGCCATACAGCCCCCTTGCTCAGTACATATATACAATATCAGAAGCAAGGTCAGTACATATATACAATACCAGAACAAAGCTCAGTACATATAATCAGCCCGAGAACCAAGCTCAGTACATATATACAATACCAGAAGCAAGGTCAGTACATATATACAATACCAGAACCAAGATCAGTACATAAATACAGCCCCAGAACCAAGCTCAGTACATATATACAGTACCAGAACAAAGCTCAGTACATATATACAATAACAGAAGCAAGGTATCATATCACCCATCATCTCGCTGCAGATCATACAGTGACTACAGTACTGATTAGAGGCAGAGTAAACATTTACATTAAGTGACTCTCCGGTGGCGTCTCAGATTCTAGTTATTTTTCTATTTTCTTCTCACTCCAGGCTAGACCTCTATGATGATTTCTCCCGGCCACGACCCATTTCTGCAGTTTTCTGCTCAGATGTCTTCAGCTTCTCGCTTTGAAAAAAATTCTGCACCTATAAATGAAGATAAAACTCTCAACACCTCTAAATATAATAAAGTGCCATACACTGCACCACTGACTATTATAGCGCCATACACTGTGTCCCTGATTATAATAGTACCATACACTGTGTCCCACACACACCGTGCCCCCTGTAGATAGTGCCCCCATAGCCCCCTGTAGATAGTGACCCACATAGAGCCTCTGTAGAAAATGCCCTACATAGAAGCCCCTGTAGATAGTGCCCCACATACAGCCCTCTGTAGATAGTGCCCACATATGGACTCTAGAGCTGCAAGGTAGTGGTGCTAACCAATGAGCCACCTTGCTGTCCTACATATAGCTCCCCCTATAGATAGTGCTCCACTTATAGCCCACCTCTGTATATAGTGCCTAACATATAGCCCACCCCTGTAGACAGTCCCCTACATATAGCCCCCTGTAGATAGTGCCCCACAGTTAACCCACCCCTGTCTAGAGTGTCCCACATATAGCCCACCCCTGTAGATAGTGCCCTACAAATAGCTCCCCCCATAGATAGTGCTCCATATATAGCCCACCTCTGTAGATAGTACCTCACATATAGCTCCCTCTTTATATAGTTTCCCACATATAGCCCACCCCTGTATACAGTGCACTACATATAGCCCCCTGTAGATGGTGCCCCACAGGTAACCCACCCCTGTATATAGTGTCCCACATATAGCCCACCCCTATAGATATTGCCCACCAAATAGCTTCCCCTATTGATAGTGTTCCACATATAGCCCACCCCTGTATGTAGTGTCTCAAATATAGCCCACCCCTGTAAATAGTGCCATACATATAGCTCCCCCTGTATATAGTGTCCCACATCCCCACATATAGACCCCCCCTGTAGATAGAGACCCCACTGTAGATAACGCCACTAGCAGTTTTAGTAGAAAAAAAAAACTTTACATACTCATCCTAATCCCGTTCCCATGCCATCCGGTAGCAATGCAGATCTGCTCTCTTCTGAGCAGATCTGCTGGAGCTGAACTACGCAAGCGGCGCATCGCTGAAAGGTGCTGATTGGCAGGGCAAAATGATTTGCCCCGTCAATCAGCACCTTTCCAGCACGGAAGCGGTGCGATTACGTCATCGCGCCGCTAGCATCGTTGAAAGGCACTGATTGCCGGGGAAAGTCATTTTGCCCTGCCAATCAGCGTCATTGTAAGGTGCTGAGTGGTCGGGCACGGAATGTACCTGGCCATTCAGCGCTAATGCATGTATTTGTACCTGCGTGCTATAGACGCAGGTACAATTACTGCAAGAGGGGATGGCCGTCGCTAACACCGGGGCCCCCTCCGGTGCTAGCGATGCCCCCGGGCATGAGATGGCCCATGCCGCCTAGCCCATGAATGATAGAGGCTCGGTGGCGCAGGCCCCATAGTAGCATCGCTACCACTGTAGTAGCCATAACGGCTGCTAGCAGCACCATCGGGCATATGGGGGGGGGGGTGTCGGCGGGCAGCACGGGCCCCCTCGAGCCGCGGGCCCCGTAGCAGCTGCTATGGCTGCTACAGCGGTAGTTACGCCACTGTTTGTGTATATACACTGGTGTGAAAAAGTGTAGCACAGTGAGGCATATTTATGCAAATACACCAGTTTACTTGTTATGACGCCCAAAATCCACCAATGTATGTTAGGAATATTTGTGAAGTTGCACTATCTTGGTACATAAGTAAAATTATTGTCCAAAAAAAGAGCATTCGGCTTACATTTTTTGTTTAAACGGTAAATTGCCTGAAAATAACTTACAGATGTCGGCTCACACAAAAAACAACAAAACATTGCACCGTTTATATTTAGTGCAAACTCCTGTTTGCTTTATCACTTCCTTTATCTGGTTTGACATGGAATCAACAAGATTTTGAATTACTTGAGGGGAGATTTCATGGTACCACACGCGAACGATGGTCTCCCTTAGTTGTGTTTCCTTGTGTGGCGTTCATAATTCCTGAGATAAAACGAATGCGGCCAAATTCATTGTATGAGAGTACCCCCCCCCCCCCCCCCCCCCGGGATGACTCCGTAGGCATGTCTTACTGTTTGGTGCAAACACTCCAGTCGCATCCTTTCATCGGTGTTACAGAAAACAAGCTGTGGTCCATTGCTGCCAAGACAAAATCAGCTTTTATCAGAAAACAATACTTATCTTTAATCTTCCATAGTCATAGTTTCCGAGCCCACTGCAGACGGTCCTTCATTGCCTTTGTTAACAAGGGCTTGTTCTTCGAGCATACAATCCATGGAACACAGTTGCGGCAACAGCCATTCTTGTGCCAATACTCAGTAACTGATGAAACTTTTCATATGTAAACTTTCATATGTAAACTTTCATATGTAAACTTTCAATATGTAATATATATTTATTTATATATTTTGCACTCTCACCGAAAGATCACAAGGAGGGTGACATTTCTTTATATAAGCATTTTAAACCTTTGTTCCTCTCTATAAGAAATAAGCAACCACTAATAAAATGCCACAGCACTGTAAACTTTTTATTAGCACCTGAACACAAAGTAAGTGTGAGAAACCATTATACGATATCCCAGTTTAAAGAGCAAATGTTCTGAGAAGGGAGTTCCCTTATATAAAGAAAGTTATGAAAGAATATATACATACGATATATATACTGTATATTTAGATATATACTGTGTGTATATATACATATACACGACCGTTCAAAAGTTTAGGGTCACTTCGAAATGTCCTTATTTTTGAAAGAAAAGCACAGTTTTTTTCAATGAAGATAACATTAAATTAATCAGAAATACACTCTATACATTGTTAATGTGCTAAATGACTATTCTAGCTGCAAACGTTTGGTTTTTAATGCAATATCTACATAGGTGTATAGAGGCCCATTTCCAGCAACCATCACTCCAGTGTTCTAATGGTACATTGTGTTTGCTAACTGTGTTAGAAGGCTAATGGATAATTAGAAAACACTTGAAAACCCTTGTGCAATTATGTTAGCACCGCTGTAAACTGTTTTGCTGTTTAGAGGAGCTATAAAACTGACCTTCCTTTGAGCTAGTTGAGAATCTGGAGCATTACATTTGTGGGTTCGATTAAACTCTCAAAATGGTTAGAAAAAGAGAGCTTTCATGTGAAACTCAACAGTCTATTCTTGTTCTTAGAAATGAAGGCTATTCCATGCGAGAAATTGCCAAGAAACTGAAGATTTCCTACAACGGTGTGTACTACTCCCTTCAGAGGACAGCACAAACAGGCTCAAACCAGAGTAGAAAGTGAAGTGGGAGGCCCCGCTGCACAACTGAGCAACAAGACAAGTACATTAGAGTCTCTAGTTTGAGAAATAGACGCCTCACCGGTCCTCAACTGGCAGCTTCATTAAATAGTACCCGCAAAACGTCAGTGTCAACGTCTACAGTGAAGAGGCGACTCCGGGATGCTGGTCTTCAGGGCAGAGTGGCAAAGAAAAAGCCATATCTGAGACTGGCTAATAAAAAGAAAAGATTAATATGGGCAAAAGCACACAGACATTGGACAGAGGAAGATTGGAAAAAAGTGTTATGGACAGACGAATCGAAGTTTGAGGTGTTTGGATCACACAGAAGAACATTTGTGAGACGCAGAACAACTGAAAAGATGCTGGAAGAGTGCCTGAAGCCATCTGTCAAGCATGGTGGAGGTAATGTGATGGTCTGGGGTTGCTTTGGTGCTTGTAAAGTGGGACATTTGTACAAGGTAAAAGGGATTTTGAATAAGGAAAGCTATCACTCCATTTTGCAATGCCATGTCATACCCAGTGGATAGCGCTTGATTGGAGCCAATTTCATCCTACAACAGGACAATGACCCAAATCACACGTCCAAATTATGCAAGAACTATTTAGGGAAGAAGCAGGCAGCTGGTATTCTATCTGTAATGGAGTGGCCAGCGCAGTCACCAGATTTCAACCCCATAGAGCTGTTGTGGGAGCAGCTTGACCGTATGGTACGCAAGAAGTGCCCATCAAGCCAATCCAACTTGTGGGAGGGCCTTCTGGAAGCATGGGGTGAAATTTCTCCCGATTAGCTCAGCAAATTAACAGCTAGAATGCCAAAGGTCTGCAATGCTGTAATTGCTGCAAATGGAGCATTCTTTGACGAAAGCAAAGTTTGAAGGAGAAAATTATTATTTGAAATAAAAATCATTATTTCTAACCTTGTCAATGTCTTGACTATATTTTCTAGTCATTTTGCAACTCATTTGATAAATATAAGTGTGTGTTTTCATGGAAAACACAAAATTGTCTGGGTGACCCCAAACTTTTGAACGGTAGTGTGTGTGTATATATATATATATATATATATATATATACATACATGTTCAGCCATAACATAAAACCAATCTGCCTAATATTCTGTTGGTCAATCCTTATGCTGTCAAAAAACCTCTGACCTGTAGAGGCTTGGGCTCCACAAGACCTTTTAAGGCGTCCTGTGGTATCTAGCACCAAGATCTTAGCAGCAGATCCTTTATGTCCTGTAAGTTGCGAGGTGGGTCCTCCATGGATCAGACGTGTTTTTCCAGGACATCCCACAGATGCTCGATTGGATAGAGATGTGGGGAATTGAAAGGACATGTCAACACCTTGAACTCTTAGTCATCTTCCTCAAACCATTCCTGAGCAATTTTTACAGGGTGCAATATCCTGCTGAAAGAGGCCACTGCCATTAGGGAATACCTTTGCCATGAAGGAGTGTACTTGGTCTGCAGCAATGTTTAGGTAGGTGGTACGTGTCAAAGTAACATCCCCATAAATGCCAGGACCTAAGGTTGCCCTGCAGAACACTGCCCAGGGCATCACACTGCCTTTGTCAGCTTGTTTTCTTCCCACAGTGAATCCTGATGCCATCTCTTCCCTAGGTAAGCGGTGCACACGTACCCGGCCATCCACATAATGAGAAAGAAAATGTGATTCATCAGACCATGTCACCCTCTTCCATTGCTCCAAGGTCCAGTTTGATGCCTACGAGCCCTTTGTAGACACTTTAGGTGGTGGACAGGTGTGAGCATAGATAATCTGACCGGTCTGCGGCTACACAGCCCCAAACGCAGTAAGCTGTGATGCACTGTGTGTTCTAACACCTTGCTATCAGTCAGCAGTTGTTCAGCAATTTGTAATACAGTAGCTCTTCTGTGGGATCGAACCAAATTGGCAAGCCGATCCTGTGGATAGGTGATAAATATTGATTATGGGAAAACCCCTCTTAATGTGTTTTATTAAAGCAGTTTTATAACTAACATAAATCGCTCAGTTAGTGCTGGCACCACATTTACTATACATTTCTTATACAAATTGGCGCATATTTTTGTACAAATCCTTACTTTTGCGCACCTTCAGTATTCCCATGCATTCCCTCTACTTTCTGGTACCAGTATTGAAAATGCGGCAGGCTGTGTTTATGCCCTGATGTAATCCCGTTTCCACAATTGAGCAGTGCGGCTCCATCATCAGTCATCGCTGAGGTCCTGTGAAGTGGTTAATAACTATTACTGGACATCCTTGGCTTCATATTGTTTTCTATGGACTTTATTTATGTCAAAGGACACCATAGAAGTCATAGACATGACTGACCATGCCCTGTAAAAAGAAGAGTGTATCTCAGCGTTAGGAAGTAAGACTGCGCTCTGAGCATGCGCCAAACAGGGCAAATCGCTACTCAGGCAAACTAGATAAGCGAACTGCGCAGACGCGGTCATGAAAGGTACAGCAGCAGCAACAGCAGGATGAATATTTGATTGATGGGACAATTCCTGGATTTTGAGAAATGGGATACAAGAATTTGGATAAGTTAGCAATGGCAAAATATTTTTAAATGAAGTACTGTATATTAGAACGTTGTTGCAATTTTAATATGGAATCTTATTAAGGACATTTACGTTTATGGGAAACCCCCTTTAAGGTCTCTTGCACATGAAGGTTTTACGAAGCAATATAACCTCCAAGCTCTACAAGCCAATATATGGAACCCGCAGGCTTCTAAGGGCCTACTGTACCTCCGTATGCCTGTGATTTCATACGGCATATGCAAGTATCCAATGGAGCAGGCCACACTTTATTGCTGAGGTTGGACAATAATAATCCCATAATACGGAGCTTCATGGAGCCCCATATAATAGCACATGGAAATCAGGGACGGTTCTACATATGGAAACCCCACTTGTAAGGATTGTACACTAATTTTTACCTACAGTGCATAGAGCATGGAAACAATTGGTATGGCAAAAAGAATAGTGTTTTTACTGCATTGACTCTGGCTGTACTGTGAGGCTTTTGATTAGTTCAAGTTACCCCTTTATCACAATCCAGCTGAACATGGAGAGGATCAGGTAAGTAATATTTCTACAAGATTTTAGAAGCTTGCAGACAGACATGTAGAGAAATGTTTTCTTCCTATGTGTACTTTCTCACTCATTTCCTGGTTTACTGTCCCTTTAAATGTCTCTTTTTGGTCCAAACTTTCTAGCATTACAAGGACCATGTGACAAAAGGAACAATAACCAGAAAATTGGGGTGACAGATTATACAAACTGACCATAAAGACCCTAAGGAGGAAAACTTTACTAATCCATTAAACCCCAAGTCATCATGTGCAGATAGCTATAGCTGTCATTGGGATCTTTATTTGTATTAGTCATGTGGTTTAATAGTTATTCATATGTGGATTTCAACTTTTTTCTAGGCAGTGGTACACACAATCACCTTTGTGTCGTACTATATTTAGTGCTCTTTTCATCGGTCTATGTCTTTGCTTTATTATAATGCTTAGAACTTTCTTCTGTATACAAAGTTATATTAGTTACCTGGTCTTCTATCACTAGTCACAAGCTATTTATTAACACGACTAAATACTGTACATTTTCTCAGTATTTTCTTCCCTGTGTTTCACTCACCACAATTTCCTGTATACATCCCAGGTAGTCTCATAGTGATAATAAGGTACGTGTAATATATGAATTGGACAGAGAGAGTTTAAAAGCTAGTTCCACTATTTGCAAGCTTCCATGCTGCATTCCTACTAGTAGGGTAATTGTGTTAGACGTAGGTCACCACCAGAGTTTGACCTTCTATGTATTAAATAAGATTATCTGTTTGCCCCTGGAAACCCTAGCTCTGACATAAATTGTTAATTCTTCCTCTCTAGAAAGTCCATGTGGCACTAAGTCCGCGAGAAGCAGCTTAGCTTTTTCAGGAAGTAAGCCCTCCTAGTCTTCTAGTTAAAAGTTTCTGATGTATACCTCCTCCAGACTGCAGGAAGTGATTCTACTAAGTACACATCATTTGGACCTAAGTACCACCATTAGATGTAATGACCAGAGTTACAATCCATTTGGTTTCCATTCTTTATGTTGTTAAACAATAATTAGGAATATGATCAGAACCGAAGCAATAGTCATAGCAATTGGAGGCATTCTAGAAGACTATGCTTGGGCTGATGGAGATTTATTGAGACTGGAATACCACTCCAAGGCTTGTCAGTCAGAGTTTTAAGGGTAGATTGTGCCATATCCACTAACATGGCACACTTCTATTGGGCAATATGACGCAGGCTTCTGCACAAAGTCATGTTGAGACTGGTGTTGTTAACAAGTTACCAATATCCCCTATTACTGATACCAACACAGATTGTTATGGCAGTCAAACAAATGTTTGGAGGTAACCTGTGGTGGACTCATTGGGGGAGGGGGTTAAAGCACTCATAGGTTTCCATAACTCCCATTCATTTCATTAGAGTGTGACCAAGAATATATAGCCACCCCTGCACTGAAATAGAGGACTATATTGGGACCAGGTCCTGTTCAGTCTCTAGTTTAGTGAAGGTCTAAGGGTACCCACACACGTAGCGGATTTGATGAAGTTTTATCGCTATGAATTTGCAGCAAAATGTTGATGTGGATCCACACCGTACCCGTTCTACATTGAAAAGGGTTCTACCCGCGGTGAACATCCTTAACAGAATGAGCATGCTGTGTATTTAAAAATGTTCAGCAGAATGTGGATGAGATTTGTTACATTTCATCCACTTGTCTGCAACAGTCTTCGGCTACGGATTTTCCACCTTCATATTTGGATGGAAAATCTGCAACAAATCCGAGACCAAGGTTTAAGGGTCCGATGGCCTCTCATAGAAAGGAGGGTACTTTTAGGAAATGTCTGTCCCTTTAAGATTACAATGACTACTAGTCTAGCTACTGGGCGGTTCTGGTTTTACTTGATGAGCCTATTCCACTTCTCTGTCTTTCTTCCTATCAGATTGAAGGGTGGAGTATTTAAATATGGGTTGGTTCTGTTTTCTTTGCTTGTGATCTTCCTTGCTTCCATGTGTTTGATCAAGCTACTGACTATACCCTGTACCTTTGACTATTTGCACTTTTTGGAACTGGACCTCGGCTTGTCTCTGGATTACCCTTTGCTTACTAATTTAGACTTTCTCCTCCCGGCTGGTTTTGACCTCTGTAATCCCTGATATCCACTAGCTTTGTGATTTGAACTTTCTGTTTACTCTCAAGCTGTCTTGTTATCTGGTCAGGTATTGCCTGCATTGCACCTCTTATCCAACATTGAACTCTGTTAAAACAACCTGGGTTCTATGCTGCAAAATCCAACCTGCCTTGCAGTAGGCTCTGGCGAAAACCATAGAGTAGCCTTAGATTCTGTTGATCAGAGTTGTGACCAATTTGGGGTTGCGAATTTATTTGCACGCTCATTCCAGACAGTCTCCAGCAGCCTTTGGGGAATCGCTCACCTACCAATTAACTTCCACCCTGGGAATTGCTCAACTGGTAATTCTATAACAATCTGTTCCAAGAGAACCTCTTTCATAATGCAGGTGGTTCTAATAAAATGCTGTTTCTTTTTTGCATTTTCTTGTTACTTGGTGGGGCTAGAAGTTCTTCAAGCTTACAGTTTTACTGTTTCGTCTTCTGGAATCAAATGTTTTCCTCTCCTTTTGAGATCTTAAAGAAGCACTATTTTTTTTTTCTATCGTTAGATACTCCCGCCCCCCAACATATACTCAGCGAGTATTACCTTTTTTAGTTATTCCTTTCTATCTGAATTCTTCTCTTCAGTTGGGTCATGTGACTTTACTCTGACCTGATAAAATCTACAGCAGTTAATGTAGATAGGTGTCAGACTCTTCCCTTCATGATTTATGGACTGTACCAAACAGGTTCTCCACAGATGGGATACAGAAAATTATGTTCCTAACTACTGATGAGCAGACACATACCTGTCACACAGTTATAAGTCAGGAGGCTGAGCTGGGACCTCCTTCATTTTAACGGTATGATAGTTATGTGTCTGCTCATCAGTAGTTAGTGAGAGTTGTTTCTGTATCTCCTCTGTGGATAACCTGTTTGGTACAGTCCATAAATCAGGAAGTGAAGAGGCTGACTCTCAATTACATTAACTGCTGTAGATTTTGTCAAGTCAGAGTAAAGTCACATGACCCAACTGAAGAGAAGAATTCAGATAGAAGGGAATAACTAAATAAGGTAATACTCGCTGAGTTAATATAATGGGGGAATAGGTACCTAATGATAGAGGAAAAGAAAACCCTGGAATGCTTCTTTAAGTGCCAGTTTTCCATAATTGTTCAGTGACAAAAACGTGTCAGCGTGTCATTTTTTGGGGAATACAAAGCATATGTATGCAATAGGTTTCAGAGGACACAAACCCACTTTCTCAAGCATCTCCTCTGAAATGTAGTTCTGTGTGCTGCCACATATTATTTTGCTTTTTTGATGACTGAAGTGGATTGTATCCGATGCGGCGTTAAACTAGACAGGGTGATCCTGGTTTACATAGTGGTGCTGTCTTTTACAATTGTACTTTTCACATTTTTTTTGTGCCATTATACTTTCAAAAAGGTTTTATTGCATATGTGATCATTGAAGCCCGGTCGCCTGAGCCTGAAACCCCAACTGGTAAAGACTTGCATTCTTTCTACTGACAGCTGCCTCCATCCATTCACAAACAAGCAGATTTATATTAAAAGCTGATAGTAGGTATTAAAAAAAGGGGGGGGGGGGGTTATGTTCCCTTTCATTAATTTTGGAATAAGGAGCATACTGTGACATAATCCAAAGTTATTGTTTTGTCGCTCCAGGCAAAATGACTCTAATATCTAGACAGAGGTATAAATTTCTCATAGTTTAAAGATGATGTCATCTCCTCGCATTTCCCATGTGTTCTTTATGTATACACAAGCACATGAGAACACCACACCCTATCATTACAGTAATGGTGAGGTCTCATAATTGCAAATTGGATGTTGTCACTAGGTAAGAACACAATGGTGGCTTTACTGTTGTGAAACATTTTCTCTTGTGAAGCTGGTATGGCTGTGGCTGGACAAATTAATGTGACTGATGAATGTGTGTGAATAAACAAGGTGTAGATAACACTGATATGGAGGATCATACTTCCCACCAGCTGTTTGAACACTGAGAGCCACCCTGACCTACAACGCTTTGTATGCCATTCATCATTTCACATTAGCGCCATCAATTATAGTGATTAACCACTTTTACCGGTTCCTGAAATTATACCATGTTGTTGGTTCTTATGACTTTTCCCTGTTGCGTGCGATGATGACCAAACGCAAATATTCTATGTTGTGAATTGAACTTTAGCTGGAGATTTTTTTTTTAGGAGAATTAAATAATTGTTTTTAAGAATTATAAAAAAATACCCAATTATTATCAGAATGAGGGGAAAATACAGTGGTCAGTATTGTACTGTAGTTAATAAAAGGACATTTGGGGAGATTTTTCAAAACTGATGAAAGTAAAAAGTGGGGAAGTTGACCATAGCAACCAATCAGATTGCTTCTTTAATTTTCAAAGGGGCCTCTAAAAAGAGAGCTGAATGGATGCTATAAGCAACTTTGCCACTTTTCTTTTCCAACAGTTTTGATGAATCCCTCCATTAAGCCCGCATGTTATATGATATTCAGTCAAGACAGTGGATCACAGACAACCCCTTTCACCAGAGGCATAACGTGAAGCTCCGGTGCCCAAATGCAAAATCTACAACAGGGCCCCCACCAGTGGCGTAACTACCGATATAGCAGCCGTAGCGGCTGCTACGGGGTCTGCAGCATGAGGGGGCCTGTGCCACCCGCCGGCACGGGCTCCCCCCCGTGGCCGGAGGCTCCGCTAGCAGCCGCTATGGCTGCTACAGTGCGACACCACTGAAGGGGTTGTTCCTACAAAAGACATGCATCCCCTATCCGCAGGATAGGGGATACATGTGTGATCACTGGGACACCCAGCGATAAGGAGAACGGGGGACAGAAAGTCCCCCGAAGTTCTCCATGACAAACCTCGGACTTCCGGGGGCTGTCTGCAGCTCCATAGAAATGACTTGCGCACCGGTCGCGCTTGTGCGCATGTGTGACCAGCGCTCCTTTCATTTTTATTGAACTGCGCAGACGCCGGAAGTCCGAGGTTTGTAATGGAGAACTTCGGGGGACTTTCGGTCCCCCGTTTTACTTATCGCTGCCAGCGATCACACATGTATCCCCTATCCTGTGGATAGGGGATACATCTCTTTTTTAGGACAAACTATAGGCTGTTTTTTTTTGTTGGGGGGGCTATATGGCGTTATCTACAGGGGGGGCTCTGTATGGCGTTATCTACAGGGGGGGGTTCTGTATGGTGTTATCTACAGGGAGGCTGTATGGCGTTATCTACAGGGGGGATTTGGGGCTGTAAGACGTTATCTACAGGGGGGCTGTATGGCACTATCTACAGGGGCTGTATGGTGTTATCTACAGGGGGCTGTATGGCGTTATCTACAGGGGGATTTGGGGCTGTAAGACATTATCTACAGGGGGCCTGTAAGGCGTTATCTACAGGGGGGCTGTAAGGCATTATCTACAGGGGGCCGTGTATGGCACTATCTACAGGGGATGTGTATGGTGCTATCTATAGGGGGGCGCTGTGTGGTGGAACCTATAGGGAGGCACTATCTACAAGGGGGGGTTGTGTGATACCCAGCGGAGGGGGGGGCCCAGTCAAAAATTTGCTATGGGACCCAGTCTTTCCTAGTTACACCCCTGGCCCCCTCCTACCATCTATAATTTATAATACTGGTGTCTTCTAATGCAGCTGAGGGGCTTTTGGGCCCCCTCAAGCTCCAGGGCTTTTGGGCCCCCTCAAGCTTATGTGCGACTGCTACCTCTGCACCCCCTAAAGCTATGCCCCTGACTTTCACACTGAAGCCACTGAAGTAGCTGGAGGAGCCGGACATTTCCCCTGCTTTGGGTGGATTCACTGGTGTGATATATGAGTAAAATATAACATTTATTTATAACTCTCTAAAAACAGGGGTACAATCACCACTGTGAAAAAGCCCCACCGTGTGTATAAAAACGTATTAAATAATAAACTCTGAGTTCTAATTCAATTGTGAACCTACTATAGCTCAGTGTTCAACAAGAATATCAATACGGAATCAGCATTTGAAAAATGGGCATAACAATAGTCTTGACCCTAATTCACACTAGAGTCCGTGATAACCGCACCGGAAGCTCCTAGTGTTGAGGTATACAAACAATGCTAGTGTTCCCAATGCTAAAAAATTCCTATTCACAACCGACCCAACGCGTTTCAATACTCATCATCAGGGGTCTGTAGCTTGGTCACTCTGGCCAGGGATGCCAGCGATATTTAGTTCAGCAGCAGGTATTCTGCTGTACTCCACGGAAGCATGCTCGCATAGATGTCAGCGGCATGCTTCATTCTGGGACTCTGAGTTATTTAAAGCATCTGACTCCTCCCCCTGTCCTCGGCACCGCCAATCGAAACAGCCAAACACACTCACCAATCGAATTCGTGACACCTGTCCATGTGACTCCCGGCCATCAGCTGACAGCCAGGAACCAACATCGACCGCATCAAAAGCCGAACGCGCAGGTGCAGTAGAGGCCACAATCGAGTCGCCCATGCTGCCCGGAACTCACCACTGCAAAGAAGGAGTATATCGATATTTAAGAGTTTGGGTAAGTGTTGCGGATCAGCTCAAAACCCGCAGCTGGGCTGCCATTGATAAAACAACTACACTGATAATACATATTGTGTAGATAAATGAATGTCTACCCCACTACAAGGTGTCATTGGAACATCTACTGAATAAGGAACCATAGCCAGACTGCCCACATGATGATCATTGATAATTAAGAGACCACCTGTCATGACGACCATGTGGGTCTCTTGCTATCCTGAAGGGAAAACTGGCCATGGAAATGCATGTTTAAATGAATGTTCAAATAAAACATGCATAATTTGTCTGCTCATTTAAACCCCCTGGTTGTGTGCACGCCAATCTATAGATCCACTGGGCTTCCTTTCGTAGTATGAGGTTATCCCAGTCACCTCCCCGTTTGGGAGGCCTAATGAGTTCAATTGCTTGAAATTTAAGACATTCTGCACGACCCTGATGTGTAGCGTGTACATGTTTGGATATAGGAGTATCTCTAGAATTCGCAATATCGCCAACATGTTCTCTGATCCGGCGCCGAAACTGCCGCACCGTTTTTCCCACATAATTCAGTGGACATGGACATGTTATCAGATATACCACCCCTGCTGTTTTACAATTGACAAAATCACGAATGTCATATTCCAATTGCGTAACGACACTCCTAAACTTGTCACCTTTTTGAATAAAATCACAAGCCTTGCACCTGCCACATCTGTGTGTGCCTGGTATTTGTCTGTCCAGCCATGTTCCTTTACTTGCAATGGGGTCAAAACAACTATGCATAACCCTGTCCCTGATGTTTTTCCCTCTCCGGAATGTGACTGAAGGCCATTGCGTAGTCTGATCTATCAAATCTGCATCAGTACTAAGAATACGCCAATATCTCTTCAGGATCTGCATAATTTCACATTGTTTAGAATCATAAGTGCCTATAAGTCTTGTAACGCTCTCTTCCCTTCGTTGTCTAGGAACAAGAAGACTCTGCCTGTCCGCATCTCTCGCTCCCACATAGGCCTTTCTGATTACTCCCTTAGGGAAACCTCTATCCTTCAATCTGGTTGTAAGTTCCTTTGCCTGTCTCTCGAAGTCGTCCATGGAGCTGCAATTCTGGCGTACTCTCATGAACTGACCCTTGGGAATACCGCGTTTAAGGGGATAAGGATGACAACTGTTCCATTGCAGGAAACTATTGGTTGCTGTTTCCTTACGATGTACTTGAGTACGGATTGTACCCTCTGATGTTTTTATAATTTTAAGGTCTAAGAAAGTCAGTTCCTGATTGTTGATTTCACATGTGAACCTTAGCCCTAGATCGTTCTGGTTAAGGGCAGCCACAAAACTATTGAATTCTTCCACTGTTGAATTCCAGAACAGCAGCACGTCATCAATATATCTGATCCAGATCCCTATTGACGAAGTCCACTTGGAAAAACTCTCCCCAAAAACAATTGTCTCCTCCCACCAGCCAAGAAATAAATTTGCATAGGTGGGAGCAGTTGGACTTCCCATTGCAGTACCACATTGCTGGTGAAAAATCCTGTCTTCAAAGATAAATACATTTTTCTCCAGCACAAAATGTAATAACTGCAGAACTAGCTGGTTATGAGCAACAAATTGAGTACCTCTTGATCTCAAGAAGTACTCTACCGCTTCACAGCCAAGTTTGTGTGGAATGGAGGAATACAATGCCTCTACATCCAGGCTAGCCAGAAAAGTACTGCGTTCAAAAGTGATACCTTCAATTTGTTTCAAAACATCCATGGTATCACGTACATATGATGTTAAACCCAGTACAAATGGACGCAGCACCTGATCAATATACGTGCTTACATTTTGAGTTAGATTGTTTATACCTGAAACAATGGGTCTGCCACGTAAGGGGGGGTACCCTTTGTGGATTTTGGGCAGACTATAAAAACATGCCATGATGGGAAATTGTGGAAATAGGAAATTAAATTCACTAGCACTGATCAAGGACCTGCTTTTTGCATCACCCAGAATGCCCAAAAGCTCCTTTTTGAACAGTGCTGTGGGATTATCCTTTAAGATGGTATAACAGTCAGGATTGAGCAAAATGTCCTCACACATTTTTTTGTAGTCTTCCCTGCTCATAACCACGATGTTCCCACCCTTATCGGATGCTTTCAGAACAATATTTTGTTTTTTCTCCAATGTGGTTAGGGCTAGCCGTTCAGACCTAGACAAATTGTTGTCAATACCCCTCATATCCTGACTCAATAGTTTAATCTCCTCTCCCACCATGTCAACAAATAAGTCTACATTAGTGAAATCTCCTATTGGTGGCAGCTTCCTACTCTTAGTCTATAAATTAGTAAACGGGCCTTGTCCAGGGGCTCTACTTGACTCCTCCAATAGCCCCTCCAAGGCCTCAAGGCCTTCCAGGTCGGATATCTCTAAACCCATCTCCATACATTTTTTTCTATTATGATGTTTAAAAAATTTAATCCATTTGAGTTTACGAGCAAACAAATTTAAGTCCTTTATCCAGGTGAATGAATCAAACCTCACTGTGGGGACAAATGAAAGCCCCTTCTCTAATAACATAGTCTCGGATGCGCTAAGATTATACTCAGATAAATTGATGATTTGTAACTTATCTGTATCTGTATCTATTCCCTTCACTAATCCTTTTGTCCCCTTAGCATGTAGCGGGAAATGGGGGGATTGTTGGCTAAAAAATTATTGCCACTATTGGAAGAGTATCTGGCCCTACCTCTACTCCTGCCTCTAGCACCACCCCTAAATCTCTGTCTACCACCACCCGTCCCAAAGAAAGGACCCACTCTTTCAGAGTCTGTTGTCTCACTCTCAGATGTAGATGGGTCAGAGTCTCTTTGTCCCCCATTAGGTTGTTGGTGTTGTTGTTGCTGTTCGTTGACAAAATCGTAAGCTTTTTTCTCCCTAAATTCCTGCAAATCTCTCTGAAACTGAAAGTGCTTACGCTCTTTTAAATGATTGGTAAACCTCTCTAGAGTTTGTTGTAGGATTTTATCTTTTTTCTCAAAGCCAGGGGTATCGACCAGAGTCTTAGCCGTCTCAATTTCTTTTTTAAGGTCAGCACTAATGTGATCAAACTGGATTTTCTCTTCCTCAACCAAAATTTGCATTAGTCTCAGTGAACTCCCTTTGATCTCCTGTTCCCACCTCTCTTTTATATTAGATGTTTTTAATCTGGAAGCAGGGGCAATAGGTATTCTTAGGTCTCTAGGTACTATTTTATTATTGAGATAGTTCTCCAGACTCTGGATCTCCCACCAACTCCTTGTATAATCCTTGTGTAGTCTAGTCAGGTTTTTAAAGGAGGATTTCAGGGACACACCCTGCGTTGTATGCACCAGTTCACACTCAGAGAAGACCCTTTTTGCTTCACTCATCCATCCCTCTGTACTCAAATCAGAGAGTGCAAAGGCTGCCATACCCAGATGAAATGTACTATATAAAGAACTGTATAATTTGTATGAATTCACTGTATTTCAAAGATACATTCAATTGTGCTCCCACAACCTAACAATTTTAAAGGATTCACTGGTGTGATATATGAGTAAAATATAACATTTATTTATAACTCTCTAAAAACAGGGGTACAATCACCACTGTGAAAAAGCCCCACCGTGTGTATAAAAACGTATTAATAATAAACTCTGAGTTCTAATTCAATTGTGAACCTACTATAGCTCAGTGTTCAACAAGAATATCAATACGGAATCAGCATTTGAAAAATGGGCATAACAATAGTCCTGACCCTAATTCACACTAGAGTCCGTGATAACCGCACCGGAAGCTCCTAGTGTTGAGGTATACAAACAATGCTAGTGTTCCCAATGCTAAAAAATTCCTATTCTCAACCGACCCAACGCGTTTCAATACTCATCATCAGGGGTCTGTAGCTTGGTCACTCTGGCCAGGGATGCCAGCGATATTTAGTTCAGCAGCAGGTATTCTGCTGTACTCCACGGAAGCATGCTCGCATAGATGTCAGCGGCATGCTTCATTCTGGGACTCTGAGTTATTTAAAGCATCTGACTCCTCCCCCTGTCCTCGGCACCGCCAATCGAAACAGCCAAACACACTCACCAATCGAATTCGTGACACCTGTCCATGTGACTCCCGGCTATCAGCTGACAGCCAGGAACCAACATCGACCGCATCAAAAGCCGAACGCGCAGGTGCAGTAGAGGCCACAATCGAGTCGCCCATGCTGCCGGGAACTCACCATTGCAAAGAAGGAGTATATCGATATTTAAGATTTGGGTGGCCATCAGATGAATAGCCGTCCGTGTAATATATAGATGACTCAAGTCTGCCAGAGCTGCTGTCTGCACTGACTCATAGTGAGGGTATGTGGAGCCCCTCTAGGACGTCTATATGTCCTAACAGGTCATATGGACAGGGATTATCTTCATTAGACATCTTCTTTAGCTAAGAATGCTATCAATTTAGGGAAACTATTATTCAGTAAGTATTAATATATTAGGATCCAAATATCCAACATGTACTTGGTCTAAATATTGGTGTTGGATATAAAGACTCCATAATTTTATGACTAATTAGACTTACTATAAGTGGGAACTTATTGTTTAAGAGTAGAATGATAGTACATTTTATTATTACATAGCATTTAGTGTTACAGTACATACAGTGAAAGCAGCCCCGCTCTCTAACATTGAAAATACAAACCAGAAAAAACACCCACTTGATCTTGCAATCGGGGCAGTTCAGAAAATCAAACATGGGGAAGGTGCTAAGCAGGCAAATTTCCCTTTTGTTTTGTGTTAAATTGTTAATGTTTAGAGCCATACAGACAAAATGACATACATGTATACTAGTAACAATGTACAGAAGATAATTAGGGTAGTGTCGAAATTAAGACTTTTAATACCTACAATAAAAGCACTACATACATCGTTTTTTCCAATTAAATCTGCAGGAATATATTTCTACTGTTTTTGTAAAAAAATGCGTTTGTCATTTTAAATACTGTATGTGTATTTTAAAATAGAATATCTGTATGGCATAGAGATCAATTGCAGCAAGTACCGACTACAGTAGCATATTCCCTAGCTATGTATTTGAGGCCCCACAAACTGTGATAGGATTAAATCACCTGTCTAATTTGTAGTGACTTTGCCTGGAAACGGGTGTCGAAGTCACAGATGTAGCGCAGTGAAGTGACAAATATTCAATCAGGGTTCTCTAGTGAAGACTACGAGGCCACACTATACATCCTCTTTCTGGCAAGGAAACCAAGATACCTCATGGGGACTGTAGCAACAAGACCCCTGTGAAGTCCCTCTTAAACCCATTACTCCAAGGATGGCATGCTTGACTTACCCATTTCAAAGACACAGCGCTGTTTCAACACAGGGATTAAGGAGTGAAGTTGTTAAAAGCAATTTTATCTTTCACCTACATGAGCAGTGCTTTGACATTCCTTACAATGAGTCAAGATCCTTGGTGTGCTACCAATTTATATACTACTGAAAATCCAAATCTTATTTGCATTGCAATGGGAAAATGTAACTAGGGAGGTTCCAAACCATCTAGGAGTAGACATCAAAGATTCACTTTTGCCACTAGTAATACTGCTTGTTGGGTTGGGGGGCTTAGCCTAAAAAGAAATAGCCTAAGGCCATGTAAATTTCCTTGGGTATCTGGTATAGCATATTACAAAGACTTTTAAGTATCTGACTTAAAGAGGCTTTGTCACCACATTATAAGTGCCCTATCTTCTACATAATATGATTGGCGCTGTAATGTGGATTACAGCAGTGTTTTTTATTTAGAAAAATTATCATTTTTGACGGAGTTATGACCTATTTTAGCTTTATGCTAATGACTTTCTTAATGGACAACTGGGCGTGTGTTACTTTTTGACCAAGTGGGCGTTGTGGAGAGAAGTGTATGACGCTGACCAATCAGCGTCCTACACTTCTCTCCATTCATTTACACAGCACATAGTAATCTTAATAGATCACTATGTGCAGCCACATACACACACATTAACGTTACTGAAGTGCCCTGACAGTGAATAGACATCACTACCAACCATGACGTGATGTCTATTCAGAATCCTGACACTTCGGTATCATTTGTGTGAGATTACAGCACAGCAATCGTAATCCTGTTTTAAATGACAGTTTACAGCGTAATCTCGTGAGATTACGCTTGCTGTGCTGTAATCTCACACAAACGTTACCGAAGTGTCATAGTGATCTGTATTCACTGTCAGGACACTTCAGTAATGTTAATATGTGAGTAAGTGACTGCACATAGTGTTCTAGCTAGATCACTCTGTGCTGTGTAAATGAATGGAGAGCAGTTTATGACGCTGATTGGTCAGCGTCATACACTTCTCTCCACAACGCCCACTTGGTCAAAAAGTAAAACACGCCCAGTTGTCCAGCATAAAGCTAAAATAGGTCATAACTCCGTCAAAAATGTTTTTTTCTAAATAAAAAACACTGCTGTAATCTACATTACAGCGCCGATCACATTATGTACAAGATAGGGCACTTATAATGTGATGACAGATACTCTTTAACCTAGAACAGAATTGTAGGTCTTTATCTTAGATATTCAAACACGTTTCCCCTGTACCTATGGCATGGACAGAAGTCAATAAAATATGCAACATCCATGAATAATAGGTCTATCCAATCTGTAAAAGACTAATAATCATGAGTAATAATAATCTAAGGGTATATATTACATAGAGGTAAGGTTTGTGGCTGGTATGGGCCCTTTGAAGAGTGGGGGCCCTGCCCTTTATTATTAGTAAACAAGGGGTACGGAATTGGCTTAAGGGTCATGAAATGATGACTTGGAGGGGAAAACAAATACCAGGCCCTTCTGTTCTTTGTGGCAAAACCAAGCACCTTAGTGGGAGGACCATTTTGCTTTTGGGCCCCCTTTTTTCTATGTATGCCACTGACTGCTTTTGATGGTGTATTTATTGCTACCTGTATTTTTACCTTTATTTTTGGTATGCGTAAGATTGTGGTTGCTTAATTTCACTTTTTCCATCATTGTCCATACCTATCAAATGAGATCTGGGTCAATTTCTTTAGGGTGTGCTGTGGCATAACTAATGCCAGAACACAGATACCATACAGCTTCTGTCCTGGTAAATATCAGCATGGTAGACTGGATTGAATACCCTACTTGTATCAGGAGGTCTTCATTTTTTATGTTACAATAGGGTGCATACTGACACATGTCATTATTATGTACCTGGGATCCGCCTACTTCACTTTTTCGAAAACACGGCCCTTTCCTCCACATCTGAAATGCCGACCTCAGCACCATTAGGCTACTATCGGTAGCTGTAACAGGGGACGCTCCTGTCTATTGGTATCACAATGAACTATACAGAAAGCTAAGTATCGACTTCTTTATGAGTATTTGCTTCCTCTGCTTTGCTTGGTGGTTACATTCATGACACAGTTTATACTTTGATTTGGTACATGCCACTGAAACCCACAAATTACGAAAAACGGTTCCGGCAAGTGCAGGGTAATATTCTAGTATAACCTATTAATAGATCCTGATGGTAGGGCTCCTCGTGGCCTATGCCCGATATGTTTTTCTGCATGGGTGCGCCCTTTTTGGGGTACTAACCGCTTGTCCTGAAGATTAAATACTTCAGAGCTATCTCTGAATAGGGTACACACCCTTCCGCTCCACCATCCTATAGGTTTTTTTACAGCAATTGGTTGCTAAGGAAAATTAATGTGTTTGTTTATTTATTGACATACTTGATTTCATCTGTTCATTTGACTGTGGTAAATCCTCTGCTTTATGTGACTATACCCTTGATATAGTGTTTATAAAGAAGGGATAATTCTTTGCATGTTTCTGCCGATTGCTAATGTCAACTGAAATTCAAACGATTTAGAACACATGCTAATATTTGTGTAGAACACATCGATGCCCTTATTGGTTTGTGTCTTTATGTTTGGTTGTAGAAGATACGAAACATTTATTAAGAGCTTTTCACCTCTTAATAAATGTGTTGCATCTTACTCCAACAATTTTTTTTATTAAGACCTGCTTATGAAACATCAGTCTTAATATATCTTACCCAGAGTCTGCCCTTTCTCTAAAAAGATAGATAAACTGTTGTTAGATCAGTCACTTACTTTAATAAATCAGGATAGAGATTCCTAATTTTTTGTATCTTCACACAAATGAGCATGAAATATTATTAAACCTTCAATTTTGCAAAACATATAAATGTGGTCCTCAAGCCAATATCTTAGAGGTCATAGTTGTACAGAGGTTCTGTGTACAGGGCTAGCTTAAAGTCTGTATGTCAGCCATTCTCCCTGCTCAGCAGGGGGTTTGTCGGTCCACCCGGAGCATTGGGGTCCCCATAACAATTGGACGCCATGGCTCTCCCCTGCTTGTGTTGCACGGCTCCAGCTGCAGAATCGAGACCCGGCGCAGACCTACACTTTTTCTGGTCCTAAAATGGTTATCAGTGGTGAGTTTTCTGGCATTTGTTCAGTTGTTTCCTGTGTTTGACCCGACTTTCGTCTTGAATTAATTTGATCTGACTTATCCGTGTACTGACCTCTGGCTTAATCTTGACCTTGCCTCTGATACTGATTACCTGACGTTACCTGCCTGTTACTATCAAAGATCTGTTTGAAAACAAAATGTTTCAGACCAGTTATTTTCAGTCTGACAGTCTTTTGGGGACCACAACCTGGGAATCTTACTGGCAAAAAAGGTCATGGGTGAAGAATTTGCGCCAACTCAATAACAGTCTTATAATAATATTATTATTCAATAATAATACTCTTGAATAAGCCTGATGAAGAGCTAGATCCTAGGTTGAAATGCGTAGCACTCAATTTTATATCAGTGTTTGTCATACTATATGTTCGTTCAGAATAAACAAGAAAAAGAAACTCATCCTCTATTATCGTGATTGTGCATATATCACCAACAGGAGCACCCCACATAGGAGCTTTCTTTTTTTTTACCTTAATCTGCATTCATTGGACGCTGGGAGGAACCCTAATCCCAGGGAACAGACACCCAGAGTCAGCTCCGGAGGCCAGCAAACCACGGTAAACAGAGGTCCATTACGACCCGATATGTCAAAAAGTTGAGTTGTGCCAACCATCCATCACAACCGCATCAGGTGAGCCTTTATGTTTCACCACTCACGAATTGCACCCACGTTTGAAACGTTACTACCCTAGGAGAGCGCCGTATATGTCCCATTTTTTTGTCTTTACTAAGCACTTTCTGCATTGTTAGACGAACACCGGATATAAAAAGAAATTTCAGGCAAAGTGGAGTTCAAGGATTATTCTTTCCACCCAGGAAATGCAGATTTTTTTTTCAGGGAAGGTGACAGCCGTGTGGCATCGGTCGACTCCATCTAGTCGAAAGAAAGATTTTTGGGTTTCGGTAAATTCTATTGGAGGTTTATTTGCAAATGTCTTCACTAATGTTTAGCCAGGGACTGCTTCAACCAGCTCTAAAATATCCTTTTCTTGTTCCTAAACTTCTCAAGGAACTTTTGGTGATCACAAATAGAGGTTTATTTCTGCTCCAATGCTCATCCACCCTGATCCTTCTCTACTGTCCATTATCAGGGTTGATGCCTCTAAACTAGCTTTGGGAGCCATCCTTTTCCAGAGACTGAGGCCAGAACGCCTTACCCATCCCATTGCCTTCTTCTGGAAGAAACTTCCCCCAGCCAAGGAAAATCGTGATGTCACTAATTGGAAATTATTAGCTCTTAAATTGACTTTGGAAGAATGCCGGAATTTGTTAAAAGGAGCAGGTCACCCGTTTATAATCTAGACTGTATAATCTCAATTTATATGGATTTTATCACAGATCTGCCACTTTTTCAAAAATACTCTTAATACTTTTGTCGTCGTTGACCAACCCACTAGGATGGCTCATTTCATTCCCCTAAAGCAGGGGTGCTCAACCTTTTCTGGTTCGAGGGCCACATTGTGAGAATATATCACTCCCAAGGGCCTCAATAAAGCTTAAAGAGCTATTTACGGTATAGTGATCGTATATGTCATAAATGTGTGAGTTGATAGAGTTCAGTTCACAGCCCAATTCTGGAAAGCTTTCTGCCAAGCTCTGAAAATCAAACTTTCCCTGTCCACCGCGTATAATCCACAAACCAATGGACAGACAGAAAGGACAAAAACTGGAAAATATCTTCCTCTTCTACTGATAAGTAGCTGTCAGTTTTGCTCTTGGCGTAATTTTCTTATAATACACTACTTCGTTACACGAGGAGAGCCGGACAGGGCCAAAGAAAGGTATCAACTTATCAGCAGGATATATATCCTCCTTTGTGCAAGGAGGAACAGAAGGAGCACTGCTAAAGCCCTACAAAATGACCTCCAGTGGACTTCCGGTGTGCATGTTTCTGGCCAAACTGTCAGATGGTGGCATGAGGGCCAAGATGTCCTATAGTGGAACCTTTTCACACAGCCTAGCACCATGCAGCTAGATTGGCATTTGCCAGAGAACTGGCAGTAATCAGACATAAGATCAGGCTTACACTAAGCACATGTGACAGACGTGAAAGAGTCTGAAGATGCTGTGGTAAACGGCATGCTGCCCGCAACATCAGCTAGCATGACAGGTCATGTGGGTCAGTGATGGTAGGTAGGCCATATATCTTTGGAGGGTCACACAAACCTCCACGTGATAGCTAACGGTTCCCTGGCTCCTGTTAGGGAACTGTTGTCGACCATTGTCGGACCTTACTCTGGTGCAGTGAGCAGTGGCCTGAGTGTGTAGGCATCATGGATGATGAAAGCATTGATGCCATTGCTGGCCCCACATTGCCTGGACCTAAATTCAATTGAGAACCTCTGGGACATTATGAATCAGTGCCTCCGACACAGTCAAGTAGCGCCACAGACTGTCCGGGAGCTCACTGATGCCCTGATACAGCCTCCTCATCTAGAGCTTGCCCAGACATTTTCAGGAGTCATACACATGGTGGGGCCAAACACACTACTGAGTCACATTATGAGTTTCTATGATAAAATGTACACAAATTGGGCACTGCCTGTGATTTAAATTATTTAATTTGATTTTTAGGGTGATATAGAGCTCAGCCCTCAATTGGTTGATGTTTTTGGTTTCCATTGACCATTAATATGTAATTTTGTTCTCAAGAAATAAAACATTTTAAATCGGTAAAGATTTTTGACTGAATCTTTTATTCATTGAGAACCGATGTGTGATTTAAATGTTTTTTTAAATTAATTAATTTTTTTTTAACTATTGTAGTTCATTAGACTCATTACTGGCCTTCCATAAGAGATCTCTCCAAGATAAGTTAACATTTTTCTAGGATAACATCACTGGTCTCTAGGAATTCCTCAAACAGGCCAGGGAACGTCACAAGTTCTATGCAGATCAAAAGAGCCAAGATTCTCTTATATTCAACCTCTATGTGCAGCAAACTAGCACCAAGATATATTGGACCTTACAGTATTATCAAATAAATCAATATAATTTCCTTCAAGCTTCAACTGCCTAACTCCTTGTCAAAACATCCAGTTTATGTCACTGTTAAAACATCTCATTCCAAGTCCTGATTCTGCCAGGAAGTCTTCCGGTCCCAGACCTGTTGTCCACAATAATTCGGAGGATTATGAGGTGAAGAAAATTCTAGACTGCAGAAGGTACGGTGGGAGCTTGCAATATTCAATTGTTTGGAAGGGTTTTGGGCCTGAGAGAATTAGTGATAGCCTCTTCGCAATATCCACACTCCAGGAGCAATTTGAGAACTTTATTCTTCTCATCATGGTCTATGCATCCGGAGGCCGATACGAGGCACTGCAGCATTCTCCCTTTGGCAGGTGGCATTGGGCTATTCTGAGCCGTGGCGTTCCCTCTTGCACATTTAAGGGTATGTGCACACACACTAATTACGTCCGTAATTGACGGACGTATTTCGGCCGCAAGTCCCGGACCGAACACTCTGCAGGGAGCCGGGCTCCTAGCATCATACTTATGTACGATGCTAGGAGTCTCTGCCTCGCTGCAGGACAACTGTCCCGTACTGTAATCATGTTTTCAGTACGTGACAGTGGTCCTGCAGCGAGGCAGGGACTTCTAGCATCGTACATAAGTATGATGCTAGGAGCCCGGCTCCCTGCAGAGTGTTCGGTCCGGGACTTGCGGCCGAAATACGTCCGTCAATTACGGACGTAATTAGTGTGTGTGCACATACCCTAAGGGGTATCTACCAGTTGCAATGGGCCCGTAGTGAGTTTTCTGGCATTTTTTGTTGTTCTGAGGGAACCTGGACATTACCTCCTGATATTGATTACTGGACCTGACATTGCCCATCTGTTACCGACCCAGATTGGTTTGACCACTAAACAGTTCACACCTGCAATCTGCAGCCCGAGCATCTATTGGTGACTATTCTGTGGACTGCAGACTGGGAATCTTACTTCATACTTAGTTCATACTTCTTTGATGGGTTAAGAGTAAAGAACAGTGGATTCTGTAGACTCTGCACAAACTCAATATCGGTCCCATTCATTTATAGTTCTTATACGCTGATGAATTTCTCCCATGCTGTGCTACTTTGCTTCACTATTCCAGAGATGTCTCGCTGTGCCACTCTGCTTCACCATCTTTGAGACATAATTTGAGTTCTGACCACACTAGCCTAAGCATCTAGTAATGCTCTTGGGCTTATAGCCAAATACAGAGCATTACACTGTGGAGGCTCATAACCAAAATATTCTGTTGGTATATATTTTATATATTGGGACTTATATTTTAACTCCTTAATGACCGCCCACTGTATTTTGACGGCAGGTGGTGCAGGTGCTTAGTCTACAGCGACGTCTTTTGGCGTCGCTCTAGAAGAGGCTGATGAGTGTTCCTGTAAGCGCTCATCCTATAAGCAGGAGCTGTAACTTACAGCTCCTGATCTCAGAGCAGCCTGCTGAATGCAGCTGGGGTCGGAAAACATTCAGACTCCAGCTTTTTAATCCTTTGATTGCCGCGGTCCATGACCGGGGCAAGATCAAAGGTGACTCCCCGCTTTGATCTCATCATCAGAAACCCAGGGAATCTCTCTGCAGTCAGCCCTGGGGACCTACAAAGGACCCCAGGGCTGTCTGTTCAGTAAGCCTGCTGTTCGGGCACACTATGTGCTGCCCCAACAGCAGCCTGTGTCATAGTGACACAGTATAATGTATTAGCATACAGGAGTATGCTAATACATTACAAGTAAAAAATAAAATTATAAATAAAGTTATCCCTTAATGGGATTTAAAAAAAAAGTAACAAAAAATTAATTTATTTAAAAAAAACTCCAAAAAAGTCATTATTTTGCATAAAATATATTTTATTGCCCCTACACTAAATAAAAACAAAAAACCTACACATATTAGGTATGTAACCGACCATAATAACCTGAAGAATTAATCTAACGAGTTATTTAGCGTAATACGTGAACAGGATTAAAAATAAACAAGAAAAACGATGCAGAGAATCGCTTTTTCTTATATTCACTCCGTAAAAATAATTTTTTTCTACTTTCAAACTATGAAAAAAATAATACAATTTCTCCCGCATAAAACAAGGCCTCATATGGCCACGTCAATGAAAAAATAAAAAGTTATGGCTGCTGAAATGCAAACAGGTAAAAACTGAAAAATCTAGCTGGTCATTAACACCTTTTCAGGCCCAGTCATTAAAGGGTTAATAATGTTTATTTATTGTAAAAAAAAAATGTAATTTGTGTTTTTTTACAGATTTATTTTATTTAACATTTCTTTTATTTTGTTAACATTAACATTTATTTATTTTATTTAACATTACTTTTTTTAAAGTAATTTTACTTTATTATTTCGATTTTTTTTAACTGTAATGTACTGGCAGGGGCGGATTGGGAGCTTAAAGTGGCCCTGGAAAAAATCTAAAAGTGGCCCCATGTTGTGGGTGGGGCCAGCGAAAGTAGGCGGAGACAACAAACCATTAGCTGTAGCCACATTGGGGATAGATCTAATAAAGCAGCGCAGAGGCGTAGCTAGTGGTTTAGCACGAGGGGGGGAAATATATTTGAGTGGGCCCCAACCCAGTGGGCCCCCCCCCAACGTATGTAACATGCAGGATCAAGCTGTTACCGATCACATCTAAGGCTTCGTTTACATATGCGTCGGGGTTCCAATCATGTGTTACGTCAGATATTTCCATCAGGGGAGCCCATGAACGGAAACCAGACGGAAACCATAGCTTTCCATTTGCATTACCATTGATTTCAATGGTAACGCTTCCGTCGCTAATGGTTTTCGTTTGTCTCCATTCCATAAGGTTTCCCTTTTTCGGCGGACTCAATAGCGCAGTCGATTGAAATCAATGGTAATGGAAACGGAAATCTATGGTTTCCGTTCGGTTTCCGTTCATGGGTTCCCCTGACGGAAATGTATGGCGGAACCCATGAACGGAGTCCTGACGCAGATGTGAACGAAGCCTAAATTCATAACTTAGATGTGATCGATAAAAGGAGGATCATAGGTGTCAGAGACACGCAGGACCCGCTGTCACTGAAACCGTCAGTCCCGCCAGCCTTGACGTATTCAGGTCTCTGCGCTAGATACAGCTGCTCTGTATACCTGACACAAATCAGGTGTATCTCAAAAAGTTAAAATAAGTTTTAATAAAAATGAATTAGAAATTTGCACCGAACACACTGATACACATATTGTATATATATATATATATATATATATATATATATATATATATACATATATATATAAATTTATATGTACTAAGACTCTGACATCTGACGGAGGAGTTTGCATCAGAAAGAGTTGCAGACCTCTCTGAAAGTGAATGACAGAGTATATAACCACCATCATCCCTGTATATACCAACCGCCATCCCTGTTACTGTATATACTAGCCATATACAGGGATGATGGTTGGTATATACAGAGACGATGGAGGTTATATACAGGGATGATGGAGGTTATATACTGGGATGATGGAGGTTAGATACCTGGATGATGGAGGTTAGATACAGGGATGATGGAGGTTATATACAGGGATGATTGAGGTTATATACATGGATGATAGGGGTTATATACAGGGATGATGGAGGTCATATACAGGGATGATGGAGGTTAGATACAGGAATGATGGAGGTTGGATACAGGGATGATGGAGGTTATATACAGGGATGATGGAGGTTATATACAGGGATGATTGAGGTTATATATAGGGATGATGGGGGTTGTATACAGGGATGATGGGAATTATATACATGGATGATGCCTGGTCCAGCCATCATCACTGTATATAAACCCCATCATCCCCGTATATAACCCCCATCATCACCGTATATAACCCCCATAATCCCCGTATTTACCAGCCATCATTCCTGTATATACCAGCCATCATCACTGTATGTAACGCCCATCATCCATGTATATAATCCCCATCATCCCTGTATATACTAGCTATCATCAATGTATATAACTCCCATCTGTAACGTCCACAGCCGCAGACCGTCGTGCTTACCGGTCCCCTGACGGTCGCGGCCATGGACAAGTGAGTGCCGGACGGCATCTCCCTTCTGAGATTGCTGCACTAGTTCCTGTAGGGTACGCACGCGCACGCTCGCACCCAGCCTTAAAGGGGCCAGTGCACACACATGAGGAAAATCTGACCATGATCAGCCTGGACTATAAAAAGGGCTCTGTCCCTTAATTCATTGCCTGAGCATTGTTGTTTTTACCTGTTAGTCTTAGCAAATGGTCCCTTAGTGTTATCCTGTTCCCATTGTTCCCGTTCCCCGCTACATCTATCCCATGCTATATCTGTTCCTGTGCCTTAATCTGTTGGAGTCGTGTTGTGCCACTGGTCACGCTTGCTGATGTACACCACGTCTGGTGTCTACAAGTTCATCTGTGCAGAGCCTCCATTACTGACTGGACTATTAAAGGTACTTTTGTACTGGGACTGTTGTTTGGCCAGCTGCTCCTCCGCTGTGGCGGTGCGGCCTAGTGGGTCCACATACCCACGGATCGTGACACCATCATCCCTGTATACACCAGCCTGGCTGGTATATACAGGGATGATGGGGGTTACATACAGGAATGATGGCTGGTATATACAGGGCTGATGGTTGATATATACAGGGATGAGGGGTAGTCCAGCCATCATCCCTGTATTAACCCCTATCATCCCTGTATTTATCAACCATTATCCTTGTATATAAACCCTATCATAACTGGATCCATCGGGGAGGGGTGCTTACTCACCCTCTCCCCACACGCAGGCTTCCTTCGCACTTCTACTCCTGGTGGGCAGCGGCACCAGCATGCTCCTGCCTAGTGTGCTGCATGTCTGCTCTCTCGCCTAACCCGCGGTCATAATGAGAGCAGGGTAGTGAAGGGAGCGGCGGGAGTGGAGGGCTCCACCATCTCAGTGGGCCCAGGGCCACCGCCCCCCCCATCCCCCCGCCAGCTGCACTACTGATGCAGCCTTATTATCCTTGTCAGCATTAGGCTGTGTACACATCTGCATTGGACGCTGTTAGGCGGCTTTCAGACCACAGTATTTCTTTGAATATAATGTATGTGCTGATAAAGCTCCCAGGAGATGCATTAAACGGTTTAAAACCAAGATGTCTATGCTACCCATTCCCCATAGGCACCCATGTTAAAAATAAAACACACACATATGCATGGAATAGCACAGCCTTTAAAGCTATTCCACACAGCAAGAAAAAAGCGTCGGGTGTATAGGGGTCTATGGATCCATTTATCATAAGCGTCAGACGCTTTCCCGCCACAGTAAACTGATAGAAATACCACGGTGTGAAAGAAGCCTTAGAATCTTCTACTGCAGTTAAAAAAAATTGTGACCAAAATAGTGCAGCATGCTGCTCTATATTGTCCGGTAAAATGCCAGGCAGCAAGTTGTAGGGGTACTATGGGGAACAAAACGTGGCAGCGGGGTCCCATGGGACGCAGGGGACACCGAAGAGGAGTTTGAACCGTTATTTGTGGGGGGCACAGGCTCCGTGGGAGGAGGGGAGAGGGGCATAGGAGGCAGAGGTTAAGTGGGGGGGGGGCCATAGGGGAAAGTGTTGGTGAAAGCTGGGCCATATTTAGTTGATGCTGCCCTAGGCACTTTTAGTGTTAACGACGCCCTCTATAACTCCTGAAGTTACGGAAACAGCGCAGCTCGCTGACATTGTGGCTCCAGCGCTGGACCCTGGAAATGTAAGCATAATAATCACTTTGCTTTTTTATGTGTTACTAATTATTTATTTTTTGGTGTTTTTTTACAGGTTGGGTTATTAAACTACTTCGGATTCGAGGACTACTTCAATTACGGTGTTTTTTTTTCATTCTCAATAAAATGGTTAACAAGGGTTGTGTCTGTTTTTTATTTCAATAAAATATTTTTTTAAGGTCTGTTTTTTTTTAACGTTATCACTACTGCCTTAGTAGTGGCCGCTGTCTGATCTATCGCATCCATTACTAAGGTGGGGGCTCAGTGTTAGCCAGTAAAAAGGCTAGCACTAACCCCCATTATTGCCCTGTTATCCACCGCCACCAGGGGTACCGGGAAAGCCGGGTACGATCCAGTGTCCGACCATCTGTAGCGATGGTCGGGTACTGAGTCGGCCGCAGGCTGGTATTATTAGCCTGTGAAAGCAAAAAAATCATGGCCCTTCCCACCCTGGTAATGCTAGCCTGCTGCTGCAATGTTGTATCTGGCTGGTTATGAAAAATTGGCGGGACCCCACTTCATTATTTTCTGATTATACTTTTTTCTTTCTTTAAAAATTACGTGGGATCCCCCCCATTTTTCATAAACAGCCAGATACAAAATAGCAGCAGCAGGCTAGCATTACCAGGGTTTTGCAGCAATTGATTGTCCAGAAGGGATCGCTGGACTTCGAATTTGCATCCAGCTGAAATTAAGTCGCATGTGGTGAATAAATGCACTTTTTTCACTAAGGCCTCGTTCACATCTGCGTTGGGGTCCCGTTCTTACGTTCCGTCTGAGCTTTCTGTCAGAACAGGACCCTGAACAGACACAAACTGATACAAACGGAAACCAGAGGTTTGATTTCAATGGTGATGGATCCGGTGCCCATGGTTTCCGTTTGTCTCTGTTGTGCACCGGACCCGTCGTTTTGCTGGAAGCAATAGCGCAGTCGACTACGCTATTGCTTCCTGCAAAATGACGGGTCCGGTGCACAACAGAGACAAACGGAAACCATGGGCATCGGATCATCACCATTGAAATCAATGGTGATGGAAACGGAAACCTCTGGTTTCCGTTTGTGTCAGTTTGTGTCTGTTCAGGGTCCCATTCAGACAGAAAGCTCAGATGGAACGTCAGAACGGGACGCCAATGCAGATGGAAACGAGGCCTAACTGAGGAGTGCTGTCTCATATTTTGGAGGATTTGACTTAGTATCTAGGGACACTGGTCACGTGTCCAAATGGGAATATTTCACCGTGATTTCACGGATTTGAGAAACGGTGCTGCTTTTTTACCTTTTTATATATATATATATATATATATATATATATATAGCAAAAAGAAAAACTCAAACCAACGATGCACATGCAGCATGAGGAGTTTCGTAATAAATATGAGCAACTGGCAAGTAAATATGCACTTGATACTATATTACTCAATATGGATTTTCTACAAAGAGATCTTGCTACACTTAAGGTCAAGATCAATAATCTAGAAGATACATTAAAGACCCTCATCTCTACGGATGACTATAATATACACATGGAGAAACTACATACAACCCTGGGTAAAGTAAGAACGGAGATTGAAGAAACTAAAAAGAGAAAATGGCACCGTGATCAATCGGACTACCAAACGGGTCGAGTGTATACGTGGGATAATACCTACGATTACAATAATACATCATCCAGACGTGATAAACAACCTCGAGTTCAAATATTCAATAGAGACACTCGCACACAGGTATCGGTCCGGAAAAATGAACAACGAAGTGGACGGGAAGATTTTTTAGAGTCGAATATACTGGACATTACAAAAGGAAAATCACTAGACGAGCAGGACGCAGGAGAAATAGAGGGAGGAAGAACCCGCCTCCAGAAACAAGCACAACACAGAGGACAAAGACTACCGAACCACAGCAACAAGACAACACTATCCAAACAGTGGTAAATATCTCTACTCATAACTTGTCTGACATACAGTTACAGACCCTGTCGAAAGGTCTCTCTTTTTGTCCCAATCAACATATTGATTGGTTCCAATTGGAGTTAGATTTGTATAGGTTTATTAGAACTATTAAATTAAAAGTCTGGTTTAACATGCAGTCTAATGTAGTGGTGGAGCATGACACACCGCCTAAATTATCTTTGAAGAGAGTAGGACTGTTTAATAAAGGTTCGTTCCAGCCCCCGATTATGTCACATGCTATCGAGACATTTCGAGAGTTGGTTCAAAAAGATTTGAACATATTAAAAATACAGACGAATAATGAATTGTTTAAACACCCCAATATGACCTCTTCGGAGATCATAGCTCTTGAAGAACTTATCCATAACCACGATCTCACGATCAAACCCACTGACAAGGGTTATGGATACAACTATGTACATCAATAAATGTAACAGACAGTTACTCGATACCAATGTTTACAGGTTATTAAAGGGAGACCCTAGATTTGACATTGAGAAAAAAATTGGATCACTAATTACTCATGCAGTAGATGAGGGTATTATAGATCAACACCTAAAAAAAAAATTAATTATTGAACATCCAACTACTCCTTGTTTATATTTGTTACCTAAGATACATAAAAATTTGTCAAATCCACCCGGCCGTCCCATAGTGTCTGGCAGAGGGTCATTGTTGAATAATATCTCTATTTTTGTGGATAAAGTTCTGAGAGATTTTGCGATTAGTGCTAAATCATATGTGAGGGACACCTCAGATTTTTTGCAAAAACTGAGGTCGATTACTTTACCGGCAGGCTCGATACTGGTTTCGTTTGACGTAACAGCACTATACACGTCAATTGATCATAATAGAGGGCTAGAAGCGGTGAGACGCAAGTTAGCTGGCTCTGACTATGATGCTACATCTTGTGAATTTATTGTGACACTTGTCGAGCTTATTTTGACATCTAACTATTTTTTGTTTAATGAGAGATATTATATTCAACTTAAAGGAACAGCCATGGGGTCTAATATGGCTCCGACATACGCCAATATTTTTATGGATATGATGGAGGAGATGTCTATCTATGTGTACCACCACTTCCAATGGGTCCTGAAGTGGTGGCGATACATAGATGACATCTTCCTCATCTGGACAGATACAGAAGCCTCACTAAAAGAGTTTAATCAATTCCTTAACTCCTTAGATGCCGATATTCAATTTACCATTGTATACTCTACAGAATCCATCCAATTTTTGGATGTTACAGTGATGGCTATTGATAATGCTTTGAAAACTAAATTACATGTGAAAGACACTGATCGTAACACACTCCTAAGATACGAAAGTTGTCACCCTAAAAATATGGTTAAATCACTACCTTACAGCCAAATGGTTAGGGTTAAGAGGATTACAGATGACCATGATGATCTGACTAAATCTTTGGATATCTTGACCTCCAATTTTTTGGATAGAGGATATCCTAGATCATTCATTTCAATGCATAGAGATAAAATTTGTGACATACCAAGAGAGAAACTATTCAAGACTTCAAAAACACATAGACCCAAAAGAATTCCTTTTATCTCCACATACAGTGAAGCAAGTGGAGACATCTCTAAGATAATGAATAAACATTGGCCCATTTTGAGAGATAGTTTTGTACATATTGATGAATTAAACCACAGACCACTGATGTCATATAGACGTACACAAAATTTTAGAGATAGACTCGTCAAGACAAAAATCAAAGAATGCAAAAATGCTACACAGTCTTTATTACAACCACTGAAAGTGGGCAATTTTCCTTGCCATCACTGTGTAAATTGTACATATATGTGCAGAGGTAATGTCTTTATACACCCTCAAACTGGTAGAAACTACAATATCAGACACACACTTACCTGTGACTCTGACTGGGTTGTTTATGCGCTATGGTGTCCTTGCCAATTAATATACGTAGGTGAAACTACCTGTACGTTCAAAACCCGTTTTAATAACCACAAATTTTCAATTAGGAAGAAGAAATTAGATCTACCCGTTGCAAAACATTTAGTTGAGAAGGGACACACTGAGAGAGATCTAAAATTTATGATCTTGGACCACGTTCCCCCATTACATAATGGTGGTGATAGACACATGGTTCTGCACAAGAGAGAATTGAAATGGATTTTTTCACTTAATACATTGAGACCTAATGGACTCAATGTAGAATTTAACGTGGATAGGATCACTGTGTAGCGCCGTGCCTCCCTCTCCCTTTTTATGTTTTCGTTTATGTTCCTCATCGGTCATTAAATTTGGTGACATGATTTTATTATATTACGCTGTATAGATATATTTTCTTGTTACTAATATATTTTGTTTTGTATCACTCTAGATCCCAACAGAACTTCGGGACCATCCTCCTTTGTGCTCATCCCTATCGATTTATATGCATTCGCTAAAAATTTATTTCTGTTGTTTTGCTTAGTCCCAACCTATTCATATAAAGATAGTTCTTAATACATATGTTTCATTTCTTGTCTCGTATGTGGATTGTCAGTAAATAATACTGGGCTGATTACCCAGATTCATATTTCTTTATTATAGACATCTTCTTTGCGGATTTGATATTGCATCGATAAAATAGGTCCGATACACGTTTGAGATCTCTTTGGATTCCCCATATACATTAAGTTGTGGTTGGAGTGATCCTGGAGTTCCTGGGGACTAGTTCCCTTTTGACCACGGAAGTGTGGCCAGGGATCGGGTATACCCGCGTGTGGATCTTTGGTGTATCTTATCCATTGATATATGTGTACTACTAGAAACACTGCTGCATTATTACTGACTACCCTGACGAGCGTATTTGAGATCAAGTTTTGATCCTTCTTCTGGTTTGGACTGTACATGATAACAGTAGCGATTGTGTCATTATATTTATCTTTCTAATCACATGGAGCCGTGTGATTGGTGGTTACCTGGCAACGATGGACGCTTTGCGAGAGAGGTGCCCTCGGTGATAGTGCGTGTTCGCCATTGTGCTCCTGAAGCGTCCTGTTGCTAGGCGACGGTAAACTTCCGGTCTTTTTAACCGGAAGTTGGTAATATATATACACACACCCACATACTTTGCAAGACCACGCTTTGTGTATTGATTATCGTCATATGGATAACCTGTACGTGTTTGGATTACGAAGGTCCTGAAGCTCTGATTGGTGAGGAGATCCAACGTGATTTGTTTCAACACAACTGTTGCATATATACTTATGTCGTAATTTTATATTTACATGTTTTTTCATGCGATATTGTTGTATTTTATGTATGTATTTGCACTTGTGTTTTTTATGTATCAATGCCTTGATCATGTTTGACACTATTCATACACATTATGTTTGTTTTTCTTGCACTTTGCATGTTATATGTATTTTAATGAGATTAATTATGCAAATGCTTTTTCACTCTTTATATACCGTGATCACTCATTATGTTACCATGTTTGATAAAGGTCCTATTGTAGGACAGAAACGTCGCTGTTTGTTGGCTGAAATAAACCACTTTATTTTCACTATTTTGAGTGCTGCAAGATTTCCATTTTTGTATATATATATATATATATATATATATATATATATATATATATACACACTCACAATCATATATATACATACACACACAATCATATATCTACACATATACATACACACGTACACACAAATTGAGTCTTGCGGGGCAGGGCTACGCTCACTACATTATAACCTTTTTCATGTGAATACATGGGCATTTGCAAATTCTATGATACACAAAGGATTTATAGCCCCCGACTACCGTCACAGAATTTTCCCCTGATACATAGCATTTTCCTACGCTTATTTCACACACACAGCGTTTTGATGTGTTTTGAAAGGCGTTTTGATGGCACAGCCAAATGTTACATTAAAGGCTAGGTACATCTTTGCAAGGAAAATTTTTATTTATAAATTTTTTTAATTAAAAAAAAAATGGTGTGTTTGGTGTAACTTTCTAAATACTTTTTATCAAAAATAATTTTTACTTTTTTAGATACAGCTGCTCTGTATTCTCTAATCTCTCTTCACTGAATCCGTGAGTCTCGCGGACCTGATGGGTTCAGCAACATCGGGTTCTGCATGACTGTGACACGCAGGATCCACTTGTAATCGATCACATAAAGCCTTAGGGTAAATTCACACGTAGCGGTTGAGGTGTGGTTTGAAAAAAACTGTTTTGTTAAAATCGATGCAAAAAAAGACGATATGACCGTAACCTGGAATTAGATGCTAAATAAGTCCCCACACATAGTGTTCACCCCCATCCCCATAAAAAAACAATGTATTAAGAAGTCCCCCTCCCCAACACATAGCATTTACAGTAAAATCCTCCCTCCCCCACAAAAATACAGAATCCCCTCACCCCACACATAATATTTAGTCAAGTCCTCCCTCCCGCACAAAGACGATTTATTAAAAAAATCCCCTCCCCAACACATAATATTTACAGTCAAGTCCCCCTCCCCACAAAAACGATTTATAAACACACACAGTATTTACAGACAAGTCTCCCCCTCCAAACAAAAACGATTTATAAAGAATATCCCCCACACACACATAACACTTACAGTTCCCCTACTTGCTCAGAACTTTACAGATGTACTTACCATTTCTCAGCTCCGTGGAGGGAATCTTCATGTTCTTAGGGGTCACATGTTGCAGGCAGGAGGATAGCTGTGTGTATGACTGCTCCTCCCCAGCCCTCTCTTCTGCCTGCTATGCAAAAAGCTGGGGCCGAACACGATGTTCTCCTCGTTCTCCTCACAGGCAGAGTGTGGCTGGCTGCATTATATGATGTCACATGTGATGTATAATGCAGTCGCCCGGAGCACACACACGCTCTGCCTGTACAGAAGAACATCGTACATTACACACACAGCTCCCGCTCCTGTCACCTGCGCTGCCCCAGCTTTTAAATAAATTTTACAGACCTCACTGCCCCTCCCCCCCTGACCCAGCCCTCTCCTTGTTCAGTACCTACATACTGTACAGGAGAGTGGCCCCTGCTCAGTGGAGCAGCCGGCCCACTGGGAAAATTCCCAGCAAACTACATGGTCAATCTGCCCCTGTGTACTCGTACATTTCTATATGCCAGTACATTAGCCTCTATTACAAAGATGTTCAATGGGGTTGAGTTCAGGGCTCTGTGCCGGCCAGTCAAGGTCTTCCACACCAAATTTGCCCAACCATGCCTTTATAGATCATGCTTTGTGCACTGGGACAGTCATGCTGGGACAAAAAAGGGCCTTCCCCAAACTGTTTCCACAAAGTTGGAAGCATACAAATGCCCAAAATGTCTTGTTTTACTAAAGCATTAAGACTTCCCTTCACTGGAACTAAGAGGCCTAGGCCAAGCCCTGAAAAACGACCCCATAGCATTATCGCTCCTCCATCAAACTTTACAACAGTTTTAGTTAATGCCAGAGGAGGTTTAGAACTCTGCAGTTATTGATTCAGAAGAGCGTTGGCGACTTTTATGCACTATGCACCTCAGCGACCCTGCACTGGCACCTGTCCCTCCTATTTAGATCACCAGCGGTACTGATGGGCAAGTGCAGGGATGATAATAATAATAATAATAATTTTAAAAAAAGAGTCTCTGAATAAAAGGAAGTGGTGTAAGGATTGCAGCTCAGCAGCCTGGCTCTGCTTCTAGAAGTTTAAGAATTCAGCTGCTCAGAGCACGGCCTGCAATGAGCACCGCATATCGCTGCCCCCCGTTCTCAACAAGTTGGCGCCCCGAGCGGTAGCACCCCGAGCCCGGTAGGAGAACTCCGAATCGTGTCCTCTCCACTGAAAGGCGTCCCGGACCCGACTCAGGATCTAGGAGGGTAGCTTTACTATTACTGTAGTAACAGGGGCCCGTGTAGTTTACGGGTCCCAGTCACAGTTGCGACCGCTGCGACCCCTATAGCTGCGACACTGCTGTGATCACAAGGCAGTGAATACTTTGCAGTATAAACTATTAATTTAATCGGTAATAAGCCATTAGGAAGTTGGCACTGTATATACCTTGCTGGACATAAAGGATTAAATGTAAAATATGTTACTCTAGAATTGTCAGTGTCGTTGGGCCCTAAATTGGCACAATGAAACCAGAGATGAGACACTACATACACAACTGGCCACTTGTTGCTTTATATTTTAGAAACTGCAAACACAAACCTTTATAAGCTAAATCTCTTTGGTAAAGCAATTTTTTCATACAGATTGAAAGAAATTGGTGCTACAATTCCGCCGTCTTTCCTTTGATGTGTGCAGTGTAGCATGGAGTAAGCACATGTGATACTGGGCAGATGAAATAAAAATGAATGGGATATGCAAACGTTGTAAGTGCTTTATACATGTGATACAGCAAATATTGGTATATTTAGGTAAATTAACCTCTTCGTACCAAGACAAAGCTTTTACTTCTTTCTTATCTCACCAATCTCCCTGGTGGCCTGCTGGTTTTACAGAAAAAAGGGAAGGCTAACATTAAATACTATGTACACCTTTGTAAGCAAATTTTGTTATTAAATTAATGTATTTTGTGTTTTTAACCAACTTTCAAATTGATTTTCATTCAAAAAAAAGAATTAACTTTTTAAGATACAGCTTGTATGTATTCTGTATACAAAGAAGCTATATCGTTCTGTTTCAGTCGATTCCGTCAATTCAGAACTTAGATGTGATTGATATTAGCTGGATCCTGTGTGTCAGAGACACGCAGGACCCGCACTCAGCCGAGCCGTCAGTTAAGCTTAAATGACGGATTTGGCTGAGACAGAACGATAGTTTCTATGTATACAGGGTACATAGCAGCTGCATTTAAAAAGTAAAAAAAATTGAAATGTAAAAGTTACAAAATACATTCCTTATATTCTAAAAAAAAAAAAAAAAAAGAATAGCTTAAATAGCCCTTAGATTTACAATATTTCCTCAAATCAAGTAATGCACAGGTCTAACAGGTAATGTGCATATGCCCATGTCTATTATTGTCTAATAGTGGATCCAGGTAACCGATGATTATAGTGCTGCCCCTGAACCTGTTAAATAATGAATGGTCAAGGTCTATATTCAGGGCTCCAATGGGTTTCAAACTCTTTTTTTGGAAGAGAAAATCCCCTTTGGATATTAACCTCTTAATTATTGCCAATATGCCTGTTTACTGCGATGACTTATGCCACAAATCCGTCTTTTCACGGCGCTGTGTCATAAGTCTAGCACAGTGTTCCTCCAATCCCAGCCGTTTATCCCCTTAGATGCCGCAGTCAATATTAACCTTAGTGTTTTATGAGGAAGGAGGCTCCCTCTATCACCACATTGGTGCCCCCATGACGCAATCGTGGGGTGTCGATAGTTTTCATGGCAGCCAGGCCCCTAACAATGCCCCCCAGGTTTGCCAACATTGTAAAAGCGATTGCATAGTGAAGATCCATAGTGGGACTAAAAATAAAGTAGAACAGAAACAATGCCAAAATTGCTGTTTTCTGTTAATTTCGCCTCCAAAAAAAGAAAAAGCAATTAAAAGCGATAAAAATGTCATATTTTTCTCAAAATGGCACATATAAAACCTACAAGTGATCCTGCAAAAAATAAGCTACATCGGCTGAAGTGTTTTTATTGTGCAAAAGTAGTAAAGCAAACAAAACTGTATAAACTTGTTAACGCCGTAATCGTAACGACCCACATAATAAAGTGATTATGTTATTTATACCGCACGGTAAACAGCGTAAATTTAAGATGCAAAAAAGTTTGGAGCATATTGTTGATTTTTTTTCTTCACCCCCAAAAAAGGTTAATAAAAGTTAATCAATAAGTTGTATGTACCCCAAAATGATACCATTAAAAAGACAAACTTGTCCCGCAAAAAAACAAGCCCCCCAAACGGCTGTGTCTAAAAAAATTAAAAACGTATGACTTCGGGAATGCGACAATGAAAAACAGAGAGAAAAAAACAACTTGGTCATTAAGGTACAAAATAGGCTGGTCACTAAAAGGTTAATTAGCCCAGGTTTATTATTGATCAAATAAGTAGTTATTTATTTCCATAATATAAAAGTACAATACCGAACATCAAGTTTACTAGCTTGACTCGTGGCGTTTAACATTGACACTGCGGCTTAATGTCGTTTTGTTCCATTTTCTATGAGCACAGGTACTTACACAGTATTACATTAGCTTTTCTAGAGTAGGTGTCCTAAATGACATAATCTGCTTGGTCAAAGCCATAGAAAACATAAGAAGGTGCGGTTTCCTGAACTTGCTCTATTGAGATACCGAAAATACACAAGACACAAACAAAGCAGGAAGACAAACACAGTTAAGAAAACATAGCATTCAAATCTTTCAATTGCTTCCCATAGGAATCTTGTTGGTTCGACAACCTGTGTGACCTTCTGTGAGCAAACACAGCCTCCAGGTGTAAAAGACACCTTGGCTGTGCAAACCAAAATAACACATTGTCACGAGGCGGGGTACATGAGATCCATCCGGGGAGTTGTAAAGGGATCAAATTGTTTTTCCATTCTGTGCTGGTAGGGAAACATTAAAAAGAAGAGGTGTGTGCCAGGGTTCATATCCTACAACAACAAACCTTGGCTCGGTAGCCATTGTTAGTCTTATACAAATACACACATCCCAATTTTCTGCATGGCATAGTAGGTGAAACAGCAAAGAGGAAGGTGCGGCATTGCATTCATGTAGGGATTCATACATACAGATCAAACACAACTAAATGAAAGATTTATAAAATGGCAGTTTTAAATGATGCGCCATGTGATCTAATAAAAATAAAACAAGATTTTCTAATTATATTCTTTAACCCCTTTAGGACACAGCCTGTGGTAATAACTCTGGAATGCTTTTGCCTATCGAAGCGATTCTGAGAGTTTTCTTGTGACATATTGTACTTTATGTTAGTGAAAAAATGTGGTCGATAAATTCAATATTTATTTGTGAAAAACGTCAAAGTTTAGCAAAAATTAGCATTTTTCTAAATTTAAATGTATTTGCTTGTAAAACAGATAGTAATACCACACAAAATAGTTACTAGTTAACATCCCCCATATGTCTACTTTATGTTTGCATCATTTTTTTATCACGTGCTTTTATTTTTATAGGACGTTACAAGGCTTAGAACTTTAGAAGCAATTTCTCATATTTTCAAGAAAATTTCAATAGGCCATTTTTTCAGGGACCAGTTCAGTTCTGAAGTGGCTTTGAGGGCCTTCTATATTAAAAAGTCCCCATAAATCACCCCATTTTGAAAACTGCACCCCTCAAGGTATTCAAAACCACATTCAGAAAGTATTTTAACACTTTAGGCGTTTCACAGGAATTAAGGCAAAGTAGAGGTGAAATTTACAAATTTCATTTTTCTTGCCGAAATTCATTTGTAATAAAAAAAAATCTATAACACAGAAGGTTTTACCAGAGAAACACAACTCAATATTTATTGCCCAGATTCTGCAGATTTTAAAAATATCCCACATGTGGCCCTAGAGTCCTAATGGATTGAAACACCGGCCTCAGAAGCAAAGCAGCGCCTAGTGGTTTTTGGGGCCTCCTTTTTTAGGAATATATTTTAGGCACCATGTCCGGTTTGAAGAGGTCTTGTGGTACCTAAACAGTCAAAACCCCCAAAAGTGACCCAATTTTGGAAACTACACCCCTCAAGGCATTTTACTAGGGGTATAGTTAGCATTTTGACCCCACTGTTTTTTTTCAAAATTTAGTGGAATTAGTCTGTGAAGATGAAAATCACCTTTTTTTCTTTGGAAACATAGAATTTTTTCAATTTTACAAGGAATAAAGGAGAAAAAGCACCCCAACATTTGTAAAGCAATTTCTCGCGATACCCCATATGTGGTCATAGACTGATGTTTGGACCCACAGCAGGGCTCAGGAGTGAACGAGGGCCTTTTGGATTTTGGAGCGCAGATTTTGCTGGATTGGTTTTCAGTGTCATGTCGGGTTTGCAACGCCCCGAAGGGACCAAAATAGTGGAAACCCCCCAAAAGTGACCCCATTTTGGAAACTACACCCTTCAAGGAATTTTTCTAGGGGTATAGTGAGCATTTTGACTCCACAGGATCATTTTTAGAGCGAAGGTTACCAAAAAACAAAGATTTTGGCGCTTTAAATCCTTTATTTCTAAATTACATTTTACTTTATTTTGCCGGTCAGTACGATTACGGCGATACCATATGTGTATAGTTTTTTTTACGTTTTGCAGCGTTTGCACAATAAAATTACGTTTCTATAAAATAATTTATTTTCTGAGACACCCTATTCTGAGCCGTAACTTTTTTATTTTTTCATCAAAAAAGCTGTGGGAGTTCTTGTTTTTTGCGGGACGGGTTGTAGTTTTTATTGGTATTATTTTGGGGTAAATGCGACTTTTTGATCACTTTTTATTCTATATCTTGGGAGGGGTGGTGACCAAAAAATAGCGATGCTGACATAGTCTTCCGTTGATTTTGTTTGCGGCGTTCACCGTGCGGAAAAAATAACATTATAGTTTCATAGTTTGGTTCGTTACAAACACGGTGATACCAAATATGTGTACTTTTTTTTAACGTTTTCATTTTTTCCCTATAATAAATTACTTATTATAGGAAAACAAAAACTTTTATTTTTACACTTTTCTAAAACTGTTTTATTAACTTTTTTTTACTTTTTACATTCTATTGTTTTGTTTATTAACTTTTTTTTTACTTTTTACACTTTTTTTATTTTACCTGCAGCTTTGATCGCTGCTAGAATACATTACACTACCTAGGTAACGTATTCCAACTGTCAGTGTGACGTCACAGTCACTCTGACAGTAAATCTACGAGGGCCAGCAAGAGGCTGGTCCCCATAGGCTTTCATACATGGCAGACCCGGAGGCAGTTGCCTGACCACCGGATGCCATCACAAGCATCAGCAGCCCTGCATGGGGGCTGCTGATGTGCTACAAACCTCCTAAATGTGGTGATCGCAATCGAGCACCACATTTATCGGGTTAATTGACTAAATCAGCGGCGATGAGCCGCTGATCGGCAACACTGGACAGCTGATCTCCCAGTTCCCGATGCACACCTTGTCGCCGACAGTGTGCATCGGGAACGACACAGTGACTTCCTGTCACTCTGACAGGAAGCCTATCAGGACCAGCCGAAGGGCTTCAGTCCATGGTAGATTGGTACGTTGTTTGGCTTCCATTTGCCATACTAACTATCGGCAAACCCCGCGATTTCGGACCGGGGTCTGCCGATATCGCCTAAACCCCTAAAATTCGGCGATTGCAACTGATCGCCGAATTTAAGGGGTTAATTCGCTTAAATCAGCGGCAAAGGACCGCTGGCCGGCAAGAGTGGAGTGTCAGCTGTCGGCGACAGTTGACCTCCTGGTTCCCGGTGCACACTGTCGCCGACAGTATGCACCGAAAAAAACTCAGTAACTGTACGTCCTCGTGCGGGAAGTAACCTCCCACAACGACGTACAGTTACTTACTCGTGCGGGTAGGGGTTAATTCCACTAAACATTTACAAGCCCTATCAACATTGGTATTCTATAGTAGTGTCATCAATGTTTTTGTTTGTTTTTTATTTCTTTTTTTTTTCCTTTTATCATACGTAATATTACAAACATAACATACATTTTCAGATCATAAAAAATGATTCCATTTCTTATACATACATACATATACGTCCTATTATTATGACCCCTTTCCTCAAACACCCCACCACCACCTATCCCAGAATATACCCAAAAAGACGTAGAAAAGAGAAGAAAAAAAAAAGAATACCTAATTTATTTTATATTCTCCAATGCTTGAAAAGGTATATTAACTCTTTGTTGGGTTTCTTCTTATAACCATTTGTTTCAATATATATAATTTCATCTACTAGTTTTTTCCAAACTAAAATATTTGGTGAATCTTCAATCATCCATTTTCTAACAATACAATATTTTGCAATATATAACAAGGAGCTGATGATCATGGTAACCTGCCATGTTTCCACAGGAACCTCCCAGATTCCCATTACGCAAGTTTTGGCAGAAAGTTGCACAGAGAGATCATAGAATGTTACATCAATATTACATTATGTAATGACTGCATGTCACAAACCGGGCTGGATGTATGGGATTCCTTTTTGCCAGTTTAGGGTTAGCGATGGCAGCATCGAGGCATGCAGGCGGTATAGACTACACAGCCCTCTAACTGCCCCCTTAATTTGGCTAGTTAGAGGCAAGCACGTGACTGTGTGGGACTGCAGTCACAAATCTGAAGATTTCTCTTCACTTGAGAGCACATATAGGGAAAACTTTAAAGAAGTGGTTTTACAGATGGGACCTTAGGAGAGGGCGTAGCTGAGAAAGTCGTAAGCAGAGGTTGTTTTCCAAAGACAATAAAGAAGTGCGTGCAGTATGGAAGAAGGTTCGGGTTAGTGGTAGCTGTGGGCTAGCTGTGGGTAGCTGTGGGCAGAGTCCTGGCCAGAAGAGATGTACATCCTCAAAAATTTCTACAGATCCTGGTTCACCCTATCCATCTGTCCATTGGATTGTGGATGTGGAGAAGTTGAGTTTCATCCCCATAGCTTTGCAGAGAGCACACCAAAATTTAGTTTTAAATTGGGTACCCCGGTCAGATACGATCTCCTGGGGACATCCATGATGACAGATGATGTCTCTAATAAAGCTGGTTGCTAGGACATGGATTGAGGCTAAGCCCTTGAATGGTGTAAGATGTGCCATCTTAGAAATGCGGTCAACCACTACCCAGGTGGTGTTATAGAAGATGGAAGGCTAGTAATAAAATATGTCAAAATATGGGTCCCAGATTTCTCTGGAATTGGGAGAGGATACAGTAAGCCATGAGGAAAAGTTTTATGATGCGCACAGATTTTGCACGCAGCAACAAAGTCTTTTATGTCTCTGGGTACAGTAGACCATCAGTAACTTCTGGGAAGTAGATGTATGGTTGTTTTTGCCTCTGCATAACCGGAAAATCGAGAGGTGTGAGCTCAAGTAAGGAGTGTAGGATGCAGCCTGGGAACCACATGGATGCATCTTGCCAGTGGCTTTCTGCTAAGACATAATTGCCGCTACCGCAAATGAGGATATGTCCACCTCTAGGAAGAAGGGCAATGAGTTATTAGGATGGTTGCAAATTGGGGCAGATGAGGCCTTCTTTAACTATATAAAAGCTTAAATGGCCTCTGGTGTCAATTGCTTAGGATAAGCGGTTCTCCGTGTGAGTGCCCTAATAGGCCTTACCAGAGAGCAGAATCCTTTGATGAACTGCCGATAATGATAGGCAAATCCAAGAAATCGATGGCTGGCTTTAAACATGGTTGGTTGCAGCCAAACTTGGACAGCCTGGATCTACGCAGGGTCCATCTGGAGCCCAGTACAAGACAGGAAGTAACCTAAGAGTGGAACAGAGGGTTGCTCAAAAAGGCATTTTTTAAGCGGGCAGAAGGGGTGGTTTCTCTCAGTCGGGTTAGTGTAACGTCCACAGCCGCGGACCGTCGTGCTTACCTGCCCCCCGACGGCTACGGCCAGGGACAAATGAGTACCGGGCGGCATCTCCCTCCTGAGAGACGCCGACACTCACTTCCACATCACTGCACTAGTTCCCGTAGGGTGCACGCTCACGCCCGGCCTTAAGGGGCCAGTTCACACACATGAGGAAAATCTGTAATTAGCCCATGATCACCTTGAACTATAAAAAGGACTCTGCCCTTTCATTCATTGCCTGAGTATTGTTGTGTTTACCCATGTTAGACTTAGCAAATGGTCCCCTAGTGTTATCCTGTTCCCGTATCTTGCTACCTGTATCCTGTATCCCATCCTATATCTGTTCCTGTGCCTTAACCTGTTGAAGTCATGTTGTGACACCGGTCACGCCTGCTGATATACACCATGTCTGGTGTCTACAAGTTCATCTGTGCCGAGCCTCCATTACTGTCTGGGATATTTAAGGTACTTTTGCACTAGGAATGCTGTTTGGCCAGCTGCTACTTCGCTATGGCAGTGCGGCCTAGTGGGTCCACATACCCACAGATCATGAAAGTACGCTCAGGCCATGGACCCCGCTGGTCAACCCAGGACCATGACTACGTCACAAGCCATGCAGGCAGACCTGCCCAACCTTCGGTCACGACAAGACCAACTCCACCTGGCAGTGAACCCCATTGCACAGCGACTAGATGCGCAAGTTTCAGCCATCAAAGCACCTGTTCTTGTTCCTACTACTACACCTCCTGTCAGTATCGGTACCAACTCCCAATTCTCGCTGCCACTACCTCCTCGCTACGAATGAGACGCGAGTACCTGCAGGGGATTTCTGAACCTGTGCCAGATCCACTTTAGTCTACATGACAGAGCATTCTCCACCGATGGCACAAGGATCGATTTCATCATCTCCCCCCTTACTGGCAAGGTCCTAGCGTGGGCGAATCCTATCTGTGAACGCCAGGGACCAGAGACCCGTGACTTCCAGTGTTTCCTAAGGACTTTTCGCACGGTATTTGAGGAACCTGGACGAGTATTATCAGCAGCTGACTCTTCGCCAGTGAGACATCCCTGTGGGCGAGTACGCCATTCAGTTCCGCACACTAGCAGCACAGCTGTCCTGGAACAACGAGTCCTTCATAGCTACATTCTGGCAGGGACTGTCATTCGAGATTAACCCTTTCATGACCAAGGGTCATTGATGCCCCTGTGTCCAGGTCAAAATTTCCATTTTTGATATGCACTTTAAACGATAATATCTTTGGAACCGCTTTGAATATCAAAAGTATTTTTACTTTGTTTTTTACACTTTCATTTTCTAGATTAGTTTAACTAATTCAGTGTTTTTAATTTTTATTATGAGCAGACAAATCACAAAAAAAAAACATTTTTGAAATTTTTTCTATCTATCTATCTATCTATCTATTTAAAAACAGTAAATAGGCAGCACTCACAAAGGCTTATGGTGAAAAAAGTGGGTGCTTTATTGACCCAAAAAGTGCGACGTTTCGGCTCTCACAACCTGAGCCATTCTCAAGCAGTTTGTTAGTGGGTATACACACGTATATAATGGATGAGCAAGTGAATAAGCAATTTACAACCATCAGTGTACAATCAAGCAAAATATCAAATTATAGTTCATATAGTGGATGCCTGCAAGCATCCCAGTGAGAACGGTGATACACATAACAATTCTGCATATATGGCATATAAATAGATCTGAAATAACATTCATAGTATAGTGTAGCGTCTGTTTTATGATAATAAGTAATAAAGTGCATCTGTGCTTATTATGTGAATATACAAATGAGGACTCACATATGATCCAGAATGGTAGGAAGTGTTTACTATCGCCCAACATCGTTACAGTTCTAATGCACCTGTGCAGGGGAGAAATCAATGGGACATTGCTGTGTTGATGCTCACATGTGCACACATGTGCAGAAGAGTGGAAGAATCCACGGCGGCCATATTACTAGAGGGCAAGTGCTCATACATGAGTGAGGGAGTGTTTATGAGCTTCGTATCAACACTCACTGGCCTTATCAAAAGCACAAGTCCAATGGCCAGGTTGTGAATTTAACCCTGTGTGTGCCTGCACACAGTGCTGAAACATGTCTAAAAGTATTGTACTCAGAGCCTCTGACAGCATAAAATAATACGGGGAGCTATTGGAGTGAGAGAAAAATGAAATTAAGGAAGTATGTGTAATGACAGGGTAGGGAGACAGACAGGTGAGCCCTAATCTACCCGCCACTCAGTCCCTGCCTACTTGCAACGACCCGTCCTAAGCGACGGGGTACAACTGGGCGATGGTCCCTACGCTCAGTAAGTGCAAGACAGACAAAACAGACAGGGGTACACAGAAGCAGGGAAACGGGGCAGCTGCCCATGGAGACACCGTGAGCAACAAGAGTAGTGAACGAGCCGAGTCAAACCAGGAGAGAGCGAGGTACAAAACGCTGAGCAGGAGAGTGGTCAGAAAGCCAAGGTCAATAACAAGCAGAGGATCAGTAGTACAAGCAGCAGCAGCAAGCCAGGAAACAAGCATAGAAGAATCACAGGCAAAGGAGGAACAGGAAAGAAAGGTATAAATAGACAGTGGGCGGGAACTAGCTCAGTCTGGCAATGCTGTGATAGGCTCTCCCACTCCTAAGCCTGCCATCCTGAGTGGTGGAAGATTTAGTCAGTCTCACAGACATAGGAGCAGGTGCAGACTGATTGCCCACGGGCCACTGGACCCTTTCTAGGTGGACCTGGTTTATTGGGGAAACGAAGGTGGAACCTCCTGAGCAATACCCCAGCGTGAACATCCCGGGCGGGTACCCAAGTCCTCTCCTCAGGCTCGTATCCTCTCCAATGGACCAGATACTGGAGGGAGCCTTGGACCATCCTGCTGTCCACAATCTTGGCCACCTCGAATTCTACCCCCTCAGGGGTGAGAACAGGGACCGGAGGTTTCCTTGAGGGAGCCAAGGATGGGGAGCAGCGTTTAAGGAGGGAGGCATGAAAGACGTCGTGCACTCGAAAAGACGGGGGCAACTCCAGTCGGAAGGAGACAGGGTTAAGGACTTCAATGACCTTGTACGGCCCTATAAACTTACTGAAGCGGTCTACTACAACCCACACCACTGACTTGCCTTGAGATGGAGGCAAATCGGTGATAAAATCCATGGAGATATGGGTCCAAGGTCTCTGGGAATGGGCAAAGAACATAGTAAGCCCGCTGGTCGGGACCTGGGAGTCTTGGACCTAGCACAAGCCTCACAAGCGGCGACGTAGGCCTTAACATCTTTAAGCAACCCAGGCCACCAGTAGTTTCTGGCAATGAGGTGCTTGGTACCCAGGATGCCTGGATGGCCAGATAGTGCAGAGTCATGATTTTCCCTAAGTACCCTTAGCCGGAGTTGCAGGGGAACAAACAGCTTATTCTCAGGAAGGTTCCCGGGAGCTGAACCTTGATCAGCCGCAATTTCGGAGACTAAATCAGAATCAATAGAGGAAATGATTATACCTGGAGGCAAAACACAAGCAGGATCCTCCTCCGAAGGAGGGCTGGCCATGAAGCTACGCGACAGTGCGTCAGCCTTAATATTTTTAGACCCAGCCCTATAGGTGACCAAAAAGTTGAATCTGGTAAAAAATAACGCCCATCGAGCTTGTCTCGGGTTTAGCCTCCGGGCAGATTCTAATAAAACCAGATTCTTGTGGTCGGTAAGGACCGTTACCTGGTGCCTAGCCCCCTCCAGGAAGTGGCGCCACTCTTCAAATGCCCATTTAATGGCTAAGAGTTTGTGGTTGCCAATATCATAGTTACTCTCAGTGGGCGAAAACTTCCTGGAGAAGTAGGCACAGGGTCGGAGATGGGTGAGGGACCTGGTACCCTGGGACAAGACAGCACCCACTCCCACCTCGGAGGCGTCAACCTGCACGATGAATAGCTCCATTTGGTTGGGCTGAACCAGCACTGGGGCCGAGATAAAGCACTTCTTAAGGACCTCAAAAGCCTGGACAGCCTCAGGAGGCCAGTGGAGGAGATCAGCACCTTTGCGAGTGAGATCCGTAAGAGGCTTAGCGATGACCGAGAAGTTATCAATAAATCTCCTGTAATAATTAGCGAACCCCAGGAAGCACTGTAACGCCTTCAGGGAGGCAGGTTGGACCCATTCCGCCACAGCCTGTACCTTGGCGGGGTCCATGCAGAATTCATGAGGAGTGAGGATTTGACCCAAAAACTGTACCTCCTGCACCCCAAACACACATTTTTCGGTCTTAGCAAACAGTTTGTTTTCCCGAAGGGCCTGGAGCACCTACCTGACATGATCAATGTGGGAGGACCAGTCCTTGGAAAACACAAGTATGTCATCAAGGTACACTACAAGAAATATCCCCAGGTAGTCTCTTAAAACCTCATTTATGAAATTCTGGAAGACCGCGGGAGCATTACACAACCCAAAGGGCATGACGAGGTATTCGAAATGACCTTCGGGCGTGTTAAGCGCAGTCTTCCACTCATCCCCCTCTTTGATGCGGATAAGGTTATAAGGCCCCCGTAGATCAAACTTAGAGAACCATTGGGCCCCCTGAACCTGATTGAAGAGATCAGTAATCAAAGAAGGGGATACTGGTTCCTTACAGTGACCTTATTCAAGTTTCGGTAGTCAATGCATGGCCTAAGACCACCATCCTTCTTCCCTACGAAGAAGAAGCCAGCACCTACCGGAGAAGTAGAGGGGCGACTGTAACCCTTGGCCAGGCATTCCTGGATATACTCTCTCATGGCTTCACGTTCGGGACAAGAGGGATTGAATATCCTACCCTTAGGGAGCTTAGCTCCTGGTACCAAATCGATTGCGCAATCGTATTCTCTATGAGGAGGTAACACTTCGGAGGCCTTTTTAGAAAAAACATCAGCGAAGTCCTAAACAAACTCAGGTAGAGTGTTCACCTCCTCAGGGAGAGAAATAGAATTAACAGAAAAACATGACGTCATGCATTCATTACCCCATTTGGTAAGATCCCCAGTATTCCAGTTAAACGTGGGACTATGCAACTGCAACCAGGGAAGGCCTAAGACCAAATCGGATGATAATCCCGGCTTCACCAGTACAGAGCACTGCTCCAAATGCATGGAGCCAACAAGGAGTTCAAAAACAGGGGTATGCTGTGTAAAATAACCATTAGCAAGAGGAGTGGAGTCGATACCCACTACCGGGACAGGTTTAGGCAAATCAATCAATGGCATAGCTAGAGACATAGCAAATTCCACAGACATAATATTAGCAGAAGACCCTTAATCCACGAAGGCACTTCCGGTAGCAGACCTACCACCAAAAGAGACCTGAAAGGGAAGCAAGATTTTATTAGGTTTCATCTTTACGGGAAATACCTGTGCGCCCAAGTGACCTCCCCGATGATCACTTAGGCGCGGAAGTTCTTCTAGCTGCTTATTCTTATGCCCAGGACAGTTGTTCACTTGATGCTTGTCATCCCCACAGTAGAAGCAGAGACCATTCTTCCTGCGGAACTCTCTACGTTGTTGGGGGGACACGGAGGCCCCGAGTTGCATAGGTTCATCCGAGTTTTCCGTGGAAGGATGAAGCAACGGAACCTCGAGAGCCATCATGGGGGAGTCAGAGGAGAAGGCACAAAAACGTTCAAGTGGTCGTTCCCTGAGACGTCAGTCAAGTTGTACCGCTAAAGCCATAACCTGATCTAGGGAGTCAGCAGAGGGATAGCTAACAAGCAGGTCTTTCAGGGCCTTCGACAGACCCAATCTAAACTGGCACCTCAAGGCAGGGTCATTCCACCGAGAAGCTACACACCACTTCCTAAAGTCAGAACAATACTCCTCTACAGGTCTCTTACCCTGACGTAAGGTCACCAGCTGACTCTCGGCAAAGGCAGTCCTGTCAGTCTCGTCATATATGAGCCCGAGAGCAGAAAAGAAAAGATCAACGGAGGAAAGTTCAGGGGCGTCAGGAGCCAAGGAGAAGGCCCATTCTTGGGGCCCGTCCTGGAGCCGGGACATAATTATACCCACCCGCTGGCTCTCAGAACCTGAGGAGTGGGGCTTTAAGCGAAAATAGAATCTACAACTCTCCCGAAAGGAGAAAAAAGTCTTCCGGTCCCCTGGGAACAGGTCAGGCAACTTGAGGTGGGGTTCAAGAGGTGAGGTGGGGGGCACTACCAGGGAAGCATCACGCAGATTGTCCCTCTGAGCCAGGGCCTGGACCTGTAGGGAGCGGCCCTGCATCTGCTGAGCCAGGGTCTCAAGGGGGTCCATAGATGTGTCAGGGACCAGGGTAGACTAAGTATATGGGCCTGTGATTATGTAATGACAGGGTAGGGAGACAGACAGGTGAGCCCTAATCTACCCGCCACTCAGTCCCTGCCTACTTGCAACGACCCATCCTAAGCGACGGGGTACAACTGGGCGACGGTCCCTACGCTCAGTAAGTGCAAGACAGACAAAACAGACAGGGGTACACAGAAGCAGGGAAACGGGGCAGCTGCCCATGGAGACACCGTGAGCAACAAGAGTAGTGAACGAGCCGAATCAAACCAGGAGAGAGCGAGGTACAAAACGCTGAGCAGGAGAGTGGTCAGAAAGCCAAGGTCAATAACAAGCAGAGGATCAGTAGTACAAGCAGCAGCAGCAAGCCATGAAACAAGCATAGCACAAGAATCACAGGCAAAGGAGGAACAGGAAATGCAGTTATAAATAGACAGTGGGCGGGAACTAGCTCCATCTGGCCAGGCTGTGATAGGCTCTCCCACTCCTAAGCCTGCCATCCTGAGTGGTGGAAGATTTAGTCAGTCTCACAGACATAGGAGCAGGTGCAGACTGATTGCCCACGGGCGTCGACACAGAACCTGTGTCTGGCAAATCCTTTACAGTATGGCCATAGAATATAACAACTATTAGGCAATAATAAGGTTTATTAAAGGCTATATAACCCCCAAAAAGTTGCTGATTAGGTACAAATGCAACTTCAAGAACACGGAAAGGGGACAAGAGCTAGAGACCACCAGATGGGTGGGTGAAGCCCAAGCCTAGAGGTGTGTACCAGCACTCAGTCCGTGTATATATTACACAGATAGGTACAGCGGCGCACACCACCGCGGATGTACAGCAAATAACCTGTTAAGTGTGCAACATAGGGATTGCCAGGGTACAAGAGGACATCACTTGCAACATAGTAGAATATAGTCATACCAATGAGTACACCAAAATTTCAGTCTTACAGTTAAACCCGCAGATAAGGGTGGAGCTTTTGTCGTCATGGACACCAATATGTATATAGATAAGATTGAACGGCATTTAGGAGATACAGATGTATACAAAAATATCCCCAGGGACCCTAGGTTTGAGATAACTAGACAGATAGACACAGTTGTCAAACAAGCGAGGGAGCAGGACCTTATTGATGAGGATATATGCAAATTCTTTACTATTAAACACCTGAGGACACCTGTTCTGTATGTACTTCCCAAGATACATAAGTCCCTGACCAATCCACTAGGACGCCCGATTATATCGGGCACTGATTCCATCTTTAGCAACATTGCTATTTTTCTGGATAGGGTATTTAAGATGTTTGCAACGGAAGCCTCCTCGTACATACGGGATACCATGGACTTCCTAATTAAACTGAGAGAGACACCACTGCCCCCCCAATGGTGACTTTTATCTTGTTTCTTTTGACGTTGTATCTCTCTACACATCTATTGACCAAACCAGAGGTCTGGCAGCCATGATAAGTATGCTTGATACCACTGACATGTCTACCGAATGTAAGACTTTTCTACTTTCGCTGCTACACATAGTGTTTACATGTAATTACTTTCTCTACCGTGACCAGTTTTACATTCAGACTCAAGGCACCGCTATGGGCTCGCATGTGGCACCCTCGTACGCTAATACACATATGCATACGTTGGAGGAGACCGCTGTCTATGTGTCCCACCACTTCAGACAAGTTCTGAGGTGGTGGAGATACATAGACGACATGTTCCTCATCTGGACTGGCAACGTGGAGGAACTGCTGATCTTCCACCAGTACCTTAATACAGTTGACCCAACTGTAAAATTCACCATGGTTCACTCCAGGGACAACTTACAGTTTCTTGATGTACTTGTACGAATTGTAGATTCACGACTCACAACTGAACTACACATCAAACCTACCAACAAAAATAACCTATTGCGTTATAACAGTTGTCACCCACGCAAAATGGTTAATTCTATACCATCCAGTCAGCTCTTGAGGGCCAAGAGAATAGTCAGTGAGGAGGACAAAATGGAACACACACTGGATGTCATTATAGACAAATTTAAGTATAGGGGTTACTCAGGTTATCTCCTCAGAAAACAAAAAATGACAGTGAACAATCTCGATAGGGAGGATCTTTTGACCCCCAAAACAAGTAATGAGACAGCTGATCGTATATCGTTTATCTCCACCTACACGGACTATAGTGTGGAAATATCACGGGTGCTGAGGAAACATGCTTTCCAATTGCCCTAAAACTATTCCAGAACTAGCCAACCCCCCTCTTATGGCATACCGTCGAGCTACCAATATTAGGGATAGATTGGTCAGATTAGACCTGGGTTCAAAAAGATTATCCACACAGACCTTCCTCTCCAGACCCAAAATGGGTTGTTTCCCCTGCTTAAGCTACATTAACTGTAATCTAATAGTGAAAGGGGGTTAGTTTACACATCCCATAACGAGGGTGACATACCCCATCAAACACTTCCTTACCTGCAACTCAGACCATGTGGTCTATATTTTACAATGCCCTTGCGATCTGTTATATGTGGGTGAAACCACATTAGACGATAAGACCTGCCTCAATCAACATCGTTACACAATCCGCAAAAAAACGCCTTGATCTTCCAGTCCCTAAACACTACACAGAAGCCAATCACACTGAGTGCCACTTAAAATTTTGGCTTATTGACCATGTCCCTAGACCACGTCTCGGTGGTGACAGGGCCAGGTCTCTGAGGACCAGGGAATTACAATGGATCAGGAAACTCAATACTTTAAAACCGAATGGCTTAAACGCAGAATACATTCTAGATGATGTACATTAGGACCCGCCTGCCCTGTTATACGTGGTTCCCTCTACTAATAATCCGTATACTTTGTTAGATTGAAAATAGAAATCTCTTTTTATGTTATTGTTATAGCAATTGACTTACACACATTTTTTTATCTTTACAGATATCATGTCTGTCACTTGATGAAAGTCACTTATTGAACGGATGATGGTTCTGCTCACAAGATGTGATCCAGCCTGTATTTTCCTTGCCTTTTATATAATAACACAGATTATCCGGCACTTGATGTGTTGATGTGATTTTAGTTTTACTTATTTACTACAGTATTATTCCCTCGTTACCCGGGACACAGACTCTATTCCATTTTTTTTGTATGCTCCACTTTAAGTACCGATATTTTGGTGTACTCATTGGTATGACTATATTCTACTATGTTGCAAGCGATGTCCTCTTGTACCCTGGCTGTACCTATGTTGCACACTTAACAGGTTATTTGCTGTACATCCACGTTGGTGTGCGCCGCTGTACCTATCTGTGTCATATACACGGACTGAGTGCTGGTACACACCTCTGGGCTTGGGCTTCACCCACCCATCTGGTGGTCTCTAGCTCATTTCCCCTTTCCGTGTTTTCGAAGTTGCATTTGTACCTTATCAGCAACTTTTTTGGGGTTATATAGCCTTTAATAAACCTTATTATTGCCTAATAGTTGTTATATTCTATGGCCATACTGCCTTAATTTCATTTTTCTCTCACTCCAATAGCTCCCCGTATTATTTTATGCTGTCACAGGCTCTGAGTACATGACTCAAATAAGTCGAGTCGCTTCTCCCCTTATGTAAATCTACCCTCCCAAAGCAGACACTGAAACAGAGTTGGATTTTAATGGCCACAGCAGCCGTTTATTATTTAAATAACAATAACTTTAAATACCATAATTTTTGAATCCCCAAAAAAGGGGATACATCATAACAACAAATAACCCACTGCGACCCTATCAGGGTCATAACATTATAAACCAACCAGAATGACAGGGGCAAGTCCTTGAAGCCACCGATACTTAATTTTGGCCATCTGCCCACAAATACCTTACCCCCAGCCGTAACCCGGCCCAGGAGCACCAAATTACCTTTTTGCAGATGACCACCATATATATATAAATATATATAACCCAGCTTTCAAAAGGGGTAACACCCTAAGAAGCCGACAAATTGGGGGTGCATCCCGTGATGCATTCCCCCCCACCACTTTTTACGACCTACTTCAAGGACTCCCCCCCGCCAAAGCGAAACAGGCCTTGACCACCTCACGCCTGTGAGCTCCTCCACACTCCCACCGCTCGCTCAATTCCATCGGTCAAAGCCAGACTCCACATATCCATCCCCACCTCATTGAGGTGCACACCGTCCTCTCTCCAGTAGCTGCCTGTCCCAGCCTCCAGATCCCAGTGGCGCACCGCAACCCCACCATTACGCGTCACGAAGCTCGATATGGCCCTATTAGCCTTAATGCGAGCCTTGTTAATTTTTCCCACAGAACGGGCCATCCGCCAGTTTTTCCTAGGGACCATCTCAGACCACACCGTCACCAATTTAGGATAAGTTGCCCATAAGCAGAGCAAATCATGCTTGACGTCCCGTACCAACTCCCGGAAAGGGCGTATACCCAAATCGTTGCCTCCCACATGCAACACCAGTACCTCCGGCGCCCTGTCAAGCAGTACAAAATTGTGAAACTCGGGCAATACCCTGTTCCATGTCATTCCCCGTATACCCATCCACCTCACAACCGCCGCGTCCCGCGGAATCCTGAGCTGTCGACCGTCCGGCCGTACATCCGCGCGAAGGGCACCCCAGTACACAAAAGAATGTCCCATAATCCACACCATGCATGAGTCACGGCCTGCAAAACAAATGAAGAACATACACGCACCACCTCTTGCTGCCGCGTACCATTAATACTCAGGCGGAAACGCACGCACCCGGAACATGCTATACATCAATATATCACAACATGTTCAAGCGCACATAGGAACGGAAACGCGCCGACTCCCAACGCCCTATCCGCTGCACGCCTGCATCATCTAAACCCCATCTCACCGCCTCCGTCGCTGCCCCTATACGGAAAGAATGAGACGAGTATTGCTCTGCCTGCACCCCGCTAGCCACCAGACACTTTCTGAAAACCGAAATAAACTGATACCGCGACAGAAACGAGCCATCCTCGTGCCGCAGCAACGGCCCGTCTGAGAGATCTAAACCCGCCAAGTACTCCTTGACACACAACACTGGACAAACCGGATTCTTTGGGACCGCCAGCAAAACCACTCGACGTCCTGCCCCTCCTTGGTCCGTTTTGGACCTTCGCAACACTATCTCCACCCTGTCTTCATACAAATCGACATTATCCAGCAACAAGCCCCCCGCTCTCACCGAACTGGGGGAAACCAATTCCCCTACCCGAAAAGCTCCAAAAAAGGCTAACGCAAAAGCCAACCGGAAAAGCTTGCTCTCATACTCTGAACGACACACCTGCCGCACCACCACCTCCAGGGAACACAACAATTGAAATGACACGGGACGCCTCTTATCCCTCACCACTACACCCCGTCTCAGCCCTTTCAATGCCTGGCCCACCAAAAACCGCTTCGTGATATCTGCCAACCCCCGTAACTTACAACCGAAAGCAATGGCCGCCACGAAGCGATTAACCTTAGCGACCGTGCAACCCCGGGCGAATGCATCCCCCAACCAAAACAGCAAGGCCACCATCCTATCATCATCCGAGCACACATCCCCCAAAGATCTCACCCACTCCTCCCATTGCCTCCATCCAGCCGCATACGACGACCACGTCGCACTGGCCAGTGAACGTTTAATCAATGCACCTGCCGCCTGGATACCAGCTCCCACAGATGACTGGGACAGTCCACCCCTGTTAACTCCGCGTCCGGGACCAGCTGCCGGAAACGATCCCACTGCGAGCGAGAAAGCGCGTCAGCAATACAATTCTCTACCCCGGGAACATGCACCGCCACCACCCATGCATTTAAACTCAAACAGGAAAGCACCAACTGACGCAACAAGCGAACCACTGGAGGGGACGACGCCGAAGTATTATTTATAGCCATCACCACCCCCAAATTGTCGCAATGAAAACGCACTTTTTTGTCCCGGAACCTGTCTCCCCAAATGGTGACCGCCACCACGATGGGAAACAGTTCGAGTAGGGCCAAGTTACGCGTCAGTCCCGCCTCCACCCATGCAACCGGCCATTTTCCCGCGCACCATTGACCTTTAAAGAACGCCCCGAACCCCACCGCCCCAGACGCGTCAGTGAACAATTCCAAATCGAAGCTATCTAACGCCCGGGACATCCAAAGAGAGCGCCCATTATACTGTGCCAGAAAATGGAGCCAGACCTGTAAATCTTCCCTGTGCTCTGCAGCCAGACGAATGAAATGATGGGGTTCCCGAACCCCCGCCGTCGCCGCTGCCAACCGCCGACAAAAAACCCTGCCCATCGGCATGATGCGGCAAGCAAAATTCAACTTCCCCAATAAGGACTGCAATTCACGTAGCGTAATTTTCCTAATCCAACACGCTCGCTCCACTACCAACCGCAAATCCCCCAACTTATCCTCCGGCAATCTGCACTCCATTGCTACGGAGCCGATAGTAATCCCCAAAAAACAAATGGTCGTCACCGGACCCTCAGTTTTTTCCACAGCCAAGGGTACACCGAACTCCCTTGACACCCAATTGACCGTCTCCAACAAATTTGCGCAAACCCCCGAACACGACGGGCCAACGCACAAGAAATCGTCGAGATAGTGAATAACTGATTCCACCCCCGCGACCTCCCTGACTACCCATTCCAAAAAGGAACTAAACACCTCAAAGTACGCGCACGACAACGAACAACCCATGGGAAGGCATCGATCAATGTAATAATCCCCTTCCCAATAACATCCCAACAACCTCTGGCTGTCCGGATGAACCGGCAACAAACGAAACGCCGCTTGAATATCAGTTTTTGCCATCAGAGCCCCTCTTCCGTAACCACGTACCAACGCTACCGCCGCATCAAACGACGTGTAGACCACAGAACAGAGATCCTGGTCAATGCCATCGTTAACCGACGCCCCCTTCGGGAAGGACAAATGCTGAATAAGCCGGAATTTGTTACCTTCTCGTTTTGGAACCACCCCTAACGGTGACACCACCAAACCTGGAACTGGGATCGTGCTAAAGGGGCCCGCCATTCTGCCCAGATCAATCTCCTTCCGGATTTTTTCCGAGACTACCCCCGCATGCTGATATGCCGACTTAAGGTTGCGCTGCGTGAAAGGGACCTCATGCAAAGGGGGCGGAATAACGAAACCGTAACCAAAACCTAAACTAATCAACCGCGCCCCCTCCTTATTGGGGTACCTACTTAGAAAGGGGGCCATCTTTATGAGTTTCACCGGAGTCTCCCCCATAACCAGACGCACCGCTGGCTCCCCCTTGTCGTTTACCCTTCTTAAAACATTTAGACGCTCCATGTGACTGCCCGCTGCAATGTGAACACGCATGCTTGAATTTACACGTCGCTCCAAATTTGCACTGCCCCTCATTGAACTGCCAACACGTCCCAAATTTTGAACCTGAGGCCTGACTACCCCCGCCGGAAGTTCCTGCTGCATTCCCGCTCCCGGGAAAGGACTGCCCCTGCTTATAAAGTGCCGTCACTTTCAACCATAAGGCTATGTCCTTATGGTCCCACCGTATATTCGGCCGCACCGCTTTCCTCTGCCGAAACTGCTCATCGTAACGAAGCCAGGCCTGGCCCCCATAAACCCGATGCGCCTCCCCCACCGCATCCAAATAACAAAACAAGCCGGAACAATTATCTGGCGCCTTTTCCCCAATAACGCTCGCCAAAATTGCAAAAGCCTGCATCCAATTGACGAACGTTTTTGGAATCAACCTGTACCGTCTCTTTTCTTCCTCATCCTTTTTTGTTTCATCCCGCTTCACCTTATCTAAATTAAACTTCTCCAGCGGAAGCAAGGAAAAAATCTCCACATACTCGTCCTTCCAAATCCTTTCCTTTACCTCCTGCTTTAAATGCGCCCCTAACGGGCCCTCATAACAAACATAAACCTCCCCGCGCGCACGATCATCAAGACGCACCCTATCAACCTCCTTTGGCGAGTCTGTTTGAACCGCCGCCGCCACTGCCACCGCTGCCCCGGCATTCAACCCCCCACCGTTTTGACGAACCGGAGCGCTTCCAACACTGCCCCCCCACACAGCGGCCGGCGCCACACCTGACGATTCTTGGGAAGGGGAACCACCTAGCCGCCCCACTAACACTTTTAAACATCCCACTAACTCCGCCAAACTATCCCCCGCACCCGCCTGTAGCGACGGGACCCCCGACTCCGCCGCGACGCCCACCGCCTCGACACCCTCTACACCGATACCCGACATCAATAAAGCTGGAAATGGTAACGTAGGTGTCAACTCACCAGGCTGCCCAGGGGCTGTGAACCCGTCAGCCGGACCCCCATGTCCACGTGGAGAGGCCCGCCGCTCACCGTCCTCCAATGCTCCGGACTCCCTCTGGCGCTGTCCGCATTGGCAATGTGTGCACGGGGAATTCCGATTTTCGTCTGAGTAAAGGGGGGGTGACATCGCATCATCCAATTGGCCGAGGTCCAGTTCATGCCTCATCCGTCCCGCTGAACCAGCTCCAAGCTGTTCCGTCCCTGGCACTCCAACCACCGACCTCATCCTGCGACCTCTGGTCGTTTCCACCTCGACGACACCATGAGCCGACCCTCTGGCTGGCACATCACCATGCAGGGTCGCCGTTGCCCTTCCGCCACGTGCTGAAGAAGGAGAGGATGTGACCGGAAGTGAAGGCCGCGTCCTCCTCGCCGCTGCCGCCGGGCGCTGCCGCGTTTTGGGATTCCTCCCAGGACCAGACGAAAGAGCAGCGGCAGGCCGCCCTGGGGTCTGGCCTGCAGGGTCCACTGATGGGCTCCTCTTGCGCCGCCGCGCCCGCGGGATGTCTTCAGGACTCAGCCTTGCGGGCGGGCGCGAGCGCCTCGTGCTGCGCGTCACGCCGGGAGTGCCAGCCCTGGCCTGAGTCATGGGGGAAACGGGCTCTCCTCTTCTCCTGCCCGACCCCCTGGTACGCCGGTCCTGTACCTCGGCCTGCTCCAGCAGCCCCGCGACCACCGGCATGACAGAGCGCTCCCCGCTTGCTCCAGCCGACTCTGCTCGCTCCTGGACCGGAGCGCCCGATTGTCCCTGCAGCAGCGTCGCTACTCGTGCTCCGAGCCATCCAGGACCCTGAGAGGCTGCCGCGGCCCGCAACAGCTCCATAGCCTCCTCATCAGACGCAGCAGGGGTAACAAACATGTTCCTGCTTCTGTGTCCTGGCGAAGAGAGGGAGAGCACAAACAGGAAACAGGTACATCCCCTTCAATCCCCACCCCTTCTCACTCAAGCCCTCCTGCTGTCCCCCCCCCCCCTTTCCTCTCATAGGCCAGCCAACTCTGTGTCCCTCCCATCTATTTTAGTCATGGAGGCCTTCCCTTATTCCTTTTTTCTTCTTTCAGTACGGCCTCTTCTATACTTTTAGACATGTTTCAGCACTGTGTGCAGGCACACACAGGGTTAAATTCACAACCTGGCCATTGGACTTGTGCTTTTGATAAGGCCAGTGAGTGTTGATACGAAGCTCATAAACACTCCCTCACTCATGTATGAGCACTTGCCCTCTAGTAATATGGCCGCCGTGGATTCTTCCACTCTTCTGCACATGTGCGCACATGTGAGCATCAACACAGCAATGTCCCATTGATTTCTCCCCTGCACAGGTGCATTAGCACTGTAACGATGTTGGGCGAGCTCCCATAGTAAACACTTCCTACCATGCTGGATCATAAGTGAGTCCTCATTTGTATATTCACATAATAAGCACAGATGCACTTTATTACTTATTATCATAAAACAGACGCTACACTATACTATGAATGTTATTTCAGATCTATTTATATGCCATATATGCAGAATTGTAATGTGTATCACCCTTCTCACTGGGATGCTTGCAGGCATCCACTATATGAACTATAATTTGATATTTTGCTTGATTGTGCCCACTAACAAACTGCTTGAGAAAGGCTCAGGTTGCGAGAGCCGAAACATCGCACTTTTGGGGTCAATAAAGCACCCTCTTTTTTCACTATAAGCCTTTGTGAGTGCTGCCTATTTACTGCTTTTTGTCTAGAGGGACAGTGGTCAGTTCCCTAAGGCTTGCACCCCTTTAATTTAAGCCGCTGCTGCTGGATTATATTTTTGTATCTATCTATCCACTGTAGAGCTCTGTAACAATTACAGCATTGTGAGAAACTAGACATGGACCGCACAATCCACAGTATATACGTTGATCTGAGCCGCTAGGCATAATTTAGAAACATGAACATGAGGTTCTTTGTAAACATTTTGATCAAACTGTATAAGCCCACTTGCCACTTCACGGCGACCTCTTTAAAGTGGGTCCCTACTCTAGCGGTTGCAGCACCGCTCCTGCAGAGGGAGCAACCCAGGGGCCCAAAAGCACCCATGCCTTCAGACCGTGCCAAGCCTCCTTGGCTCTGGGCCACGTCCCCCCACAAGTGCAGCACTACAGCAACAGACACCACCATACGGCACCACAACAAGTGAACAGATGGAATTAGCTCACCTTGCCATGCGCCCCCAGTGGCCAAACTGAGAGCACAAGCAAGAGCAGGAACACTTATGAGGTCATTCCTGAATTAAAATCAGCTGGGTATTTTTTCAAATGCGTGGAGTGCTGGTACCAAGTAAAACAAAGGAAATGAGGAGGATAGACTATACAATATCAGCATTGTGAGAAACTAGACATGGACCGCACAATCCACAGTATATACGTTGATCTGAGCCGCTAGGCATAATTTAGAAACATGAACATGAGGTTCTTTGTAAACATTTTGATCAAACTGTATAAGCCCACTTGCCACTTCACTTCAGCATCATGCACTTCTCATCGCTCCCACCCAGCTTCTTTCACTGCAGACACACAGCGTGACGTCACCCACAGGTCATTCAACTTTGGCGTCGGACAAATAAGATACATCGGATCCAGGCGTCCAAAAGGTTAATATGCTCGTCTCTAGGGAGTTTGCTATGCTTACCTGCACATGGAGATGCTGCAGCTGATTCAACTATACCCTCTGACGCCTGGAGCTGATGTGTCTTCTCTCTTCCGACGCCAAGGTTGAAGGACCTGTGGGTGACATCACGCTGTGTGTCTGCAGTGAAAAAAGCTGGATGGGAACGATGAGGTCACCCACAGGTCCTTCAACCTTGGCGTCGGAAAAGAGAAGACACATCAGCTCCAGGCGTCAGAAGGTATACATTTTTTCAAATGTATGACCGGGCCCCCGACGGCAGTACCGCCAGTACTGCCCTGATGGCGGCCATGAACATATAATAGATTATCTGCTCCTTATTCTTATTGTCAATTTTCTTGAATAAATGTTTGTGCCAGCTTGGGATCAAAATCTAAAAATATATAGAAACCGCAAGTGTGAACAGAGTCCAGCGGTTTTTGACATAAAATAAATAAATCCTGTTAAAATATATTCAACTTACCTTATATGAAGGGAAGTTTATGCAATCCATCTTGCATGATATAGAGTTAATGCATGGGAGGAATGTAATAATTACTTATGTGTGTGTGTTTCCTGGCCAGGAGATTTTTTAATGTTTGTATCCCCTTCCCCTTTCCTTTTCTATATACTTAGATTCTAAAATTTATTTAGAACCCAATAAAATATTTTTATATAATTCTTACAATCCCAAAGAGTACCTGTTTTGTTTCTGGAATTCTTTTTCTTTTTTGTTTTACTTTTTGTCCCAACCCCCTGAAAACACCACAGTGCCCATGTAGATAGTGACGCAATACCACTGTAGATAGTGCCACATTTTCCACATAGAGCCAGTGCCCACATAGATAGTGCCCACTGTAAATAGTGCCACATTGTGCCACAGTTCTCCCTGTAGATAATGCCCATGTAGTGCCACACATAGTGCCCGTGTAGATAGCGCCAGTGTCCCCTGTAGATAGTGCCAATATAACGCCACAGTACCCATGTAGATCGGGCCACACCCCCTGTATATAGCACCTCCTGTAGATAGCACCACACCCCCTGTAAATAGCACCACCCCTGTAGATCGCAACATCCCCCTGTATTTAGCAATATCCCCGGTGCAGATAGCGGCAAACCCCCCCCCCGTTAATGGCACCCCCTTCCTGTAAATAGCACCGCCGTAGCTTCCTGTAGGAGCAGAATCCCTCTGGCCGAATGGAAGCCCCTAATGTCTCTGTCCATATATGGACAGTGACGTCAGGGGTTAACTCTAAAAGCGGAATCCCCTGCCAGAGCTTGGATTCCGCTCCAGCAGTAGCCCCTGGTGTCACTGTCCATATATGGATAGTGACACCAGGGGCTTCTCCAATAACAGATCGATCTGAAACCGGGAATTGCTCTCCTAGAGAGAGCCGCTGACGTCATTGTCCATATATGGATAGTGACACCTGGGGATTCTCCAGTAGCGGAATCCCCGGCCAGAGTGTCGACCGGGGATTCCGCTCCTAGAGAGAGCCACTAACGTCACTGTCCAAATGGACAGTGATGTTAGGGGCTCTCTCTAGAAGCGGAATCCCCGGCCAGTGCAATCTGACACCGGGGATTCCGCTCCTAGACTCAGTTCAGGTGGCGCTATGTACAGTGAGGAGTGCGATGCTATCTACAGTGGGGGAATTGCTATCTGCAGGGGGGATGACACTATCTACAGCGGGAATGGAAAGATGGCGCGGCTCCCTCTAGGAAGGGGAATTCTCGACCAGAGCGCCGGCCGGGGATTCCGATTTCTACAGAGGGTTTTGCGCTGCCTACAGGGGATTGTGGGTGGCACTATCTACAATGAGGGGTGTATTCCGTGGCTCTCAAAGCCCTGGCTGATATGAGAGTGCAGTGCTGCTCACACTGAAGCAGCACTGCACTCATTAAACCCATTCCAGGCTGTCAACGTTTATACACGTGCTAACTGCACGGCAGTTGTGAAGGGGTTAAAGACGATCTTGCCGCTCGTGATCTGCCACCTACCCTGGATGACCTCATTCTGTTTGTTACCCAGATTGACATGAGGATCCGGGAGCGATCCCAAGAGGTTCGTCGGGAGAGAAGATTTCCCAGACTGGCGCCTACTTTCCAGCAATCCCTGTCGTCCTCACCAGTTGTTCCACCAGAGGAGCCTATGCAAGTGGATCGGCTCATATTGTCAGCCCAGGAGAAACAACGCAGACGCACTTTGGGTTTTTGTCTGTATTGTAGCCTCGGAGGCCATGTTGTGCATTTGTGCCCTCAGAAGCCCAAAACCTCCAGTGTCTAGGATTGGTTGGAGAGACAACCCTAGGCAAAACGGCGATGAACAAAAGATTCTCTTCAAAACTGTCCATCCCCGTGACCATAGTGTCTGGCGAGAAAACGCACCGGGTCTCTGCCTATCTGGGCTCCGGGTCCACTGCAAACTTCATCCAAAAAGACCTAGTGGATCATCTCCAGTTGCCCACAGTTCCTCTGGAGACGTCTTTTGGCTGTTGCCTCGGTGAATGAACTGCCTCTGCTCGTTCCTATTGTCTCTGAAACCAAGCCGCTGAAGCTCCAAGTTGGAGCCCTTCATTCGGAACTAATTTAGTTTCTTGTTTTGCTCAAAGCCGTCAATTCTGTTCTGCTGGGTCTGCCTTGGCTTTGTCTACATGCCCCTGTCCTGGACTTCTGGAGAGGTTCTCTAATGGGACTCCAAATGTCTCAATCGCTGTCTGTTGCAGATCCATCATGTCCAGCCTCCTCTGCCTCAGTCATTGGCAGGATTACCCCCTCATTTCACTGCGGATGTCTTCAGCAAGAGGGAGGCTGCCCTCACACTGGGCTTATGACTGCCCCATTGAACTGGTTCCAAACGCATCTCTTCCCCATGGACGGAAATACGCTCTCTCCTTGCCAGAGACTCAATCCATGTCGGCCTATATCAAGGAGAATCTGGAGAGGGGTTCCATACAAAAATCCTCCTCCCCGGCCAGGCCTGGGTTTTTCTTTGTCAAGGAAAAAGACAGAATATCTTCAGCCTTGCATTGACTACCGTACTCTCAATCAAATCACGGTCAAGAACAAATATCTGTTGCCACTAATTTCCGAACTAATGACCGCATACGAGGAGCCAAGATTTTTTCTAAACTAGACCTGCGTGTGGCTTACAACTTGATCCGGATTCGCTGGAGTGACGAATGGAAGACGGCATTCAACACGGGCACTATGAATACATGGTAATGCCATTCGGTCTGTGTAACGCTCCCACGGTCTTCCAAGAATTCGTCAATGATATCTTCCGAGATCTCCTCTATGTCTGTGTTGTGGTCTATCTTGTTGATATTTTGATTTTCTCTCCAGATCCGATGACGCATCGGAGGCATGTCCATCATGTTTAACTGCGATTAAGGGAGAATCGATTGTATGCCAAGCTGGAAATGCGTGTTTGAGAAGAACGCTCTACCCTTCCTGGGCTTCATCATCTCGGATGGCGTCCTGAAGATGGAATGGCCACGTCCTCAAGGCCTGATGTCCATACAGCGTTTTTTTTGATTCGCCAACTTCTACCAGCAGTTTATTCCAAACTTCTCTTCACTGACGGCTCCCATCGCTACTCTCACCAAGAAAGGTATGAACGCCAAGGGGTGGACCCCAGAGGTAGAATCAGCATTAAATAGCCTAAAGAGTGCCTTCACGTCAGCCTCAACCCTCCATTGACAGCAATGATTGGGACAAAATCAATAAACTCAAATCCATCCCTAGACATTTCCGTGAACATCATTACAACAGATGGCAAGATTTGCAAGTACGTGGCATCGACAAAATCATCATTGGATCTCGAGGTGGCAACACTTTTCGAAAATTGGAACGTATTGAATGTAAGTGGATAACAAAATTGAAGACTAGCTCTCCATTAGGGCTTAATGAAAAAATGTCTTTCGCTTCCTTTCTTTAACTTTTGGGTCCTATGGCATCATTAGTTTTAATTTTGGTATGTCCATATGTGACTGCTGGGGTGGCTTTTGTGGCATACGCCGTAGACCTGAGTGGTCTTTTGGTTAGCTTATATTTGAACTTTTGGTAGAGATTCCTGACATTTTTTATGTTTCCTATGGTTTATAGGTATTACATCCATTTATGTGTCCTATTGATTGGTCGAATTGGAATGTGATGACCGGACTATTGATGGACTACATAGGGGTTTTCTATTGGCATTTAGTACTGTACAATATGCACTGATAGTATTTCTTGTTAGGGTCTTAGCCTTCTAACATTATTGTGCCTATAATATATATTCATTTGTGGTGCTGCCAATATCAGATTTTCAGCTTTTTCAAGGGGTACTTATATACACTTTATTATTTTTTTTATTTTTCATAATACACAATTTTTGTATTTACATTCACTTGTTATTATTATAATAACTTTTTCTTCTTGGGCATACATGCCCAACTTTATTATTGTATATCTATACACATTTAAAACACAATTTTTACATTAATGTTTGCATATTACAGTAGCATTACACGTCAATAATATCGCTTTATGTACATTATCTATTATAATTTTTATGTTTTTCAGGTGCAGCCCCCCCTTTTTTCACCTTCACTGTGCACGTGTGTTCACTCACTTTTTTTCACTTCACTTTGGTTTTTTTATTTTTTTTATTCATTATTATTTATTACTTTTGGATATTGGTATATATACATGCGTTTACAACATATGTAAACGATCTTCCAACCCATTGTATTCAATGTTACTTACTTCATTAACAAATATGCACATTGGATTGAGAATATACAAGTGTGCTATTGGTGTGTTTATCTGCTGAGGCACATCTGCTGTTCCGTTTCCCCTCTGTTTTGGGGGTCCTGGGGCGGCACTTCTGTCTCAGTCGTTCTTGCATACCTACATTTACTGTGTTGTTTCCTCCGAGAATATTGATCATTACTGTCCGGTGCATTATGCACATACTTACTGTCCTGGCAATTGTGCCCTTTTTAAAAATGGCCATTTGGTGTCCCTGTTTGGCGCACGCGCTGCCTCGCGCTCTCCCTCTGGTGCGTTCTGATTATGTGGGTGCGCATGCGCACTTCGCTGATGGCGAAACGCGCATCCGGGCTCTTAGTGTGGTGACTGTTTGTTTGGGCTCATTATGCAGCACACGGGTTGGTACTTGGTCTAGGGCCCTCATATTTGGTTATTTCCTGGTGCTTATGAAATTGTATTTTTGTTTAATAATTTACCCTTATACATGTAACTTGCTTTTCTGTGTATCCTACTAAAGCTGCATTACGTCATATCTTGTTTGCATGACAACAGTATGTCATTTTTGTAGTCCTTACTCATCACCACACTATTGTATTTTAATTGTATGTTTATTTTGAGGTCTTGATGGCCAATCTGATTTTATTATAAATTCAATAAAGTATTTGTATTTTGCATGGTACATATTTTGTACTTTGTATTATTATATTTTCCTGGATATTGATATGTCCTCACATACATTTATAGGTATTGACAAATTTATACAGCATATACCGGAATATTTCATTAATACAACTTTGGAACACTGCAGGTGCATTGCTTAGAGCAAATGGATTACTAAATAATCGTACAGGCCATCAGGGGTATTAAAAGCTGTTTTCCATTCATCTCCAGGGTTGACGTGCACTAGATTGTACGCACCCCTCAGGTTGAGCTTGGTAAACAAGCTCTTTAATTCGGTCAAGTAATTCTGATATTACCAGAAGCAGGTGTTTGTTCCTGATAGCGATTCTGTTGAGGTGTCGATAATCAATGCCTTGTCCAAGGTCGCCATTTTTATTTCGACAAAGAAAACCTCCGCCCCGGCTGATTATAAGAAATTTTGAATGAAGTCGCACTCGAGGTTATCTTTGATATACTTAGTCATGGCCTGTGTTGCACGCAAGGAAAGGGGATAAGTACATCCTTGGGGAGGAGATTTACCCAGGAACAACTCAATGGCACAGTCAGCCCCATTGTCTATTCTGGGCTTGGGATTTGCTGAAGACGTCTGTGAAGGTGGCGCACAGGGAAGGGTTGGACACCTTGACATCAGTGATGCAGACAGTAATGTCTGAAGGAGAAGTCACTTTCCCCAGACACTAGATATGCCAACCGGAACCCCTGGTTTAAATCTCACCTGTATGCCAATTTTGACATGGAGCATGCTTCTGAAACCAGGCTAGTCCCAGGATAATGGGATTAATGGCCTTGGGGACCACAATGAGTGATCTAGTTTCTTGATGCAGGATGCCTATACACATGGTGAAGGGTTTGGTTCAATTGAATTGATCCACCTAACATATAATTCCCATTGATACAAAACAAGAAGAAGAGAAAAATTCCAACTGCTCCTGAATCAAGAAAGGCGGACATAACTTTAACCCCTGTGTAACGCTGGCGACCGTCGTTCGCCGCTATCCAGCTTCCGCAGCATAGTTTACCTATGTGCCGGCATCCTCCTCTACTTCGAGGACGCCGGCATCTACTGCTCCCATCCACTGCTTGCTCCCGTAAGGTGCGCGCTGGCCCTTTAAGAGAACACCAAGGCACGCTCACCATTCAAATCCTTCCTAGCCTATCTTTGTGCACCCTGTCCTGCTTAAAATCAGTCCTGCCCTCCTTTCTCTGCCTGAGCGTTGTTGTGTCTATCCATGTTTGTAAAGCAAATGGTCCCTTAGTTGTATCCTTTTCCCATATCCAGTAACTGTGTTTGTTCCTGAGCGAAGTCTAGTGTTGGAGTTGATTTCATCCTCACTGCCACACCAAGCGTAACCTTTCACGCCAAGTGTTTTCTGCCATGCCAAGCATCATCTGCCATGCTACAGGTCATCTGCCACGTATCATCTGTGCTAAAGCATCTGCTACATCTCGTATTTGTCAGGACTTTCGTACAGGTACTCTTGTGCTACAGACTTTCATTGACTGTATTTGGCCAGCTGTTACTCCGCTACAGTAGAGCGGCCTAGTGGGTTCACATACCCCCAGAGTCATGACAGTACGCTCAGGCAATGGTGGAATGGAACCCGCTGGTCAACCCAAGACCGCAGTTTAAATGATGCAAACGGACATGTGTGACCTCCGGGCACGTCAGGATAAACTACTACAGGCGGTAAACTCCAACATTAATCGTTTGGATCATCCTACTGCACCTCTTTCTGTCTGCTTCCGCTACTCCACCACCTGTTATCCCTTCTGCCTGCTTTGGTCCTGTAATTTCGTTACCCCTACCCCAGGCTTGTAGGGGGGTCATCAATCGGTGTACTATCCATTTCATGTTACGTGCTCACCTCTTCCCCTCTGATGAGGCCAAAGTTGCTTTTATTATTTCTCTCCTCTCAGGCAAAGCCCTGGCATGGGCGAACCCCATCTTGGAACAAGAGGGCCTGGAATTCTCTGATCTGCTTTTATTTCTACACACTTTCCGTACGTTATTCGAGGAACCGGGTCGAGCATCTTCTGCCGCTGCCTCACTGTTGACCCTCAAACAAGGGGAATCAACTGTAGGGGAGTAAGCCATCTCCTTCTGTATGCTGGCGGCGGAGCTGGGTTGGAATAATGAGGCCTTGGTAGCTACTTTCTGGCAAGGATTGTCTCCACACATTGCAGCTCGTGACCTTCCTTTCACCCTGGATGCCCGCTCCTGTTGGCAACCCGGATCAACGTGAGGATCCAGGAACGTTCTCAGGTCTGCCGGGAGAGGCGGCCCTATAGACTGGCGCCCAAGCTACAGAGACCCACTACTGCCTTCTTCAGTTATTCCACCTGAAGAACCAATGCAGGTGAACAGACTCAAATTGTCCGATCAGGAGAAACAGCGCTGATGGTCGTCAGATCTGTGTCTGTATTGTGGCCACAAAGACCATTTTGTGCATCAATGTCTATAGAAGCCGGGAAACTCAAGTACTTAGGGTTGGTTGGAGAGACAACCCTAGGTGGAACGACGCCAAATCCTCTCCTAAATTATACATTCCAGTAACCATTGTCTCTGGTGAGAAATCACACACTGTCTCTGCCTATCTGGAATCCAGAGCAGCTGCAAATTTTATTTAGCAAGACCTAGTGGAGCGGTTCCATCTGGCCACGGTTCCTCTGTAGAGACCCCTGGCAGTCACCTCTGTAAATGAGCAACCACTGCACAATCCTATTCTGTCCATCACGGAACCATTGAGACTACAAGTTGGAATCCTCCGCTCAGAACAGTTTGCCGTCTTCGTCTTGCCAAAAGCCATAAACCCTATTCTGCTGGGCCTGGATTGGCATTGTCTACATGCTCCAGTTCGCCACTGGAGTTCCGGAGAGGTCCTCCAATGGGGATCCAAGTGTCTTCACCGCTGCCTGCCACAGGTTCGTCCTGTTCTGCCTCCACTGCCTCAGTCACTCTCTGGACTATCCACACATTATGCCAGCTTTGCAGACGTCCTTAGCAAAAAGGAGGCAGAGGTTCTTCCTCCCACTCATTCCTACGATTGTCCTATTGAACTGCTCCCTGACGTCAAATCCCCTCGTTGACGGGTCTATCCTCTCTCCATGCCATAGACCCAGGCCATGCTAGCTTATGTCAAGGAGAACCTTGAGAGGGGGTTCATCCAGAAATCTTCTCCGGTCGGAGCCGTATTCTTCTTCGTTGAGAAAAAAGATGGCTCAATTCGACCATGTATCGATTACCATGTTTTAAACCAAATCGCGGTAGAAAACAAGTACCCCTTGCCGCTAATCTCAGAGCTCTTCGATCGAATTCGTGGAGCCAAAATTTTTATAAACCTGCATCTAAGCGAGTCTTATAACCTGATACGGATCCGTCCAGAAGACGAATGGAAGACCGCATTCAACACCCGAGACGGTCACACTGAGTATCTTGTGGTGCCTTTTGGTCTGTGTAGCGCTCCAGCTGTATTTCAGGAATTTGTGAATTACATCTTCTGGGATCTTCTGTATGTCTGTGTGGTGGTATATTTGGACAACATCCTGATATATTCACCAGATCTGGTGACGTATCGGAAGCATGTTCGCAAAGTCCTGTCGCGGTTATGCAAAACTCGAAAAGTGCATGTTCGACAGAAACTCTCTGCCCTTCCTGGGATACATAGTCTCCGATCGTGGACTGAAGATGGATTCAGAGAAGGTGAAGTCCGTCTTAGAGTGGCCATGTCCACAGGGCCACCGGGCCATTCAGCGATTCCTGGGATTCGCAAAATTTACCGACTGTTTATCCCAAACTTCTTGTCTCTGACTGCTCTAATCTCTGCTCTTACTAAGAAGGGGGTGAACACCAAGATTTGGACCCTGGAGGCAGAGTCAGCATTTACCAGTCTCAAGAGCTCCTTCACTTCAGCCTCAGTTCTTCACCATCCGGTCGTGTCTCGACAGTTCTTATTAGAGGTAGATGCTTCTTCCGTTGGTGCTGGAGCACTGCTGTTTCAAAAAACTCCAAGGGTTAGACAGTGATTTGTGGCTTCTTTTCAAAACTGTTCTCTCCTGTAGAGCGCAACTACTCTATTGGGGATCGGGAGTTATTGGCCGTCAAGTTGGCCTTGTAGGAATGGAGACATCTGCTGGGGGGCGCTATTCACTCCATCATCATCTATACGAACCACAAGAATCTCACGTACCTTCAGTCTGCGCAGCGATTAAATCCTCGTCAAGCCAGATGGTCGCTGTTTTTCGATTACAGTTCCTTCTCCACTTCCGCCATGCAGATAAAAATGTGAGGGACGATGCTCTATCTCAGTCGTTTGAGACGGATGACTCTGACGAGGCTCCCCAATATATCATAGATCCTTCCAGGATCATTGCCATGAATCCTCTGCAAATTAGAGACATTCCCCCAGAAAATACTTTTGTTCATCCTGCACACGGGAAGAGGATTCTCCTCTGGGGAAACAATTCCAAACTGGCTGGGCACTCTGGTGTCAGTAGGACACGGGACTTTATGTCTAGTCATTACCGGTGGCCCACGCTGCCTAGGGATGTTGTGGACTATGTTGCTTCTTGTACCAATTGTGCCAAAGACAAGTCCTCTCATTCCAAGCCCGCTGGTCTGCTTCAGCCTCTGCCTGTTCCTGATGGACCTTGGCAACACATTGCCGTGGGTTTTCTCACCGACCTTCCTCCCTCTGCAGGTTGGACTACTCTTTGGGTCGTGGTGGATCGCTTTTCTAAGATTGCACATTTCATCCCACTAACTGGCCTTCCTTCTGCTCCTCGTCTGGCAAATCTATTCATACAGCATATCTTTCTTCTGCTCTGTCTGCCCCTTCATATCATGTCTGCTCGGCGTGTACAATTTACTTCAAAGTTCTGGAGAGCTCTCTGTAAACTTCTCAATGTAAAACTGCACTTTTCTTCTGCGTATTACCCTCAATCTAACAGCCAGAAAGAAAGAATTTATCAAATACTGGAGAAGTATCTTTGTCATTTTGTTTCTGTTCAACACAATTGGGTGCAGCTTCTTCCTTGGTCCGAGTTCTCCTACAACAACCACACGAGTGAATCTACTGCCTCTTCCCCATTCTTCATTGTATATAGCCAACATCCACGTGTTCCTCTTTCTGTGCCAGCTACATCTCAAGTACCTGCAGCGAACTCTTCATTCAGAGACATTTTTCATATCTGGCAGTAAACCAAGACCTCTTATCTGCAAGTGGTAGACCGCAGGAAGAGAAATGCGGATAGAAAAAGAAAAAGCCCCACTCAGTTTCTTCCCGGAACCGATGTCTGGTTATCATCAAAGAATATTCGTTTGAAAATTCCCTTCAAATTTTCCCCCAGGTTTCTTTGTCTTTTTGAGGTTCTCCAACAGATCAATCCTGTGTCATATAAGCTACGGCTGCCTCTGACTCTCAAGATTCCCAACTCTTTCCATATGTCCCTCCAAAAGCCGTGGTCCTGAATCGCTACAGAAAATCCCCTGGACCTGCAATTTCTCCCAGTGGTGCTTCTGACATCTTTAAGGTTAGAGATTCTGGACTACAAGAGGGTAGGAGGCAAAATCTTCTACCTGGTTGACTGGAAGGGGTTTGGTCCTGAGGAGAGCTCATGGGAACCTGAATAGAACATTGATGCCCCTGCGCTTATAAAGAGGTTCCTTCTACGCTCTGGTCCTAAGAAGGGGGTGGTACTGTAACGCTGGTGGCCAACGTTCGCCACTATCCAGCTTCCCTCAGTGGCCGCCAGCTGGGATTACCTGCTGCTTCTGTCCGCTGCTCGCTCCCGTAGGGTGCACGCACGCTCTGCTTTCCTCTTAAAGGGCCAGCACACGCACCACTAGAATCCTCCCTAGCCTATCCTTGCGCACCCTGTCCTATTTAAATGTGTCCTGCCCGCCTTCCTGTGCCTGAGCGTTGTTGTGCCTACCCATGTTCGAATAGAAAATGATCTTAGTTGTATCCTGTTTCCTGCATCCAGTAACTGTGTGTGTTTCTGAGCAAAGTCTAGTGTCGGCGTTAAGTTCATCCTCACTGCCATGCCAAGCGTCATCTGTCACGTATCATCTGTGCTAAAGCGTCTGCTACGTCTCGTGTCTGTCAGGATTTTCATACAGGTACTCTTGTGCTGGAGACTTTAATTCACTGTAGTTGGCCAACTGCTACTGCGCTACGGCGGAGCAGCCTAGTGGGTTCACATAACCCCAGTCATGTCACCCTGAAGGGGTGAAGAGAGACACATGAGTAGAGAAGCCAAGAGATTTTTCTAATGTAGCACAAATAACTTAGGATAGCCTTTTCTTTACTATCCAGTTTCTCGAGTTTCCCGGCTTGATTGGACAGGATGCTGCTAGATGTCCTGAAAAACCACAGTAGAGGAGTTGGTTCTTGATCCAGTTTGCATGTTCCTCAAGGTTTAATTTGGAATAACCTAACTGCAGAGGTTCTTCTGGAGGGTAATGTCTGAAGGAGAAGTCATCACATAAAGAATACTGTTCATGAGCCTAACCCTAACCTACAAGTTTTGTCTTACTTGACTTATCCCAGTATTTCACTAGTGTCTAGATAGCAACCTCTGCTCATGATCTTCTTCTCACAAGCACTGTAATCACCTCATCTCATAACCAGGGCTATTGATTTGTCTCTTCGTCTCCGGAATTCTCTTCCTCCTGCCTGCCACAAGCATCTAGTACAACTGAGCTTTCGAAAAGTAATGGAAAGGGGGTACTGAGCAGGAAACCCTTCCACTATGACTCAAGAATAGATGTGCCTCTAAGCAGCCAGTTCTACCCAACAGCTTATTCCTAGAAAAATACTTTCTGGCACTATAGGCAGACAAATAATAATAATAATAATCTTTATTTATATAGCGCCAACATATTACGCAGCACTTTACAATTTAGAGGGAACGAACAGACAATATCAGATATTACATAGTGACAAAGCTAATTTACAATTCAGACAGGAGGATTGAGAACCCTGCTCACAAAGGAAAGGATGTACACACAAAAAAAAAAAATCTACCTTACCTTAGCTGACATCCAGTGGCATCTACACTGTACATAGAAACAAGAGTCCCAAGAAATCCTAGACGTTGAGGCATACCAAGATGGAGCGACAACATCTTGGGCTGATATCCAGTAAACACCATAGAGGGCTTCTATTTTGACTCTTAACACAAGAGCCCATTACCACTTTATCGTCTGAGCGGCACAGATACAGACTTTTCTAACATCAATCCCTGAGCAGGATCAGATTCCACTTCTGTTGCTCAGGACTGTGAACCTGCTCTGCTATCACCCCATCCCCCGATCAGAATCTTACGCATTGAGTAACGGTCTGCACCAGCACGGACACCTTTGCAACAAACAAAGGAACTGCACATGGATCATTAGCTGACGCAAACCCAGGTACACCTCTTCCTCCAGTGGTCTCCTTAACCCCAATTGCACCTTCCTGTGTTCCAAACTCATGCCCACTTGCTAAATAAAAAAACTCACCTATTCAGACAAGGTTATAGCCTGCCCAAAGGTGTCCCTTTCAACTGCTGTCCCATTAACACCTCACCCTGAGATGGTAACAATGCTTACGGTTTACCTTTCCTCGGATCGCTGGGGTCCGACTGACAGAACCCTCAACGTAACCCGTCATTTTTTTTTTTATCATTGTGGTCAATAGGTTTCAGACTGAAAAAAGCTGTACTGTCATGATTTTATGACGTGTCCGCACACTAAGGACTCACAAAACAATGCATCTAGGGGAACATACTTCCATAACCTGTTTAAAATCGGAAGAACACAGAGGTACAGTATGAGCCCATAGGTTTCCCATCATGGGTGCGAGCATTAGACCTAAAGCGGTGTACAGCTAGAGGCAAATGTGCTCCAGGAGTAAAAATCATTCCCAAATTCCAGCTCATTTTTCCAGAGTAGATTTCAAAATGAAAGAACTGATCTCATTGAGGTCTATGGGCATGATTTTAATGCATGAGACCTATTGTGTAAAAAATAAATAAAAAATACATTAAAAAAACCTGTACTTTGTGAAAACAGACTTTTTCTATGCTGAGCTATGTCAATGCAAGGGGGATACATAGTAGCATACTGGCAGACCGGTAAAACGCTTAATGGATTAGAAAAAAAAGAGAATGCCAGCTGTTTTTTTTGGGCAGAAACATCGCCCATGGGTTGGTAAGCTTAGACCCATTCACTCTTTCTGGGGGGGGGGGGCATACCCCTTTTTTTCAAATCCTGAAGTCCTAATTCGGGGGTGGAGTCCAGGAAATGCAAGAGATGGAGCATGTCTTGCCTCGGATGACAGACCAGTAAAGCCGTGTTCACTTTTAACCACATATTAATAACTGTACTCTGAGAATTGCTACATAAGTGACATTTATTAATGTTCTGCTATATTTACACTTTTAACATAGTAAAGTTTTAAAGTGAATTGCCTCATGACAAATAAAAGGTGCATATCAGTCTACACAAAATGCAACGTTTTGCTTACACATTTTAAAAGCACATGAAAGTACACGTAGGTTATTTATTACCCCCACCCAATCCATAACAGACAGCCCAACCTGTGTTAAAAAAGAAAAGATACATCCAGCTACTTATTTTTCAGGTGACTGGGCTACGTCAATTCCCAATGTGTAGGTTAAAGCCAAAGACAGCAAAATTTAGAGATGTCATCTTATTCTGCCACTGGTTGCCATAGAATCCCAAGAATTTTTGGTATTCAAATTTATTCAATAGTCTACGTCCATTTGTTGAATGGAAAAAATGTCCTGACTAGAATTGCTGAGTGATGGCTATTCTGCACAATAGGTTAGTGAATTTGTGAAAAATCAAATCTTAATGTGTAGGTTGTTGAAAATACAGAAGATGATGCTATTATACAGACAGAATCAGCATATAAGAAAGGGCATCCATCAGATTAGTTATCATTCTGGAACTGTAAACTGAGGAATATAGGTACAGACCAACATGTCCGCCTGCACCATATATCAGATAGATTTAAGGACAGTGACATTTGCAACATCTCCTTAACCACAGAACAATTTTGGGTTGGTCTCCCTTTTAACTATAAATGATGTGATCTTCTGACATGGAGAGCCATCTGAAGATCACATCAGTAGCCTCCTAGAGCTTAGACTTTCATCAATTCCTTAAACGACAGAACAGCCAAATCCCTTATTGCATTACTGGAAATCTGTCATCACGACATTCCATACAAACAGCATTGTCAGAAATTTCCAGTATCTGAAACCGTTGCAATGCAAAAGAAATGTAGCTGCAGCACCTTTGTTCTGGAAACTGGTCAAGGTCCAAGCTCATAGGACTCCTCCAGTGTGATCCACTGACATAGGTCTATGACATCATAAATAAATTTGTGACATCATCCATGTAGCAAAAAAAAAAAAAAAAAAAAAAATCATTTTTTTTTTTTTTTTAAGACCACCCAAAATTGCATGCAATGTTTTGACTCACGCAGTCTTTGTCTATCAACACTTGATTTTTTTTTTGCCACATCGATAAGCTCGCAAATTTATTTATGAAGGTCTAAAATTGGAATTTTCTTGACATTGTTGAATTTTGAAATGTTGAAAGTGAGTGCTGTAGGCATCCACATTAACATATGTCTATGACATGTCATGGGATCATTTGTAGCTAGATTTTCCCTTTTAAATACCCAGTTTCATGACGGTTTCTATTTGTAAGAATTTGATTCCAGTTGCAATAATTGAGCTTTTGGGCAACCATTTTGCAGCCTAGTGGCCGCTTTCAGCTCATCCAGTTAAATTTCAATGAATGTTCCACAAGTCCTCAGCTTTCACTGACCTATCAAATCAATTTACATGCTGCATGTCATAAACAGAAGAATAATATATAGGGGCTAGATTTAGGTAAGTAATGATGGTCACTGCTGCTGTCCGCTGTGTACTTTTCATTCTTAGGAGCTATGCTGGACACGGTTGTAAACTGCCAATACAGGTTCTCCACTGAATGCAAGTGGATATTCACTACTACTGTCCATATAGGCCCTATTAGATAAAGCCCCTTTACGGAAAAAAAAAATCATAATGTATATAACCGCACTATTATGTTAGATCTCTCATTTGGTCTTCATGAATTAAAGAAACAGGAACTTATCACTAAAGCAAAATCTTGAATTGAAAAATGATTCATGCAGGACTAGTAGAGCATTTCTAAACTTATCTTGGGTTTCGCAGTGTCCACATTTAAAATGTACCTAACATTTACACAGTAGAGGCCGCCACTTTAAATAGTCATTGAATTTAAATCTCCCAACATAATAGCTGACATGACCAATAGCCAGCATGCTGAAAGTCTGCACCCCCATGAATAATGGTTTAGTCCACTGTGCTTAAATGACAGGTAACAATATAATGTGAATACCTACATGGAGATCTACATAAACTAGTAATAGCATGTCTTCATTCCAAACATCCTTCACTTGCTAAAGCAAGGTCTAGTATAATCTAGAAATTGCACTGTAAAATGAAGAAGTATATGTCAATGTCTAAAAGCCTTTATACTTTTCCCCAAAGCAGAACACAATACAATACACGAAAAACATCTGTACGGCAGTCGAATGAAGAGTATGGAAAAACAAGATATAGCGAGACTGCCCTCTGCTGGCAGAAGGAGTGCAGATCAATGTTCTCTTTGTGTTTTACAAACAATATATAAGGCTTTATTAGTACTTCACAAACTTGATTGCAATAGCTTTGATTTATACAGTAGCCACTAATGATTCCAGAAGAATAACAACAAAAATCTGCAAGAACTATTCAAAGTTTACACCTAAAAACAAAAAGAAATGCTTATTTTCTTCTTCTTTGACAGTAACTTTGCCTATGGATGTTGTTTAGTTATTTTAAAGGACTTTTTTTATTTCTTTATGAAGTAGGTATTTTTTCCCTCTTCGATGTTTGGAGCTACGAGTCTCTTTCTGCAGGTACCATTGCCATTCGTTAGTATGTATAGGATTTCTGTAGAGGCAGGCAGGCAGGGACGAAACCACTGCAATGAAAAACGGATATGGAAAGTCACAACTAATACCTACATTGTTTATGCTGTGCAAATACACCCGGATAAACTGTATTCGTGACTTCATGTATTTCGTGAAGTCGTACAACGTGATAGGACACAATGTCCACATGACTGCACATCTACGTTAAAAAGTTTAAAAAAATACCTTTAATATTGTGTTAAATCGTGCGGAGATCAGTATAAAACAGGGGTCCGCAACCTTAGGCATTCCAGCTGTTGTAAAACTACAATTCTCAGTATGCCCTTTGGATGGAATAATAAAGCCTTTGGCTGTCGTGGCATACTGGGAGTTGTAGTTTCACAACAGCTGGAGTGCCGAAGTTGCCAACTTATGGTCTAAAAGGTAGAATCTAGAATATATGGCCAGCTTACTTACAAATGATGCTGAATAAGGTAATCCACTTAAAGTAATCGTCTTAGATGTCATAGATACCGGTTAGAAGAGCATAGCATTGGGGTCTAGGACCTCGAACCTCTGCTGACTTCCAAAACTAGTAGTGTTTCCCAATGCAGTCCTCAAGGAATCCCAACCGGTCATGTCTTGGGTGTTTCCCATAGAGAAAGCACATTTGCCAATCATTGATTTAGTAAAAAAAATAAAAATGCAATCATCTGTGAGTATTAAAGCGGTTGTCCACTTTCTAATACATAGCGGTCATATGCCACGAGACTAATGTCATGTTAATAAATGACTTGTTGGAGTTCCTAGAGGACTGGATTGGGAAACACTGGGGGAAGATATCAAAACTGGTGTAAAAGGAAAAGTAGTTGCCCCTGGTATCCAATCAGGTTGCGGCTTTCATTTTCTAAAAGGCCTCTGAAAAATGAGAGGAGGAAACGGATTCGTTGTGATGGGTAAAAACGACTCCACTTTTCCATTACACCCGTTTTGATATATCTCCTCCACTTTTCTAAAAAAAAAAAAAAAAAAAAGCGGCAATCAAATCCATATTGTTTCAGAGTAACGGATGTCAGTGAGCCATTTACCAGTCACTGGAACCACAAACAGGTGGCTAGTGGTATTAGAGAGTATACGCTCTAGGTAGTTGGTAACATTCTTTAATATGGAATTTAATAAGATAATATACTGCTGTTACAATTAGCAATGGTTAATATCTCTCTCTCTCTTTCATAGGGATTCTGTACTTTTTGGAAGTTGTGTACATCATACTGTTCTAAATGAACCACAGCTGTATGGCGGCACTGTGTTTACTTAGACTGCAGTGTACATGATGTATCATGATGCGCCTCCAAACATCTGCCCATCTCTACTCGGGGTAGCATTGACACACAATAACCGGTTTAGCTCATTTGTATGAACACAACTTACGAAAGTAAAAAAAAAGTTGTCAAACTATTGCAAATCAGTATAAAAATAGTAAGTAGATCGGATTCAGTGAAGGGGTCCGGGACTGCCCCGCAATTAAATATTACATTTCTCTTGTTAGTTCAGACAAAACATAACAATTTTTCAATTTCTAATATTCGGAAACAAAATGATCCTTTATTGCAGTTAGATTCTTGTACCGGCTCCCACTAGTACTTTTTTTTAGATCTTATTTTTCTCAGTGTGTCCACCTAATATATCCAATAGTTCGAGTGATTCCTGATTCCTTCTATTGGGCAGACCCACCAATAAGAATCTTTGCACTAAAAGCACTGGACATATTAGATGAATGCTATAAAAAAAAAAGAATTAAAAACACTGCAAAGCACCCTCATGTTCTGTCTTCAGTGCCTGCTTCTCTTTAGTGCAGCGCCAGCCATATCACATCATGCTGACCGCGTGGGCACAGCAAGTGTGCGCGTGCACTCAGGAGCGGGGTAATACACAGCCCCAGCCCCGTTCTAACGGCGGAGAACTGAGAAACCACCAAATGTGATGTCAGCATTCAAAGGAAAAATGATGGGGAATCCCTGTGATGCGATCGAGAGACATACCTTATATAGACAGACAGCCCAGGGTCCACTGAAGGACCCCAGGGCTGTCTGACCATATTTCCTGTTGCTAAGGCATAGTTAGGTACGCACTAACAACTGCCTGTGTACTATCAGTACACAGGCTAATTTACTGGAATATAGGTATGTGTTAGTACATTAAAGTTCAAAAATAAAAAAGTTAAATTAAATTAGTTTCAAAAAAAGGAATGTTAAATCTGTAAAAAAAAAAAATACAAGGTGCATTTTTTTTACAATAAACAAACATTATTAAAATATAAGTTCCAGTACAAAAAATATTACACTTTTGGTATCGTTGCGACTGTAACAACCTGCACAACGAATTTATAACATCATTTATAATAATCAGTGTATGCTGTAAAAAAAAGAGATTAAAAACTACAGTGGAATTACTTTTTCTGCATTTCTGCCAAAATCAAAATTTATATAAATTAAATAATTTAAATTGACCAAAAAAAAGGCACCTTCATAAAGTAGAACGTGTCCCGCAAAAAACAATTAGAAACTTGTCCCGCAGAAAATGGAAGGACTTATTCTTTTTGTATTTTTTTTTTATTGTTGGCAAAGTATCGTTTTGGTATCAAGAATCGCAATACTACACAAAGTATCGCTATCGAAGTCCAAATTCTGTGAGATGTTAGCATCGCAGTTTCTGCAGAATGTTGTCTACACATTGAGCTGTGAATCTCTTTTTCTATCACACACTAAAGGTGATATATTGGGTTGAGGCCATTGGAGCACACTGAACATATCGGCGCAGGTTTATTATTGTCTTTGCGCCTCGGTTCTGCCGTTTCGCGCACTTATTTTCTTGGCGCTAATATTTTTAATAAATTTATTAAAGCGTGCACCAGAAAGAATCTTGATTTGCAACTTACTCGCCTTGTTGGGTCGCATACCTAGAATATGGTAGTGATTTTGTAGAGTCATGAAATGCGCCATATTTCCCACTTGCGTGCGCCAATTTTGTAGTGCAGAATACTGGTCTAAAGTATACCATCCAATAGGTGGTGTAAGGAAGGGAAAGGAGTCTAACATGCACCAAATGTATCAAACATGGGGCACGTCATTGACAATTTGGCATATCTTCAGCCTAGCACCTCTAGCTTTAGGCTCTGGGGTCCTGGGTTCAAATCCAACCAAGGACAATGTTTGTATGTGTGCTGCTGGAAGTAGTTCTTATAAGATGGTTAGACTGACCATAAATGGATGAACGTGGTCAGCAAAAAATACAGAGATTTTGGCATTTCAATGCCGCTCAACTGGCATTAAGGGGTTTAATCTGTAGCAAGACAAAATTCCCCACACCATTCCACCAGCACCTGCCGTTCCATTGACTCCAAGCTGTATGGATGCATTGAATTCACAAGGTTTAGACCAAATTCTGACCCGTTTGAGACTTTATCAGACAAGAGAACAGTTTTCCAATAGTCCACTTTTTGGTGTAGCCTAATTTTACAGCGCTGTCTATTCAGAGAGGCACTTCTGTATATCGCTGTGTAACACCGGGTTATGCGAGTTCTGTTCCTGCCAGCTTTAACCAGTCTGACCATTCTCCTCTGACTTGTCTCGTTCACAAGGTGATTTCTCAGACTTGGTGCACACAGGAGGCCTTTGTTTTGTTCTCACTTCTCTGTAAACCCTAGAGACTGCGGAACATGAATATCCCGGGTGATCAGCAGTTTCTGAGATACCCAAACCACTCTGTCTGGCACCAGCAATTATTCCACAGTCAGAGCCACTCACTCAGATCACATTCCTTCTCCATTCTGGTGTTGGGCCCAACAATGACGGAACCTCCTGACCGGGTCTGAAGTGGCTGATTAGATATTTGCATTAACAAGCCAGTGGTCAGATGCAAAATAAAGAGGCCACTGAGTGTATTTCATAATACATACATAGTAAAACACAACCCAAAATTGACATGTTACTTCCTATTAATTGGATAGAATTATATCCCAGTGATTAGGAGAGGTTTACAGCTAGTAATACAGCAACAGACATGCTATAGCAAAGGTAAAAAAAAGTTGGGACACACCTCTTAAAGGGTAGCTAAACGTTTGACAAACTTCTGACATGTCATAGTGACATGTCAGAAGTTTGGATTAGTGGGGGTCCGAGCACGGAGACCCCCACGAATCGCTAGAACGAAGCAGATGAAGTCATCGTGTGAGCGCTCAGCCGCTTCGTGTCTGTTCGGCTTTTTCCGGAAAGCCGATGCATCGGAGTACGGGCTCATAGACTTTCTATTGAGTCCGTACACCGATACATTTATTTCAGGAAAAAGCCGAACAGACACGAAGCGGCTGAGCGCTCACACGAGTGCTTCAGCTGCTTCGTTCTAGCGATTGGTGGGGGGTCTCCGTGCTCGGACCCCCACCAATCCAAACTTCTCACATGTCACTATGCACAGGTCACAGCAGGGTCACCGAGCGGAGGTGCATAGTGCATAAAAGTCGCCAACGCTCTACTGACTCAATAACTGCAGAATTCTAACTCCTCTGGCATTAACATCCTCACAAAAACTGTGTGCCAGGAGCTTTATAGCATGGGTTTCCATGGACGATGAGCTGCATAGAAGCCTTACTTCACCAAGAACAATGCCAAGTGTCGGATGTAGTGGTGTAAAGCACGGCGCCACTGGACTCTGGAGCAGTGGAAACGTGTTCTATGGAGTGACGAATCACCCTTCTCTATCTGGCAGCCTCATGGAAGAGTCCGGGTTTGGCAAATGCCAGGAGAACATTACCTGCCTGACTGCATTGTGCTGACTGTAAAGTTTGGAGGGATAATGCTATGGGGTTGTTTTCCAGGGGTTAGTTCTAGTGAAGGGTCATCTTAATGCTTCAACATCCCAAGACATTTTGGACAATTGTATTCTTCCAATTTTGTGGGAACAGTTTGGGGTTCGGCCCTTTTCTGTCCCAGCATGACTGTGCCCCAGTGCACAAAGCAAGTTCTAATAAAGGCATGGTTAGGTGAGTGGAAGAACTTGACTGGTCCGCACAGTGCCCTGACATTAACCCCATCAAACACATTTGGGATGAACTAGAATGGACATTGCGAGCCAGGCCTTCTCATCCAACATCAGTGTCTGACCTCACAAATGTTCTTCTGGATAAATGGGCAAAAATTCCCACAGACACACTTCAAAAACTTGTAGAAAGTCTACCCAGAAGAGTGGACTCTGCTTTAGCTGCAAAGGCAGAGGGGAAACCAGCTCTATATTAACCCCTTAGTGACCACTAATACGCCTTTTTACGTCGGTCACTAAGGGGCTTTAGGCTAGGCTGACGCCTTTTCACGTCAGCCTAGTCTAAGTCCTGCACGGTTCTCCCGTGCAGGCTGGAGCCGGGGCTCTGCTGTCTGATGACAGCTGAGCTCCTGCTCCAACGCCCGCGATCGAAGTTTACTTCGATCGCGGCCGTTTAACCCGTTAAATGCTGCCGTCAATAGCGACCGCGGCATTTAACTTTGTTTACAGAGGGAGTGCGCTCCCTCTGTCACCCATCGGCGGCCCGCGAATGAAATCGCGGGTCTCCGATGGGGTGTCATGGCAGCCGGGGGCTTGATAAAAGCCCCCAGGTCTGCCCTGAACATATTCCTGTTAGGACGCGCCGGAGGCACGTCCTAACAGATTGCCTGTCAGATTTACACTGACAGGCAATAATGCTCTGGTATACGAAGTATACCAGAGCATTATAGCAGCGATCGGAATATCGCACAGTAAAGTCCCCTAGTGGGACTAATAAAATAAGTCATCAAAGTGAAATAAATATTATTAATAAAAAGTACAGTAAAAAAATAAATAAAACCATTTTTTTCCATAAAAAGTGGTTTTATTTAGTAAAAGTGTAAAAAAATAAAAAAAGTACACATATGTGGTATCGCCGCGACCGTAATGACTCCATTAATAAAGTTAATATGTAATTTAAACCGCAAAGTGAACACCGTAAAAAAAAAAACGCAAAAAACCATGGCGAAATTGCAATTTTTTTCCATTGCCCCCCCAAAAAGTCATAATAAAAATGAATCAATAAGTCCCATGCACCCCAAAACAGTACCAATCAAAACTACGTCTTGTCCCGCAGAAAACAAGCCCAAAAAATCACTACATTGATGGAAAAATAAAAAAATTACGGCTCTTGGAAAGCGACGATGCAAAAGCAAATAATTTTAGTTCAAAAGTGTTTTTATTGTGCAAAAGTCGTAAAACATAAAAAAAACTCTACATATGTGGTATCTCCGTAATCGTACCGACCCATAGAATAAAGGTAACATGTTATTTACGTCGCATAGTGAACGGCGTCAATTTAAAAACGCATAGAACAATGGCGGAATTTCAGGTTTTTTTTATAATCCCCCCCAAAAAGGTTAATAAAAGTTAATATAAAAATTATATGTACCCAAAAATGGTGCCATTAAAAAGCACAACTAATCCCGCAAAAAACAAGTCCTCATACAGCTATGTAGACGAAAAAATAAGAACGTTATAGCTCTTTGAATGCGACTATAAAAAAACGAATAAAATAGCTTGGTCATTAAGGCCTAAAATGGGCTGGTCACTAAGGGGTTAATGCCTATGGATTTAGAATGTGATGTCATAAAATCTCCTGTAGGTGTAATGTATTAGTGTCCCAATACTTTGGTCCATACAGTGCATATCTTGCATGCAAAGCAATATGAAAATTATTTCAACTGACACTTAGGGTAAAATATAAGAACGTCTGTATATCAGTATTAGGATGTAAAAAAAATAGCAATTTATGGAACACGCCATATTTGCGCAATAATTTGTGACTTTTTGTCATTTTACGCAACCCCTATATGTTTTTTTTAAAAATAATGTTGCTTAGCATAAGGGGGCGGGGCCAGTGCCAGACCGACAAATTCACTATAATTTATGCTAGAAACTGACGTAAATTATAGCGTACATCTATGCCAGTTCGTAACTGGTGTAGATTTTCTTTTCTGGCACATGGACAGAGGTGTGAGCCTCTTAATAAGTTAGTCGCATCTTGCAGGCTTCAGACTAAGACTGGCGTATGAAACGCCAGTATTAGTAAATTTGCCCCAATGTGCCTTAAAGTGTAGCTAAACGTTTATCAAACTTCTGACATGTCATAGTGACATGTCAGAAGTTTGTATTGGTGGGGGTCCGAGCACGGAGACCACCACCAATCGCTAAAACGAAGCAGCTGAAGCGTTCGTGTGAGCAATAAGCCACTTAGTTTCTGTTCGGCTTTTTCCAAAAATCAATAGAGTCTATGAGCCCGTACTCAGACACTTTGGATTTCCGGAAAAAGTCGAACAGAAACTAAGCGGCTGAGCGCTCACACGAACGCTTCAGCTACTATGTTCTAACGATTGGTGGGGGTCTCAGTGCTCGGACCCCCACCAATACAAACTTCTGACATGTCACTATAACATGTCAGAAGTTTGTTAAACGTTTAGCTACACTTTAAATAGGGAGAATTCTCGAACATTTATAAGTTATAGCACAAGACCATTTAGACATCTTACCTTTAATAAATAAAGAGAACCCTGGTTCTGGGAAGAGTGGAAAAGTTTTCTGGCATCTTCCGAACCTTTGCATAATTAATGAAGCCTCTAAGAAACAAGAGGAATCCTGGGAAAAAACAATGAATGTATGAGATTATATTCTATGCAACATAACGGATATGCCCATCACTGTTAGCACACTCCAGAGGTATTTCACTAGATTTGAGCTGGCGTAGATTTCAGCTATAACTTATGCCAGTTTTCTGGTGTAAATTATACTAGGACTGTTGGGCTGCTGTGGCCTCGTCCCATTTTGTAGAAGCCTTTCCAGAAAAGTGGAATTCGCAATTTGCGACTTTTCTACGCGTAGAAAGGTTGATAAATTCCCTCCATTGTGTTCCCTTTTCCTGGCTAAAATTCTACCTTACATAAAAGGAAAAATACTACAGGAAGTCTACTTACCCAATACCAGGAACACCCACCAAAGCCAGTACTGTCCATCAAAATATCCAGGAAAGTAGGTAGAAAACTGTAAAAAAAAAATATAATAGGAGCACGTTGCGATTGTGTAAAGCAAGGGAATATTCCTTTTTAGTACATAAGGAAAACTCTATATATCTATTAAAACATACTATGGCGCACTCTATGGGACAGCCTACACTTCTAGACTTGCTATGCACATCTTCCCCAATAGAGGGCAGACCTGATCATTATACCAGGTCATCATTACAAAAGGAAAGCAAAGTGCTGTAAAAATCAATATACACATTAGATAAAAGTAATCTAAAACTTAGACTTTCTGGAACTAATCGTTCAAGTTCTTCTGCTGAAACAACCATTTAACAGGTAATCTGCTGGAATTTTGTTTTGATCATGGGCAGCCCATCCTATTTGGACATGGCTCTTTCTACTGCATATCTGCATTTATACATACGTGCAATAATACATTTATTGTACATTATTTTATTTCTACATATATGTATTTACAGCTGAAAAACTGTGCAGTTCTAGTAATAATAATGACGACAGATTTACTTTCCTTGGTGAATGTCACGCAGTATTACAGTAACTCTTACAATGGAAGTGATGACCCATCTTTGTTCTCTTAAAGAGACTCTGTCACCACATTATAAGTGCCCTGTCTCCTATATAAGGAGATGGGCGCTGTAATGTAGGTGACAGTAATGCTTTTTATTTAAAAAAACGATCTATTTTCACAACGTTAGGAGCGATTTTGGTTTATGCTAATGAGCTTTCTTAATGCCCAAGTGGGCGTACTTTTACTTTCGACCAAGTGGGCGTTGTACAGAGGAGTGCATGACGCTGACCAATCGGCATCATGCACTCCTCTCCATTCATTTACACTGCACTAGCGATATAGTTATATCACTATGTGCAGCCTCATACACAAGCCCTAACATTACTACAGTGTCCTGATAATGAATACACATGACCATCCAGCCTGGACGTCATGTGTACTCAGAATCCTGACACTTCTGACTCTTTTTTGTGAGATTCCAGCAAGTGAAACCAAATCTCGCGAGATCACGGAGCTAAACGAGATTTGGTTTCACTTGCCGGAATCTCACAAAAAAAAGAGTCAGAAGTGTCAGGATTCTGAGTACACATGACGTCCAGGCTGGATGGTCATGTGTATTCATTATCAGGACACTGTAGTAATGTTAGGGCTTGTGTATGAGGCTGCACATAGTGATATATCTATATCGCTAGTGCAGTGTAAATGAATGGAGAGGAGTGCATGATGCTGATTGGTCAGCGTCATGCACTCCTCTGTACAACGCCCACTTGGTCGAAAGTAAAAGTACGCCCACTTGGGCATTAAGAAAGCTCATTAGCATAAACTTAAATCGCTCCTAACTTTGTGAAAAAAGATCGTTTTTTTAAAATAAAAAGCATTACTGTGACCTACATTACAGCGCCCATCTCCTTATGTAGGAGACAGGACACTTATAATGTGGTGACAGAGCCTCTTTAACATAGAAATCTATCGGGAAAAGGGTAGAAACTGTCCAGGTAACTAGTAAATGCTGCCTGAGATCTTATAAGAAGCGTTTTTTTCATTAAATTATTTATACAATTAATGATGTGACTCAAGGAATTATTTTTTGACCTAATTTGCATAGAACACAATTATATCTATCATTCTCTAAATACCTGGAACTACACCCATGAGCTGTGATTGGCTGAAAGTTTTGTTTAATGTCAATGTATTCATTATCCTTTAGATGTGTCACTAGAACTCTCATCATTAAAATCTATGTGACTGAAGAGCATGGATGAATATTCTTTGGGTAGAATCGGTGATACTAATGCCTTGCTGCACTTGTTAGGCTGAATTCACACTAACTTCAATTGTATGGAAAAGCACAGCCTTATGCAAAGGCATGCCACACAAAAACGTATACAGTGCGGTCTACTTTTTTATTGGCATGAACAACGGATGCCACTGTATGCCTATACATCGGACGCGTCCATTAGAGGTATACGTCGGGAAATACTTCAGGCGTATACCTCTGATGTACACTACAAATGCACTACAAATAGACCCTTAACAGACTATCGGTTTTGGTCATGTGGTAAGATCAGAAAAAACGTTCAATAAAACTTACTCTGACAATTAAGATCCATTTAATCAAGGAGAGGCCAAATCCAGAAATGGCCCCGTATCTTCCGGCTGCTGAAGTTGTCAGACAGAATGACAGGAAGAATCCAATCCAGTTAAACAGGAATGCCACTGTCAAAAGAAAATATACACTTGTTACATTCCATTTTAGAATAAGCAATGTTATTACCAGCTTCATCTTTTATACTAAATATCAGGAATGAGTGAGAGAGAACAAAATGACAACCTTGCTAGCAGGACTCGGTATAAGGCAATGGGTGACGGGTGGCGCTATTAGGCATCAGTTTAACGTATCCATCACCCATAGACTATAATGGTTTCCGTTTAATGGATACGAGTTAAAAGGCTATTTGAAGGCCCATGATGGATTCGTTAAATGAATGGCTGTAATGTATAGGCAATACATCACCCATAGGCTCCCATGTTAAAAAAAAAAAGAAAAAAAAAAAAAAAAGAAAAAAAAGAAGGGGTATACTTTTTTTTAGAGGGATCCAGCGGGATAGAATAGCTTAGTCTACTACGCTATTTCATCCTTAAAAAAAAAGACATACTGACTTATACCAGCCCGACGGAGGCCAAAAGAACTCTTTCTGCTTCCGTCTGGCTAATGCAGCCTTATGGACACGATTAGCGTGTACGTAGTTGGCTCTCCCGACGTACACGTTAAACGGACATAACAAACGTGATGTGAACAGGGCCTAACACTGATAAATGCAAAGTTATGCACTTTAGAAGGGAAAATACATGCCAACATAGTTTTCTAAAGGTTTCCAATTTAGTAAGCAGACATAGAAAAGGACTTAGGAATTTTATTTGACAGTAAACTTAAAGGGGTTTTCCTAGAAGGGACATTTATAACATATCCACAGGATATGTCATAAATGTCAGATAGACGCGGGTCCCACCTCTGGGACCCGCACCGATCTCAAGAATGGGGCCCCCTAAACCCCGTACCGTGTTGCGGATGCAGCATGTGATTTCCAACCATTAAGAAGGAAACAGCGTAGCTCACTGAAATACACTGTTTCCGTAACTCCCATTGTAGTAAATGGCAATTACGGAAAAAGTGTAGCATGCGAGCTACGCGGTTTCCGTACCTACGATTCAGTTCTATGGGACTTACGGAAATAGCATAGCTCAGCGAACTATGCTGTTTCCTTCTTCATGGTCGGAAATCACACGCTTCAGCCGCAACACAGAGCAGTAGAACAGGGTTTAAGGGCCGCGTTCTAGAGATAGGTGTTGTTCCCAGAGGTGGGACCCGCATCTATCTGACATTTATGACATATCCTGTGGATATGTCATAAATGTCCGTGATGGGAAAACCCCTTTAAGTTTACGGTCAAATAAAATTCCTAAGTCCTTTTCTATGTCTGCTTACTAAATTGGAAAACTTTAGAAAACTATGTTGGCATGTATTTTCCCTTCTGCGGTCATCTTCTTCTAAAAAGTATGAAAGAGGGTTGTCGTCTTGTACCCTTTAAAGCACACATATTATTAACACAAATGTGTGTTGGGTTTTTATTTCTAAATGTCGACCATTCATGCCCCAGACCATCCCATAGCGGAGTCTAGAAAGTAGCGGAGTACCAGCTGCTCTTTCTAGTTGGTATGAAGCCATCATTTTTGTCACAGAATCACTTAGACTCCATAAAAATGCCTAGCCTCTGCGCTCTACTCTGTGGTAGGTCCTTGAAGCCTGATTTGAACACAATCTAAAGGCCTGTTCACATCACAGCCTACGTTTGGTGTATGCACCGCGAAAGCTACCAGTGTATACGCAAAACTTATCTCTATGGCCCCGATTCACCCGTCGTATGCCAAAAGAGTTGGCATATGCTGGGCCAGTATACCTTTTTGTTTTGCTGTATAGAATAGCCTAGTAGACTATGCTATGCTATACAGCAATTATACTGCGCAATATACTTTTTGTTTTTACAATAGGAGCCTATTAGAGGAGTCGCCTACTGTATAGTTGGGTACAACGCAGCCTTTTGTCGGATGTATACATCAGGAGATCCTTCAGAGGTATACCCCTAATATAGGGCTGTAACATAATGTGAACACAGCCCATAGAGGAATTTTTTTTAATAGCAAAGACAGATGCAAGAAAGTTGTTTGTGATCAATAAACTAATATACTTACTAAAAAATGTGAGCATGAAAATTCCATCGTTTCCTATCCTGAGCTGGTCTGCATCGTCAAAATCATCCCTCGCCACAAAATCGTCATCCTACCACATATAAAAAGTCACTTATTAGAACAAAACTGTAATCCAAAAGTTTTTTGGACGGTCAGAAAAAAATTGGTATTTTTATTATCAGAATCTAGAAAACTGCCAGTAACGATCATGGGCATTACTAGCGTTTTTACACACAATAGAAAATGGATACATACATTTTTGTTCATTAAACACCAGCTTTAATTTTGAAAATGGAAGCAGTAATATAGTTTCCTAAGGGAAGATAAGAACTCCTCATAGAAGATAAGACAAGTCCCTGTTCAAGGCCTGATTGCCGGAAGAACAGGACTCTACGTGAGGTACTTTTTTATAGGATGTAAATTATTGCGTTCACAACAGCGGAAATAAGCCTTCCATGCATGTATGTAGAGGTTTTCTAGTCCTCAACATCATCTAAAATGATTGACTTAAGAGGGAACGGGAGCCCTCAGAACCTCAACTTTAACAGCCACCCCGTTAAATGCATCTGAGGTAACGTGGGGTGGACCCTGGGAAAGGAGGTCGGGAAAAAGCAGAAGACGCAATGGCGCAACCGTGAGCACGTAGGTTAGATTTGCGTACCAGTACTGGAGAGGCCAGTCCGGAGACACTCTGTTTACCAAAAAGTCTTCCACCCATGGAGGGAAGGCCAATCAGGACCTTCTTGGATGCTTGATCCGCTGCCCAAGATCTCAGCCAAACCGAGTGCTGGATGGCAATAATATTAACAAAAGCACGGATAACCTCAGGAGCGAGTTCAGTTAACTCCTGATGTGTTGCTCCCAATAGGATGCCACGATGCAGCTGCTTCGCCCACACTGTGCAGGCCTTGCTCACCCAAGCAGATGCAAAAGCCAGACAAAGCGTGAAACCTGCAGCCTCAAAACCAGATTTAGACTGAAAATCCAACCTCTTGTCCAGGGGCTCACTCAGAGAAGCCGCCTCAGCTAGAGGAATAGTAGAGTCCCTGGATACCTCCAGCAATAGGCAGATCCACAGAAGGAGAAAGACCACAAGGAGCCCAGCTGCACGCTTAGAAACAAGATGTCTGCCCGGATGCTTCCTCTGCTTCTTCAAACTTGCTATGGTTTGGTATTCATAGCTAGGGGGAAATGGGATCATACAGATGTAGCCATCTTTATCTTGACTTATAGGCAGTGGCAAGATCCTTTATCTTGACTTTTCAATGGCATTTGCTGCAGCAAGTTATCAGAGTCAAGATAATGATGGCTACGCCCATGCCTTACATGCAAAGTGTCTCATACTGCACGTATTAAGGCCTGCATAGCAGCTAACAACTGCGATATATACACATTATATATATATACACATATACATATACACACACACACACACACACACACATATATAAAAATTAAAGGACTGAAAAAAACTGCCTCTATACAAAATAGTTGCAATTTATCCTACAGGGACCATAAAAGTACACTTGACATGAGATAATAGGTAATGGCATTGTAATTATACAACCACAAAAAAATTGCCCACCCACCCGATAGACATTTTTCTCCCTATTACTAAGCATTGAGAAATCTGTCAAGAATACAACAGACTCCTGGCTCAGGCCTCATGCACACGACCGTGCAGTACTTACGGTCAGTAAATACTGCACGGACGGGCTGTGGAGTGTCCCCTGCATTTGCGGGCCGTGCTGACATTAAAAAGTATAGGAGCAGAAAATGCAAAAAATAGGACAAGTCCTATTTTTTGCTAGTAATTTCTTTGGCCCGGACACATACCCGTAAATATACGGGTAGGTGTCCGTGGCCGACAGAAATGAATGGGTCAGTCTTTTATCTGAAATGACGGATCTGTTAGTGCGGATAAAAATTACGGTCGTGTGCACGATTCCTCACTCCTTAATGAATAAAATGTAAGTTTGTGTACACTACAGCATTTTCATACGTAACAGACGCGTTATTAAAATCCGCATGTCTGTCCCTAATGCATGCTGCTCTCAGAGAGAGTAGGGGACAGGTTCCCTTTAAGTCTTAGTTAAGCTCTGTTTTTCTCTATGTATGCAGTGTAAAATATTGCGGACAATGTAATTACCACAACATAGGCAGAAATCATTACATTTATGAGCATTGAATTCTAACAGTGCATTGCGACACAGTCACTCGGCTCACTACAATCATAAAATACCGGCATAAACAGCACCTAGCAGCAGGGGTGAGTCAATTCCAATAAGAACATTATAATAAAATTGCTGATCATTATGGACAAACATCACACCAGGCTACAGCAATTGGCTGGGTAAGTGTATTACAAATTTGTTTAGAATTTTCTAATTTTTTTTTATAGGTTCACAGCTAGTTAATAATGTCCGGATCACAAGCAACCACTTTAAAATTTTCAGAAAAAGCCCTGGACTGGTCATGGCAGCTAAACTTCATTAGCGCAGCCGGTTCACTATACTTGGCGCAGAACTTCGTTCTACCAGTTTAGCCTGGCCGTATATAATATTGATGATGACATTATAGAGGGTTTCGTTTTGCTATTTTCTGGAGATCGCATATGTGCGTCATTTAACTCCCGTGAGAAAAGTAAGCAGATATTTTTTACAACTATTACCAATGGAAACCATATTGTGCTCATATAAAGAGTTATTAAACCAACATTGCTGCAGTCTAAAGGCCACTGAAAACTCTACAACTAAAGCACTACAGAAGTTAGCAGGCATATAGCCATAAATAAGGCCGGTTCTAGGTACAGACATAAGAACTTGCCATACCTCCAGTGATACCGGGAAGAAATCATCAAGAGTATCCAATCGTTCTCTGAGCTGAGTGATTGCAGAAGAGATCAAGAAAGAAAGAGTGCAAAAAAATATTCAACATGCAGTGGAGGCTTCAAAAGGTTTATTACTGCCGGACTTTCTGCGCACTATTGTGTAGGTTCCTTTTTATAGGGAAATCCATAGAGACAATCTGTGATCTCAGATCACACCATTTGTGAAAATCTGACGCAAAATCCTAAGCAACCTGCCATTCAAATCAATACGGAGGACCACTGGGGGTCCTAGCAGCAGGACACCCTATGATTAACTTATTTTTGGGGGGTTTTCATACAACAAGGATTGTCCAAAGCCTTCATCACCTTCAAGTTTTATTTACCAGCCAGAAGCTGACTCAGTTAGATTTTTTCTTTTAATAATCCCTCGAGCAATAGCCTATATTTACTGGACCAATGCTATGGGGCTCCGTTATAAAAAGTTCAAGGGGTAACTCAAGTTAAAAAAACAAAACGGTGGTGTGGAATGGTGTGAACATATACCAGAAGAAGGTAATATTTTGAATATCACAGTAGGGGTCTACTCACTTATGTACTCCGCTAGTACCGGAGGACAAATATTCCATCATAATCTGATGCAACAGGGATGTTTAAAGAGGCTCTGTCACCAGATTTTGCAACCCCTATCTGCTATTGCAGCAGATCGGCGCTGCAATGTAGATTACAGTAACGTTTTTATTTTTAAAAAACGAGCATTTTTGGCCAAGTTATGACCATTTTCGTATTTATGCAAATGAGGCTTGCAAAAGTACAACTGGGCGTGTTGAAAAGTAAAAGTACAACTGGGCGTGTATTATGTGCGTACATCGGGGCGTGTTTACTACTTTTACTAGCTGGGCGTTGTGTATAGAAGTATCATCCACTTCTCTTCAGAACGCCCAGCTTCTGGCAGTGCAGATCTGTGACGTCACTCACAGGTCCTGCATCGTGTCGGCACCAGAGGCTACAGATGATTCTGCAGCAGCATCGGCGTTTGCAGGTAAGTCCATGTAGCTACTTACCTGCAAATGCTGATGCTGCTGCAGAATCAACTGTAGCCTCTGGTGCCGACACGATGCAGGACCTGTGAGTGACGTCACAGATCTGCACTGCCAGAAGCTGGGCGTTGTGAAGAGAAGTGGATGATACTTCTATACACAACGCCCAGCTAGTAAAAGTAGTAAACACGTCCCGATGTACGCACATAATACACGCCCAGTTGTACTTTTACTTTTCAACACGCCCAGTTGTACTTTTGCAAGCCTCATTTGCATAAATACGAAAATGGTCATAACTTGGCCAAAAATGCTCGTTTTTTAAAAATAAAAACGTTACTGTAATCTACATTGCAGCGCCCATCTGCTGCAATAGCAGATAGGGGTTGCAAAATCTGGTGACAGAGCCTCTTTAAGGGGCTGGGTTCTTAAAATGTTTTAGTAACGGCTGCAAATGTCTGAAATAAAAAAAATACAAAAACAGTACTCACATATGCTTTCACCTGGCCAGCACTGAAATGTCAGGGGAAAGGATTAGCGAGTACTGCATTTTTTTTTTTATTAGGACATTTCCAGCCATTAAAAAAACATGGACACCTTTGACATGGAAAAAATGATTATTACAAGTTAGTGGTTACCTGGGGTTGAGAAAGTTGCACTAAGTATCAGGCTGCAATCTTCATGCCCTCATTAATTTTCAGACCCACTGATATGCAAACTGATGCTAGTTTCAGACTTCTCATGTGTATATGTCCCTCCCAGTAATACATGCTGGATGTGAGCTCTGTGGATCCAGGATGCTGCTGCCTTCACTAGCTCTCACGTATCAGCACAGCTTCATTCCTGTACTGCTATTTCCCTTCTACAGACCATGAGGGATTTCTTCTCCATTGTGCTGACAGACACTGGATACTGAAAATTGTGTGATTTTCCCCTCCCTCCCCCTGCCGCGTCTCCCATGTGTGCTACACAGCCTGTCTGATCCCTCTACTTTGCAGACTGCTGTTTGCTTTCCTTCCTACTATTTACAGACTGTCAGTACCAGAGTGCCAGCCTGAACACTTAGAGGCTTTCCCGCCTCTCCACATTCTGATCTGCCATGTACATCCTCCTTCAACTCCCTGCTGCTTCTTTAGCAATATTTATGCTTATCTTGAGGCCCATGGTGTTTTCCCAGATATGTCTTAAGTGAATTTTCAGTTTTTTTGGGTAACTTCTGCCCAAAATGTGGAGCACATAAAAGTAAAAGCATTTTGCTATACACTGATGCAAAATCCCTCTCTCTTTAGTCCTCTTGGATTGAGCTCCTCCTGATGCTGGCAAAAGGGAGATTGGAAGAGATCACAGGCTGATCGCTACCTTCTACATGGCTTACATACTGGGCAGAGTGGAACATTCAATAAGAATATATATATATATATATATATATATATATATACACACACACATATATTGGTGTTCTGATGAGTGTTATCTACATAATAATCATACGTTGTATTCAAAATTCCAGAAATTTACGTCAATAAAAAAAACAAACCGATTAGAACAGAAGACTTACTCTTCCAGGAACCAGTGGTATTGTGGCTTCTGCCTTAGTCCTTTCTGCTTCATCATAACTAGGGAGTGTTGTTGCCACATTGTATGATGGTGGTTTTGGAAATCCTGCCTCATCTTTGTAGTCAAAAAATGCTGTCATAAAGGAAGTAGAACAAATTCTGGTAAGGAGAATAATTTCTAAACAACTCAAATCATTTAGTCAAATAAGGGGTGTAATTAATATGATGCTCAATCTTGAAGAAACTTTAAATAATCAACTAAAAAGGGTTTTTCCTACTATAGAAAGTGATATGAAAAATACACAGTATAATGCCAATATAGTGGCCTCCACACAGTATACCGCCCCATTAGCTGCCCCACACAGTATACTGCCCCATAGCTGCCCCCCATACCCAGTTTTTTAGAGTGCCTAATAAAAAAAAATACTCACCTAGCCCAGTTCCCACGACTATTGGAGGAGATCCTTCTGCCCCTCCGGCTGTGCTCTGTGTGTGGCTCGGGGTAGACAGGGTTGATGATATCATGTGCTGGTCTGCGCCAAACCGCACTCAGCTGTCTTTATGTAGTGAATAGCGGAGCTGGGAGATAGATAGATATATCTATATATATCTATCTATATCTGGTCTGATTTAAAGGGGTTCTCTCAAGACTGACATTTATCACCGAAAACAATATTAGAAGCAACAGCATCTAATTCGGCATTTCAAAACGTATTGAGCCCAAGTTGTCACATACAGAAGAAAAAAAACAGCAACATTTCGACTCGTAGTAGCGATTGGGTCTCTCTCAAGCTACTTGCTACTACAGGTCGAAATATGGCTGTTTTTTCTTCTGTATGACTACTTGGGCACAATACGTTTTTGAATACTGAATTGGATGCTGTTGCTTCTACTATTGTTTTGGATATCGTATTGGGAGTATTGGCCTTCCCATTTTTTGCACACCTGCATCATTCTATTGCTTGGGTCTGTTGCTGTCCTACTATGTGGTTTGCTGGATGACATTTACCACCTATGAATAGGATAGGTGATAAATGTCTGAATGCTGAGGCCCCACCGCTGGGGGCCCCAATGATCACTAGAATAGGGTGTCGAGCCCCAGTTCATTCTCACTGCACCCATTGCAGTAAGGAGGAGCTTGAATGGAGCGGCCATCGGGCATGCGCTTGCCATTCCATTCAATGTCATATAGAGGTGTCTCCCCCTGAGGGTGCTGGATTTCAACATGCTCAAACCTGAATACCCGAGGGAGACAAGCCACTGCCAAAGGTGGCTGTCAGCAGTTTGTTCGCCTCTGCCAATTGAAAACACATGCACGCTCGGCTGAGCCTATTGTAAATGCACGTGTAGCTTAACATATGACTAGATTAAGAACAACTGTGCTTGTACTGATACTACTGGTTTGAATGCTGCATAATAGAAAAAATAAAAGTTTTACTGGCGTTCCTTTGGTAATATTCTTTTTTTTCCAGGCTTTTAATACATTTTAATGTACAATTGAAGTTAAATAAAAAATGAATTTACCTGCGTTCTCTCCAGCAATGCTGCTGTATGGAGGAGGAGCATCTGACGAAGCCTGGGCATTCTCTACAGGTTCTTCTTCATTCTCCAACTGTGGTTAAAAACATCAATATTAGGATTAAAAATAACAAATACCACTGTACATTAAGGAGGGTGTCCGGGAATGCTATAAAATAATAAAAGAAGCATAACTTAGCTGTTAAATCCCCCGGCACTCCAGCGCTGTCCCTCTGATTCTTCCCACTGGTCTCGGTTTTCTGAGCTGCAGCGATGACGTCATGACGACACGTGACCCCTGCAGTCAGCACTGAGGCAAGCAATTTGCTACAGTGGTCATCTGGGATGTTGTGACATCATCGCTGCAGCTCAATAAACCAAGTCTGGCGGCGAGTACTGAAAAGAGCTGAAGCTAAGCTTCTTTTATTATTTGATGGCATTTCAACCCCTTAGCCCATTTTTTGGTCAACCTGGACAACACCTTTAAAGCGATCTGTCAGTTGAATACGTAAGGGCAGTGTATTACAGCTACAGGTCCCTACTCCTAGTAGCCAAAATGGCCTAGACATTTTTTCTGCCGTTTGGCTCATAGGAGTGCTGAAAACATACACAGGAGCTTTCCTGACACAGACAATAAACGTAGTTAACGAAGGGGGCCTAACTCCCAGTTTTGTGAGCAGAGCTAGGTCAGGACCTTATCAGCCTCTGGATGTAATCCATTAATGTTTCCATTGATTGACAGCAAGTAGATATCTTGTGAACCTTAAAAAACGTAAACACGTGGTAGTGTTTACATTTTCTTAAAGGGGCGGTTCCAGTTTTAAAGGGAAGGTGTCATGAATTTTTTTTTTTATCATATTGCTTTTAATATAATATTTTCAAAAATTTTATTTAATTGTGTTCTCATGTGTTACTTTTTAATGTTTTCTGACTTTTACTTCTCTATGGGGGCTGCGATTTTTTTTTTTCATCTCCGTATGTGTCGATTAACGACACATACAGAGATGGAATACGGCACATACATCCCCATAGAGAATGCGAACCGGAGCCGTTCCATTCTCAGTTGCGTGCGCCGTCTGTGTGGGAACGGCGCATGTGCCACTCCCACACAGACCAAAACTAAGCTCATTCGTAGAGCGAAATCCGGCGCCATTTTCATGTGGACCGGAAGCCGCTGCCGGACAGTAAGATGACGGCTTCCGGCCATGTGTTCAACGAAGCGAAGGCGCAGGGAAGAGGAGTGTAGGTGGCGGCGGCAGGAGAAGGTAATTTATGTTCGCGTATGTTCGTGTGATACTGTCTGCTGAGCCCTGTATCTAATCCTCCTACACTGTGCAGTCGCTCAGAAAATGGCAGCACACAGTGTAGGAGGTTTGAAGACATTCAAACCCTTCCTTCTCCTGGCACTAGCCAGAATAAGGGAGGGGGGATTGTGTGAGGACACTAGAGGAGAGTGTATCCACCCCAAATTTGCAGCATAAATCAATGAGGTTGCTTTACCACAGTGACCATGCTGCAATTTTGGGAACTGCTCCCTCTAGTGGACAGCACATAGAAATATTATAAATTAGATTCTAATTTATAACATTTCCTGACTTGTGAAAAAATTGAAACAATGTGTAATCACTTAAATACTAATTGTTTAACTGAAAAAAAAAAATTCTAGCGAAACATTCCCTTTAAGCTTTTAAAAATATATATGTTTTGTGATTTACCTTATGTTACAAAAATGTTCAAGTTGCGAGATATTCCCTTTACTTTATTATAATGACCCCCCTGGGGTTCAATCTGTATAGTAATGTGCACGTCCTCCTACTGAGCTAAATGAGGAGGGACGCACATGCTCAATTCCACTCTCCAACTAACACCAGCCAATAGAAAATGCCTTCTCTATTTGTCAGTAGAGAAGGAGCTTTTATTCAGAATCATAGCTTGTAGTGTGAATAGAGACTCGCACAGTAAGAAACACACAGGAGAGCCAGCCGTTTGCTTAAATATAGAGAGCCTGCATGCAGCACTGCTTACATACAGAGAGGGGAGAGCTCAATGCTGTAAGCTGCAAGCTCTCCCTCTTCTTTAGTTATCTAGGGCTGGGCTCTCCCTCTAAAAAGATACGTAATGGGGGGCATTTGAAAAGCTTCTCCTAGAAAGCTATGACAGGGTTTGGGAGGCGCTGCAGCAGAAAGGACAAGCCCCCTAAGATACCAGTTAGAAGAAAATATAGCAGAGCAATGAATGGGTAAATTTATGTAATATACAGGGCTGGTTCTAGCTTTGTTAGAAAGAGATTGTAATGCACTATATTATGGCTGATTTTCTTTTTTTTTACATTAATTCTGGGACATCCCCTTTAACTGTTATTTTAAATAAATTAATCTTATCCGGATTCTAATGAACCCACTCATGCGCAGGCCGATGCCTATGACCGTAGTTTTGCAGCCGTACACTATCCGCAATGGTGGATAGTATAAAACACATGCTTTCCTATGAGCCAATGCACACGACCGTGGTTTCCCCGATCCGTGCATTGCCCAAAGCCCGGACCGCAAAAAAAATAGGACATGTCATTATACGGTCCGCTTTTGCGGTCTGGGCTCATTGAAATGAATGCACACCTTCTGTGTGCACGGTTCGTGATTGCGGACGGCCCACGGATGACACTCCGTGGCCCGTCCGTGCCGTAATCAAGGACCGTACACACACCTACGGCCGTGTGCAGGAGGCCTTATAAAGCGGAAAGCATGCATTGTTCGCGCAATATAAAATATCCTTTCTATGGGACAAATTAGAGGACACCACCCCAAGTTGTCTCATTTATAAGTTAGTGCTCTGATTTCACATTTAACACAAACCGATCATGTTGGAGATACTGCTCCAGATCCTCCCACAGCTTTCTGTAGGAACATATTTGACTTTTCCCGACATTGGATTAGTTATTTGCCAGCAATGATATGATGCAGGCAGATTTGGATGTACTTATGATGTGTTGAGTCCATACAGACTGACTGCAAGAGTATGCAAAGTAAAGAAAGCCTCTATTCACGCCACAGATCCCAAGATCCGATCTCAGAATCCAAATTCTAAGGGACTATATAATAGAAAAGTAAAGTCAGAAGGATTTTATACCTAAATTGAGTTTAGATCGCATCAGTTTCTTCTACTTCTATTCTGTTTGCTAGGAACATGATGCTTTTACCAGACGGGTTCCCTTTAAAAGAAATTGCACTTTAACCCTTTTCTTTCTCAGCAGAGCTGCGGTATCTTATATATTATTCAGTATCTTTGGATTTCATCTGAGAGCACTTATCTGTTAACAGAACAAATGTTGTACATCACGACATGTTTTCATCATCCCTTCCATCATCTTATCTGATCCATTTCCACCGAATACTTTAATGTTAGACAAATGAGGCAGCATAATATGGAGTTATATAAGCCTTAGAAAACCATGAAGCAATGTTGGAAACTAGATCTCAGAAATATAAAAATTCTATTGCAAAAATGGTATATGTGAATATATTTTGCCATATTTATTTTAGACCAACACGTCTCGTGCCAGCAGCTTCTTGAATTGCAACATCCAGAGTCACGATCAAGATGTATACATGTCCCATGATATAACCAAGGCCTCATGCACACAACCGTAGTGGTGCGCACGGGCCGTGAGAATTCATTTCAACGAGCCTGGACCGCAAAATACGGCCTGTAATAAGACATGTCCTATCTTTTTGCGGTCCAGGCTCCCGGGAACTGCACGTGCGTTGTGTGCGTGGGCCCATTGAAATGAATGGGGCCGCAATTCAGCCGCAGATTTGCGGGTGAATTACGGCCGCACAAATACTTTCGTGGGCATGGGGCATAACTCAACTAGATATAAAACATCCATTGTTTACAATAGAAAAAGTTGAAATGGTAAATTTAAAGGGCTTTTCTCACCCCATACATTTATGGAATCTTCGTAAGATATTTATAGGATATAGCTAATGTCTGATTGGTGGGATACGGCTTTTGAGACTCATCCGAAGACAATGCCCCTTTGCATCAATAGCAACATTGCACAACACACACACATGTGTGTGTATATATATATATATATATATATATATATATATATAAATGTATATCTTAGAAGCCCTTTATTAATTGTACGAAGCTCCATCCTCATACTTACTGTAAACTATACAGAACCCTGTCCCCATGCCTGCCAGGCCTGAGAACCAAGGTGCTAATCCTCTCACAGGAAAGGTGTTATATAGGATATTTGTAGAAGAGTGAAATAGGTGTCAACTGCACATGTATATACTTTATATAAGCAACTGTGTTCTCCTTGTATACAAGTCCATAACTAGATGTATTATTCCTTCCTACAGTGACACAAGACATGTAACATGTGCCACCAAAGTTCTACACACCCTACCGGTCACCAGAACAAACACCTTATATTTAAAAGGGGGTTGTCGGATATCAGCAATTTAAATGTTATTTTTTGCATAATTAAAAGTTATACAATTTTCTAATACAACTTTACTGTAATAATTCCAAATGATTTTCAAGATCTCTGCTTGTTGTTAATCAGTATGAACATTCATTGTTTACTTCCAGTGGATAATAATCTGTCCATGGTCATGTGATGAACACACAGGTGCACGGCTCATGTGTCTTCTAATGAGTTGTTCACCTGTGTGTCCATCACATGACCATGGACAGATTATTATCCACTGGAAGTAAAATATGAATGTTCTTACTGATTAACAACAAGCAGAGATCTTGAAAACCATAAGGAATTAATACAGAAAGTATATTGGAAAATTGCATGACTTTTAATTACCTAAAAAAATAAGCTTACATTTGCTGAAATCGGACAACCGAACGGAGTCTGTTATGAGTGCAGTGGCAGCTACTAAATGGCCATCCGCCAGAAAAAGAACAGTACCATGCGGGAGAGTAAAATAAAAAGTGTGGTGGGGAGACTCCTGCAGAAGTGCTGAATATAGACAGCTCAGTACAATAAGAGGAAGTGACGTACATTTATACGATTTTGGCTGCTTCCACCATGCAGCCGCAAGTACTACATTTCCTAAGATGCACATACATAACTGTTGGACTCATACAGGGGAGAACAGAGTGTTTACATACAGTGAACTGCTTCTGAGGAAATAGAAAGTCCTTTAAAGGGGTTGTCCAAGATTAGAAAAAAGGTCAGATTTTTTCCCCCCCAGGAAACAGTCCCACCATTGTCCATGTCTGGTATTGTGGCTCTGGTCTTATTTACTTCAATGGGAAAAGCCGCAACCAGACGCAGTCCATGAACAAGAGTGGGTCTGTCTCTGGGAAAAAGGCAGCCCCTTTTTTTTCTAATCCCGGATAAAAAAAGAGAAATTCTGGAGATTGGGGGGAAGGGGGCTGGGGTATTCCAATCTCAGAATGTTATGGCACATCGCTAGGCCATGCTATAACATTATAATCGGTGGGGGTCCAGCCACTCTAGGCAGGGAACTATTCAAGTGAATAGGACTGCGTTGTAGTTCCATGCGCAGCGGCTGGTCAGTGTTGCTGTGCAGGAGGAATCAGCGAAGCACTTAAAGGAGGTTTTCCCGTAATCATTATTTATCATCTATCCTCAGGATATGTGATGAATATCTGATCGGTGGGGGTCCGATTGCTGAGACCCACACCGATCACGAGAACTGGCTTACCTTGCTCTCCCTGGGAGCCCATAGGAACGGAGCGGTACTGCGAATGCTCAGCCACCACTCCATTCATTTCTAAGGGGCTGCTGAAGATAGCGCTCGGCCGCCACATAGAAATTAATGGAGCGTTGGTCGAGCATGCACAGTACCGCTCCACTCATGGGGCTCGAACCCCCAGCGATCAGATATTTATCACCTATCCTGTGGATAGGTGATAAATATTATTGGAGAACCCCTTTAACTTTTCCTGCAGCCCCTTTACATTGAGGATTGTAGGGATCATTAGATATGCCATCACTGACTATATTGGAAAAACCCTTTTAGGAGTATGGGTATATACACATTTGAGCATATACCCGTGGGTTCATGTATACAGACAATGAGATGTTGTGGACATAAAGCTGTGTTCACATTTGCTCTATGGAGTTTCCCTAGCACAGTCTGCAGTGCTAGTCTTGCAGGCCAAAATACCAGGACCCCAACAGACCCCCTATTAAAGTCAATGGGTTTTGTCAGTAAACCATATCTTTGACAGCATTCATGGAAGCATGATGCAAGTGTGAACAGCCCTTACCCCAAGCACTTTAGAAGCAAATGTCTGTTGGCCTATCTGACTTTTTACTTGTGGCTAGTAAATAAGAATTTTTACAAATATCAAATCGGAAACAATCTAAAAATATAACCACCAGTAGCAAATTTCTAGGAGCTGTGGTTACCTGATACCTGCAAAAAGTCCATCCCTGCCAAACGTACGTGTCTATAAGCATGGCACAGGTGAGCACTGTAAACCCTAAATGTCTTTTTGCATGATTGTCCTTGAGGCCCAAACAATGACATACTTGCCCACTGTATATGTGTAAGGCTCTGGCCACACGTAGCTTTTAGGCCCTGTTCACACAGAGTTTTTGACACGTTTTTTGACGTGGAAACTGCGCCAAAAAACATCCAAAAACACCTCCTAAAGAAGCGCCATGCCCTATCTTCGGGCATTTACGTCTCTGACCTCCCATTGACATCAATGGGAGGCAGAGAAAACATTTTTCACAGCACTTTTGCCCGCGGCGATCAATGACCGCGGGCGAAAAACACGGCAAACAGCGTGAAGGCAGATCAAAATCTGCCTCAAAATTCTAGACGGAATCACATTACAGCACCAATCACATCATGTACAATATAGGCCACTTATAATGTGGTGACAGATTAGCCACCATTGGAAGAATTTCTGCTATATCCTTTCGTTTCTGCAGTCTCCACGTATAGCACGTCCACATGCTGGAGGTTTATGAACAGAGGGCCTGTTCAGGAGGATTTAATGAGGGTCACTTTAACAGATTTGTAGCTTCAGAGTGGCACAACAAGATAGACTCCTGCCAAAGGACAAAGTAACTCTGCAGCTCTAAGTGGATTGCTGCCAAACCCTGCTGGGTTCTTTAAAGGGGATATCTTACTGCTCGGAGATTAGCACGGCCAACTATTTATAGCCAGGCTTTAATATTTCCCAGTGTTTTTGTGCACTGCTCCATTTAGTAATACAGCAAAGCACTAGTAACATTTCATACGAACAACCGAAAGAGACAGATTTTGAAGTATGAATACAGTGAATTTTCATGTGGTGAGACATTCAGCGGTTTGATTTGCAATGATGGCGCACGTGATTTCTTTAGAAACGCACGGCTTGTGATTCAGCATATCTCTACCTAGCTCCATATATTATCGAGTTACCCTTTGTCATGGTGTAATGTGGCTTTTGTGGGAAGATCACCAACACAATGCCAGCAGTTTCATTCTGATCTGTCATGCTAAAGCGTTCCCCCAAGCATTATTATTATTAAGATTATTCAAAGTAGTATTATTTTAACCCAGGGTGAGCAAAACTCATTTTATCAGGTGCCTAGTCTTCCAGTAAAGGCAAATAAATGTCCCCATTATAAAATAAATAACCAATAAAAAAAATCTAATAAAAATAGATTCCATAGTGTTTGAGATGAACGAATAAGCAGGTTCTCCAAAAATTTTTGGGCCAAATGAACCCTCATGGATCCCAAAAACGTGGGTGCCGATCCCCCTGCAGAGAGGTACATTCACAGTCACACTACAATAAAGTCTATGAGAGCTATGAAAACATAGCTCCCATAGAGTATGATAAAGAGCGACATGTATGCGCAACTACTTCTGAGCCACAAACGGGACCAAGAAACACTGTTCCCCACCGATCAGTCATATATGGCATATCACATCAATAATGCCCTAAATGTCTTTCACCATATAGCTAGGCACGCACTTCTATGTATGGTATGAGTTGTCATCTCTGCTTCCTACCATGTTTCCAGTCGGGTCTTGTAACACCCTCATTGTGTTTCCTATTAATCTCTATGCAAAGCAAACGTGTGTTCACTGTGTGCCAGACATGGGGTGGAAATCGGTGTCGTATCACTTCTTGACATGGACACCGGATGTCCACCACGTGTATTTGCTGAGTGCCAGACATCTGGTCCCCATAGAGGTAAATAACTGCCTCAATGGTAGCGCTTCTGTCTGAATCGTTGTCTATCCCTGCCTGAAAAATGGGAAGCAGAGGCGCACTGAACCAAAGATGGCACAAATATACATTTTATAAAAGTTTTGCTTCAATGGTCCTAGAGGCTCCTGCACTGCTTAAATTTTTTTTCAAAAAATGGGTACAATTTACCTTTCTCCAAAAAAAAAAGATACCCAGGGATCGAAGCATCAACCAACAGGAATCAGAAAAATACATGATCCAATGGGCGCTATTACTGGACAGATAGAACTTACTAACGGAGGTATGAATCAAATATGTATGTATGTATGATGTATCGAACACATACCGCACATAATATAATATGGAATCATGTTACATTTTTAAACTCTGCACTTCATTCCCGGAGGGTCTTAATGAGACAAATAAAAAGACTCGATCACTTAACCCCTTGGGGTCGCAGTAATTTTTTGTTTCTTCATTTTAGTTTTTTTCTCCCCGCATTCCAAAATACATAACTTTTTTATTTTTCGGTCAACATAGCTGCCTATGTACTGGGCAAATGAAAAAAAAAAAATATTTGAAAAATGATATATACATACAGATATCTATCTTTGTGGGGTGGTATTGTAAATACAAAAAAAGTTTTAACCGCATTTACAAAAAATATTTGTTAAATTAAAAAAAATTGTGTCGCCATATTGTAAAAAGCCATAACTTTACTTTTTCATTGATTGAGCTGTGTGAGGGCTTGTTTTTTTTTGCGGGGGCTGTAGTTTTTATTGGTACCATTTTGGGATACATGCGAGTTTTTGATCACTTTTTATAAAAAAAAATTGGACCTAATGAGACCAAAAAACAGCAATGCCAGCATTTTTTTTCAGCATGCAGGTTAAATAAGGTTATATTAGAAAAGTTCAAAAAACTTTATTTAACTCTATGTTTTTTTTAGTCCCCTTAGGGGACATGAGCAAGCAGATGCTTGAGCTATACACTGCAATACCGCCCTGCACTGCAAAATACTTTTAACCGGCTCCTAATTAGCCCTGCCTCTGGCAGGCTGTCACCACATTATAAGTGCCCTATCTCCTACATGGGCGCTATAATGTAGGTGACAGCGGTGCTTTTTATTGAAAAAAAAGGTTCTATTTTCACCATGTTATTAGTGATTTTAGCTTTATGCTAATGAGTTTCTCATTGGACAACTGGGCGTGTTTTACTATTGACCAAGTGGGCGTTGTACAGAGGAGAGCATGACGCTGACCAATCAGCATCATGCACTCCTCTCCATTCATTACCTCAGCACATAGGGATCATTATGTGCGGTCTTAACGATACTGAAGTATTTAGACAGTGAATAGACATTCCACGGGATGTCTATTCACAATCCCGTCACTTTGTTAATGTTTCTGTGGTAGTTACAGCAGAGCAAGCGTAATCTCGCTAAAACCCGTCATCTACAGCGTAATCTCACGGGATGCTTGATCTGCTGTAACTACCACAGAAACATTAACGAAGTGCAGAGATTGTGAATAGACATCCCGTGAAATGTCTATTCACTGTCTAAACACTTCAGTATCGTTTATGTGTTCGTATAAGACAGAACATAGAGATCTAAAAGGATCCCTATGCGCTGACTAAATGAATGAAGAGAAATGTATGACGCTGATTGGTCACTGATTGGTCAGTGTCCTACACTTCTCATTCTTCCAGCCCAGCTTCTTTCACTGCACAATCACGCTGTAACAATGGGAAGTGTATGACGCTGATTGGTCGCTGATTGGTCAGCCTCATACACTTCTCTGTACAACACCCACTTGGTCAATAGTAAAACACGCCCAGTTGTCCATTGAGAAACTCATTAGCATAAAGCTAAAATCACTAATAACATGGTGAAAATAGATCGGTTTTTTTTTCATAAAAAGTACTGCTGTCCTCTACATTATAGCGCCGATCTCCTTATGTAGGAGACAGGGCACTTATAATGTGGTGACAGAGCCTCTTTAATAGAAGAAAAAAGATGGCAGACTTGGGTACCTTTATTAGGAATCCACGCTTCCATGACAAACATCGTTCCCTCTTTCTAATGGCTGATGCCGCGGGGGCTTTTGACCGTTGCATCTAAGTGGTTAAACAGCCGGGATTGTAAGCCCATACTCCCCCTTGGCGACTGTGAAGTACGGTTACAATACTTGTCGCCAACAGGTTAATCAGAGTTTTGATTTTTATTATTATTTTTGGGGATATTTTCTGGTGTTTGGATTACCTATTCATTTATAGGTTAATTCTAAATATATATCATGTCCATATAGACAGATATTGCATTTGACACATGTTGATGGTGACTTTGTGTCACTTTTAAGGAACACAGGGTATAGTTGTATCTATGCATTTTCTTATATGCATAATGTTATACTGACTATTACATGATATCATATTATGTGTATAATGTTCGGTTTACTTGTTCGCATCATGTTGTATTACCTGGGTATGTTATAATTTACGGTGAAGCTGTGCTTTAAATTTAGATCCTGTTCTTATTGTGTTTGTACCTAAGGAAGAGGTCGGATCGACCTCGAAATGTGTTGTACATTTTTATTTACCAGTCAATAAATAATGTAATCATACCTCAAATACTAAACTATAAGGCCCTATCCACACTGAGTTTTTTTGATGCGGAAACCATGTCGGAAAACGCGCCAAAAAACAACCGAAAATGCCTCCGATTGATTTCAGACTTCCAGCTCGCGGGAAGAAGCCTCATGCCCTATCTTCGGGCGTTTACGTCTCTGACCTCCCATTGACATCAATGGGAGGCAGAGAAAGCGTTTTTTGCCGCAAACGGCGTGCAGGCAGATCGAAATCTGCCTCAAAATTCCAGACGGAACATACCCTAACTGTTCAGCGATAACACCCATTGGATCCTGCATTTTTCTGTTGGTTGTTTATGTGAGGTCTCGTTTAAAGAGGTTGGCAGGTGGGAGCAGCGGTCACGCATACTTGAATTATACGCTTCTCAGTCTCATGCCTGATCGCACAACTCCATCTAGCGAGCAGATTATCCTGCTTTCATTCATATCTATTGGGGTTTTATTCAGAATCAGGAGGTTGAACAACAAGCACAAGGCTAGGGTCAAGATCAAGGTCAAAGTCAGGGTAAAACGCACGTAAATTAGCTCAATAGGAATGGTCCAGCAGTTGAATTTTTCTTTTAAAAGAAGACACTTGTGACGTCATCATTGTAGGCGGGTCACAAAGAAGACTTAATGCAAACCGCGGCTGGATTACAAGCGTAATCACACGCTGTAGCGGAGGAAAGTAAGTAACATAGGGCCATGACTGACAGACCGTAGACACCACGTAAGACCAATGACTCGATTTTTATGAACAGTAGAGTCTATAGACACCATTGCAGAGAATTTCAGTTAATATTCAGCGAATGTGGATAATGTCATTCTCCACCTTCAATACTCTACTGTACACAACACAACGCATATTGGAAACTAACAGATAGTGTTAATAAAGATTTTGTCAAGGCATCGGCAATCAAGCATTATAACAATTGGACAAATGATGTGATTATCCTGAAAGCGTTGTGTTATCATGGTCGGCAGTAATAAGAATGCTCTTAGAGACAAAATGTACTAATTGCTGTCCGTCAGTTCGGAGAAAATAATGGTCTTGCAAGAGATATGTCGGCTAAAACTCAGGGTACTTGGCTGATCATTTCTGAACTGCTGACATAATAATGGCCATGAGTAGAAGCAAAATGCTAGTAATTGATTACCGGAAAAAAATCCTGAGTGATCGCCATAAAAAACAGGAGTCATGAGAAGAACAGAAGTGGTTTCTAGTGGTGTCTACTGAGAACGAGCTAGAAAAGAAGCTCCATGATGGAGAAAATCATGCAGGTTCTAGAATTCATCTTCAGCAAGCACCCATAGATTATCTGCCGACCTCAGATATCATTCCTAAGCTCTTATTCTAAAACAGTGTCTACCACATTTAAGCGAGCGCCGATCGACAATACAGCTTGAGGATCGGCGCTCAATGATCCACTGTTACTACGACCATATATGTTTACATGGGGAGATGCGCTGCCGACTAGCGACCATTTGTTTGGCCACATAAAAGATGCGATCAGATTGGGAACGAGCGTTCGTATGATCATTGGCCCATGTAAAAGGGCCTTAAGAAGGAGGTCCGAAACTGAAGGACAATGTAATGCATATAAATAAGGTTAAAAGGAAAAAATACGATATGAGGGCATGGTCTGCCACACATTTTCCAAAACGGCAAAACCCGCATTGCAATTCATAGCGGATAAAATCCAGTGAGATAAGCCACTCCCATTTATATGTATCACGTGACTGGGTGCAGCCAATGATTGTGAAGCTGTAATGATAGTGACGAGAAAAACTTTCACTCGTTACATATTGGTTTAATGCGTACCTGCGGTTTTTGGAAAATTTCCTAGAACGGTTGCTTTAACAAACCTGCAACCGCGTTCACAGGACGACCGCAACAAAACTTAATCAGTTTTTCGCTGCAGTTTGGTGTGACTATGAACCTCGCCAAAGTATTTGAACTTCCTGTCCGTGTGGATCCGGTCTATATGTGCCTGTAGTGTATCGTATAACCCGTACACAGAACACAACTCTACTGGCAGCCAGTACACTGCAGTCTCAACATTAGAAATACCTCACTACTATATCAGTAAGGCCAGCGTAATATAGGCGCAATACTGTGCCCGTATTAGAGCAACAAATCCCAGCCGGACTGAGGATCTGATCATTCGAATAGCATCATTGGTCCCTACGATGTTGTTAGTTTGGGTCATCAGACCTGCGGGATATGCGGCCGTTATACGGGCACAGGAATTCGCTTGTATGGAACCAGCCTAAGGCTCTATTCAAATTGTTGTCCCACGAAGGACTACCACAGGATAAGTGAGAAATGTCAGATGGCTGGGGGTCCCACGATCACTAGAAAGGGGGTCAATGACCGCAGTGAGGATGGAACCTGTGGATAGGTGATAAATGTCCTTCATAGGACAACCCTTTTTACGCATACAATTAGGTCACACAAGTACAAGTCTGCCATTGACTTTCACTGTAAAAAAAATAAATGCATATATATCATTATTGCTGCATTGATTCCTATGGAATATGGACAGTTAAACACGGGTACAATACGCCTGTCTGAATGGGGCCATACTGAGGCCTACTAGTTAGAGAATCACATCCTCCGCTGCAGGTCCAGCACCTCCTTTCCCTAATTCCTTGTCCTCTGCAGTATTTTGTTGTGCGGGGCTATTCACACAATGCGCCATAATGCCCCGTATTTAGTAGGACAGTTTATTTTAACATGTCCTATCCTGGAGTTCCTGATATCTGCTGATCGCTTTGCGCTTCAAAAGTAATTTGTTTCTTTAAAAAATGTTTGCAGACAAATCGAAACGTATACCGTACAAAGAAAGATATGCCATAGGTTTGCATCTGTATGCCCATTATACCGTACAAAGAAAGATACGCCATAGGTTTGCATCTGTATGCCCATTATACCGTACAAAGAAAGATACGCCATAGGTTTGCATCTGTATGCCCATTGACTTCTGTGGCATATGCGTTTTTTGCAGTGCCGAATAGCGTAGCAAGCAACACCATTCAGTCCCTCTAGTGGTAAATCTATTATCGATGGCCTCTTCGCATATATTCGCTACATAGATACCTATGGGAACATTATAGTATAATATTGGGTTGTATGTAGATTTAGAGATATTTATCATCTGCCATTTAAAAAAAAAAATTGTAATTCAAGAAACCCCCTTCTACAACATTTTTGAAGGATTCCCCCCCCCCCCCCCCCCCCCGGGTCCACAGACATCACAGGCTTGGCATATACCCAAATAAATTTGTCCTACACATATGGACAAGCATATGTAAACAAACCCCATCCCCCACCCCAGGGTGTAAATTAGAATTACCCCAGGGGATAAAGGCATGAAAGTAGATCTATGTACACGCACTATTAGATTTATATTATATATTAACACTGCAGTATGTTTTCTAGAAAATCCACATCTGACAGGGACAGGTCGGTCACCGGCCAAAACCCGGCTGAGGCCTGCTGCACACGGTCACGTGACACTATATACAGTCATGTGAGACCAGACAATAACATTGTCCATATAATTATAGGCATTGGATCAATTACAGATATACGTCATGTATGCAGCCCTGCCTGGCACATACATCCACACAGGTCATGTACTATGTTATATGTGAATGACGACCTTGATGTCAGGACTAGAATGATTTCCCTACAGACCAGCACCTTTTCCTGTTGATGCAGGCAGTACATGATAGTTACATTGCTATGTGCTTTATTATATACAGGGATCAGAAGGGTTACATTTCACCCACCACGCAGATCACAATGATACACCTTGTGGTATATGGACATCCCCGTGCAGGTCATGGAAACATGTATGATCAGCAGCAGGGGTTTATATATAGAACATGTCACTATAGGCGACCCGCGGAGTGCGCAGCACGTACATGTGCCCGCAGTGAGGCCTCCGTATATCACACACATATACCGTGTACGGCCGGTCCTGTCAGCACACCCGGGCCGGCAGAACACGGCTAGCACTTGTATAACACGTCTCACTGGTTTCCGGGTGACAGGCTGCAGTATAAGCGCTGGGGCCTAGTACGTGGCGGCTTATCCCCGGGGCTCGCCCTGCGACCTCCCGCCCCTCCGCATCCATACCTGCTGGTATCTACTGCTGCTCTGCTCGGACATGTCTGCTGGAGAAGACCCGGACAGAGGCCAGATGGAGACCCAAGAACGGAGAGAGCAAGGCGGCGGTGGCTGAGTGGAGCAGATGGTGGGAATGATACAGAGATGATAATACTGCCCTATGGAGGGGGGAGGAGGGAGCAAAGCAAGGAGGAGACAGACTCAGAGGAAACGGTATAGCTGACTGGCCTGTATACAGCACTACACACTGCACTGTATACACCACTACACACGGCACTGTATACACCACTACACACGGCACTGTATACACCACTAGACAGCTCATTGCACTGTATACACACTGCACTATATACACCACTACACACTGCACTGTATACACCACTACATACGGCACTGTATACACCACTAGACAGCTCATTGCACTGTATACACACTGCACTATATACACCACTACACACTGCACTGTATACACCACTACACACGGCACTGTATACACCACTAGACAGCTCATTGCACTGTATACACACTGCACTATATACACCACTACACACGGCACTGTATACACCACTACACACGGCACTGTATACACCACTAGACAGCTCATTGCACTGTATACACCACTACACACTGCACTATATACACCACTACACACTGCACTGTATACACCACTACACACTGCACTGTATACACCACTACACTGTATACACCACTACACACTGCACTGTATACACCACTACACACTACACTGTATACACCACTACACACTGCACTGTATACACCACTACACACGGCACTGTATACACCACTACACACTGCACTGTATACACCACTACACACTGCACTGTATACACCACTACACACTGCACTGTATACACCACTACACACTGCACTGTATACACCACTACACACTGCACTGTATACACCACTACACACTGCATACACCACTACACACTGCACTGTATACACCACTACACTGTATACACCACTACACACTGCACTGTATACACCACTACACTGCTCATTGCACTGTATACAACACTACACTGTATACAGCACTACTCCCTGCACTGTATACACCAGTACACATGGCACTGTATACAACACTACACTGTATACGACACTACACACTGCACTGTATACACCAGTACACATGGCACTGTATACAACACTACACTGTATACGACACTACACACTGCACTGTATACACCACTACACTGTATACACTACTCATTACACTGTATACAACACTACACTGTACACAACACTGCTCATTGCACTGTATACAACCCTACACTGTATACAGCACTTCTCCCTGCACTGTATACAGCACTACACATTCCGCTGTATACAACACTACACTGTATACACCTATACACTGCTCATTGCACTGTATACAACACTACACTGTATACCGCACTGCTCTTTGCACTGTATACACCACTACGCTGCTGATTGCACTGTATACCACACTACACACTGCACTGTATTCAACACTACACTCTGCATGGTATACAACACTACACTGTATGCAACACTACACACTGCACTGTATAAAACACTGCACTGTATACAACACTGCTCATTACACTATACAACTATACACTGTACTGTATACAACACTACACATTGCACTGTATACAACACTACACTGTACACAACACTGCTCATTACACTATACAACTACACACTGCACTGTATACTATACAACACTACACTGTATACAAGACTACACACTGCACTGTATACAACGCTACACACTGCACTGTATACAACACTACACACTGAAATGTATAGACCCCTGCACTATGCAACACTACACACTTCACTGTATACACCACTGCACACAACACTACATTGTAAACACCACTGCTCACTGCACTGTATACACCATATACTGCACTTTATGCAACACTAACACTGTACACTGAACTGTATACAAAACTTCACAAAACGCTACACACAGCTTACTGCCCTATATACAATACTACATCGGCACACACTGTGCTGCATGTATCGACACTGCGCTGCATGCAACGCTACACACGCACAGCTCACTATGCTGTATGCAACGCTACAACACTGTAAACACCGTTCACTGCACTCTACACAACACTACTGAAGGGCAACCAGAAGAATGAGAGCTAATGGTTGAACATACAATATATAACGCTATACTATTTTTGTAAGGAGTGTAGATGTAATTGTCAGGAATTGTAACTGTAGAAATTAAATCGTCGAGCAACCCGGATCCTGGACTACCACTCCATTTAAACCGCAAGCTCACGACCCCTGTTCTAGTGATCGTTGGGGTCCCCAGCGATCAGATATTTATCACCTATCCTGTGGTCTGTTTTTATATCCGCATTTTGAAAGCTTTAACTTTTTTATTTTTCCCTCGACATAACCATATGAGGTCTTTATTACGCGGAATGAGTTGTATTTTTTATTTGTACCATTTTGGGCTACATACTGTATTATGTATTGTATAACTTATTATTTTTGCTCTTCAACCAGCGCCGTACATTTACGGCGCTTCGGACTAACGCCCAGCCCTTCATTAGGCTTGATTGCCGTAAAAATCTATTGGCATCATGTCATGTGGGATGACAGAGGGTACATACCCCCGTCTAGCCGCTTAGATACCGGAGTCGCTATTGACTGCAGCACTTAATGGGAACCTGTCCCCAGCATTTCACCTAATAAACCAGCAACACCTGGTGGACGCGGGTGAAAAATCATTTTCATGTAACCTATGATTATCTTCTAAGTAGGCTCTGTAGCTTTTAGTATTCAGTTTTTTAATGTTCGGCTGGGTTCACACGTACACGTCCAATACGCCTGAAATTACGGAGCTGTTTTCAGGAGTAAACCGCTCCGGAATTTCAGTTGTAATGGCATGTGCAGGCGTTTTTCGCAGCGTCCATTACGGACGTAATTGGAGCTGTTTTTCTATGGAGTCAATGGAAAACGGCTCCAATAACGTCCCAAGAAGTGACAGGCACTTCTTTGACGCGGGCGTCTTTTTTACTTTTTTAAAAAAAAATGCCCGTCGGCACAGTACATCGTAAAACCCATTCAAATGAATGGGCAGATGTTTTCCGGCGCTTTGGAGCCGTATTTTCGGACGTAATTCGAGGTTAAAACGCCCGAATTACGTCCGTAAATAGGGTGTATGAACCCAGCCTTCCTGTACCGTATGCTAATGAGCATGAGTCATATCTTAGTTCGAAAAGAGTCAAATCTTCATTCTTCAAGCCTTTCCTAGTTTACCCCGCCTCCTTACTTTTGATTGACAGATCCTCACTTTGCCCCCAGCACACACGAAATCCCGCGCTTGCGTATCGATGTCCTGTTCTGGTGCGTGCACACAACGGGACACCATAGCAGCGCATGCGCAGTCGGACAAAGCAGGGAAGGTTGTCGGACCATACTTGACAGGGACATGCGCGCTCTCTTAGACGAGAGGGCGGGCCAGTTTTCAGTGGTGGGCGCAGGGGCGTAGCTAAAGGCTCATGGGCCCCGATGCTAAAATTCTTACTGCCCCCCCCCCCCCCGCAAACTTCTCATGGCCAACGGTCCGCAGCTTTCAGCTGCATCGCTGGGTCTCCTAAGTGACCCAACAATGCAGCACTAGCAGCCGGGGCGTCACTAAGGCTGGGTTCACACACCCTATTTACGGACGTAATTCGGGCGTTTTAGCATTGAATTACGTCCGAAAATGCGGCTCAAAAGCGTTGGCAAACATCTGCCCATTCATTTGAATGGGTCTTACGATGTTCTGTTCCGACGGTCATTTTTTTTTATGCGCAGCTGTCAAAAGGCGGCGCGTAAAAAAGACGCCCGCGTCAAAGAAGTGCCTGTCACTTCTTCAGACGTAAATGGAGCCGTGTTCCATGGACTCCATAGAAAAACAGCTCCAATTACGTCCGTAATGGACGCAGCGAAAGACGCCTGCACGTGCCACTACGGCTGAAATTACGGTGCTGTTTTCTCCTGAAAACATCACCGTAATTTCAGCCGTAACAGACGCTGCCGTGTGAACATACCCTCAGGGCTTAAAATGTCAGGGGAAATAGCCCCAATACATATGTGTCCACCCAAAAAAAAGTGTGTATATGAGACAGCATAGCATATCTATAGCACTACGACCCTATAAACTATGGATAGGATTAGATACAGTGGCTCAGCAGACAGTATCACACATGATAGGATTAGATACAGTGGCTCAGAAGGCAGTATCACACATGATAGGATTAGATACAGTGGCTCAGAAGGCATTATCACACATGATCGGATTAGATACAGTGGCTCAGCAGACAGTACCACACATGATAGGATTAGATACAGCGGCTCAGAAGGCAGTATCACACATGATCGGATTAGATATAGGGCCCAGCAGACAGTATCACACAAGATACGATTAGATACAGGGCCCAGCAGACAGTATCACACATGATTGGATTAGATACACAGCTCAGCAGACAGTATCACACATGATTGGATTAGATACAGTGGCTCAGCAGACAGTATCACACATGATTGGATTAGATACAGGGCCCAGCTCGCTGACATTGCGTCTCCAGCGCTGGACCCAGGACAGGTAAGAATAATAATTTTGCTTCTTTATGTGTTACTGATTATTTTTGTGTGTTTGTGTTTTTTTACAGGTTCGGTTGTTGGACTTCGGATTCGAGGACTTCAATGACGGCATTTTTTTTATTCTCAATAAAATGGTTAATGAGGGTTGTGTTTTTTTTATTTCAATAAAATATTTTTTCTATGTGCTTGTATCTTTTTAATCTTTATTATCACCGCCTTAGTAATGGCCGCTGGCTGATTGACAACCTCCATTACTAAGGCGGGGCTTAATGTTAGCCGGTGCAGAGGCTACACTAACGCCAATTATTACCCCGATACCCACCGCCACCAGTACTGGGAAGAGCCGGGTACGAACCAGTACCCGACCATCTGTAGTGACGGTCAGACACCGGGGTGGCCGTAGGCTGGTAGTATTAGGCTGGGGAAGGCCAAAAACAGTGGCCCTTCCCACCCTTGTAATGCTGCCTGCTGTGTTGTATCTGGCTGGTTATGAAAATTGGGGGGGGGACCCCACATCGTTCTTTCCAATTATTTATTTATTTTTATTTTTTTTAAATGACGTGGGGTCCCCCCCATTTTTCATAACCAGCCAGATACAATAAAGCAGCAGTAGCCTAGCATTACCAGGGTGGGAAGGGCCACTGTTTTTGGCCTTTCCCCTCCTGATAATACCAGCCTGCGGCTACCCCAGTGGCCGACCATCACTACAGATGGTCAGGTACTGGATCGTACCCGGCTCTTCCCAGCACCCCTCGTGGCGGTGGGTACCGGGGTAATAAAGGGGGTTAGTGTTCGCCTCTGCATTGGCTAACACTAAGCCCCGCCTTAGCAATGGACGCTGTCAATCAGCCGGCGGCCATTTCTAAGGCGGTAGTAATATAGTTTAAAAAAAAAAAACACAGACATAGGAAAAATATTTTATTGAAATAAAAAAAAAACCCACACAACCCTCATTAACAATAAAAAAAAAAGCTGTCATCGAAGTAGTCCTGGAATCCGACGTAGTCCAACGACCGAACCTGTAAGAAAACACACAAAAAATTATTAGTAACACATGTGTTAGGCTTAGATACAGGGCCCATGTGTGATACTGTCTGTGGGACCCTGTATCTAAGCCTACCACAAGGAAGGCTTAGATACAGGGTCCAGCAGACAGTAATCTTATACAGTATAAGATTACTGTGTGCTGGGGCCCTGTATCTAAACCTACAGTGTGGTAGGCTTATATACAGGGCCCATCAGACAGGATCACACATGGGCCATGTATCTAAGCCTACCATGTGATTGGCTTAGATACAGGGCCCAGCAGACAGGATCACGCATGGGCCATGTATCTAAGCCTACCATGTGATTGGCTTAGATACAGGGCCCAGCAGACAGGATCACGCATGGGCCATGTATCTAAGCCTACCATGTGATTGGCTTAGATACAGGGCCCAGCAGACAGCATCACACAATCTGTGATCCTGTCTCATGGGCCCCCTAAGCCTGCTACATCGTAGGCTTAGGGGTTGTACAGTCCCTAAACATTGATGGCCTATTCTCAGGATAGGACATCAATAGCTGATGTGTCTCTCGGGACCCGCCAATCAGCTGTTTTGAAGGGGCCGCAGCACTCGTACGACAGCTGCTTCCCCTTCATTTCACTACTCGCTCACACTGTGAATCGCCGACACAGATTCACAGTGTGACCGGAATGAAGTGACAGGATTGAAGGGGAGAAGCTCTCGTACGAGTGCTGCGGCCCCTTCAAAACAGCTGATTGGCGGGTCCCGGGAGTCGGACGCCGCCAGTCAGGGCTAACCTTACCTTCTTCATCCGCGGCGGGAGTTCTGTCCTCTCTATGCTGTGCGCGGCGCATAGCGCTGTGACGTCATGCGCTGCGCACAGCGCTTGACGTTAGGACCTCCGCTGCGATCCGGAACCAGGAAGGTAAGTAAAGTATGTTACTATAGTAACAGGGGCCCGCGGCCCGAGTTACTATAGTAACTTTTTATTGATGTGGTGCGGGGGGCCGTGGGCCCCCCTGGCTTCGGGGCCCGGTCGCAATGGCGACCGCTGCGACCCCTATAGCTACGCCAGTGGGTGGGCGGGCATAAGAAGAGGAACGAACGAGACTGCCGGATTATTAACATAAAAGGCGCAAAATGTTTGCAGACCCTTATTTGCGGTCGGAGAAGATTAGGAGAGGGTATAACGGCAATTAACTTTTGACAGCAGCAGCCAGTGAGAGGTGAATAGAGTTCAATAGGTGAAATGCTGGTGACAGGTTCCCCCTTAAAATGGGTTTGTCCAACAGGGACATTTATGGCATATCCACAGGCTATGTCATAAATGTCAGATAGATGCGCGTCCCACCTATCTCTAAAATGGGGCCCCCTAAACCCCATTCTACTTTTCTCGGTTACTGCTCCCTCTGAGGCCACTTCGTAATTTCTGACCATTTAACTCATCAAAGTGAATGGCAGTTACGGAAGAAGCAAAGGATGTGGGCTACGCCGTTTCCGTAACTGCCATTTACTTCTATGGGAGTTACAAAAACAGCGTAACTCAGCGAACTATTCTCTTCTCGTAATTTCCGACCATGTAATCAGGAAGTGGCCTGGGAGGCAGCGGGAACCGAGAAAGGTAGAACAGGGTTTAGGGGGTCCCGTTCTTGATAGGTGTGGGTCCCAGATGTACATTTACAGAGCTTTGCACTAAGGCCCAGCCACCAGCGCAGTAAATGTATGGTACAGGGCAGGAAAGGGTTAAAGGGTCTGTACACGTGCAACCAATTTCTTTTGACCCAATTCCTCAGTCTATAGGATACCTCAAGCTATAGGTTACCAAGAAAAGGAGGCGGAGGCAATGTAGAAAACACATGAATGCAGCATCAGACTATACACTGTTTGTAGTCTATATCCATGGAGACACACAGGTCTGCATAAGAGCTGTAAACACAATATGGTAGGATAATTTTCATCAATATAATTTACAAATTTCATTTTTTAATTTAGAAGCATTAATAATGGTTGCAAAGGTAAACAGCCTGAAATCCAATCAAAATGATCTTCTAAACCAGTGGTCGGCAAACCGTCAATCGCGGACGAGTGCAGAGTACATCCCTAGCTTCTGTCAGTGCTGTAGTTTAAAAATCAATCTGCAGTACTGAACGAGTCCATGGCTTACCGGTTGCCTTGGCGCTTCCTTGATGTACTGATGCTTGTGCAGAGGATCTTGGGAAAGGGGCGGGCTCCTGTGTCAGTGCGCATCATCCCCCGCTCTATCAGTAGAATAGCTGTGATTGGCTCTGTCTGTAACGAAGTGGGTGAGGAGAGAACGTGGGGGAGTATTATTTTCAATTGAGGGCACTATGAAGAGTACTATTACGAATAGGGAAACTGTGGGGGGCACTGTTACTAATGGGGCACTACTATTACTGACGGGGGCACCGTGTGGGAGCACTGTGAGGGGAGCTCTATTTCTAATGGGGCACTGTGAAGGATCAATATTATTAATGGGAGCACTATTACTAATGGAGGCACTCTGAATCGCACAATTTTTTTGAAAGCACTGTTTGGAGCACTATTACGATCAGCTTGGCACACTTATTTTTGACGGTGCTATGTGTGGCACTAATAACCGTTGGGGAAACTATCTGTCACTTATCTCTGCAGTACATTTTTAGGGGCACTATTAGAGCATCAGGATGGGAAGTTTGTGTTTAGATGGTGGGGAAGATTATGAAAAAGTGAGGATGCCTGGGCAGCAAACTCTGCTGAGACTCTGTTCATTGGCTGAAATAAGTGTTGTTGCGGCCTGGGCCAATTGTAGGAGATAAGGAGTGAAAATGTCTCCATTCAGCGAAGACATCATCTGTAAGGGTATGTTCACACTGTGTTTTCAGGCGTTTTACGCCTCGAATTACGCCTGAAAAAACGTCTCCATTACGCCTACAAACATCTGCCCATTGCTTGCAATGGGTTTTACAGTGTTCTGTTCCCACGAGATGTAATTTTATGCTTCGCTGTCAAAATACGGCACATAAAAAGACGCCCACGAAAAAGAAGTGCATGTCACTTCTTGGGACGTTTTTGGAACCGTTTTTCATTAACTCCATTGAAAAACAGCTCCAATAACGTCCGTAAAAAACGCAAGTTGCTACAAAAACGTCTGAAAATCAGGAGCCGTTTTCGCCTGAAAACAGCTCCGTATTTTCAGACGTTTTGGTCACTGCGTGTGAACATACCCGAAGTCTGGATGGAGGTATGGATGTATTTGTTGTGTATCTGCATCTGATCAGTGCTGGTTTCTCTTAGTATTAGGGTATGTTCACACGCACTAATTACGGACGTAATTCGGGCGTTTTTGCCCCGAATTACGTCCGAAAATAGCGTTGACAAACATCTGCCCATTGAAAGCAATGGGCAGACGTTTGTCTGTTCACACGAGGCGTATATTTACGCGCCGCTGTCAAATGACGGCGCGTAAATAGAAGCCCGCGTCAAAGAAGTGACCTGTCACTTCTTTGGCCGTAATTGGAGCCGTTATTCATTGACTCCAATGAATAGCAGCGCCAATTACGTCCGTAATGGACGCGGCATTCAAGCGCCTGCACATGCCATTACGGCTGAAATTACGGGGGATGTTTTCAGGCGGAAACATCCCCCTAATTTCAGGCGTTACGGACGCTGTCGTGTGAACATACCCTAACAGTAATGTCTATCCAGAAACCGTGTATTTTTTTCACACACACTTCCCATTTCTCTAGATCATCTCTGAAATGTTTCTACACCTTGATTGGAGTCCACCTGTGGTAAATTCATTTAATGTAACATGATTTGGAAAGACACACCCCTGTCTATATAAGGTCTCACAGCTGACAATGGATATCAGAGCAAAAACCAAGTCATGAGGAGGAATGAACTGCCTGTAGAGCTCAGAGACAGGATTTTGTGGAGTCACAGATCGGAGAAGGGTACAAAACATTTCTTCTGCACTGAAAGTTTCCAAGAGCGCAGCGGCTCCGTAATTCTTAAATGGAAGATGTTTGGAACAACCAGGACTCTTCCTAGAGCTGACCGCCCCACGAAAGTAAGCTAAGCCCCAAAGATCCTGTGTGTAGATCCACCAATCTGGGCTTTATGGTTGAGTGGCCAAAAATAAGCCTCTCCTCGGTAAGAGACACATGAAAGCCCGCCTGGAGTTTTCAAAAAAAAAAAAAAGCACCTAAAAGGACTACAAGATTCTGTGATCTGACAGAATAGTGTTTGAAATTTTTGGCCTTATTTCTAAGCGTCATGTCTGGAGGAAACCAGGCACTGCTCATCTCCTGCCCAATACCATCCCTACAGTGAAGCATGGTGGTGGCAGTATCATGCTGTGGGGGTGTTTTTCAGCGGCTGAGACAGGGAGACTGGTCAGGGTTGAGAGAAAGAAAAATGGAGCAAAGTACAGAGATATTCTTAATGAATAAAGTCCAGAGCACTCTGGATCAGGTTAACTAGTCCGACCTTCCAACAAGACAATGACCCTAAGCACACAGCCAAGACAACACAGGAGTTTAGGGACAACTCTGTGAATGTCCTTGAGTGGCCCAGCCAGAGCCCTGACTTGAACCCAATCGAACATCTCTGGAGAAACCTGAAAATGGCGTTCCACCGATGGTCCCGATCCGAGCTGTCAGAGCTTGAGTGGATCTGTGGAGAAAAATGGCAGAATATTCCCAAATCCAGGTGTGCAAACCTTGTGCCATCATACCCAAGAAGACTGGAGGCTGTTATCACTGCCAAAGGTGCTGGGCTATTGAGTGCAAAATTATAGGGAAAAACTTGAGGCCTTGTGCTAAAATAAAACGTTTAACGTAACAAAATGTGAAAAAATGGAACGGTCTAAACACTTTCCTAATGCAATGTATATAGCAATCTGTGAAATCCGCAACAGAATTGACATGATGCGGATTACAAAATCTGCAGCATGCACCCCATTCTACATAATTTTTTTAAACCCCTTAAAGACCGGCCTATTTTAGACCTTAATGACCAAGCCATTTTTTACGTTTTTCCATCATCTCATTCAAAGAGCTATAACTTTTTTATTTTTACATCGACATAGCTGTAAAGGGTCTTGTCTTTTTGCGGGACCAGTTGTAATTTTTAATAGCACCATTTTGGGGTACGTAGATTTTATTGATTAACTTTTATTAACTTTTTTGGGGGTGGGGGAATAGAAAAAAAATCAATTTCACCACACTTTTTTTGTGTCCTAAATTTACGCCGTTTACCGTGTGGTATAAATAACACAGTGGGTTGTTGCGATTATAACTATACCAAATTTATTTAGATTTTGTTTGTTTTACTACTTTTTTTTACACAGTGAAAACACTTTCTTCCAAAATTATTTGTTTTTGTGTCTCCATATTTCAAGAGCCATAACTTTTTTATTTTTTCACCAATGCAGTTGTATGAGGGCTTTTTTATTTGCGGGACGACGTAGTTTTTATCGGTACCATTTTGGAGTAGATGCGACTTTTCGATCACTTTTGATCACTTTTTTTAAGGCTGGATTCAAAGAATACAGCAATTTTTGCATGTTTTTTTCTACGACGTTCACCGTGTGGGTTAAATTATGAAATAACCAAATACGTGAAACTTTATTTTGTTTTTTTTTTTAATAATAAAGCAGTTTGTAAGGGGAAAAAGTGGGTTTTTTATTAAACTTTTTTTTTTACTAGTCCCACTGGCAGCTGAGAGCAGGGAGATAGTGGTCGCCTTAAAAACACTATGGGGCGGTCACTAACTTGTTAAATGGTGTCATGAAAAACTACGACTTGTCCCACAAAAAAAAAAAAGAGCCCTCATACGGCTATGTCGACGAAGAAATGAAAAAAGTTATGGCTTTAGGAAGGCGGAAAGGAAAAAACAAAAATAAACTCAAATTGACCTGGTCATTAAAGGGTTAGTGTTTTTATTGTGCTGGAGTAATAAAACATAAAATTCTATAAATTTGGTATGTCTTTAATCGTAACGAGCCGCAGAATAAAGTTATTTTACTTACAGCACACAGTAAACTGCATAAATTTAAGACGCAAAAGAATGGTAACATTTCAGATTTTTTTTTCTATTACTACCCAAAAAGTCGTTAATAAATATGTACCCCAAAATGGTGCAATTAAAAAAATACAATGTCCCACAAAAAACAAGTCCTTATACAACTATGTTGATGGAAAAATAAAAAAAAGTTATAGCTCTTTGAATGCGATAGAAAAACAAAAAAATTTGCTTGGTCATGAATGCCTGAAATAGGCTGGTTACTAAGGGGTTAATGTACCGCATAATGTACTGGGAAGCTGAAAAAAAAATTCTAGTTTGAAATAGGCAATTACGCCATTTTTTGGGGTGTTTTGTTTTTACGGCATCCATCAGGCGGTAAAAACGACATGTTCACCTTATTCTACAGCAGGGGTCTCAAACTCGGCCGGGTAAGTGGGCCACATATAGAAAAAGTGTGAAGTTGATGGGCCGCATTACTTTCAAATTTGATACAATACAAAATTGTTAATCAGTTAGTTATTTGATCTACTATAACACAATATTACTATAATAATAATAATACTACATTACTATAATAATACCGCTAGGTTTAAAACGAGATATTTCTCCACGTGCTTATTTCAACAATCCAGTTTTCCAGTTTAAGTGTCGCTAAATGCAGTCCGGCAACTCCGTTGGCAGTGTTTGGCAGACACACGTCAAGATTAGGCGGCCCCTTTTTAGACCACAGTGCCCTCGGTGAATGCTGCCGCAGTGCCCTTCGTGGATTATGCCGCAGTGCCCTCGGTGTATGCTGCCACAGTGCCTTCGCTGGATGCTGCCAGAGTCCTCTGTATATAATGCAACACACCCCTAGATAATGCCACAGTGCCTTCTGTAGATGCCGCCACAGTGCCCTCTGAAGATAATGTAACACACCCCTAGATAATGCCACATTGTCCTCTGTAGATGCCGCCACAGTGCCCTCTATAGATAATGCAACACTCCCTCTGTAGATAATGCCGCCGCCAGTGATGTCAGGGGCTTGCCCAGAGCTGGAGTCCCGGAGGAGAGCTGCTTCTAGTACTCTGCCTGGGATTCTAGCTCTGCTCCTGACATCACTGTCCATATATTGACAGAGATGTCAGGGACAACCCCAGAGCTGGGGTCCCGGGCAGAGTGCTCGTAGGCTCTTCCTAGGACTCCAGCTGTGCTCCTGCCATCACTGGGACTCCTGCTCTGGGGAAGCCCCTGACATCATTGTCGGTGTATTGACAGCGATGTCAGAGGTTTCCCCAGAGTCCCAGAGCAGAGCCGATACTAGCGCTCTGCCCGGGTCTCCGCTCTGAGGAAGACCCTGACGCACTGTCCATATATATGGACAGCGATGTCAGGGAATTCCACAGAGTCCCGGAGGAGAGCCTGTACTAGTGCTCTGCACGGGACTCCGCTCTGGGGAAGCCCCAGACATCCGCAGGCTGCGTGCTTGAGACCCCTGTTCTACAGGTAAGATTACTGTGATACCAAATTTATATATATTTTTTTTATAAATAAATGTTTTGTGTCGCCATATTCTGAGAGCAATAACTTTTACTTTTCCGTCAATTTAGCGATATGAGGGCTTATATATTGTGAGGCGAGCTGTAATTTTTGCCAATACCATTCTGGGGCGACTTTTTGTGGCCAAAAAGCAGCAAAGTGTGTTGCAAAGTTTTTCGTTTTTTTTAAATTTCCTTTTTTTATGGAACATATAAAAAAAAATATCGACATGTATTTTACTTTTTATTAGTCCCCCGCGAGGACTTGAACCAGCGATCGTTGGGCCGCTTGCATAAAATATTGTAATACTAATGTATTGCAGTATAGGAGTACAAAGATGGCAGATCTGGGGGGCCTTCATTACGCCCCCAGGCTGCCATGACTACCATCGGCACCCCTTGATCGCACCCCCGATTCTAACAACTCAAATTCCACGGTCGCCATTGACCGCAGTATTTAAGGTGTTGCAAACGGGCGGAATCTATGTAATCTTTAATTCCACCCATTGCATTCTGGTGTAGACTGCATTACTCAGCCATCACCCACTGAGTATGGAGTGCGCTCAACCAGTGAGCCCGCTTCATACTTCCCCTTAACGGCTACCACAGACATGTACGGGATATGTCATTAAGGGGTTAAGAAAAGTGGGTTGCGTTTTGCTATATTCCAAGAGCCATACATTTGTTAGCCTTTATGTAGCTGTATGACGTCTTATATTTTGAGGGACGACTTGTAGTTTTTATCACTTGGGGTACATACGACTTAATTGCATTTTAGTCACATTTTTGCCAATTTCCATGCTAATTTCGATCCCGCCCGCTAGATTAGGTGCCGAGCAGTCCTTAGACAACCTGAGACCCGGGGCACCCGTGTGGGTCTTATGTCACAGCACCGCCTTTTCACGGCACTGTGGCATAAGTACCATTAATGACATTAAGGGGTTTTCCATGTTTATCAAAAATGTGGCCATGTGAGAAGTGGCTGGGAATTTGAGGAAAAAAATAAGTCATTACTCACCTGACGTTCCATTAATCCCCCTGCGTTCCAGCACAGCCACTCCGGTCCTCTTTGTTGCGGTTTATTGACATAGCTGCAGCAACGAAGTGCCCGTATATACACACACACACACATGATCGCTGCAGCCAAATTACTGGCCTCAGCAGTCCCGGGCTGAATACCCACTTAGGTCAGTGATTGACTGGAGTAATTAAGTGGGCATACAGGCAGGTCCTCACTGCAGCCTTGTCAACAAACCGTTGCGTGCAGGACCGAAGCAGGCAGCTTTGGAACACCAAGAGATTTGTCAGGTAAGTAATGGCTTTTTTTGTTTTATTGCATCCCCCCTCCTATGTGGCTCCTATGGCCACAATTTTGATGGACTTGGAAATCCCTTTAACTCTATCCTGATAAGTGACAATGGATAAACTATAACTCCAGTAAACCTTGTACTTTTCAGTGCATATTATCCAGCCTGCCAAACATTGGGGAGAAGATGCACATTACATGGAGAAGTTACCTTGGCTGGATTTGCACTTGTGACTCGCGATAGTACCAGGGGCGGATATACCAATGGTGCAACCTGTGCAGCTGCACAGTGGCCCAGTAGGTAGGGGCGCCCACCTTTAAACTCTGTTGGATTGCGTGTGTTAGCTTCAATGGCTCACAACTATTGGTGGATTGTTAGAGACTTTGGGTACGTTCATACGCTTAGCAAAACAAAGTCTGAAAATACGGAGTGTTTTTTTTTTTTTAAACTGCCACGTAAAAAACGCCCCGTCTGAACAGAACGCAGTTTTTCCCTTGGAAATCAATGGGCAGATGTTTGGAGGCATTCTCCTTCAGATTATTCGGCCGAAAATAAGCCGTGTGAACATAGCCTTACAGCTCCTGCACACGACTGAAATCAGGCTGTGAAAATCGGCCCATGGGTCGGCTGGATTTCCTGGCCCGACCGTGGTACAGGTGAACAGGACTCTTGGCATCATAGACGTTTATGATGCTAGGAGTCCATGCCTCCCTACAGAACTGCTGTTCCGCACTGAACATAATTATACAGTGCAGAACAGCAATTCCGTGGGGAGGCAGAGACTCTTCGCATCATAAATGTCCATGATGGCAGGAGTCCCGTTTATCTGTACCTTGGTCGGGCCAAGAAATCTGGCCGACACATGGATCGTTTTTCACAGCCTGATCTCTCGTGTGAAAGAGCTGTTAAGGGCAGGGTTTTCTTTGATGAGCTATTGGAGAGTAAAGGCCCTTTTACACCAGCCGATAATCAGCCGGAGTAGCGAGGCACCAATCAACGAGACATTGTTGAGCGTTTGCTCGTTCATCTGCTGATCACTGCCCTGTTTACACAAGCCAATTATCGGGAATGAGCATTCTATGAACACTTGTTTGCCCGATAATTGCCCAGTTTAAAACCCCCTTAAGGCATCCATATACTCTTCTTGATGGAGGCCCTCTGCTGTTCATGTCCGCCCCTGGATAGTACATATGTACACTGCCTAGGCACAACAGAAATACCGTTGATACAGTGTAAACTTGGTCTAGCACACCTGTTTGTACAGCGTTGCGATTTTGACTGATAAGTTACATTGTATGTCTAGCATCAGGAATTATTTCCTGTTTCCTGCATAAGGGCACTAGAACGACATGTAGGCTGCATCAATATGAGCAGTTTGATCATATAACTAGCTGACTGAGCAAAAAACCTGTTTAAAGAGGCTCTGTCACCAGATTTTGCAACCCCTATCTGCTATAGGTGCTGCAATGTAGATAAGAGTAACGTTTTTATTTTTAAAAAACGAGCATTTTTGGCCAAGTTATGACCATTTTTGTAGTTATGCAAATGAGGCTTGCAAAAGTCCAAGTGGGCGTGTATTATGTGCGTACATCGGGGCGTTTTTAATACTTTTACTAGCTGGGCTCTCTGACGAGAAGTATCATCCACTTCTCTTCAGAACGCCCAGCTTCTGGCAGTGCAGATCTGTGACGTCACTCACAGGTCCTGCATCGTGTCGGACACATCGGCACCAGAGGCTTCAGTTGATTCTGCAGCAGCATCGGCGTTAGCAGGTAAGTCGATGTAGCTACTTACCTGCAAACGCCGATGCTGCTGCAGAATCATCTGTAGCCTCTGGTGCCGATGTGTCCCCGCTCGTCTGACACGATGCAGGACCTGTGAGTGACGACAGAGCGTGATCTCTCGAGAACGCGGCTGTGTCTGCACTGCCAGAAGCTGGGCGTTCTGAAGAGAAGTGGATGATACTTCTCATCAGAACGCCCAGCTAGTAAAAGTATTAAAAACGCCCCGATGTACGCACATAATACACGCCCACTTGGACTTTTACTTTTAAACACACCCACTTGGACTTTTGCAAGCCTCATTTGCATAACTACAAAAATGGTCATAACTTGGCCAAAAATGCTCGTTTTTTTAAAATAAAAACGTTACTGTAATCTACATTGCAGCGCCGATCTGCTGCAATAGCAGATCGGGGTTGCAAAATCTGGTGACAGAGCCTCTTTAATGCTTCTGCTTTATAAAGCCAGATCATATGACTAAAGTACTTTGTTCCTCCAGACAATGTAAGCAAACAAAAGTCTCCATTTGTTAACGCTTGATCAGCAGAAAGCATACTTAGGAAGATTTATTAATACAGTCTTAAAGATAGACAGGATAAAACTAAACCAGACAGGCAGAAGCTGCGCCAAATTGATCACAATGGCACATATATGATCATTTTGGCGCATCTTGCTAGACAAGGTACACACTTTTTTTTTCTTCTTTACGCGGCCAAAAAAATGGGAGCATGACATTAACAAATTTGGCACGCTTTAAGCCATGCCTCTTTTTCAATACACTTTTCTACAACTATCTAGGACAATGCAAAAAGTGTCTAAAAACACAACAAATTTCTCGCACACAACGTACGCCAATTTTTTGGCACAAACTGTGCCAGAATTCTAGCGTTTTTTGCATCGTCGATCTCCCCCACTGTGTGTGAAAGTGGATCGGAGCATAAAGAGATTTCAGAGGTACATTAACCCTTTCATGACCAAGGGTCTTTGATGCCCCTGTGTCCAGGTCAAATTTTCCATTTTTGATATGCACTTCTTTAAACAATAATATATCTTTGCAACCGCTTTGAGTATCACAACTATTTTTACAAGTTTGAGGCTTTCATTTTCTAGATTAGTTTAATAAATTCCGTATTTTTAACTTCTGAGCAGACAAAAATCACAAAAAATGTGAAACACTTTTTTTTGCAATTCTATCTATCCTGTTGCAGCTCTAAGAATTTTATTAGTTAGTTGTTTTTTTTTTGTCCCAGCCCCTGTAGGTAGTGCCCATATAATGCCACAGTGCTCATGTAGATAGTCCTACACACCCTGTACATAGCACCCCCAATGTAGATAGTACCGCACTCCCCCTGCAGATAGTCTCTAAATGGCAACCCCTTCCTGTAGATCACACCACCATAGCTCCCTGTAGGAGTGGAATCCCTCTGGCCAGGGTTTCCGCTCCTAGAGGGTGCTCCTGATGTCTACATATGGACAGTGACGTCAGGAGCTTCTCCAGTAGCAGAATCCCCTGCCAAAGCGTCCGCTCCTAGAGAGCCACTGACCTCACTGTCCAAATATGGACAGGACGTGTCAGGGGCTCCCTCTAGGAACAGAATCCCCGGGGTGTATTCCTGGGCTCTCAAAGCCCTGGGAGCCATGAGAGTGCAGCGCTGTTTACACTGAAACTGCACTGCACTTATTAAGCCCCGTCCCAGGCTGCCAACGTTTATATACGTGACAACTGCACAGGGCATCGACATTTGGAAAATATTTAGCCATATGGCAGTCGTGAAAGGGTTAAGAGTAAGGCACATGTAGCATACATACTGTGGAATTTCCAGTCACACTTTCCATGCAGAAATTCTAGTGTTTTCACAACATTAAACGATCATGCACCAGAATGAAATTCCGTAGAAAATGCCAATTGACGTGTATATTCTGCATGTTTTTTCTGCAGAGTGTGATTGAGACGTTTAAATCTCATCCACTTTGCTGCTACTGTAAACGCTGGGGAATTTCCACACGGAAAAGCCGGTTGGAATTTCCGCAGTGTCTACAGGGTTTTCCTACTAATTATTTTCATACAGAAAGTGCAGATGTTGGGAATAGTAATTTGCATTGCTTCTAGAATATAAAAATACTTTCATTTTTTAACTTACCGGTGTCCTCCTTGTTGCCTCTGCTAATCTGTGCTAGGGCTAACTGTAGCCCTAACCTAAAGGGTATGTGCACACGATGAGAGGCTTTTACGTCTGAAAAGACAGACTGTTTTCAGGAGAAAACAGCTGCCTCGTTTCAGACGTAAAAGCTCCTCCTCGTAATATGCGAGGCGTCTGACGCTCGTAAATCTTGAGCTGCTCTTCATTGACTTCAATGAAGAACGGCTCAAATTACGTTGCAAAGAAGTGTCCTGCACTTCTTTGCCGAGGCAGTCATTTTGCGCGTCGTCGTTTGACAGCTGTCAAACGACGATGCGTAAATTACAGGTCTGCACAGTACATCGGCAAACCCATTCAAATGAATGGGCAGATGTTTGCCGACGTATTGTAGCCTTATTTTCAGGCGTAAATAGAGGCATAATACGCCTCGTTTACGCCTGAAAATAGGTCGTGTGAACCCAGCCTTAGCAGCTCCGTCCCAACATGCACACGGAAAGAGTAGCAGATGGACTTCACTCTCAATGCCTCCTCCTAGTCTATTAAATGCAGCAATGTTGGAATAGGAGGTATAAAAGTGTAAGGCCCCATGCACACGAACATGCTTTTGCGGCTGCGATTCCCCCGAAAATCCACGGGAGAATTGCGGCCCCATTCATTCCTATGGGGCCATGCACACGACCGTGGTTTTCACGGTCCGTGCATGGCCCCGGAGCCCGGGCTCATTGAAAATAAAATCGCACAGTCCGCGATTTGTGGGGGGCTCGTGGCTGTCACTCCGTGGCCGGCCGACTCGGAAATCACAGCCGTGCACATGGCTACGGTCGTGTGCATGAGGCCTAAGGCAAATGTGCGGGTGAACTGCGGACCCATTCATTGCTATGGCACCAAGTACACGACCGTGGTTTTTACGGTTCCTTTCAGGACCGCAAACATGAGCCGCAGACACTCAGGACGTCTTATTACGGCCCGCAAATTCGCTACGGACTTGCCCATAGAAGTAAATGGGCCCGTGGAAACTGCAGATACACCTCCGTGTAATTTGCAGAAGTGTTACTAAGACGACAGGAAGTCAGCATCATTGTTTTCCTTGCACTTTTTTTTTTAAATGATCCGCATTTTGCGGATGACATACGGATGCACAACGGATGTCATTTCAACCGCAAAATACGGACCACGTTCAGGAATTTGCGGACCAGAAAAACACTACGGTCGTGTGCATGAGGCCATTCTGACGGCGCTGTCAAATCGGTTTATTATCATGAAATTGCAGCAGAATGGCACGGTTTCGCGGAAATTAACCACACCATCTTAAGTAGTCATGCCCCGTATTTTTGGTTTATGTTGCATATACATATCTTGTCAAATACAAGCGTAGATTCCATAACAGGAAAGGAAAACCAATGTGCGGTGACCACACGTTTTAAAGGGCTTGTCAACCTTCTGACAACTGATGACCTATCCACCGGATAGGTCATCAGTATGTCATCAGTGTGGGTCAGACACCCGGACCCCACACCGATAACCGGCTCCTGTGGCCTGCGGGCACCGGATGTTGTGGCATATAATGCTATGTACAGAGCCCGGAAGCAGATGGCTCCGTACATAGCATAGCGGCCGTGCTGCAGAGCTGCAGTACTGCAGGTCGGCCGCTATTCCGTTGCCGGAGCCAACTGCTTCCAGCTTGTACGTCCAATGCACGGATGCACCAGCTGATTTGTGCGGCGCCCGTGTGTCTGACCCCCACAGACCATGTACTGATGACCTATCCGGTGGAAAGGTCATCAGTTGTCAGAAGCTGGAAAACCCCTTTAAGGCAAGCAATTGTAGTATTTAAGAGGCCTTTGCAAAGCATTACCTGTGAGAAAAAAGATATTATTAGGGGTGACTTGCTTGCATCAGTAGCTGTTAGGGGGACTAGCCCCATGTATTGTGAGGAAACTAATCCTGGTTAGAAAAAAAAAATAATAATAAAAATCAGTGCTGTAAACATCGCAAACTACAAGAGTAGTGGAATACAAAATTTATTTTGTTCTCTAATACAAAACATCGGCAATGTTTGAAAAATACATTTTGAACCCAAAAAAGTGAGTTATGAAAAAAAATAATAAAGGATTGGTTAAGGGATGTATTCATACAGTCATAGTAATCTGTGTTGGGCTGGTTTCACACGCGTCTGATGAACCAAACTAACAGCATCATAAACCTCTATGATAATGAAAAGTTTTGGTTATTAGTTCTGCGGTTGGGATAAGATTTGCAGCCGTAATTAGTGTGCAAAAATGTGGCCATATTACACTTGTGTGAAACTGACCATACATACATACATACATATATTTTTTTTAAATTAGAGTATTTTTATTAATCTTTTTCAGAAAAATACAAGATTAGGAAAATTTGGCCCAAAGGGCCATCCCAAAAGGCAATTCGACTGTATGAATGCAACCTAAGCAGCGGAAACCATTCACAGAGTTCATATTAGTAATAGTGTAATATCATCGTACTGGTCCACACAGCACTTAGAGGCTGTCCTCGTCTTGACTGCCTAGTCAGGGAAGTAGCAGACCATGTTCTTCAAGAAGTAAAGGTATACAATCTGATCCTGTATCACATCATCTTACAACTCCTCTGCTCCTCTCAATCACTGTATGGTTTCTTTGGGGTCTGTCCAACTCCAGTTCCTTTCTCCTTTATGCTGTACAATGGATCAACCAGTTTATTGTGAACATGCATTAAACCTGTAAACAAAAAGGGCACAGTCATTAATCCATGGATATAAGTAAAGGACTTGGCTTAATGCAAGTAGAACAAAAATAATCTGCTGCAAAGTCACAATGCTTTGGATATTTGAGCCACAACAGCAGAATCGCATCACGGCTGCATTGCAACGGGCTTATTTTGTAATTTAACCCAATCTCGGCATCAGAAATAGGGAAAAGACATGGGAAGCAATTGTGCTGCACCATGGTATGACCAACAGTGTGGGACCGTGTTCTAAACACTGCAGAAGAGGACCTAAACATAAGCATAAACTGAAAAGAAATATTCAGAACATGCCTGGAATTTTTAGGTTGTGTTGATTTGCATTCCTGTGTGGTTATAGTGCAACCTTTACTAGACATATATTAATAGGGCAGAGTCATTTTGAGTATTTGCAAGTAAAATTCTTGTGTCTCCCATTTCCTACAAGGGCATTTTCACACAGTTTTAAAGCATTGGGTTAGGTTCTATTCACATCTACACCAAGGCTTCAGTTTCTGACTGATCCGCTTACGTTTCGTTTGTATATACTGTAAGCATAATGGATCCCACTGAAACTAATAGGATCAGGTTTGCCTTTTTTCCCCCCCAATGAGTGGGTAGAATAGACTGACAGACTACAGTGTGATTTTTCCCTTTTCAATACTCCTCAACATTGATATTGCAACACCAAGGAGGACAAGCCGAAAGGTTATGCAAATCGATGAATTAGCAGGTGTCACCAAGATCTGCAAATGATCAAATTTTCAAGCACCTAGCCCCAATCTGTGACATTTGGGAGCGGCATAAAGGCCAGGTGGAAAGCAAAGATTTTTAGCCACAAAAAAAAAAAATCAAGTGGTGTGGGATGATTGTGCGATGCCTCCTGTTTGTCAACGTGCCAGTTATCGCCACTTATCGCAAATGTAGAGGGACAGAATCCTTGAACGGAGAGACCTTGTATATCACTTTGGAAGATTGCCAAGCGCCTAGGCCGAGATATTAGCACTATTCAACGTTGCGTGTCCGTGTCCCGGACGTTGGGAGAACAAAAACGAACAGGAATGACAGTAAGAAGTGCGCGGAGGCGAACCTCTGCACGGACGGATCATCTAAATTGAAGATGGCGCAAAATGATCCATTCTACACTGCAAGTGAAATTGAATGTCACAACCCGAGTCTAGGGCAGCAACCAGTGTCGACACAAACCATCAGAAAGAGTTTGCACGACATTAGGCCGAGACGTCCAGCTACAGGTGTTCCATTGACCACACACCACTGCTCTCAAAGGCTATCACAGTGCACAGAAAGGCGGCAATGGAGCCTGGAATGGAGGTCTATCCTCTTTAGCGATGAGTCCTGCTTTTGTCTTGGATGCAATGATTCACGGAGATTGGTCTGGAGACCAAGTGGGCAACGCCACGATGAGGCCTTCACAAGGGAACATCACATCAGTCTTACTCCTGGGATCATGGTTTGGGGTGGCATAATGTAAGGTAGCCAGGACCCTCTAGTCTTCATTTCAGGTACACCAATAGCTCTGTGTTACATAGACTTGGTCATGGAACCAGTGGTATGGCCACCTCTCCAAAGTGTCCTACAAGCAGTTTTAACAGGACATCACCAGGCTGCATTTTGCTCGTGCTACTGTGAGCAGCCTTATACGTGCTACCATGGGACGTCATAAATCAGCACTTGCAAAGGGAGCTGCCACCAGCCAATCTTGATAATTTGCATGCCCAAGTGTATTCAGCATGGCATAACACTCCTCAGACAGCCATTAATAACCTCATTGATAGCATGCCAAGGATTGTAAGTGCATGTATTTCTGCGTGTGGTGCTCATACTAGATACGGAATAAATCAAAATGTTTGGAATATTTTGTTCCCCTTTTTTTTTTTTTCCATCATTTGCATATCATTCACATGTCTATCGATCCTGCGATTTCTACAATTCCAAAACGTTTCCTTCTTGGTGTTGTAATTTCAATGTTGAGGAATCTATATCGAATATTTATATGTTGTTTTTTGGTAGTTGCACAGAAGAGGGAGAAAAAAAAAAAGCCTTTGAGCATAAATGTCGTGTATAAACATCTCCCACCACTTTTTCTCAGTTCCTATACTTTACCATCACCTTTCTAAAAGTGGCAGTGATCAATGCCAGCTACTGTACAAACTGTCCCTATTCAGTAGCTGCAGTGTATTCCCTCACATGTGCACTGACGTATGAACAGTCTTCATAGATGTGGCCTTATCTACTGAGGGCTGTCTCCCTATGTGACGTCCTGGCTCCATGGTAACCAGGACACGTCACAGAAAGCTGGTACTTCATTCTTCAGTGCTGTTCAGCCAATATTGTGGAATTAATTTGGCGCTATGGACTACACATTTCACTTCCAAAAAAAAAAAAAAAGTATCCTTCAAGCACATATTGGTCCGTTTATTTGTGCGCCTCAGAAGTTGCACAAGTCAGATGTAGATTAACCGGTTCAGGACCGGGCTATTTTAAACCTTTAGGACCAGGACACCGTTTAGTCATTTTTAGCATGTGTTAAACGGCTATAACTTCTTTAATTGTTGGTCTAGCGACTTGATTTTTGCGGGTTTTTTTTTTTCCCCGTAAACAATGTAGGTTTTTTTTTATCATATTTATACACATTTTTTCAGGCTTATAGTTCGAAAATAGTGAAAAAATATAGTTTAACATTTCAGCGAATGTTTTCTTGTAATAATATTGTTTTACCCTAAAATAGACCTTTTATTTGTGATCATCATTGTCTAGCGTAAATTTTGATATATTCCATTTCTATTTTAGGGTAATTCGGTCAGGGCTAGCGTTACGACAATGATTGGCATGGGGAATGTTTTTTTTTTGGGTGGGTATTTTATGTGTAATTATTATTTAGTTTATTTTTTTATTATTATTATGGTCTGTCCCTCAAAAGGTCAGAAAAAAAGACCTTTAGGGGAATAGTTTTTTTTCTTTGACACCATGTTTTTGCACAGCAGCCCCAGTTACAGGGGAAAATCAGCCCTCTTATCGTGACCATTGTCACTAATAGGGCTGTGCTGGGTCTAGTTAGACCCAACAGCAGCCTGGCACTAACTGCATCCTGTCACGATCACCGGGACCAATCGAGGCAGCGATGCTGCCTCTAGCCTATACACAGCGCTCAAATTCAAAAGATCTGGGCACACTAAATATCTTCCAATAACCCCCCCCCCCCCCCTCAAATGCCACCTTCTTGGTTGAGGTTTTCCTCATCATTCCTTTCCTTGCAAATTTTAACTTTGTTTACATCAAGGAGTTCCAGTCCACGTCAGTTTCCGGTCCCTCCTGGACTACATTTACCACAGTGCATAGAGCTGGTATTTCAGCCAGCCCCAGACCCGCTTCGCACACCACCTCTGTTCTCAGAAAGACCGCACATTGGTGCTCCATTGGTCACTGGGAATGGCGCAGGTGCAGTAGAGGCAATGGATTGAGCAGGCGTGGAGGAAACAATTAGTTTGAACCACGCATGCTCTGTCAAGGATGGTGTATCCGGCCCCCACCCTTGTACATGACGTCAGTAATGACGTTCCGTACATTGAGCAGGCCGGAAGGAAGTGTGGACCGTGAACGGATGGGAATTCACTGAAAGAGTGAAAATCGGATGAGGTTGGAGTCACGTGACCGGCAATGCGATCTGGAAAACCGTGCAGAGTCTCCAGCGTGAGTAATTTGAAAAGTGACTTGTATTGGCAGTTGTAGGTGATTGAACTTTACATGTCAGGTTCCAGAAAACCCCTTTAAATACACTATATCGCAGGTTTTAAAGACCTCGACCGCATATATACTGCGGGTAGTCGGCAACATGTTAGAGGCATTAATGTTTTAAGGTTTAGTTCTAATGTTCCACCACTCATGATTAACAGATGAGTGAATATTTCCATATTATACTTTACTTCAATTGCTTAGAATTTGCAAATTCCATAGTTTTATTTCCACTGCAAAATTCCCCTTTGTAACCTTAAAGCGGATTATTTAGCTAAATATGCCCTATAGGTGAGCATATTCCAGCTACAGGGCCATACTCCTAGTATGCAAAACCGTGCACAAAAAAATTGTGCCATTTGGGTAATCGGAGCAAAGAAAGAATACAGTGGAATCATACTTATGAGTGTATTCATAAGGAGAGCGCTCCCCCGTCACCCTCACAGTGCACATATACACAGCAGCCTGTCAATCACCACGGAGAGGGTTTTCTTCCTTCTGGTGTAGCTATTTTGCATATTATAAATACCAATACATGGTGGCAGCAGAAAGCAAAACAACAAATAAAAACACAAAAAAATATGAAAGTTTACAAACGGGCACCAGTAGTAAAAATTTAAAAATATGTGCACTAACCGCATTTTTCAGTTTGAATACCCTTTCATAAGTCGCAGTGCTCAGTAAGGCCCCATGCACATGACCATGCCCGTAATTCCAGGCACTGCCGGTTGCGGACAGCCACCCGCATTTTACGGGCCGTGCTCCCATTATAAGTATGGGAGCACAGTCCATAAAATAATAAAAAATAGGGGCATCCTATTTTTTATGGAAAGTTTCTATGGCACGGACACTTTCCCGTAAATATACGGGAAAGTGTCAATCAGCCAAAGAAATGAAAAGGTCCGTAATTACAAGCCATAATTACGGGCGATTTTACGGTCGTGTGCATGGGGCCTAACAGTGCAAATTTAGGCCCCATGCACATGACGCATTCACGTCTATTGTCCACGGATACCTTCCCGTTTATTTACGGGAAAGTGTCCGGGCCGTAGAAGTGTACTGTAAAATATAGGATATGTCTGATCTTTTGCTTTTTACGGTCTGTGCTCCCATACTTAGTATGGGAGCACGGGCCTTAAATGCGGGCAGCTGTCCGAAACAGCCGGCGGCCAGACGTGCCCGCAAACACGGCCCGTGAATACGGTCACAGCCGTATGCATGAGGCCTTAGATAAATGTGTGTAGATATAAATGTGTGTAGATAAGCCAAATCAACCATAACATTAAAACCAGTGACAGATGAAGGTAAACTATTGGATATTTGTACTCACTGTAAAAACTTGAATTCATTGCGGAATTCCGCACCAGGGGTACAGGTCCTTGCCACTAGGGGGGGGGGTGACACTTTTCTTACCTACAGGCTCAGGTAGGCCATAGCCCTTCCCACAGACACGAAGCTAATCCATTTGTAAAAAAAAAGCAGTAGGAGAAGACAACAGCACATCCACGGCGCTGGGAGAATATCAACAAACATTCAGAAACTAAAGTCCCGGGCCCAGGGGGAAAAAATAAATAAAAAAAAGGGCCGGGATCCCCCCCAATAAATATAACGGTGAAAGTATTTAAGAGTACAAAAATCCAATTTTCTTGTTAATATCGTTAGGGGACACCGCACCATGGGAGAGGGTGGATAAAGAAAAAGGTGATCCACGTAACGCACAGCAGCTTAAAGTACCTTATAACCCAAGCTGGCTTTAGAGGAAACCAGGAGTATACTTTTGGGTAGAACCTCATGAAGGTATGCAGGAAAGAACAGTTAGCAGCCTTACAAACCTGAGAGACTGAAGCTTGGCGTGTCGTACATTCCGGGATGCACAGACAGCCCTTGTGGAATGGGCTGGTAACCCAAAAAGGAGGAACCTTGCCCTTGTAACGCTAGGATTCCTGGATCACAGACCTAATCCAATGAGCAATGGTAGCCTTGTAAGCCACCAAACCCTTGCGCAGATCCTCAGGAATCAAAAAGAGAGAGCATCTGAGGGATTCAGTTGCTGCAAGGTAGACAAACTTCTAACCACATCAAGATAATGGAGTGCACCTTGCAGTGGGTGGGACAGGAATGTGCAAAAAGAAAGGGAAGACCATGTCCTCACTGACGTGGAAGGCAGCAATGGGATGGGTCCAAACACTACCTTATACCAGCCCTAAAAAAAGCCTGTGTTTGTATAGAGCGAGTGATCGCAAAGACCTGCCTACAGTGAACAGGCCCTAAAAGATTGCTAATAGAATGTCCCTACGCGTTTGATCCTAGAATTACCCTGTAGCAACAAGGATTCATCAGGGGGAATTCAATTCATTTTAGAGATTTCTGCATGTGGTGTGATCACAGCATGGTGCAAAGTGATCATAGCCCAAAGAGCTCTTCTACCCAGGAACTCCATGTGCTGGAATGGCAGCAGAGACTGCTCTTCGTTGATGATCAATCTGAATCTCTTTAAAAGTATCTAAGTGGATCCTGAGACTGGAAAGATTTTCCTCTCTGGAGGAGACTTTCACCAAAAAGTCATCCTGGTAAGGGATAACCGAAACTCCTCTGGCGTGAAAAAGCGCTTATTTATTCTTCTCTTTCATTCCACTTCTATTTTATATTTGAATTAATATTCTTTATCCTCCATTCCCCAGGCATCAGGCTGTATACTTCTGACCTCGGAACAGATTACAGCCTTGTCTGCATAGACTATATTGCAGTAAACAGCTTCTTTATCAAATTTGACAGATCTTTACCAACTTACATCTCCTATTGTCAAATAACTATGGTGGGAGGGTATGTCTTTTTTGTATTAATATAGTGTTTGTTGTTGGTCTATTGTAAGGCCCTGCGTGACCTGATCCGTCGTTCTTTACTTTATTTACAAAAATCAATGAAAATTGATCAAATATAAATAACTTCATAATATGTTGTGTGTTAAAAATATACCTTTAAAGTATTTTACTGTCTTTACTCGCAGCTCTAGCGTTGCATCCTCCTCACAAACAAACACTGTACTGGGGTGTTGCTGGAAGGCAGACACTGTCCACATGTGGTTTACTCCTTCCTCTATAGCCTTGTATAGGGCAAAGGCCTTATGTGCGCCAGTGATGAGTATCATTACCTATGGAAGTCAAAAGAACAGTTAAATGGCGGACTCAGATGTGATCCATACCCTCAGCAGAACATTGTGTGCAGTACAATTGACGACATATGAAAAAGGAAGACCCCGGCAGTTGGCAGGAATTAATGACCATATATTTACAAGGAGCTGTTACCAGCAGAGCAATTCCTCTTGCACCAACTACCAATCATGCACAGTCAATTCAATTTCAAACGGAGGTGAGGTTTCTCATTTTAAACAAATTAGTGTAGTTCTTTTTGCTCTAAGAAGCACAATAAAAATGTAAATTTATTTAGTTTACTTGATTGTACACTCATGATTGGTAGTTGGTGCAAGAGGAATTGCTCTGCTGGTAAGGTTATGTGCACACACACTAATTACGTCCGTAATTGACGGACGTATTTCGGCCGCAAGTAGTGGACCGAACACACTGCAGGGAGCCGGGCTCCTAGCATCATACTTATGTACGATGCTAGGAGTCCCTGCCTCTCCATGGAACTACTGTCCCGTACTGAAAACATGATTACAGTACGGGACAGTTGTCCTGCAGAGAGGCAGGGACTCCTAGCATCGTATATAACTATGATGCTAGGAGCCCGGCTCCCTGCACTGTGTTCGGTCCGGTACTTGCGGCCGAAATACGTCCGTCAATTACGGACGTAATTAGTGTGTGTGCACATACCCTTACAGCTCCTTGTAAATATACAGTACAATTGACGCGAACTAGTATTTATAAATAAACTGAACAATTGAAAAAAGGTTGATTGTTTTATCATTGTATAAATTCATTATGTGCAGCTATTGAAGTTTTTAATAAGCCATTCATAAAATCCACACAAAAATTTCAGAATGGAAACCGTTTAGGTTTTCACTTACATGAAAAAATAAAATAAAAAAAAAAAAGACAGGTCCCCTACCTCTTTGGCATCCATCACGGTTCCCACGCCAACAGTCAGAGCCATGGTGGGTACTTTTGAAAGATTGTTGTCAAAAAAACGTGCATTCGCCAATATAGTGTCCATGGCCAATGTCTTCACTCTTGTTCTGGATACCAGACTGGACCCCGGTTCATTAAAAGCTATGTGACCATCAGGCCCGATCCCTGTCACAAAAAAAAAACCACGAGCACAAGTCTGTACAGAGATACAAACCAATATGACTGACAAGTTACATGGGCATTACATTTTAATAAAGAGGACCCTTCACCTCTCCTGACACGTATGTACTTGTAGCGAAATAGGAATAGTAACGTTGTATTCCCCATGAAACAACAATTCTGAAGAATATTTCCTTAGAACTATGTTGTGCTGTTCCTCTATTACTCCTCCTAGACATTTATTAATAAATTGTCAACTGGGTATTACCAGCTTGGGGGGGGGGGGGGGGGGGATGTCCCTATACAGTGACACTGTCCAATCAGTGCTGACAGAATAAGACTGTAGGGACACACCACTTTAACGAGGAGAATGGTAACAGCCAGTTGTCAATTTATTCATATATTTCTAGGAGGAACAGAGGAACGACACCATAGTTAAAGAAAACTATGTTCCATTTGTTAAAAATGGCTCAAACAGCCACTACTTCCAAGAAAACAGGCATAAGCAAGTGCTAGACGAAAAGGGAAGTGTCCGGGGTAATGGTATGTTTCAAAACACCCAGGACTAACTCTCCCTATTTATGATATATTGATTCGCTACACTCTTGCCAAAAATGTCAATGTATCAAGATCCTACGCGTTTCAGCATTGTCACTAAAACAATACCTCATCAGGGATTGATAAACATAGGTAGTTAAATTCTAAAGATAGAACACTGGATAGCACTGTTTGTGTGCTTATTTTAACCTCCAGCCACGTATACGGCTCTGATGTACTGGCCGCACACGCGCCGGAGAAATCATGGGCTTTTAAGGTTAAGAGCCCGCCCTTCCGACGTCGTCATCGGGGGCAGCCGCCAATCCAAGTTCGACACGGCACAGCTGTGACGTGCAGGAGGCGGCTTGCCTCCTTCTTGCCGACCAATCAGGGCGTCCGGACAACACGAGTGTCCATAGTAACCAGGGGACGCTAAACGCGGCTCCTGTAATGTCAATCGACAAAAACACAGAGTGAATGGGTAACGATCATGTTCCCCTCCTGTACTCACCACCACTGTCCCACGCAACCAGGCACATTGAAGGAACAAGTGGGACATAACGCACTCACCAGGGGCAAATCTCGGGGCACGGACTGTCAAATCAATGACTACGTTGTCCCGCACCGTAGATACACATAAAGCCACAGAGTTCTTAAGAATGACAACGGCCCTGGATATCATAGATCAGATTGCCCATACAAGACCAGCAAGGATAGATATATTAACAACCAAGGGGCGCTGTTCCGAAAAGAGTCACTAAATGACCCCCTATAGTTGCCCAGAGGCGCCTCGTCAAAAAACAACTAGGGCGCTCGGTCATACCCCAAAATTAGAGAAAACAGGAGTAGGAAATTTGTTCATTCAGGCCATGAGGGTTGATGGTCTGCAAGCGGAAAATCCATTCCGCCTCTTTTTGTAGAATCTTTCTATCCAGATTCCCCCCTCTCAGGAGTGGTCTAATGTGTTCAATTCCCTGAAAGGCCAGAACTGTGGAATCCCCATCATGGCATGACCACACATGTCGCGCCACCGGGGTGTCCACTTTCCTTCTGACATCCCCTATGTGGTCGCGAATCCTCCTCCTGAACTCCCTACCAGTCTTACCCACGTATTGTAGACCACACTTACATGTGATAAGATAAACAATTCCTTTCGTCTTACAATTAATGAATGACCTATTGTCAAAAATTCTTCCAGTTTTAGTGCTCGTAAATTTCCTACTGCACAATACAGACTCGCAAGCTTTACATGTCCCGCATCTAAAGGTCCCTTCAGTACTCTTCAACCAAGTGTTGACCTGAGTCTGCGGTTGTAAATGGCTGTGAACAAGACGATCCCTCAGGTTGCGTCCCCTCCTGTATGTTATCAGAGGGTAATCCCCCACCAGGTCCCCTACGTCCGGGTCAGCTTTTAAGATACCCCAAAATTGTTTAAGGACTTCCCTCACCTCCCTGTTCGCCGAATCGAAGGTACCTATCATCCTGATGGATTCCTCTTCCATTTTTTTCGGTTTAGGGTTTAGGAGGTCATTCCTATTGCAGCCCAGGGCATTCTGAAATGCCCCTTTTAGTACATTCCTGGGGTATCCCCTGTGTCTAAATCTGTTCTCCAGCTCCCGTGCAGAGACCCTGAAGTCGGTGATAGTCGAGCAGTTTCGGCGTGCCCTGAGATATTGGCCCTTCGGTATTCCTCTTTTGAGGTTTGTCGGGTGCCAACTTTCCCAGCGCAACAAACTGTTCGTTGCCGTTTCCTTGCGGTACATGTTCGTCTGTATGGTTCCAGAATCCGTCTTGGAGATCAAAATATCCAGGAACGTAATTTTAGTATCCTGGATTTCAGAAGTAAAAAAGAGTCCCAGCTCATTAGCATTCAAGACCTCAACAAACTCCTGAAACTCCCCCTTAGTGCCAGTCCAGAGGATCAGCACGTCATCAATAAATCTGATCCAGAGTAATATATAGGCTGACATCTATCCATTAGTTCACTAAACACAACTTCCTTTTCCCACCATCCCAAGTATAGATTGGCAAAGGTGGGGGCACAAGGGCTGCCCATGGCCACCCCGCGGAGCTGATGGTAGATCTTTTTATCAAATAAAAAGAAGTTGTGTTCTAGGACAAATCTCAGCAGGTCAATGATGAACTTATTATGGGCCTGGTACTGTGTTCCTTTGTCCCTCAGGAAGTATTCAACAGCTCTACATCCGTGATTGTGTGGGATGGAGCTGTACAGAGACTCTACGTCTAGGGACGCTAGCAGCACACCATGATCACAGCGTATACCCTCCAACCTTCTCAGCACATCCATGGTGTCCCTCACATAAGATGGCAGGGACACCACAAAAGGTCTAAGGACCTGGTCCAGGTATAGGCTGGAATTCTGCGTCAGGCTGTTGATCCCCGACACAATAGGGCGGCCTTTAAGGGGAGTTACCCCTTTGTGCACCTTTGGGAGACTGTAGAAGGTTGCTGTCTGTGGGTGTTCCGTCAGCATAAAATTCATTTCCCTGTCATTTATAAGGTTGCCCACTTTTGCCGGGCCAAGAATAATTTTAAGCTTCTCTCTAAAAATGGCGGTGGGGTTACTGGTTAGCACCCCATAACAATTTCGATCACTAAGTATGTCATAGCACATCCTGCTATACTGTGATCGATCCATTATTACTATATTCCCCCCTTTGTCAGAGGGCTTAATTATAATGTTATCATCCCTTTCTAGGGATAATAAACCCGCCATTTCCTTGCTAGACATATTGGAACAGTGCTCTCTCTGGTTTATCAGTTTTAGTTGGTCCTCCACCACCTTGACAAAAACATCAATGGGAGTATTGTCACTAAGGGGTGCATATTTCGTGGACGGGACCCTGAGTTGAGTAAATGGGCCCAGACCCTCCTCCCTCTGGCCTTCCTCCAAAAGACCCTCCAGTAATCTGAGGTGTGGAAGATCCTCTTCCGTAATCCCCAGGTCGAGACACTGTCGTTTATTGTGTATGTTGAAGAATTTTTTCCACTTCAACTTTCTAGCGAAAAGATTCAAATCCTTGACCCACAGAAATAGATTGAATTTATTTGTCGGGACAAAAGATAGGCCCTTACCAAGCACCTCAATTTCCTCCCTTGTCAATTCTCGGGTAGACAGGTTCACTACTTGGAGCCTATCTTGATCCCCTCCTAGAGGGGCTACAATTCCCTTCTGTCTCGCAAGAGATAGTCCGAAATCGGGTGGTTCTTTGCTAAAAAACCACCACGATGCTGATTCTTTCCTCTCCCCCTCCCTCTTGTATTGTTACGGGTAGAGTATCTGCCTTGCTCACTCCCTCCCCGTCCCCTTCTGGGTGGGTTCCTGCCAAACTCAGAGTCCGATTGTTCCTGCTCCGATGATGATGGATCGGTTTCAGGTTCATGGGATATCCCCGCCCTCGCACTGTAGTCAAAGATTCTACCTTCTTTAAAATCCAACGTGTCACGTACAAATTGGAAATGTTTCCTTTCTTTTATGTGACACGTGAATTTTTCCACTGCTTGTTGTAGAATAACCTCTTTTCTTTCGTACTCTACATTATTATTGAATTTTTTAACCGCAATGATACACTCCTTAAGTTCTTGAGTGGTACGTGCTAGGCAGATGTTTTCTTCTTCAAGCAGAATCCCCATAAACCTTAGTGAAAAAAAGATCTACCATCAGCTCCGCGGGGTGGCCATGGGCAGCCCTTGTGCCCCCACCTTTGCCAATCTATACTTGGGATGGTGGGAAAAGGAAGTTGTGTTTAGTGAACTAATGGATAGATGGTCAGCCTATATATTACTCTGGATCAGATTTATTGATGACGTGCTGATCCTCTGGACTGGCACTAAGGGGGAGTTTCAGGAGTTTGTTGAGGTCTTGAATGCTAATGAGCTGGGACTCTTTTTTACTTCTGAAATCCAGGATACTAAAATTACGTTCCTGGATATTTTGATCTCCAAGACGGATTCTGGAACCATACAGACGAACATGTACCGCAAGGAAACGGCAACGAACAGTTTGTTGCGCTGGGAAAGTTGGCACCCGACAAACCTCAAAAGAGGAATACCGAAGGGCCAATATCTCAGGGCACGCCGAAACTGCTCGACTATCACCGACTTCAGGGTCTCTGCACGGGAGCTGGAGAACAGATTTAGACACAGGGGATACCCCAGGAATGTACTAAAAGGGGCATTTCAGAATGCCCTGGGCTGCAATAGGAATGACCTCCTAAACCCTAAACCGAAAAAAATGGAAGAGGAATCCATCAGGATGATAGGTACCTTCGATTCGGCGAACAGGGAGGTGAGGGAAGTCCTTAAACAATTTTGGGGTATCTTAAAAGCTGACCCGGACGTAGGGGACCTGGTGGGGGATTACCCTCTGATAACATACAGGAGGGGACGCAACCTGAGGGATCGTCTTGTTCACAGCCATTTACAACCGCAGACTCAGGTCAACACTTGGTTGAAGAGTACTGAAGGGACCTTTAGATGTGGGACATGTAAAGCTTGCGAGTCTGTATTGTGCAGTAGGAAATTTACGAGCACTAAAACTGGAAGAATTTTTGACAATAGGTCATTCATTAATTGTAAGACGAAAGGAATTGTTTATCTTATCACATGTAAGTGTGGTCTACAATACGTGGGTAAGACTGGTAGGGAGTTCAGGAGGAGGATTCGCGACCACATAGGGGATGTCAGAAGGAAAGTGGACACCCCGGTGGCGCGACATGTGTGGTCATGCCATGATGGGGATTCCACAGTTCTGGCCTTTCAGGGAATTGAACACATTAGACCACTCCTGAGAGGGGGGAATCTGGATAGAAAGATTCTACAAAAAGAGGCGGAATGGATTTTCCGCTTGCAGACCATCAACCCTCATGGCCTGAATGAACAAATTTCCTACTCCTGTTTTCTCTAATTTTGGGGTATGACCGAGCGCCCTAGTTGTTTTTTGACGAGGCGCCTCTGGGCAACTATAGGGGGTCATTTAGTGACTCTTTTCGGAACAGCGCCCCTTGGTTGTTAATATATCTATCCTTACTGGTCTTGTATGGGCAATCTGATCTATGATATCCAGGGCCGTTGTCATTCTTAAGAACTCTGTGGCTTTATGTGTATCTACGGTGCGGGACAACGTAGTCATTGATTTGACAGTCCGTGCCCCGAGATTTGCCCCTGGTGAGTGCGTTATGTCCCACTTGTTCCTTCAATGTGCCTGGTTGCGTGGGACAGTGGTGGTGAGTACAGGAGGGGAACATGATCGTTACCCATTCACTCTGTGTTTTTGTCGATTGACATTACAGGAGCCGCGTTTAGCGTCCCCTGGTTACTATGGACACTCGTGTTGTCCGGACGCCCTGATTGGTCGGCAAGAAGGAGGCAAGCCGCCTCCTGCACGTCACAGCTGTGCCGTGTCGAACTTGGATTGGCGGCTGCCCCCGATGACTACGTCGGAAGGGCGGGCTCTTAACCTTAAAAGCCCATGATTTCTCCGGCGCGTGTGCGGCCAGTACATCAGAGCCGTATACGTGGCTGGAGGTTAAAATAAGCACACAAACAGTGCTATCCAGTGTTCTATCTTTAGAATTTAACTACCTATGTTTATCAATCCCTGATGAGGTATTGTTTTAGTGACAATGCTGAAACGCCTAGGATCTTGATACATTGACATTTTTGGCAAGAGTGTAGCGAATCAATATATCATAAATAGGGAGAGTTAGTCCTGGGTGTTTTGAAACATACCATTACCCTGGACACTTCCCTTTTCGTCTAGCACTTGCTTATGCCTGTTTTCTTGGAAGTAGTGGCTGGTTGAGCCATTTTTAACAAATTGATAATAAAAATATTTTAATCGTTCTTTCAGGCGGTGAATCTACTAATTAAGGTTTATGAACGACATCATATATCGAAACTACAGTGAATTTTTATCTTAAACTTTTGAATTGAGGGGGGATGGCAGGATTCCTGACCAATGACATAAACACAGAAAAATGGTTGACAGATGCTAGGGAGGTCTTTTCAGATCAGGAACTGGTGTCACAGTCCCACAATCTGAGTATCACTGCTTCATTTCGACAACTCACCAAGGTGTATAAAGACCATATCAGATCATGGTGGGAGATCCAAACGTTAGAGACTTACATGAAAAATAAAATTGTTCCTAGGGGTCTTAGAATCTCCCTCATTCCTGCAACTAGGGTTCGTTCTCCTGAACTTCTTAGAAAGTGGGAGAAAGAATCTATCGAGTCCTCACTAAGGTTTATGGGGATTCTGCTTGAAGAAGAAAACATCTGCCTAGCACGTACCACTCAAGAACTTAAGGAGTGTATCATTGCGGTTAAAAAATTCAATAATAATGTAGAGTACGAAAGAAAAGAGGTTATTCTACAACAAGCAGTGGAAAAATTCACGTGTCACATAAAAGAAAGGAAACATTTCCAATTTGTACGTGACACGTTGGATTTTAAAGAAGGTAGAATCTTTGACTACAGTGCGAGGGCGGGGATATCCCATGAACCTGAAACCGATCCATCATCATCGGAGCAGGAACAATCGGACTCTGAGTTTGGCAGGAACCCACCCAGAAGGGGACGGGGAGGGAGTGAGCAAGGCAGATACTCTACCCGTAACAATACAAGAGGGAGGGGGAGAGGAAAGAATCAGCATCGTGGTGGTTTTTTAGCAAAGAACCACCCGATTTCGGACTATCTCTTGCGAGACAGAAGGGAATTGTAGCCCCTCTAGGAGGGGATCAAGATAGGCTCCAAGTAGTGAACCTGTCTACCCGAGAATTGACAAGGGAGGAAATTGAGGTGCTTGGTAAGGGCCTATCTTTTGTCCCGACAAATAAATTCAATCTATTTCTGTGGGTCAAGGATTTGAATCTTTTCGCTAGAAAGTTGAAGTGGAAAAAATTCTTCAACATACACAATAAACGACAGTGTCTCGACCTGGGGATTACAGAAGAGGATCTTCCACACCTCAGATTACTGGAGGGTCTTTTGGAGGAAGGCCAGAGGGAGGAGGGTCTGGGCCCATTTACTCAACTCAGGGTCCCGTCCACGAAATATGCACCCCTTAGTGACAATACTCCCATTGATGTTTTTGTCAAGGTGGTGGAGGACCAACTAAAACTGATAAACCAGAGAGAGCACTGTTCCAATATGTCTAGCAAGGAAATGGCGGGTTTATTATCCCTAGAAAGGGATGATAACATTATAATTAAGCCCTCTGACAAAGGGAGGAATATAGTAATAATGGATCGATCACAGTATAGCAGGATGTGCTATGACATACTTAGTGATCGAAATTGTTATGGGGTGCTAACCAGTAACCCCACCGCCATTTTTAGAGAGAAGCTTAAAATTATTCTTGGCCCGGCAAAAGTGGGCAACCTTATAAATGACAGGGAAATGAATTTTATGCTGACGGAACACCCACAGACAGCAACCTTCTACAGTCTCCCAAAGGTGCACAAAGGGGTAACTCCCCTTAAAGGCCGCCCTATTGTGTCGGGGATCAACAGCCTGACGCAGAATTCCAGCCTATACCTGGACCAGGTCCTTAGACCTTTTGTGGTGTCCCTGCCATCTTATGTGAGGGACACCATGGATGTGCTGAGAAGGTTGGAGGGTATACGCTGTGATCATGGTGTGCTGCTAGCGTCCCTAGACGTAGAGTCTCTGTACAGCTCCATCCCACACAATCACGGATGTAGAGCTGTTGAATACTTCCTGAGGGACAAAGGAACACAGTACCAGGCCCATAATAAGTTCATCATTGACCTGCTGAGATTTGTCCTAGAACACAACTTCTTTTTATTTGATAAAAAGATCTACCATCAGCTCCGTGGGGTGGCCATGGGCAGCCCTTGTGCCCCCACCTTTGCCAATCTATACTTGGGATGGTGGGAAAAGGAAGTTGTGTTTAGTGAACTAATGGATAGATGGTCAGCCTATATATTACTCTGGATCAGATTTATTGATGACGTGCTGATCCTCTGGACTGGCACTAAGGGGGAGTTTCAGGAGTTTGTTGAGGTCTTGAATGCTAATGAGCTGGGACTCTTTTTTACTTCTGAAATCCAGGATACTAAAATTACGTTCCTGGATATTTTGATCTCCAAGACGGATTCTGGAACCATACAGACGAACATGTACCGCAAGGAAACGGCAACGAACAGTTTGTTGCGCTGGGAAAGTTGGCACCCGACAAACCTCAAAAGAGGAATACCGAAGGGCCAATATCTCAGGGCACGCCGAAACTGCTCGACTATCACCGACTTCAGGGTCTCTGCACGGGAGCTGGAGAACAGATTTAGACACAGGGGATACCCCAGGAATGTACTAAAAGGGGCATTTCAGAATGCCCTGGGCTGCAATAGGAATGACCTCCTAAACCCTAAACCGAAAAAAATGGAAGAGGAATCCATCAGGATGATAGGTACCTTCGATTCGGCGAACAGGGAGGTGAGGGAAGTCCTTAAACAATTTTGGGGTATCTTAAAAGCTGACCCGGACGTAGGGGACCTGGTGGGGGATTACCCTCTGATAACATACAGGAGGGGACGCAACCTGAGGGATCGTCTTGTTCACAGCCATTTACAACCGCAGACTCAGGTCAACACTTGGTTGAAGAGTACTGAAGGGACCTTTAGATGCGGGACATGTAAAGCTTGCGAGTCTGTATTGTGCAGTAGGAAATTTACGAGCACTAAAACTGGAAGAATTTTTGACAATAGGTCATTCATTAATTGTAAGACGAAAGGAATTGTTTATCTTATCACATGTAAGTGTGGTCTACAATACGTGGGTAAGACTGGTAGGGAGTTCAGGAGGAGGATTCGCGACCACATAGGGGATGTCAGAAGGAAAGTGGACACCCCGGTGGCGCGACATGTGTGGTCATGCCATGATGGGGATTCCACAGTTCTGGCCTTTCAGGGAATTGAACACATTAGACCACTCCTGAGAGGGGGGAATCTGGATAGAAAGATTCTACAAAAAGAGGCGGAATGGATTTTCCGCTTGCAGACCATCAACCCTCATGGCCTGAATGAACAAATTTCCTACTCCTGTTTTCTCTAATTTTGGGGTATGACCGAGCGCCCTAGTTGTTTTTTGACGAGGCGCCTCTGGGCAACTATAGGGGGTCATTTAGTGACTCTTTTCGGAACAGCGCCCCTTGGTTGTTAATATATCTATCCTTACTGGTCTTGTATGGGCAATCTGATCTATGATATCCAGGGCTGTTGTCATTCTTAAGAACTCTGTGGCTTTATGTGTATCTACGGTGCGGGACAACGTAGTCATTGATTTGACAGTCCGTGCCCCGAGATTTGCCCCTGGTGAGTGCGTTATGTCCCACTTGTTCCTTCAATGTGCCTGGTTGCGTGGGACAGTGGTGGTGAGTACAGGAGGGGAACATGATCGTTACCCATTCACTCTGTGTTTTTGTCGATTGACATTACAGGAGCCGCGTTTAGCGTCCCCTGGTTACTATGGACACTCGTGTTGTCCGGACGCCCTGATTGGTCGGCAAGAAGGAGGCAAGCCGCCTCCTGCACGTCACAGCTGTGCCGTGTCGAACTTGGATTGGCGGCTGCCCCCGATGACGACGTCGGAAGGGCGGGCTCTTAACCTTAAAAGCCCATGATTTCTCCGGCGCGTGTGCGGCCAGTACATCAGAGCCGTATACGTGGCTGGAGGTTAAAATAAGCACACAAACAGTGCTATCCAGTGTTCTATCTTTAGAATTTAACTACCTATGTTTATCAATCCCTGATGAGGTATTGTTTTAGTGACAATGCTGAAACGCCTAGGATCTTGATACATTGACATTTTTGGCAAGAGTGTAGCGAATCAATATATCATAAATAGGGAGAGTTAGTCCTGGGTGTTTTGAAACATACCATTACCCTGGACACTTCCCTTTTCGTCTAGCACTTGCTTATGCCTGTTTTCTTGGAAGTAGTGGCTGGTTGAGCCATTTTTAACAAATTGATAATAAAAATATTTTAATCGTTCTTTCAGGCGGTGAATCTACTAATTAATGTTTATGAACGACATCATATATCGAAACTACAGTGAATTTTTATCTAAAACTATGTTCCATAATTATTTCATGGGAAAGTATTTACGCAGAAAAAAAAAAAAAAAAAAAAATCATGTCAGGAGAGGTGACAGGTCCTCTAAGTACATAAACACATTTTAATTGCTGAAGATAAACATGTTACGAAACACTATTACAACAACATTGCTAGTCCTTTCTTCTAAAACTTATTTTCAGAACTACAGCAAAAATTTCATGGCAAAGCAAAAGTCTACAGACCAAAATGGCTCCACACTTTCCACAACAGCGTTTCCGAAGTTGGGTAGATCGTCTGTCAAGACCTACCTGATGGAATGCCTTCTAAGGATATCCTGGGCAGTCAGACACTGAATATGGGACTGGAACAACCTGGGGTAGCCTTAATTTTGCCCAATATTTTTATATTTTAATTATTAGAAGAGATGTATACAAGATTTAACAAAAAGGACCTGGAAACGTATTGTATCACTAATTGTATAGACCGTAACAATCAACAGAAGAAAGTTTACAATTTGATCTAGGGAATTTATCAGGCTGCTCTGGTATAAAGGGATTTTCTGGCCATTTGCGCCAGTCATCAGCTATATAATACAGCGGACACCTGCAAGTAAAGGCACAGCTACTGTGATAAAACAATCAATGCGCCGCAATAGTACGACAGGTCACAGGAACGAGCCGAAAACGTTATTTATTAATCCGGAGATGGCGGATAATTTCCACTGCAGATTTTTCCATGTCCGCATCATGCTCGGATATTCGTGCAGACATTTTTTTTCCGCTTCAAGCAGATAGGATTTAGTACTGTACTATAAATTGCTGCAGATTATTAATCCATAACGTCTGAACCCGGCCTTAGAAGGGCAGGGCAGGAAGGAGTTATTTGAAGAATGCCTACACTACTATTTCTGATATACTTATTTACCAAGCACTTCCATAAACGAGCAATTCACCACTATACATAGGAGCACCCCCTACTACATTGGTAGTAGCCATCTACATTATTCCCCAGCCTCTAAGACCCAGACACCAGCTGTACGTATTCTTACCTGGTGGGAGCTCACAACTAGCTCAGCATAACCTCATGTCTGTATTCTTATACTCATTTCTACTACTGGTCTATGCGTTACAGTGCCTTCTTCACTCCCCATACTAGTCTCATTCTTTCACGGAGTATGTCAAGCTGATTTAAAAGTAAATGTAACACCTATATATTTGTTTTCATAATTAAAACCAGATAGTGAAACAATATATTTTTCTAATCTGTTCTTATTTTTTTGATTGTAGATGTTTTCATTTTATTTTCTGTACGATTATGGGGGCAGCCATCTTCCCTAAGCTGTTAGCAGCATTTAGAGATACGCTTGACAGTGACCACATGGATCATAGGAACCGGTGAACAGGAGAGGACCCATTGACTTCTATGGGAGAGTTTTCTAGGCATGTTCTGTAACCTGTGCAGAGGTCATTGTGCCGGAAAGAATAGAAGGGGAGCTGTGCCCATCACCCATTGTCAATGGTGGATCCGGTGTTATCTTTTTTAGTATAGCGGACAAAGAAAAAAAATAAAATAAAAATACTTGATATGACGTTTTTATGTTAAACATTTTTTAAAAAGTAGGTAATTTTTTTGATGACACATTCCCTTTAGGCCCCATGCACACGACCATAGATTTCATCCGTAATTACGGACCCATTCATTTCTATTGACCACGGACACCTTCACGTATATTTGCGGGAAGGTGTCCAGGCCTTAGAAAGCCTCTGCAAAAGATAGGACACGTCCTATATTTTGCTTTTTCTACGGACCGTGCTCCCATACTTTATATGAGTGAATACGGGGACGGCCGTGTGCATGAGGTCTTAGAGAATGCTGCTGACAACTGGCTGAATCAAATGGCAGACCAATGTTACATAGTATGGTTTAAAAAAGACATGTCCATCAAGTTCAACCAAGGAATGGGAAAGGGAAGGGAAAAATTTCTACACATAGGAGCGAATATTTTTTTGTTCCAGGAAATTATCTAAGCCTTTTTTAACCCTTTCCCTCTTTAGCCACTTTTGACCTTCCGGACAGAGCCTCATTTTTCAAATCTGACATGTTTCACTTTATGTGGTAATAACTTCAGAATGCTTTCACCTATCCAAGCGATTCTGAGATTGTTTTCTCGTGACACATTGGACTTTGTTACTGGCAAAATTTGCCCGATACATTCAGTATTTAACCCCTTCCCCCTGCTTGCATTCTGGGCCCTAATGTCCAAGCCATTTTTTACATTTTTCCATTGTCACATTCGAAGAGCTGTAACTTTTTTATTTTTGCGTCGGCATAGCTGTATAAGGTCTTGTTTTTTGCGGGACGACTTGCAGTTTTTATTGGTACCATTTGAGAGTAGATGCGACTTTTTGATCACTTTTTATCACATTTTTTTTAAGTCAGGATTAACAGAAAACAGCAATTTTTCCATTGTTTTTTATTTTATTTTTTACGGCGTTCACCGTGCGGGTTAAATAATTTAACAGCTTTATAGTCGGGGTCGTTACGGACGTGGCGATACCAAATATGTGTAACTTTTTTGCTTTATTGTAGTTTTTTTTAATAGTAAAGCATTTTGTAAGGGGAAAAGCTGGGTTTTTCATTTTTTTTGTTTAACTTTATTAAACTTTACTTTTTTACTAGTCCCACTAGGGGACTTCACTATCCTCCGATCGCTATTATAATACACTGCAATACTTTTGTATTGCAGTGTATTACTGCCTGTCCGTTTAAAACGGACAGGCATCTGCTAGGTCATGCCTGCGGCATGATCTAGCAGGCATTCGCTCCAGGCAGACCTGGGGGTCTTTATTAGACCCCCGGCTGCCATTGGAGACACAGACACTCGGCGATCGTATCGCCGGGTGTCGGTGGGGGAGAGAGGGAGCTCCCTCCCTCTCTCCAAAACCACTCAGATGCGGTGCTCGCTATTGCGCACCGCATCTGAAGGGTTAAACGGGTGAGATCGATACTAATATCGATCTCACCCGGCAGAGCAGGGACGCCCCCAGCCCTCAGCTGCCTCTGGCAGCCGAGAGCAGGGAGATTTCACGGCTCCCTGCTCTGTTTACTTTATTCTACAGCAGCGACGTAGAATAGCGGCGCTCTGGAATAAAGCCCACTAATGACCGCCGTAAAAAGACGTATCGGCGGTCATTAAGGGGTTAAATGTGAAAAACACCAAAATTTAGCGAATTGCAAAAATGTGCATTTTTCTAAACTTTAATGTATCTGCTTGTAAGACAGGCTGTTATACCACACATAAGTCGCTAATTAACATCCCCCATATGTCTACTTTAGATTTGCATTGTTTTTTGAACATTCTTTTATTTTTCTAGGACGTTACAAGGCTTAGAACTTTAGCAGCAATTTCTCACATGATCAAGAAAATTTCAAAAGGCTATTTTTACAGGGGCCAGTTCAGTTGTGAAGTGGCTTTTAGGGCCTTATATATTAGAAACCTCAAAAAAAAAAATCACCCCATTTTAAAAACTGCACCCCTCAAAGTATTCAAAACAGCATTTAGAAAGTTTCTTAACCCTTTAGACGTTTCACAGGAATTAAAACTAAACTAGAGGCGAAATTTACAAATTAAATTTTTGGTTGTTGCAGAAATTCATTTTTAATGCATTTTTTTGTAACACAAAGTTTTACCAGAGAAACACAACTCAATATTTATTGCCCAGGTCCTGCAGTTTTTAGAAATATCCCAAATGTGGCCCTAGTGTGATAATGGACTGAAACACCGGCCTCCGAAGCAAAGGAGCACCTAGTGGATTTTGGACACTCCTTTCTATTAGAATATATTTTAGGCACCATGTCAGCTTTGAAGAGCTCTTGTGGTACCAAAACAGTGGAAACCCCCCAAAAGTGACCCCATTTGGGAAACTACACCCCTCGAGGAATTTAGGGGTAAAGTAAGCATTTTGACCGGACAGTTTTTTTTGCAGAAATTTTTGGATGTAGGCCATGAAAATGAAAAGCTACATTCTTTCAAATAAAATGTAGGTTTAGCAAATTTTTTCTCATTTCCAAAGGGACTAAAAGGAGAAAAAGCACCGCAAAATTTGTAAAGCAATTTCTCCCGAGTAAAATAGTACCCCACATGTGGTAATAAACGGCTGTTTGCACACACGGCATAGCTGAGAAGGGAAAGAGCGCCATTTGGCTTTTGGAGCTCAAATTTAGAAGGAATGGTTTGCAGAGGCCATGTCACATTTGCAGAGCTCCTGAGGGGACAAAACAATGAAAACGCCCAAAAAGTTACCCCATTTTGGAAACTACACCACTTGAAGAATTAATCTACGGGTGTAGTGATCATTTTGACCCCACAGGTGTTTCATAGAATTTATTAGAATTGGGCAGTGAAAATCTTCAATAAGATGTAGCTTTAGTTCAAAATTTGTCATTTTCTCAACAAAGGAAAAAAAGAACCCCAACATTTGTAAAGCAACTTCTCCCGAGTAAGGCAATACCCCATATGTGGTCATAAATTTTTTGCTGAATTGGTTTCTTGACACCATGTCGCTTTTGCAAAGCCCCTAAGGTACCAGTACAGTGGAAACTACCCAAAAGGGACTCCATTTGTGATACTACACCCCTTGAGGAATTAATCTAGGGGTGTAGTGAGCATTTTGATTCCACAGCGGTTTTAGATTTTATTTGAACTGGGCAGTGAAAATAAAGATAACATTTTTTTTCCAATAAGACGTAGCTTTAGTGCAAAATGTTACATTTTCTCAAAAAATAAAAGCAGAAAACGAACCCCAACATTTGTTAAGCAAGTTCTCCCAAGTATGGCAATAGCCCATATGTGGTTATAAACTAATTTTTGGGCACACGGCAGCGCTCAGAAGGGAAGGAGGGCCATTTGGCTTTCGGACTACAGATTTTGCTGGATTGGTTTCTGGTTGCTATGTAGCATTTGCAAAACCCCTGTGGGATCAAAACAGTGTAAACCCCCCAAAAGTGACCCTCATTTTGGAAACTACACCCCTCAAGGTATTCACCTAGGGGTGTAGTGAGCATGTTAACCCCGCAGGTGTTTGCAATATCGAGTGCACACTAATTTATGCAAGAGTGAAAATTGGATTTTTCAATAGATATGCCAATATGTGGTGCCCAGCTTGTGCCACCATAACAGGACAGCTCTCTAATTATTATGCTGTGTTTCCCAGTTTTAGAATCCCCCAACATGAGGCACTAATCTTTTTCCTGGACATTTGACAGGGCTCAGGAGTGAGAGAATACCATGCGAAATGGAGGCCTAATTTGGCAATTTACACAGAATTGGTTCACAATTTCAGATGCTCAGATGGGAAAATAATAAAAGAAACCCCCCAGTTGTGACCCCATTTTAGAAACTATACCCCTCAAGGCATTTATTAAGGGGTGTAGTGAGCATTTTCACCCCACAGGTCTTTTCCATAAATGACTGCGCTGCGGATGGTGCAGATATGCCAATTTAGTGGCAAGTATGTCGTGCCCAGCTTATGCCACTGGAGACACACAACCCAAAAATTGTTAAAAGGGTTCTCCAGGCTATGGCGGTGCCATATATGTGGAAGTAAACTGCTGTTTGGGCACACTGTAGGGCTCAGATGGGTGGGCGCGCCATTTGGCTTTTGGAGCGTGGATTTTGCTTGGTGCTAGTTTTGTTTGGAGTTTTATTGGTGTTTCAGTTTATAATGTGGGGCATATGTAAGCTGGGCAGAGTACATCAGGGGCATAGTCAGGGGGTATAATAATGGGGTAAACAATAAAATGATCCATAGATGTGTGTTACGCTGTGACACAATCCTTTCTGCACAGGCCCGTGTGGCACTGATAAGCGGTGTCTTTACTTATCCCCCTTTTGGTCCACACTCTGCACCATTGCAGTTTGGGGAATTTTGATAGGAAGTGTTGTCCTGGTATAATACGGGACCCTCGCTTCTAGCAGATATGTTCCCGATAAATCGCCCCTTGAAACAGACGAAATGTTCCCCTCTGATCTGCACAACTGCATATTTTTTATTTCCTGACTTATGGAAGCCTTAACTAATTTTATTTTTTAATAGACGTAGTGGTATGAGGGCTGTTTTTTTGCAGGACGAGCTGTAGTTATTATTGGTACCATTTTGGGGTACATGCGACTTTTTATCCTATTTTTTGAGAGGCAAGGTGACCAAAAAACTGCAATTCTGCCATAGATTTTTAGGGTTTTTTTATACAGCGTTTACCACGCGTTATAAATTACATGTTAACTTTATTCTGCAGGTCAGTACGATTCCGGCGATACCTAATTTATAGCACTATGTTTTACAAGTTTTTGCACAAGAAAATTACTTTTGTAAAAATAATGTATTTTTTCTGTCACCATGTTGTGAGAACCATAACTTCATTTTTTCGTCGACGGAGCTGTAGGAGGGCTTGTTTTTTGAGAGACGAGCTATAGTTTTTATAGGCACCATTTTTGGATACATGCGACTTTTTGATCACTTTATTTCAATTTTTGTAGGGCAAGGTGACCAAAAAACAGAAATTCTGGCATTTTTTACGGTTTTTTTTATGCCGTTCACTGAGTGGAATAAATATAATATTTTTATAGTTTAGGCCGTTAGGGTCGCGGCGATACCAAATATGTATGGTTTATTTAGTTTTTTTCAATAATAAAGGACTTGATAAGGGAAAATTGTGTTTTATTTTAGTACTTAAAATTTTTATTATTTTTTTTCACACTTTACTTTAGTCCCACTAGGGGACTTGAAGGTCCAACTGTCAGATTTTTTTTCCCGAAAAAATACGTAGTGCAATGTATTAGATCTATCAGTCAGTCATTCACTGACAGCAAGCCGATTAGGCTTCGCCCATCCGTGCGGGGCCTAATCGGCTTCCGTAATGGCAAACAGGAGGCTATTGTTAGGTCTCCTGGTGTCATAATAGCAGTCGGTAGTCGTGCGATTGCAGGGCACAGCTGCCGATCTGATAGCAACCACAAAGATGCAGCGATCGGATCAAATCGCTGCATCTGAGGGGTTAATGGCAGGGATCGGAGCTAGCTCCGGTTCCCGCCGTTACAGGTGGTTGTCAGCTGTAACATACAGCTGGTATCCGCCGCTCCTGAGCCGGCGCCATCTTGCCTGCGACTACGGAAGCCTTTCAGGCCCCGCCTCCGGGCGGGGACTGGACGTTTTCTATGCTAGGCACACCGGGAGGCCAGTATTAGGCCTCTGGCTGCCATTGCAGCCACCGACACCCCGGCGATTTCATTGTTGGGGTGTCGATGAGCTGCAAACGCCTTAAATGTAGCTATCGTTACAGCAGGATGTCAGCTGTCAGATATAGCTGACATCCGGGGATGATGGCACCGACTCCGCTTCTGAGCCGGTGCGAAGCATTTGTCGTAAGTATACAACATTTTGCGCGAAGCACTGGCTTTCCATGTCGCATACAAGGCTAAATAGGTTTAATTCTTTTAATCTTTCCTCATAACTTACATTCCCCATGCCCCTTATTAGCTTCGTTGCTCTTCTTTGTATTTTTTCCAACGTCACGGCATCCTTTCTATAAACTGGATCCCAGAACTGAACTGCATATTCTAGAGGAGGCCTCACCAATGCTTTGTAAAGTGGTAATATTATATCCCTGTCCCGCGAGTCCATGCCTCTTTTAATACACAACAATTTCTTGATGGCCTTTGAAGCACCTGATTGACATTACATGCTGTTATTTAGTTTAGGACCTACAAATACACCCAGATCCTTCTCAACAAGTGACTCCCCCAGTATAGCTCCCCCTAGGACATATGATGCATGCAGATTGTTTGTACCCAGATGAATAACTTTACATATATGTACATTAAGTCAAATGGCAGACCAATGTTACATAGTTAGTACAGTTGAAAAAGTGGCATCCATTTGCCAACTGGATGCCCAAACACTTAGTGTGTTCAAATCAGCTTGCAATTCACGAACATCTTCCATCTACATAGCTTGGGGTCATCTTCAAAAATATAAATATTGTTATTAATCCCATCCTCTATCATTAATAAATAAGTTGAATAATGGTGGTCCCAGCATGGAACCCTGGGTTACACCACTTATAACCGGGGACCATTCAGAGTAGGAAACATTGACCACAACTCTGGATTGAGAATTGGCTCAAGGACCGTATCCAATTACAATCTATACTTTCTAAACCTATAGTCCTTAATTTACCCATTAGACGTCTATGAGGGACAGTGTCAAATGCCTTTGCAAAGTCCAAAAACACTATATCCACAGCGGCCCCTCTGTCTAGGCTTCTGCTCACCTCTTCATAAAAACAAATCAGGTTGGTTTAACAACTTCTGTCCTTCTTAAAAGCGTGCTGGCTGTCACTTATGATACTATTTTTTGTCACATAATTCTGTATATAGTCCCTCAAACATTTTCCCCACAATGGATGTTAAGCTTACTGGTCTATAATTACCCAGGGATGACCTAGAGCCCTTTTTGAAAATAGGCACCACATTCGCCCTGCGCCAGTCCCTTGGCACTATACCAGTCACAAGAGAATCTCTAAATATTATGAAGAGGGGGACAGAAATAACTGAACTAAGCTCTGTAGGAACTCTAGGGTGTAAGCCATCTGGTCCCAGGACCTTGTGTACATTTAACTTAGCTTGCACCATATCTACATTCAGCCAATTTAGTCAATCAACTGATATATTAACAGCAATGGCTAGATCAGCTGCTCTTTCTTCTGTTGCATATACAGAAGATAAAATAACCTATTTAGTAACCCTGCCTTCTCTTGATCCCCTGTCACCAACTCACCATTACCACTATTTAGGGGTCCTACATGTTCAGACCTTGGTTTTTTTTTGCATTTACATACTTGAAGAATTTTTGGGGGAATTGTTTTACCATCATTGGCCACCCGCCTTTCATTTAGTATTTTCACTGACACTTACCTTTTTCCAGATTTTATTAAGCTCTAATTTAAAAAGGCTACAGTTGTACCCTCAGATTAGTATTTTTCAAATGCCTTTTTTTCTCACATATTGCCCTTTTTACAGAAGGTGTAAGCCATGTGGGGTTTAATTTTAGTCTTTTATAATTGTTACTTATAGGAATAAATTTTGCATAATAATTACCCAAAGTGGATTTGAAAATCTCCCATTTATCATTTGTCCCATTATTTGACATTAGTTCTTCCCAGTCCATATCCTGAATTTCAGCCCTCATCCTGGGGAAATTGGCCTTCTTGAAAATTAAGTGTTTTGCCCTCCCAGCTTGTTTGATTTTTACAGTATACGTAAAATGTAACTATATTGTGATCACTTTTACCGAGGTTTTCACGAACATTAACATTCCCAACAAGCTCTGCATTATTAGAAATCACCAGATCCAACAGAGCTTCACCTCTAGTTGGGACTTCCACAAACTGGTCCATAAAATTTTCCTGCAACAGGTTGAGGACATTTTCCCCTTCGCTGAAGCATGACACCAATTAATATCCCGGTAATTAAAAGCTCCTATTATCACTATAGAACCCACCAAAAGTAATTTTTTTCAGTGTTTACCTCCCTTTGTAATTCCACCCACAAGGTTTCAATCTCTTCAGAATCTTCCCCCACTATTGTCTCTTTCACTCACTTTCATATCACTTCTCAGACATACACCGCTGCCTTTCCTATTTGCCCTGTATTTCCAAAACAGGGTAAAACCCTATAGATTTACAGCCCAGTCATGTGAAGAGTCTAGCCATGTTTCTGCAACACCAACTATATCAATATGTTCCTCTAGCACCAAGGCCTCCAGCTCCCCCATTTTACTTGCTAGACTTCTGGCATTTGTGAACATACACTAGTATTAGCCTAGTTCTTTAACCCCTTAAGGACGCAGCCTTGTTTTGGCCTTAAAGGGAATGGGTCGCTAGAAATTATTATTTTTTTTTTAGTTAAACTATTAATTTAAGTGATTACACATTGTTTTAATTTTTGTTAATTTTTTTCACAAGTCAGGAAATATTATAAGTTTGTTTCTAATTTATAACATTTCCATGTGCTGGCCACTAGAGGGAGCAGTTCCCAAAATTGCAGCATGGTCAATGTGGTAAAGCAACCTCATTGCTTTATGCTGTAAATTTGGGGTAGACACACTCTAGTGTCCTCACACAATTCCCCCTCCCTTATTCCGGCTAGTGCCAGGAGAAGGAGGGGTTTGAATCTTCAAACCTCCTACACTGTGTGCCGCCATTTTCTGAGCGACTGCTCAGTGTAGGATTAGATACAGTGCTCAGCAGACAGTAGAACACGAACATAATACACACATCACATACACGAACATAAATTACCTCCTCCTGCCGCCGCCTCCGCTCCTATTCCTTGCGCCTTCGCTTCCTTGAATATATGGCCGGAAGTAGTCATCTTACAGTCCGGCAGCGGCTTCCGGTCCACATGAAAATGGCGCCGGATTTCGCTCTGCGAACGAGCTTAGTTTTGGTCTGTGTGGGAGCGGCGCATGCGACGTTCCCACACAGACGGCGTACGCTTCAGAGAATGGAACGGCTCCCGTTCGCATTCTCTATGGGGTTGTATGTGCTGTTTTCCATCTCTGTACGGGTCGTTAATCGACACAGAGATGAAAAAAAAATGGCAGCCCCCATAGAGAAGTAAAAGTAAGAACAAAATAAAAAGTAGAACATGAGAACACAAATAAAATTTATGTTAATAGCATATTAAAAGCAATATGATAAAAAAAAATAAAAAATTCAGGACACCTTCCCTTTAAGGCTCAGAGACCATTTTTTAAATCTGACATTTCACTTTATGTGGTAATAACTTCGGAATGCTTAAACCTATTCAAGCGATTCGGAGATTGTTCTTGTGAGACATTGTGCTTTATGTTAGTGGTAAAATTTGGTCGATATATTCAGCGTTTATTTGTGAAAAATGGCAACATTTTGAGAAAATGTAGGAGAAAAATTGCATTTTTCTGAATTTAAATGAATCTGCTTGTAAGGAAGATGTTATACCACTCAAAATAGTTACTAGTTCACATTTCCCATATGTCTACTTTACATTGGCATCGTTTTTTGAACATTTTTATTTTTCTTGGACGTTACAAGGCTTAGAAGATAAACCGCAATTTCTCATATTTTTAACATTTCAAAAGCTTTTTTTAAGGTACCTGTTCAGTTCTGAAGTGGCTTTGGAGGGGCCTATGTATTAGAAACCCCCATAAAACACCCCATTTTAAAAACTAGACCCCTTAAAGGATTCAAAACAGCATTTATAAAGTTTTTTTTTACCCCTTTAGGCATTTCACAGGAATTAAAGCAAAGTAAAGGTGAAATTTGCTAATTATTTTTTTCTTGCTGAATTTCAATTTTATTCAATTTTTACCAGAGAAACTCTACTAAATATGTATTGTCCAGATTCACCGGAGACATGCACCCCATAAACTGTAATGTGGGTTCTCCCAGGTATGGCAATACCCTACAAGTGGCTGCTATCTGCTGCCTGGGCACACGGCAGGGCTCAGAAGGGAAGGACCACCATTTGGCCTGCTGAGGATTTTCTGTTGCTAAGTCATGTATGCAGAAGCCCCTGAGGTACCAGTACAGTTGAAACCCCCGAGAAGTGACCCCATTTTCAAAACTATACCCCTTGAGGCATTCATCTAGAGGTGTAGTGAGCATTTTGACCCCACAGGTATTGTGTAAAAGATAATGCGCAGCAGATGGTGCAGAGTGAGATTTGCCATGTTCTATACATATATCCCAATTTAGTATCCGATATATTGTGCCCAGCATGTGCCACCGGAGACATATACCCCATAAACTGAAATGTGGGTTCTCCCTGGTATGGTAATACCCTACATGTGGCTGTTAACAGCTGCCTGTGCACACAGCAGGTCTCAGAAGGGAAAGATGAGGGGGATAAGCTGTGCTAAGTGCATCAGGGTAAGTAAAACTGGGGTAGATAAAATTTATCATACATCCCTTGATTTTTTTTTTTTTAACACCCTTTCATACAGAGCCCTGGTTTTTCGGGACACGCGTCACATTGATATATTGTGTCCTTCCTTATCCCCCACTTATAGCAGACTTTGCACCTCTTGACTTTTCCCCCTTCTTGCCAGTTTGGGGGGGGGGGGAGACTTCTCCTGGAAAGTGTTGCCCTGGTACAATGCGTACGGTCTCGCTTCCAGAAGTACTGGGTGCCCCCTCTTCACGGTCCCTAAATATTAGGTTCTTGATAACCACCTCTTGAAATTCCAGGAAAGTTCCTCTCTAGCCTGCACATAGACGTAGCGCGTACGCATTGTACAATGCCATCTGTATGATGTGCACGGCCAGTTTCTTATACCACACCCTCGATTTCCGCATGGCAGTGTAGGGCTTCAGGACTTGACCTGACAAGTCCATCCCTCCTATGTACCCATTGTAGTCCAGGATGCAGTCTGGTTTGGGGGGGGGGTCTCCGTACTGGTACATGAGTAAAAGGTGTGGCCATGTATTGTTGTCAATACAAGGACATCTCTCTTGTCCTTGTACTTGACACACAATATGTTGCTGCTAGAATGTGCCCTGCTCTCACCCCTTCTCGTTTGCCCAAGCAGAGTCTTAGGGAGGCCTCTCAGATTTCTTCTAGAAGTGCCGCATGCGCTGTAAGCGAGGCACTTGAAGAGTGGGACGCTGGTATAAGAATTATCCAGGTAGAGGTGGTAACCTTGGTCCAGCAGTGGGTGCACCAAATCCAACACAATTTTTGCATTAACTCCTAGTAAGGGGGGGGGGGCATTCTGGGGGCTGAATACTGCTGTCTTTCCCTTCATATATACTAAATTTGTATGTATACCCTGATGCACTCTCGCACAGTTTATACATCTTCACGCCATACCTTGCCCTCTTACTCTGCAGGTACTGGCGGAATTGAAGCCTCCCTTTAAAATGTACCAGGGACTCAAACAGGAATACACTTCTCCAGGGTGTATGCTTGGGCAAACCGGGCACTGAAATGGTCTAATAGGGGTCTCAATTTATACAAACTGTCAAAACTGGGGTTCTCTGGGTGGGCACTGCTCATTATCAGTATAATGTAATAAGCAAAGTATTGCCTCATAACGCATCCTGGACATGGCCATACGGTACATCGGGGTGTGATATAAGATGTCTGTGCTCCAGTAGGTCCTAATGGACGGTTTTTTCAGAAGCTCCATGTTCAAGTGAAGTCCCCAGCACTTGCCCAATTCTGCTGCATCTACAGGAGTCCACCTGTGGGAATGGGCATAAAATTAGGTGGCGTGCTTAGTAATATAGTGTTGGGCATATCAATTTGTCTGGGAGACCATAAGCTCTATAAAATCATCAGTGAAGAAGAACTTGAAAAAGTTCATTTCACGGAGCTCTGCCGTATTAAATTTGATCTCCGGGCTGCCTGTGTACTCTGTTTTGGGGCTCATAAATGTGTGGTGTGTGGGTCCAAATGGGGTCACTTCGCTCTGGGGTTTCAACTGCAGAGGGGTTACCTCGCTCGGGGGTTTGAACTGCGGCTGGGTCATTTCGCTCAGAGGTTTCAACTGTAGTGGTGGTCCTGGGGCGTCTCCTAGGGGGTTCCTCTTCTTCATCACTGGATGAGGAGGTGGATAAATAAAACAGAGTCTCACCATCCGATGAGTCTGTGTCAGAGGCAAGAAATGAATATGCCTCTTGGGCAGTAAATGTCCGTTGGGACATGTTTGTTTGCTTCCCTAACTAGGAGCAATAGGCTGCTACCTAAGCCAGCCCAAAAAAAATTGGTGTTTTTATAGAACGAATGGGCTTCCCTGAGACTAAACCTAACTAGGGCGAGGGTTCCTAACACTAAACCTAACTAGATTTTATTTGAACTTTCCGGAAACTAAATTTAACTATGGCAACTAATCCCTGACACTAAACCTAACTACAGTGACGGGTGCCTGACACTAGATTATTCCGAGCTTCCCGACGCTAAACTTTACGGTGATGGACCCCTAACACTAGATCTAACTACGGTGACGGATTCCGGACGATAAATTCCATGATGCTACACCTAACTAAGCTTTTTGACGGTTCCCTAACACTAACTAACCCTAATACTAAACTAACTAGTTAAATTGTCTAAATTGTGTAAACTAATTTTTTTTTTATAGGTTTTATATATTTTATAAAGGAAAAAAAATAAAAAAAATAATTAATCTCCAGGGACCAAGAAATTGGTCCTGAAGACTAAGAAGTGGTCAGTGATAGGAGATCACTGACCAAAAACGTGGGGAGGAACAGAAATTAGCAAAAAACGACAATTGGTTTTTTTAAACTTTTTTTGCACTTTGCTCTTCTCTCGCTCTTCTCACAACTGCTCTGAACGCCTCGCTATCTCCAACAGAGGCGTTCAGGGCGGTTGCAGCAGGATGTGATGTCAGGCAGAGGAAGTGAAGAGACCGATCACCGCTATTAGACTGTTAGTCACTGACTCACCAATAGCGGCGATAGAGGCAGCGGGACCATCGCGATAGGTCCCGATGTATTGAGCTGTGATAGCCTGCTGTCCGAAACAGCAGCTGTCACAGCTCGTGAACGTGCTGGCGGAAAATGGCGATGCATTTTCCCCGTGATGTACTACTCCGTCACTGAGCGCAAACGGTGCGGTCAGCATGACGTAATAGGCTCCTCCACCTACCATTTATTCAGTCATTGGTTCCCACATGGACCACGACAGCTGGATCATCGCCAGCCCCTCTCAGTAATTTATCTACCCGTTCCACCACATGCCGAACCCTGGCACCAGGGAGACCGCAAACCATTCGGTTAAGGCGGTCTTGGCGGCAAATTATTCCATCAGTCTTCCGGATTATAGAATCCCCTACAACTAATAATTGTCTTGCCTTACCTGAATTACCATCCCATGTCTGCTTCCACTTAAAGCGGTACTGAACGGAGCAAGAAAAGCAGATAGCCAGTGATAAAACCATGCCCTTCATTTAGCCATACACATCTCAATTTGCCTTCAATCCAACCAGCCTTCTTATTTTTCTCACTATTGGGGGGATGCTGGTCTTTAAAAGGGCATTTGATGCTAAATATACGAAATGGTCAAAACAATTTGCCGCAAAGAAAATTGTTGTAATCCAATGTCTATGTGCATTGCAAAACATGTATGATAAATCACTTAATGCTCCTATCGCAGAGATCAGTAATGACAAAGATTTAAAGCAAGTCCTTAAACCATTACAAACAATGGCACACATTTCTACGAGTAGGAACGGACCATCTAAACAATTTAGACATAATGATATTCATTTAAGTGTTTTCTGGGATTTTACACTGATTGATTGGTAGTAATCAGACCCCAGCGATCAGCGTCGCAGGTCCTTCACTGCAGTACCTGGCACAATTGAATACAAGTTTGGCTGTGCCTGGTACTTCAGCTCAGCCCAGCTCTCTTGAATGCTCCTTTATTTTCGGATCAGCGAGGACCGAACCCCATGATCATACATTGATGGCCTATCCTAGGACATTAACACCTTTAAAGTTTACATAACCTTTCAGTTGACTTTTCAGAATAAGCCATCATGTGTGTGTATGGGAAGACTAACACCATTTCTGGCCATTGTATGATTTGTAGCTTATATTTTTCACCCGTTTTCCCCTCTGTTTGCTCTCTCTCTAATTCTCAGCTTTCCGTGAGCTAGTGGATGAAGCCTAACTGCTGTGTTGTCTCCCATACATAGTGCAGAGAGAAAAGGAGAATCCTGCTCTTCTATTTCTATCGATCGCACATAAAGAAGCAATATCAGCTCGGAGGACATCATAGTAATAATGAGAAATGTAGCAGTGAATCCAGCACTGGGGTAATATCTAACACTTACTAGAAACTAGGGTTGCACGATGTATCGAAATATCTATTTCGATGCCGATTCAATACAGTTAATTAATTTATTTAGACAAAGATGTGCAGCCGCAGAGCATAGTATTGTAACACATTAGTTTCAGCGGTGCTGCGGCAGTGTAATACAGCCATTGCCCACTCCTGACAAGTGTGCGCGTGTGGTCAGCACGCTCATTAGAGCGGCGGGTCCAGCCCTGAAGACAATGACTATTACACTGCCGAAGCCCCGCTATAACGGCGGAGATCAGAGAAACCTCAGGTGTCCACCGCTATTCCCTTGAATGCTTCGATCAAAGCTGACTGTAGCATTCAAGGGGAAAATGAGACGGGGGATGCCCCTTGGATCATGTCATAAGGAATCCCTGTGACACGATCGAGGGACATACCATATGTGGGTAAACAGCCCAGGATCCATTGTAGGACCCTAGTGATGTCTGACTAGATTTCCTGTTAAGGCATACTACAGGCTAATGTACTGGCCTATACAGTAGATTTATGCCAGTACATTAAAGTTTAAAAATAGAAAAAGGTAAAAAAAATAAAAATAAAAAAATCATTTTTTTTACAATAAACATTTAAATAAGTCTCAATATATAAAATTCACATATTCGGTATAGTCGCGACTAATAACCTGCACAACAAATTAATATTGTCATCCATGATATATATGCTGTAAAAAATTAAATAAAAAACGCTTTCTTTCACTTAACGTGAGGCACGTGGTAGGACATGGAGCCTTAATGTGCCTCACATGGATAGTAACTAACCCCATCAGCCTGTGTGACAGCAGAGGCAGTCACATTGGGCGAAGAGTCATCCCAGGAGGCAGGCCCTCTGTCGTCATCCAGGCCGGTCTCCTGGGACTGCCGCTACAACCTGTGATTGGCTGCAGCGACGGTCACATGGGATGAAGAGTCATCCCAGGAGGATGTAACACAGAAGCCTAGGTAAGTTAAATAGATATTTTTTGTTTTCTGAGTTGCGTTTTTTGCGGTGGGATTGCTGCGAACCTGCCGCAAAATCGGAAGTGCTATTTGATGCGGGATTTACATCCCTATTGAATTCAATGGGGAAATCCCGCAACAAGTAAGCAGCCTTTACGTAAATACAATTGACATGCTGGGGAATAAAACTCCGCACCGCAGGTAAATTTCTGAGCGTTTTCTCCTCAGTATTTACGCAGCGTGTGGATGACATTTGTTTTATCTCATCCACTTCACTGCTCCTGTATTTGCTGCGGATTTTCCGCAACAAAATCAGTTGCTGAAAATCCGCAGTATCTACGCAACGTGTTAACTGGCCCTTAATGTGAGGCACATGGAGGTTCAAAAGTCATCAAACCACGGGAAGCATTTTTTTTTTTTTTTTTTTTAAATTATTATTATCATTGTTGGTAAAGTATCGTTTTGGTATAGAGTATCACAATAATACACGCAGTATCGGTATCGTAGTCCAAATTCTGGTATTGTGCCAGCCCTACTAGAAACTGCAGCAGTGTCTCGTGGGTCTCTCATTCTGCTCCTGCAATCAATGGCAACCTTAATATTTTCTTACCTCCAACAAATAACTCTATTCCACCAGCAGCCTTAATTTTTTCTTCAAATAATTCACATTCAGTCTGAAGTTCTGGAGCATTTCCATCCAAAACATGAGCATTCTCAGGACTGATATCAATGTGTTTAAAGAAGTTATTCCACATAAAGGAGTGATAGCTCTCTGGGTGATCCCTCGGTAGTCCTGTAAGTCAGAGAAAAAAAATTAAATATAATCTATATATTAAGATAGAAGGTGCCTTGGTCACATGATTGCATTATAAACAACTTGTCAACATTATTATTAACCCCTTCCCACCGCAGAGCCCCATCTGATATGCGTCATTTTATCTGGTAACTTTGGAATAATGTTCTTACCTATCCAAGCGATTCGCAGATTGTTTTCTCTTAAGACATTAGACTTTGTTAGTGGTAAAATTTAGTTGATCCATTCAGTATTTAATTGTGAAAAACACCAAAATGTAGCAAATTTTTTTTTTGAAAATTTGCATTTTTATAAATTTGAATTAAGACAGGCAGTTATACCACACAAAATAGTTGCTAATTACCATTTCCCATATGTCTACTATATATTGGCATCGTTTTTTTTTTTTAACACACTTATTTTTCCAGGACGTTACAAGGCAAGGAACTTTAGCAGCAATTTCTCACATTTTCAAGAACATTTCAAAAGGCTATTTTTACAGGGACCAGTTCAGTTATGAAGTGGCTTTAAAGGGGCCCATACAACACAAACCCCATAAATCACTCCATTATAAAAACTGCACTCCTCAAAGTATTTAAAACACCATTTATAAAGTTGCTGAACCCTTTAGGCTTTTCACAAGAATTAAAGCAATGTAGAGGTCAAATTTATAAACGTCATTTTATTTGCAGAAATTCAATTTTAATCCATTTTTTTCCTCGAACACAGAAGGTTTTACTAGAGAAATGCAACTTAATATTTATTGCCCAGATTCTGCCGTTTTTAGAAATGTCCCAAATGTGGTCCTAGTGTGATAGTGGACTGAAACATCGGCCTCAGAAGCACCTAGTGGATTTTGGGGTAATTCTTTTTATTAGAATATATTTTAGGCACCATGTCCGGTTTGAAGAAGTCTTGTGGTAGTAAAACAAAGGAAACACCCCCAAAGTGACCCCATTTTGGAAACTACACCCATCAAGAAATGTATCTAGTTGTGTAATGAGCATTTTAACCCCACAGGTGTTTCATAGATTTTATTAGAATTGGGCCGTGAAAATAAAAAAAATACAATTTTTTCCAATAATATTTTTTTTTACATTTCCACAAGGACCAAAAGATAAAAAGCACCCCAACATTTGTAAAGCAATTTCTCCCGAGTAAAACAATACCCCACATGTGGTCATTATCGGCTGGACACACGGCAGGGCTCAGAAAGAAAAGAGCGCCATTTGGCTTTTGGAGCTCAAATTTAGCAGGAATGGTTTGCGGAGGCCACGTCACATTTGCAAAGCCCCTAAGGGGACAAAACAGTGGAAACCCCCACAAGTGACCCCATTTTAGAAACTACACCCCACAAGGAAATTATTTAGGAGTAGAGGGAGTATTTTGACCCCACAGGCTTTTTGCATAAATTATTGGAATTAGGCCGTGAAAATTAAAATCTACATTTTTTTTCAATAAAATGTAGGTTTAGCCAATTTTTTTTTTAATTTCCACAAGAACTAGGAGAAGAAGCACCCCAACATTTCTTAAAATAAGTTTCTCCCGAGCACAACAATACCCCATATGTGGTCACGGAACGGCTGTTTGAGTATACGGAAGGGCTAAGAACATATAGAGCAATATGCTACATTGGAGGCCTACTATGGTGTTATTTCCAGTGTCATGAAAGAAGAGGCTCTGGGGTGTCAAAATAGTAGAAACCACATTTTGGAAACTAAACCCCTAAACGAATTCATCTAGTGTTTTAGTGAGAAATGTTATATTGAACAGTAACACCCTTCAAGGTATTCATCTAGGGGTACGGCAAAAAAATTTAATTTGTGAAGTGACAGCCCCCTAGGTATTTACCTAGACGTATAGTAAAGAGTTTTTTCATTTGTGCAGTAACTAAGGACTACCTGGAAAACCCGCAATGGAGGGAGACTGAATGGACTACCAACCTACCCACCATTCCATAAAATCCAGCCCAAAAAAAATAAATCAAAGGCCTCAGTAGAAAAAAGATTTGCTGGCACAACCAATCTCATCTGAATTTATTCTTCTCACCCAGTTTTGCAATCTGGATGAGATCCACTCAAATCCAAGGACGTATAATATATTTTGAAACATTGTTTCATGCGCAGGCCGGGCTTTGTGGGACACATCTCGTATTGGTACGTGGTGTCCTTATGAATGCCTCGCTTGGCGCACACACACTAAATTTTTTGGTGGCTTTTTTTTTTTTTCAGTGGGGGGGGGATTTCTGTGGGGAAATGCTGGCCGGGAATCATCCTGCTGACGGGTGCACCAGATGAGCTGCCCTCCCCGGTCAGCAAATATCAGAGCCGTGATGACTTTTTCCTGAAATTGCAGGAACGTATCCCTACTGCCGGCATATCTGCAGAGGACAAAGGCGTTTTATAAAGCCATCTGTGTAAGATGCACAGAAATATTTTTATACAATACCTTTGTCTTGCGCATGGCGCTGTATGGTTTTAAAGACCTGATCAGACAGGTCAACGCCACCCATGTATTTATTGTACTGCTGTACACAAAATGGTTTGGGGACTTGGGTGGTGGATCCGCATACAGGGACAAGGCTGCAGCTGCTGTCCTGAATGCTGGTCAGTATAAGGACGTCCCTTTTATCCTTATATTTCAGGAGCAGAAGATAGTCTCTGCAGATAGCTCTGCTCTCACCTAATTTCAGTGTCTGACCCAGCAAAGTTTTGGGGAGGCCCTTCTGATTCTTGCGGATTGTTCCGCACGCCAATGTGGATCTGGACGTGGGAACTTTTAACAACAGGACACTGTTGTAAAAGTTGTCCAGATATAAATGATATCCTTTGCCGCGCAAAGGATGAACAAGATCCCATATGATCTTTCCACTAATTCCTTGGGGGGGGGGGGGCATTCTGGGGCATCTATATGGGAGGTTTTCCCCTCAAACTCTAAAAGAGCGGGTGTAACCGGCAGCACTTTCACACAAGTTTTATTGGGTAGATACTGCAGTCTACCCTTGAAGCTCACTAATGACTCATCTACTGCAACGTTTTGTTGGGGGGTATGAACTTGGGAAAAACTTTGAGTAGTGGGCAATTACCGGTCAAATTTTATAGAGCCTATCAAAACTTGGGTCCTGTGGGGATGGGCAGAGACTGTTGTCGTAGTGCAGGAACTTCAGGATCGCTTCAAAACCTGTCCTGCTCATAATTATGCGGTACAGGGGGATATTCTATAAAATATCAGGGGACCAATACTTTCAAATAGTTGGCTTTCTGACACCAAAGCTTAAATATTGGCCCCAAAATTTCTCTGATTCCACTGCGTTTGTGGGGGTCCAATTTTGGCCTCTCGTGTAAAACGAGTCGAGGTTCTGGGATATGAACTGACCTGAATATATGTTGGACTGCTGGATCATTAAATTTAAAAGGGTGTCAGAAAAGATATATATATTTTTTTTAAATAGTACAGGGTTCAGCCCCATAGATCATCAACTTGAATGCCTGAGGTGGCTTTAAATTCAAGCACCTGGGGGGTATAATTGTCCGCAGCTACCCGTCAGCTCGGGCAGAACAGGACCTACGGCCTTACTGCACTGATGGCGGGGTGCAGACTTAAGTCGCTGGATATGGACGAAGATGAGAGCATGAACTACGCTTCACCTTCACTTGCGCTATTCGTATCTGAGCAGAGGATTTCACATGCTTCCTCAGCTGTGAAAGACGTCCTGGCCATATTGGGAGATTTTACGAACAAGAACTAAAACCAAAAATGCCTAAGCTAATTTTTGTGGTTTTTTTTTTTAACAAGAAAAACCCTGCTGCTTCCAAGTGAGCAAAGAGAACAGACCGGCGACCCTGCTGTATTTGATAAGTGAGGATACCCTACCTACCAGGGAAATTCTAAATGAGGTGTCATTGCTACCGAACAGGGAACTCGGGCAATGGGCAGTCTAGGGACACAGCACAACAGTTGTTGGCTAGGCACAGGTCACTTTGGGTGGATGAATCAGATGACCAGTGGGCACCAAAGGTGGTGATCACTGGTCAGTGGGCAGATCTGAATGTTTTATACTTCACTATTCTTAACTACGACCGACTCGGGCAAGTTCCCACACACAACAGAGCTGGTCAGAGCCGGCGATGTTTTTGAATCCTGCCACCTGTGCTGTGATTGGCCAGTCAGTACTGACTGGCCCATTACAGCGCTTGACGACATGAGACCATTCCGATTGGTCCCGTGCCAGTGAGTCCTGCCCGGCAACTGTGTCAGCGTCCTGATCGCAACAGTTACTCAGTGTCACTTAACATGGTGACAGTTTAAAGTCAGGGCGTGATTGTGGTTAAGTGCTTGCAATCTGGACATATAGTCAGACATTTTTACTTATTTGTAGAATAGGAAGTCATACAGTTTTCAAGCATACACGTATTAGAAGTTCTGCTCACGTACATTTCTTATAGTGCATGAAACCCCCGTCACAGTAGAATGGTATAGCCCTTAGAATAGTCCTGTGTAATGCACCCACAGGCCAACCGGATAGGACCAGACATGGCGTCAGTCAAGTGACACCCCCCCCTCACACACAAACACACATAGTGCAACCCAAGCCAGGGGCGTAGCTGGGGGGGGTGCCGACCAGGCGAGTGGAGGCACGTGCCCTCCGGGCCGGTACCCCATAGACATTTAGTGGCATGGCCACCCATTGCTGTTACATTTATTTAAAAGCTGGGGCAGCGCATGGGACAGGAGTGGTGTAATGTAATGCACGATGTTCTCCTGCACAGGCACAGCATGTGTGCTGCGGTCGACTGCTTTATACATCACATGTGATGTCATATAATGCAGCCGGCCGTACACTATGCCTGTGAGGAGAACACCATTGAAGTGTTCAGCCCCAGCTAGCAGACCGGCAGGGAGGATGGAGGAAGAGAGGGCTGGGGAGGAGCAGTCTTACACACAGCTGTCCTCCTGCCTGCAACGTGTGAACCCTCATAACATGAAGATTCCTCCACGGAGCTCTGGACTGATAAGTACAGCTGTGTATGTGAATAGGGGGGAGCTGTCAGGTGGGGGTGTGTGTTTATAAATCGTTTTTGTGTGGGGTGAGGGGATTCTGTATAAATGGTTTTAGTGGGGAGGAAGGATTTGACTGTATGATCTCATATACACTTCCGTCGGCCATTGTACGGCCGCTAATGACTGTTCCGTGAATCACGGACCTCACACTGATGGCTTCCGTGTGCAGTCCGTTGTTTCACGGACCAAATCAATGCAAAGGCCGAGACTTTCATAAAAAATGGGCAGGAGTAGGACCTGCCCTATTTTTGAGGGAACGGTGGCACGGTTCCATTAAAACAACAGAAGTGTGCATGGCCCCATTGAAATGAATGTGTCAGGGTGCTATCCGTTCAAACAACGGATAGCACCCTGATGAAAAATCTGAAGTGGGCATGAGGCCGAAGGCCTCAAGCACACATTCGTTGCCATTTATACGGCTGCATATCACGGATCCATGAAACAAGGACCGCACATAGAACTATACTGCTTGTAAAATGTACAAATGGCTTTATGCTTCAGTTATATTAAAATAAAAGTAAAAAAAATAAAAATACACCTCATTGATTCGTAGAGAAAGCAAACATGGTGAGTGGGAAGGAGATGTCGGGAAAGAGTTTGAGGGGGGGTGCCAAGCTGAAGCTTTGCCTCGAGTGCAGGAGAACCGACCTACACCTCTGTTGCTAACTGAATGCTAGGGCAGAGTTACATGACATATGTGTTGCAGCAACATGAGGATACATCCATGGGCTAAGTGAATAGGACTAGTGGTCTTATAATGATAAACTACTTCACTGTGCCTGTATTCACAGTCTAGAGGATTTATAATATAGCTGCCTGTCTCTGTCAGATATAGTCAGTGTTAATGAAGTTAAATAAACACACACACCCAAATACACACAAACACGAGACAGGTACAAACATGTGAGAACAGCTCCTACATTATTCATTATATGTATCCAAAAATAACGGCACTAAAAAAAATACAACTCATGCCGCTACAAACAAGCCACAATCAATGAAAAGTTAAAAAAAAAAAGCTATGCCTTTTGGAATGCGGAGAAGAAAAAAAACAAAAAAGCTGCCTTAAAGAGGCTCTGTCACCACATTATAAGTGCTCTATCTCCTACATAATCTGATCGGCACTGGAATGTAGATAACAGCAGTGGGTTTTTATTTTGAAAAACGATAATTTTTGAGCAAGTTATGAGCAATTTTAGATTTAGTTTCTTAATGCCCAACTGGGCGTGTTTTTACTTTTGACCAAGTGGGTGTTGTAAAAAAGTGTATGAGGCTGACTAATCGGTGTCCTACACTTCTCATTGTTCCAGCCCAGCTTCTTTCACTGCACAATCTCACTGTGCTGTGAATCATGCTGGGCTAGAACAATGAGAAGTGTATGAGGCCAATTGGTCAGCCTCATACACTTCTTTACAACACCCACTTGGTCAAAAGTAAAAACACGCCCAGTTGGGCATTAAGAAACGAAATCTAAAATTGCTCATAACTTGCTCAAAAATTATCGTTTTCAAAATAAAAACCACTGCTGTTATCTACATTCCAGCACCGATCAGATTATGTAGGAGATAGGGCATTTATAATCTGGTGACAGAGCCTCTTTAAGGGGTTTTCCGGAAGCAAACAATCACATTTAGTTAAACTAAACAATGCAAAACAAGTAACTTTGCAATATACTTACGTTGGATCTGATGAATGTAGTGGCATATCCCATCTTCAGTCACGTGACCGCTTTCTAATCCAAAATTGACACTTCCTCTGCAGACCCGTCCATTAGCTTCGATAAGCAACTTCCGGTTTCCGGTTAGCAGAGTGTACGGTTACGTCACAAATAACGTAACTGTACCACGTGTTTCCTCATCTGTTTAGCCACGTCCGGGCGGTCTGCAATTTACTCTACAGGGTCGCTCCCCAGCGGCATTTAACTCCGTGATACAGCTGTCTCTAGACAGCTGTATCATGGAACTTTAACCGGAGACCACGCTGAATGTCAACCTGTCACAACGATCACATTGCTCCCAACAGCAGCGCTTACGTGCCGACTGTGAGGAGCTCCGTGATACAGCTGTCTAGAGACAGTTTCCAAAACGGGGTTACTACTTGTGTTTGTTTTATTATTTGACCCCAGAGCCCTGCCATTGTGGGCCAATGCTTTGAAAATCAACAAAATAGCCCTCACACGCGCACTTGCTCTTTCACTCCTCCTAAGCCGTGTCATATGTTCAGTCGAATGAGAAATGCGGAGGTGTGTAGTTTACAAAATGGGGTCACTTCTCTGGGTTTCCCACTCTACTCTAGTACCTAAGGGAGCTCTGCAAATGTGACATGGCTCCTGTACACTAGTCCAGCAAAATCTGGGCTCTGAAAGCCAATTGGCTCTCCTTCCATTTTGAGCTCTGCCATGTGCCCAAACAGCACTTTAGGGCCACACATGGCGTATTGCCGTACTTGGGAGAAATTGGGTAACGGATTGTGTGTTTATTTTTCTCATATTACCCCTTGTGAAAATTTAAAATTGGGAGTAAAACTACATATATTTTGAAAAAAAATATTTTTATTTTCACTGCCTAAGGCACACGACCGTATTTTTGTCCACCCATAAATACGGGTCCTTGGGTCACACGTATTCGACCCGTATTGCACCAGTATTTACGGACCCTTGCCCGTAAATACGAGTCCGGTGTCACCCGTATTTACGGGCACGTTTTTGGCTGCAAAATTGGACTGCACTAAAATCGGCAGCCCTTCTCTCTATCAGTGCAGGATAGAGAGAAGGGACAGCCCGTATTTACAGACCCGTTTTCTCTGTACTAATCGGCAGTCCCTTCTCTCTATCTGGAGAGAGAGAAGGGGCAGCCCTTTCGGCCAGAGTTTCCGCAGCGTTTGAAAGTAAGAAAAAAGTTCATACGTAACTTGGCCATTGTCTTGGTGACGCGTCCCTCTCTTGACATCCAGTCCGACCTCCCTGGATGACGCAGCTGTCCATGTGACCGCTGCAGCCAGTGATTGGCCTGTGATTGGCTGCAGCGGTCACATGGGCTGTAACGTCATCCCAGGAGGCCGGACTGGAGGAAGAAGCAGCAGGGAGTTCTGGGTAAGTATGAACATCTTTTTTTTTTTACAGCTTTATCTATATTGTGATCGGAAGTCACTGTCCAGGGTGCTGAAATAGTTACTGCCGATCGTTTAACTCTTTCAGCACCCTGGACAGTGACTATTTACTGACGTCGCCTAGCAACGCTCCCGTAATTACGGGTGCACACACGTAGTCACCCGTAATTACGGGAGCCCCATAGACTTCTATGGGCTGCCCGTGCCGTAATTACAGCCTGTAATAGGACATGTTCTATCTTTTTAAACGGCACAGGCACCTTCCCGTAAGCATACGGGGAGGTACCCGTGGCCAATAGAAGTCTATGGGCCCGTAATTACGGGAGTTTTTAAGGTCGTGTGCATGGGGCCTTATTCTAATACAATCTATGAAACACCTGTGGGATCAAAATGCTCACTACACCCCTAGATTAATTCCCTGAGGGGTATAGTTTCCAAATGGAGTCACTTCTCGGGGGTTTCTACTGTACTGGTTCCTCACGGGCTCTGCAAATGTGACATGGCGCCCAAAAACCAATCAAACCAAAATTCGGAGCCCTGCCATTTGTCCAAAGAGAAGTTTATTACTAATATGGGGTATTGCTGTAGCCGGGAGAAACTGCTTTACAATTGTTGGGGTCCTTTTTCTCCTTTATTCCATGTGAAAATAAAAAAATTCAACATTTTAGTGGAAAGAAAAGTAGATTTTCATTTTCACAGTCTAAGGCCCCATGCACACGACCGTAAAAACTCCCGTAATTACGGGCCATAATTACAGGCCCCTAGACTTCGTTTGGCCACGGGTAGCTCCCTGTATATGCTTACGGGAAAGTGCCCGTGCCGTTGAAAAAGATAGAACATGTCCTATTTCAGGCCGTAATTACGGCACGGGCAGCCCATAGAAGTCTATGGGGCTCCCATAATTACGGGCGACTACGTGTGCACCCGTAATTACGGGAGCGTTGCTAGGCGAAGTCAGTACATAGTCACTGTCCAGGGTGCTGAAAGAGTTAAACGATCGGCAGTAACTGTTTCGGCACCCTGGACAGTGACTGCCGATCACAATATAGATAAAGCTGTAAAAAAAAAAAAGGACGTTCATGCTTACCCACAACTCCCTGCTTCTTCCTCCAGTCCGGCCTCCTGGGATGACGTTTCAGCTCATGTGACCGCTGCAGCCAATCACAGGCTGCAGCGGTCACAAGGACTGCCGCGTCATCCAGGGAGGTCGGACTGGATGTCAAGAGAGGGACGCGTCACCAAGACAACGGCTGGGTAAGTATGAATTTCTTTTACTTTTATTACGGAAAGGGCTGTCCCTTCTCTCTATCCTGCACTGATAGAGAGAAGGGCTGCCGATTAGTGCAGTGCAATTTTGTAGCCAAAAACGTGCCCGTAAATACGAGTGCAATACGGGTCGAATACGTGTGACCAATGACCCGTATTTACGGGTGAACAAAAATACGGTCGAATGCATGAGGCCTAATTCCAATAAATTCAGCAAAAAAAACCAGTGGGGTCAAAATGCTCACTATACCGCTAGATAAATTCCATGAGGGGTATACTTTCCCAAATGGGGTCACTTTTGCGGGGTTTTCACTGATTTGGCCCCTCAGGGACTTTGCAAATGTGACATGGCACCGCAAAACATTCCAGCAACACTTGAGCTCCAAAAGTCAAATGGTGTTCCTTCCTTTCTAAGCCCTGCCGTGTGTCCAAACAGCAGTTTACCACCACATATGGAGAATTGGTGTGCTCAGAAGAGAGTTTTCTTTACAATTGGTGGGGTGATTTTTCTCATTTATTTATTGTGAAAATGAAAAAATGAGCTAAAACGACATTTTATTAAAAAAATAAAATAATAATTTTCAATCTCACTGCATAAATCCAATAAATTCTGCAAAAACCATGTGGGGTCAAAATGCTAACTATACCCCTAGAAATATTCCTTGAGGGGTGTAGTTTCCAAAATGGAGTCACTTTTGGGGGGTGTTTCCACTGTTTTGGTCCCTCCAGGGCGTTGCAAACACGACATGGCACTGAAAACGATTACAGCAAAATCTGCTCTCCAAAATACAAATGGTGCTCCTTCCCTTGTGAGCCCTGCCGTGGGTCCAAATAGCAGTATATTACCACATATGTGGCATTGCCGTAATCAGGATAAGGTGCTTTACAAATGTTGGGGTGGTTTTGCTCACTTATTCCATGTAAAAATTAAAAATTTGTTGTTGTGGTTTCAGATAAAAGTAGATTTATTTTTTTACAGAATAATTCCAATAAGTTTAGCAAAAAAAACTGGGGTCAAAATGCTAACTACACGACTAGATAAATTCCTTGAGGGGTGCAATTTCCAAAATACGGTTACTTTTAGGGGTTTTCCGCTGTTTTGGCACCACATGACCTTTTCAAACCTGCCATGGTGCCTAAAATATATTCTAAAAAAAGGGGAGACCCCAAAATCCACTAGGTGCTACTTTGCTTCGGAGGTCTGTGTTTCAGTCCATTAGCACACTAGGGCCACATATGGGATATTTCTAAAAACTGCAGAATCTGGGCAATGAATATTGAGATGCATTTCTCTAGTAAAACATAGTTACATAGTTAGTACGGCTGAAAAAAGACACATGTCCATCAAGTTCAACCAAGGGAAGGGAAAAGGGAAGGGAAAAATTTCTACACATAGGAGCGAATACTTTTTTATTCTAGGAAATTATCTAACCCTTTTTTAAAGCCATCTACTGTCCCTGCAGTGATGGCTCCTGCGGTAGGCTATTCCATAGATTCACAGTTCTCACTGTAAAGAAGCCTTGTCGCCTCTGCAGGTTAAACATTTTTTTCTCCAGACGGAGGGAGTGCCCCCTTGTTTTTTGAGGGGGTTTTACATGGAACAGGATTTCACCATATTTTTTGTATGTGCCATTAATATATTTATATAAATTAATCATGTCCCCCATTAGTCGTCTTTTTTCTCCATGCCCCTTATTAGCTTCGTTGCTCTTCTTTGTATTTTTTCCAACTCCAGGGCATCCTTTCTATGAACTGGAGCCCAGAACTGAACTGCATATTCTAGAGGAGGCCTCACTAATGCTTTGTGAAGTGGTAATATTATATCCCTGTCCAGCTAGTCGATGCCTCTTAATACACGACAATATCTTGCTGGCCTTTGAAGCAGCTGATTGACACTGCATGCTGTTATTTAGTTTATGATTTACAAGTACACCCAGATCCTTCTCTCCCAGTGTAGCTCCCCCTAGGACATATGATGCATGCAGGTTGTTCGTACCCAGGTGCATAACTTTACATTTATTTACATTAAAGCAAATGGCAGACCAATGTTACATAGTTAGTACGGTTGAAAAAGTGGCATCCATTTGCCAACTGTGTTCAAATCAGCTTGCAATTCACGAACATCTTCCATAGACTGAACTATATTACATAGCTTGGTGTCATCTGTAAAAATAGAAATAGTGCTATTAAGCCCATCCTCTATATCATTAATAAATAAGTTGAATAATAGTGATCCCAGCACTGAACCCTGGGGTACACCACTTATAACCGGGGACCATGCAGAGTAGGAATCATTTACCACAGCTCTCTGGATACGGTCCTTGAGCCAATTCTCAATCCAATTAAAAACAATATTTTCTAAACCTATAGTCCTAAATTTACCCATTAGACGTCTATGAGAGACAGTGTCAAATGCCTTTGCAAAGTCCAAAAACACTATATCCACAGCGGCCCCTCTGTCTAGGTTTCTGCTCACCTCTTCATAAAAACAGATCAGGTTAGTTTGACAACTTCTGTCCTTCGTAAAACCGTGCTGGCTGTCACTTATAATACTTGGGCCCACCAGATGAATTCATTCGGAGGGCCTCCCCTCCATCTAAACAAAAATATTGCATGTTCAGTGTAGAATTCTCAATGCCTGAACCGAGTTCTCAATGTTCCTTAAAGTGCCATTTCTTTCTATGCTCAGATATTTCATAAATCAGTAAATCCCACAGGACTGCTGAATGAGAGAAGAATGTAACAAGCAGAAGATATACACTAGTTACGACTCAAATACATAAACTGTCTGATTAACGGTTTTGAAATATATGTGCAGAGCAGAAAGAGAATGGGGACCTGCTGAAGATAACAATTGAGATAAAATAAGGACATACACTGCAAAATTTAGTGTCATACAGTGTACATATAATAGTACACATTTCACGCACATGTACACATTCCATACATACGTATTACACACATACATTTTACACCATACACATGTATACCCAATATGAATTCACATACAAATGATACACATTACACACACACACTTTATAGATATTACATGCACATAGATCGTATTTATACACAGGCACTTATCTTTTCTGCGGTTAGCGGATATCTGGACCTCTGACATGAAGGAAACCTTAAAGAGGCTCTGTCACCACATTATAAGTGCCCTATCTTGTACATAATGTGATCGGCACTGTAATGTAGAATACAGCAGTGTTTTTTATTTAGTAAAACGATCATTTATGACGGAGTTATGACCTATATTAGCTTTATGCTAATGAGTTTTTCCATGGACAACTGGGCGTATTTTACTATATGGCCAAGTGGGCGTTTTACAGGACTGTAGTATGACGCTGACCAACCAGTGACCAATCAGCGTCATACACTTCTCTTCATTCCTTTACTCTGCATAGCGATATAGCTATATCGCTATGTGCAGCCACATAAACACACACTAACATTACTACAGTGTCATGACAAGGAATATACATTACCTCCAGCCAGAACGTGAGGTGTATTCAGAATCCTGACCACTTCTCTGTGATTTACAGCACAGCAAGATCTCGCTGTAAATGACAGTTTACAGCGTAATCTCGTGAGACTACGCCTGCTATGCTGTAAATCACTGAGAAGTGCAGAGAAGTGGTCAGGATTATGGAAACACATCACGTCCTGGCTGGAGGTAATGTATATTCATTGTCAGGACACTGCAGTAACGTTATGAATGGAGTGAAGTGTATGACGCCGATTGGTCAGCGTCATACACTCCTCTGTACAACGCCCACTTGGCCATATAGTAAAACACGCCCAGTTATCCATTGAGAAACTCATTAGCATAAAGCTAATATAGGTCATAACTCCGTCAAAAATGATTGTTTTTCTAAACAAAAAACACTGCTGTAATCTACATTACAGCGCCGATCATATCATGTACAATATAGGGCACTTATAATGTGGTGACAGAGCCTTTAAGTATGGGCCCTTTCCCATCCCCAGGAGAGAGCAGCTAGAGGAGGGAGGAGGCAGGGGCCAGTAGAGAACAGCTAGAGGAGGGGGAGGCAGAGGACAAGAGACTTGTATCGGTTTTCCTACACTGCTCTACAAAGCAATCTGTTCCATGTTACAGCAAGAAGCTGGGCTCTTGTAACATTGCAGGAGAGGGAGGAGCAGACAGGATCTTTAGGAGTCCTGCCAGTGCAGCAGCACACTGAAGACAGATCCCTGGCTTTATTCAAAAGCAGCTTGCAGGCTCAAACAGAAGGTCCTTGACTTCTGTAACTGCTGCCTTCTGGTAGTAGGCTGTGCAGTGATTGCAGTACACTGTGCACCGCTGGCTGCTGGGGAGGAAGAAAAGAGCTGCCAACTGTGAACATAGGCCTGCAACGTCATCGTAGGAGGGCGGACTACACGCAGAAAAATCCAAGGGGCTAAACATGAACGGCTTCCTTCCGCATCTAATATTCTGCGTGATTTTTACGAGGGCATATCCAGCCTGTGGGAACCCGGCCTTACTATTTAACGATTGTTCTTCCCCATACAGAAAGCATCGGCCCATGTAAAAGGATCCGTTAACAAGCACTGATCGAATGGTTATATTGTCGAATGGCGCTCGTTATGGCAAAAAAAAAAAAAAATCTGCCCGTGTACACCAGCCTTTACACTGTGGCTTATACCCCTCTTCTCATTGAAATAAACATGCACACTTGGGGATAAGTTGAGCATGCAGGGTTATGGGGGAGCCAGGCCTCACGCACACGACCATAGTGGTTTTTATTTACTGTCCGCAAATACGGATTCGTAGTCATGTGCACATCTGGCACCCTGTCCGCAAATACGTAGTGCATGCGTATTTACTGGATCCGCAAAAAGGCACTACAAATTAGGTCACCAACATGTCCCAACCCTTTGAAAATGTCACGTTTGCTCAGGCGCTATTTCGCCATGTGCTGCCGACGATTATTTTATAGACTGCAAAAACTATGCGCTCAGTTGACAAATAGGACTGGCTTGTTTGTCGGCTGACCGCTGCCCTGTTTACACGGCCAATAATCGGAAACGAAAATTTAGAAGAACGCTTGTACTTGTTCCGTGTAAATGGGCCTTGACAGTTATTTTAGATCTATGGCCACTTTTAGGCTGAACGCCATCTGATTACATCATGAGATCTACACAATAAAATCTACTAATACAACAAACTTTCTAAAGGTAACTATAAAACCTAGAAACAGATACTATGCATTTCTCTAACGGCAAGACTACACAGTATAGTGGAAAATGTGTTCTGAAACATAATATATCACCTATTTCTGGCAAAGCCTAGGTTACATGTACTTTAATGTCAATTAATGAAGTCTTATTGCGTCGGACTATGGATTCGATGTGATGCAATATTTATATTAAGGTTAGTATGATCTGTTCAATTGGCAGTATGCTCTGCTTATTACGAAGCTCAATGCTACTATTCAAAAATTACTCTACACCCTGTTCCACACCTTGTCCTACAGTCCATTGTTTATGCCAGGTACTTAAAGAGCTCTAATACAATAAACTGAAAATAAAGTAAAAACATTTGACCTAATAGGTGGCAGTTAAATTTTATGACAAAACACAATTTGCCTATAAGGCAACTAACCCTATTTTCTACACTAACAGAAGGTATTGAATTGTTCTATTCACATGCACGTACCCTATATTCTAAAAACAACCCATGAGCCCAAAAACGTTATCACTCATATAGATGTAATGGTCAGTCTCTGCTGACAGCAGTACGCTTAAAGAGACTCTGTCACCACATTATAAGTGCCCTATCTCCTACATAAGGAGATGGGCGCTGTAATGTAGGTGACAGTAATGCTTTTTATTTAAAAAAAACGATATTTTTTCACAAAGTTAGGAGCGATTTAAGTTTATGCTAATGAGCTTTCTTAATGCCCAAGTGGGCGTACTTTTACTTTCGACCAAGTGGGCGTTGTACAGAGGAGTGCATGACGCTGACCAATCAGCATCATGCACTCCTCTCCATTCATTTACACTGCACTAGCGATATAGATATATCGCTATGTGCAGCCTCATACACAAGCCCTAACATTACTAGTGTCCTGATAATGAATACACATGAAATCCAGCCTGGACGTCATGTGTACTCAGAATCCTGACTTTTTTTGTGAGATTCCGGCAAGTTAAACCAAATCTCGTTTAGCTCCGAGATCTCGCGAGATTTCGTATCCGTTGCTGGAATCTCACAAAAAAGAGTCAGAAGTGTCAGGATTCTGAGTACACATGACGTCCAGGCTGGATTTCATGTGTATTCATTATCAGGACACTAGTAATGTTAGAGCTTGTGTATGAGGCTGCACATAGCGATATATCTATATCGCTAGTGCAGTGTAAATGAATGGAGAGGAGTGCATGATGCAGATTGGTCAGCGTCATGCACTCCTCTGTACGACGCCCACTTGGTCGAAAGTAAAAGTACGCCCACTTGGGCATTAAGAAAGCTCATTAGCATAAACTTAAATCGCTCCTAACGTTGTGAAAAAAGATCGTTTTTTTAAATAAAAAGCATTACTGTCACCTACATTACAGCGCCCATCTCCTTATGTAGGAGATAGGGCACTTATAATGTGGTGACAGAGTCTCTTTAATATACGGTCTATACTAGAGGGAAGAGTCTACAGACTGCTACCCGAGTTGATTCTGAACTGATGGAATGTTAAAAACATTCAGGGCTACATGTGGGATATTTCTTAAAACTGCAGAATCTGGGAAATAAATATCGAGTTGCGTTTTTCTCTGGCAAAACCGGTGTTACAGAAAAAAATTGTATCAAAATGAAATTTCACAAAAAAAACAAAATTATAATTTTGTATATTTCAGCTCCACTTTAATTCCTGTGAAACACCTAAAGGCTTAAGAAACCTTCTAAATGCTTCTTTCAATACTGTGAGGGGTGCAGTCTTTAAAATGGGGCCATTTATGGGGGGGGGGCGGTTCTAATATATAGGCCCCTCAAAGCCACTTAACTGGTCCCTAAAAAAAAATAGGTTTTGGAAATTTTCTTGAAAATGTGAGGAATTGCTGCTAAAGTTCCCTCGAATTTTAACATCCTAGAGAGAAAGAAAAAATTTTTTTTTCAAAAACCATGCCAACATAAAGTAGACATACGGCAAATATTAACTAATAACTATTTTGTGTGGTATTACCATCTGTCTTACAAGCAAATATATTTACAATTTAGAAAAATTCACATTTTTTCAAATTCTCTCTGAATTTTTGTGTTTTTGACAAACAATGAATTGATCAAACTTTACCACTAACATAAAGCACAATGTGTCACAAGTCTCCGAATCGCTTGGATACATAAAAGCATTCCAAAGTTATTACCGCATAAATGGTCGTCAGATTTGAAAAGAAAACGGCCTGGTTCATGAGGCCAAAACAGGCTGTGTCCTTAAGGGGTTAAAAAAAGGCTACCAAAAAGACGTCCGAAGTCCTTAAGCTTCCCATTTCCTCCCTGCACTGATCATAGCGATAACTGCAGGGAATCCGGCAGAGCGGTCTGCCCGATTATTAAAGGGGAAAGCTCAGGTAGTCGGTGCGGGTACAGATTTTTACTGAGCGGGCATAGTACCTCAGCGGCTGTGCCACCACATAACTTAGAGGGAATAGTGTCTGCAACCGGAATAACGCGTGATATAAAAGGACTTCCTTCCTGCACAGTAAATACTGTAAAGTGTTTTTGTTTATCACCCCACTCCCAAAAAAAAAGCTAATTAATGAGCCCTATGCACCCTCACAAAGGTTACCAAAGAAATGCCAACATACAGCTTTGTCAACAAAAAAATAAAGTTATGACTTGACTGGTATACGGTCACTCTTATGCCTCATGCACACACCGTTGTGCCATTCGGGCCGTTTTATGATGACATCCGAGTGGCACCAGACAGTCTTCACGGACCTGTTCACTTTAGCGGGTGAATCGCGTCCGTGAAAAATGGTTTGAGTCTCTGATCCGAGGATAGATAGAACACATCTTTCAGACATATCCACAGGATATGCCATAAATGTCTAAGTTGGGAATATCCCTTTAAAGGGTTAGAGTTAGTCTTTATTCAAGACCTAAAAATTCAAGCATCACACGCCATGCTACAATTTGTGTATTCTGCATTTTTTCTGATGGGGTTCAATCCTGTTTTGGGTAGAAAATATATAGGGATCCTAAATGAACCAAAATGTCTGTGTAAGTGAAGTAAAAGCCAAATGTCATACTTCCCTTGGAGTCACACAAAGAGGTCCAGGAAGCTGTGATACGAGTTGTTATCAAGCAAAGTCCTTATACTAGAAGGGCATTTTTTAGTAGCGTCAAAAACTAACATGGAAGAAACAAGAAGGTGACCATTTTCCAATCACAAGAGCGTCAAAAAGGGATTAAAAAAAAAACTATTTCTCCTCTACAGTCTTTCTGAAGGGCATTGGTAATTATAACCTTATTAGTGATCGGTGATGTTCTGAAATACACCATAGAACCTCTATCAGTAGAACATTGGCAGAATACAGGCTGCTGCCATAAACCACACCTAGAATTTGTTGATGGTGCTTCTATGACTACGGCAGGGAATTTGAGCCTCCAAAGCCCTTATTATATGTGTGATCCCGCATATATTAAGAAATTATAATAATTACATATTATGAAATTTCTACTCATGTCAAAACTGATAGCATCCTCCCTAATAAAATGCATCAGGACATCAGAAAGATAGTAACATTTATAAAAATGTAAGAGCGCAGATGGCTTTCCTTTAATACTTACCCACATACTCATCCATGTTAAAAGTTTTCACATACTTGAAGGAGAGATCTCCATTTGTATGGTATTCGATAAGTTTTTTGTAACATCCCAGGGGAGTGCTACCTGTATGGTTGAAAGGGTGAAAAAAATAAAATAAAAACACATGGAAATCAATGTATGAATAAGGGCCTGCTCACATCAGCATTGTCATTCCGTTATGGGGTTCCGTCTGAGCTTTCCATCGGGGGACCCCTCAACGGAGAGGTAAACGGAAATCATAGCTTCCATTTGCATCACCATTGAGCTCAATGGTGATGGATACTTTGCTAATGGTTTCCGTTTGTCATGGTTTTGAAAGGGTTCCGTTTTTTTTACGGAATCAATAGCTCAGTCGACTCCGACGGAACCCCTCAACGGAATGACAACTCTGATGTGAACAGACCAGAAAATGTAACATTACATACTGTATTACTCTGAATGTCTTTAAACATTTTGCTTACTTGTATTCTAACTAAAGGCTATGTACACCTTTAAAATAGTTTTTAAATAAACACATCTAACAAGACACAGGTCCATCAATTTCAACCTCTCAATCGATTACACGTCATTTATTGCTTCATTAGTCATAACCCTCAATGCCATTAGTCAGTAAATAAACTAGCCTTTTTTTTTTCAATGCTGACATAGTATCTGCCATCATTACCTCTTGGGGAAGAGCATTCTGTAGCTCGACTACTCTTAACTGCAAAGAACCCTTTCCTATATTGATGTCCTCAGAGTCCTTTGAAAGATTATGTGCTAGTTTTTTGTATTGACCACACATTTATACATGTTAATAAGATCCCCTCTAAGGGTATGTTCACATGCTAAACAAAAACCGGCTGTAAAATACGGAGCCGTTTTCAAGGGAAAAAAGCCTCTCATTTTCAGGCATTTAAGCATCGAGCGTTTTTTTACGGCCGTTTTTGGAGCGGTTTTTCTATTGACCCAATGAAAAATGGCTCAAGAAGTGACATGCACTATTTTTTACAGGGCGTTTTTTTACACGCCATTTTTACAAACACCCTCGTAAAAAAACGCCCCGTGGGAATGAAACGCCGTTTTTCCCATTGAAATCAGTGGGCAGAGGTTTGGAAGCGTTCAGCCTCCATATTTTTAGCAGAACGGCTGAAAATAAGCCGTGTGGACATACCCCAAGAAGTCTTTTTCTTTAGCCTGTTATTGTGAGGGTATGTTCACACGCTGTGTTTTCAGGCGTATTTCGGGGAGTTTAAAAACGGTAGCTGGACGCCTACAAACTTCTGCCCATTGAAATAAATGGGAAAAATATTTAGTCCATACGGGCCATATTTTTATGCTGCGGTTTTAAAAAACGGCACGTAAAAAGAAGTAGCACGTCACTTCTTGGTGTTTTTTGGAGCTGATTTTTTATTGAACACTATAAAAAATAAAATAAAAAAAAACCTCAAAATAAGCTTCAAAAGAAAGGCAGCTTAATTTTCAGCTTCAAAAACAGCTTTATAATTTTCGGCCATTTTTGACGCTGAAAATTAAGCTTCTTTTCTTAAAGCTTAAGGCCCTGTTCACACGGAGTCTTTAGACACATTTTTTGCGGCAAAAAACGTTGCAAATAATGGCCAAAATTGCCTCCCATCGTTTTCAATGGGAGGTGGAGACACTTTTTTTTTCCCCCCTCGCAGGAAAAAGCAGCAGCATTCCCTATCTTGAGGCGTTTTCCTACTCAAAAACCCCATTGAAATCAATAGGCGACAGAAAAAAAAGGGCTCACGCATTTGACACGTTTTGTCAAAAACCTCTCGCGTTTTTTCCCCTTGCCTGTTGAAGAAATAGGTTAAAAAAAAAAAACACTGCAAAAAACACCTGTGGTGCAAAACCACTTAAAAAAAAAAAAAAAAAAAAAACAGAGCTGATTTTTCCAGGCAGAATTTTCTGCCTCCAAAAAACTCCATGTGAACAGGGCCTAATTGGTTCGTGAGACGACATTAAAACAACGGTCATCACACGAACCTATGCACTTCAATGGGGCCATTCAGACATGGTGTTTTCACACAGCGTGTTTCCATTGCGTGAAACTCACTGCATGTCCTACTCTTGTTGGTTTATGGGGAATCACGCACCCATTGAAGTCAATGGGTGAGTGAAAATCACGGATAGCACACGGACGCACATCCATGTGCTCTCCATGATTCACGCACCAGTGCCTTGTTTTGCAGAGAAAAAAATAAAATAAAGAGATGTGTACACTGACATCAACAACTGATGGCACACAGAACTGAACACATGAAAAACGTGTCCGTTTTTTGGGGACACAAAACGGAAACACTCGTGTAAATCTAGCCTAAGTGACACCTCCCATCCCATTTAATGATCTAGTCACCCGCCTTTGAACCCTCTCCAATTCTCAGATATGCTTTTTGCAATGTGGAGCCCAAAACTGAACTCCATATTCAGGATGTGGCCTCACGCGGGATTTACAGAGGGGTAATATTACACTTTAATCTCGGTTTTTTCATCTTTTTATACTCCCTAAAATCCTATTTGCTTTTGCAGCTGCGGCTTGACAGCGAGTACTGCGACTTAGCTTATTTGTAACGAGAAAACCCAGGTCCTTCTCTTGTTCCGTTATCCAGAATTTTATTCCATTTAATGTATATGAATTAATAATATTATTGCATCCTATTACTTCACATTGGCTTTTTTTTTCTTCTCTGTTGTCCGCAGTGGAGATTCCTCCCGAAAATCTGCACTACAATTTGGCTGCGGTTTTTTGGCTGGAATTCCCTGTGGCTTCCAAGTCTGATACGGTGCATACTTTTACACAGCGTATCCGTCCTGTGTGAACATACCCGAAAGGGGTTTTCTGGTACTATAATATTGATGGCCTATCCTTATTATAGAAACAGCACAAGGCAAAAGTTCTAAGAAAAGATGCTTCAGTATTGCTATTTCATGGGGAAGAGTTTTCTAAAACAGACATAGAAGTGACAGGTCCTCTTTAATAAAGCATTTGTTAGATCTCAAAAACAACAAAACGGACTGAAACATCTCACCTGTAGGAAGGCCTAATGTAAAATATTTCTCAGCACTTGGATTAAATTGTATGATGCGATTTCTAATATATTTAGCAGCCCACTCACTAGCTTGGTCATAATCATCCAAAATGATGAGTTTCATCTTTATCTATAAATAAGAAACAAGAAAAAGACAAATATAAGCAACGCTTCTCCTCTTACTGATGGCGCAAAAATATTTAAGCCCTGTCATATATAAAAACATTTGGAAGAACTTACACAAAAAAGGGGGAAAAAATAACAAAAAGGGGTAGAGCCCCGACAAGAAGGTGAGAACCACAGCCTATGACAAGTGACGATACACAATATCAGTGTGTGGGAGCAAAATTAAAGAGGCTCTGTCACCCCATTATAAGCGGCCTATATTGTACATGATGTGATTGGCGCTGTAATGTAGATTTACAGCAGTGTTTTATTTAGAAAAACGATCATTTTTGACAGTTATGACCTATTTTAGCTTTATGCTAATGAGTTTCTTAATGAACAACTGGGCGTGTTTTACTTTTTGACCAAGTGGGCGTTGTGGAGAGAAGTGTATGACGCTGACCAATCAGCGTCATACACTTCTCCCCATTCATTTACACAGCACAGTTTTCTTATTACATCACTATGTGCAGCCACATACATGCACACTAACGTTACTCAAGTGTCCTAAGGGTATGTTCACATGGCAGCATCCGTAACGGCTGAAATTACGGGGATGTTTTCAGGAGAAAACATCCCCGTAATTTCAGCCGGAACGGCATGTGCAGGCGCTTGAACGCCGCGTCTATTACGGACGTAATTGGCACGGCTTTTCATTGGAGTCAATGAATAACGGCTCCAATTACGCCCCAAGAAGTGACAGGTCACTTCTTTGACGCGGGCGTCTATTTACGCGCCGTCTTTTGACAGCGGCGCTTAAATATACGCCTCGTGTGAACAGACAAACGTCAGTCCTTTGCTTTCAATGGGCAGATGTTTGTCAACGCTATCGAGGCGCATTTTCGGACGTAAATAGGCCGTGTGAACATACATTACCTCCAGCCAGGACGTGATGTCTATTCAGAATCCTGACACTTCTGTAGCGTCTGTGTGATATTTACAGCAAGGCAAGCGTAATCTCGTTTTAAATGACAGATTACATCGTAATCTCTCGAGATTACGCTTGCCTTGCTGTAAATATCACACAGACGCTACAGAAGTGTCAGGATTCTGAATAGACATCACGTCCTGGCTGGAGGTAATGTATATTCACTGTTAGGACACTTGAGTAACGTTAGTGTGCATGTATGTGGCTGCACATAGTGATGTAATAAGAACACGGTGCTGTGTAAATGAATGGAGAGAAGTGTATGACGCTGATTGGTCAGCGTCATATACTTCTCTCCACAACGCCCACTTGGTAAAAAAGTAAAACACGCCCAGTTGTCCATTGAGAAACTCATTAGCACAAAGCTAATATAGGTCATAACTCCGTCAAAAATTATCGTTTTTCTAAATAAAAAAACACTGCTGTAAATCTACATTACAGCGCCAATCACATTATGTAGAAGGTAGGCCACTTATAATGTGGTGACAGTTAACAGGAGCAATACAGGGAAATGGAAAAGAGATATAACAGCTTAATCTCCTGCGCAACATAAAGTGCATCGGCATCCATCGAACACTATCACAGGACGCGAAACCTCATCTAAACAGACAAAAGAAGCGGCAAAGGAAAAACAAGAAGGAAGACGAAACAAGGACGGGAAAGGGTTATGTTTGGGTAGAGGTCATGGTGAGCCTGGACTCGTTACAGATTACTATAAACAGAAAAGGATGGGAGCAGCTAGTCGTATGGCGTGTGTATGGTTGTTGCGGGTGAAGTCACAAAAAGAACATGCATGAAAAGTTGCCTAACTTTGCTTTTTTTTTTTGTCATTTTCCAATAATTTACTGACTTCCCTTAAAATTCCGCAGGTTGTGCTTAGGTCACGTGGGGCGAAACCTCTTCCTGTTTCTAACAGATTAGGCCTGGTTCACGTCACATTTTTCTTATGCCGAAGTAGGGCTGGGTGATTTTGCCAAAAAAATCAAATAGATTTTTTCCAACACTATGGACGATTTTAGATTTGAATCTCAATTTTGTTACATAAACTGAACAAAGATACCAAGACAGGGGCTGGGTGGGTATGATATTGATATATATATATATATATATATATATATATATATATATGCGCTAGTACACAATATACAGTATATAAATGGTATGGTGCATATAGAAGCAGCAGGAGAACAGTGAGACTTGAGGTTAAAAAAAACGAAAAAAAGAAAAAAAAAAAAACACGTAAGGCCCCATTAAAAATCACTTTTTCTCTACAGTTAGCGTGTACGTCAGGAAAGCTCCAGACGTACATGCTTAACCTGTCCTTATGTTACAATTCGCTTGCCGTAAATTATAATCTCTCTTCCCCAGAGGTCACGGCCCGTTCTACAAAAAAAAGAGTCGCCAGTGGCACAAAAAGGGCAAAAGTCGCAATTTGCACAGCAAACTGACTTATCTACGCCAGAAAACAGGTGTAGAATGGGGATAATTTATCAACCCAAGGCTTTATTCACACGACAGGGTCGTTTTGGTCCGTTTTTCTCGGTCGTTTTGCATCAGTTCCCGTTCTGAGCCGTTTTTCACGTCCGATTTTGACCCGTTTTGCATCAGTTTCCGTTCTGAGCAATTTTTCCATTTTTAACGCCCGATTTTGACCTGTTTTCCATTTGTTTTTTTTCCCTGTCCGTTTTAAAAACTGATGAATTTAATTTGTCAATTCTTCGCCGTCACACAGCCCCCTCGTAGGGGAGAACGTCACACAGCCCCCTCATAGGGGGGGGGGGAGCGCCATCACACAGCCCCCCTTGTACATAGCACGAAGTCACACAGCCCCTCGTACATAGCTCGCCATTACACAGATGACACACCACCTTCCCGTAGATCACGCCACTGTAGGGGACCGCTCCAGGAGAAGTCCCTGACTTCATTGTCCATATATGGACAGTGAAGTGAGTGACTTCTCCTCAAGCAGAATCCCCGGCCACAGCGGTCGACGCTAGGGCCGGTGATTCCACTCCATATATGGAGAGTGAAGTCAGTGACTTCTCCTCAAGAGGTAGTGCTACACAGCCCCCTTGTGTGACGGCTGTTCAAAAAACCGCCGTCACGCAGCCGAGAATCCCTTTCATGTGAATAGGGCCTAAGTCTGCATGTGATTTAGGCCTTATTCACACGAACGTATTTCATGTCCGTATCACACGCATTAAAACAACGGACGTCACACGTACCTATGAAATTCAATGGGGCCATTCAGACAGTGTGTTTTTCACTCAGCGCGTGAAACTCACTGAATGTCCTATACCTGTGCGTTTTATGCACATCACGCACCCATTGATGTCAACGGGTGCGTGAAAATCACGGACAGCACAGACGCACATCCGTGTTCTATGCGTTTTTCACGCAACAGTTGCTAAAGAAATGATGAGGGGAAAAAAACACATTCAGTTTCTTTTGAGGATGTAAAAAAATGCATGACATACGCGAGAAGAAAACGCAGACCCGCACTGTACACGGATGTCACATGGAACTGCAACGCAAGAAAAACGCTGAATTTTGTACGCACGCAAAACTGACACGTGTGTGTGAATAAGGCCCAAGAACTGCTCTTTGGACAGAACTTCTGTGGCAAGTATCTTAGGGCCTGCTCACATTAGTGTTAGGGTATGTTCACACGTAGTGTTTTCAGACGTAATTCGGGCGTTTTACGCCTCGAATTACGCCTGAAAAAACGGCTCCATTACACCTACAAACATCTGCCCATTGCTTTCAATGGGTTTTACGGTGTTCTATTCCCACGGGCCTTTATTTTACGCGTCGCTGTCAAAATACAGCGCGTAAAATGGCGTTTTACATTGACTCCATTGAAAAACGGCCGTAAAATACGCAGCGAAAAACACGAGCGGCTTCAAAAACGTCTGAAATTCAGGAGCTGTTTTCACTTACCAAAAAACATACCTTAGGGTATGTTCACACGCTTACCAAAAAATGTCTGAAAATACGGAGCTGTTTTTAAGGGAACAGCTCCCGATTGTCAGCAGTTTTTTTAACTAGCGTTTTTCACAGCCATTTTTGGAGCTGTTTTTCTATTGAGTCAATGAAAAACGGCTCCAAAAAACGGCTCCAAAAACAGCTCAAGAAGTGACATGCACTTCTTTTTCGCGGGCATTTTCTTAACGCGGGAGTTTCTCTAAAACAGCTGCGTAAAAACACACCCGTTGGAACAGAACACCTTTTTTCTATTGAAATCAACGAGCAGATGTCCGGAAAACGGACGAAAATAAGCGAAGGGTCCGTTGAAAAATAGAACACGTCTGATTAGATAGACTCAGGTCTGTGGGGATCCGTTAAAACAGAACCCGTAAGGGGGCAACTCAGACGTGAAAAACGGCAGTTTTTCCACGTCCGAGTTTCCCCACGTTCATCTGAATTCGACCTTAGACACAGAATCTGTGTTTTAACAGATTACCAGCAATAGATGTTACTTATCCCCCGCCAAAAAACGATCAATAAAATAAATCTGTGTCCTGAAGACCCAAAACAGGGTGATATTTTGCTTTTACACGTTATTGCTTTCCTGCTTACACAAATATAACTTAGATAGGAAAACGTCATTTTCCAACATGAAATTCATTTATAAAGCCAAGTGGCTAAGGCATCATGCACAGGACCGTAATTTTTATCCACAATTACGGATCCGTAACTGCGGATAAAATACTGACCCATTAATTTATTGGCCACGGACACATTTCAACATTCTTACGTGTAAGTGTCTAGGCCGTAGAAACGACTTGCAAAAAAATAGGACATATCCTATTTTTTTTTTCAGTTACGGACCGTGCTCCTATACTTATTACTGTGAGCACGCTCTGCGAATGCGGGTGGCACTTTGCGGCCTGTCCGTGCAGCATTTACTTACCATAAATACTGCACGGTCGTGCACATGAGGCTTACGTTGTATAATCCATTACGCTGATCCGTTTTTAGATCAAAACAGATCCGTTAAAAAGCACATTGAAAATCAATGGGATTTTTAATTGCTGCCGTTTGCGTCCGTTATATTAGTCATCCGTTTTTTGACAGAGATAAAAGTGCAGACTACAGGACTTTATCTCTGTTCAAAAAGAACTAACGTCTAATGGATGGGTTATTTATATCATTGGTGTCAATGTAAAATGGATACATACAGATTGTAGTAAGTTTGCATCCGTTATTTTGATACCATCGGTGGATATATAAAAACAGATCAGAGTATCGCATTATACAACGCATGTATGAACTTAGCCTAGTGCACATCACCAGTTGCTACATCGTATTCTGTGTATGTAAACACTTTAGGAACGTGTCAGGACATTAGGGACATGTACGGGGGAAGCATTCTCTATGCATTGCCGGCTTCCGGTTAGTAAATGTGCAGACATTTCGGAAACAAGCAGTTAAAACGCTGACCTATTCAATTTTCTGCAGTTTTCCGGTGGAATGAAAAAACCCACAGAATATTTGTTTTCTTTTAGCTTGCATTGAGATTCTGCTGACTCATATTCCCCATCATTACAGCCGCCTTTTGCTTTTTCCTGCAGTAAAGTGGCTGAGGTCAGCAAAACATGAGCTTTAATGAATTTCACATGAAACAGCAGAGAAATAGATTTGTACACCAAGCAACTATAAACTGCAATTTAGGGGTAGGAACACACACCGCGTATTCAGTGCAGATACATTGCGTTAAGCTGCGCAGCGTATCCACCCTGAACACCGCAGGGAATGTCGTCCGGAAAACACCACCACATCGTGATGCGTTTTTTGCGGCAGGATTTCCGCTGCGAAGGGGGTGCCAGAAAAGTAAAAAAACGCTGTTCATACTTACCCCCTCCCTCTTTTCGGCACATAGTCTGGCCTCCTGGGATGACATTGCAGGCCATGTGATGCTGCAGCCTGTGATTGGCTGCAGCGGTCACATGGCCTGCCATGTCATCCCGGGAGACCGGACTGGAGAAGCAGGGAACTCTGGGTAGGTATAACTTTATTATTTATTTATTTTTCTTACTTGCGATTCTTGCGGGGTTTTTTTTGGGCGGATATTTACCGCAGTATGTGGGCAAGATTTGTTGAAATCTCACACACATTGCTGCCACTGTAATACGCTGCAATTTTCCGCAATTAATCAGTGGCGGAAAATCCACAGTGTTTATGCTGTGCGTGTTCCTACCCTAAAGTGGTATTCCCATCCTAAGCACTTATAGCACAGCCACAGAGTTTGGCATAAATGCTTGATAGGTGCGGATCCCATATCTGGGACCCTCACCTATCAGGAGAACGGGAACTCTGTTTGCCAATTACCAGCCGCCAGTCTCCATACTATCCCAGATGTGGGACCCACACCTATCAACCATTTGACATAATCTGTGTACTTGCCATTAATGCTGAAAATGGGAATACCCCATTTAGGCCTCCTTCACACACACTATTTTTTTTATTGCATTTGTAAGCATTTATTTAAAAAAAAACGGCCATGATTTTCAAGCTGTTTTTAAATGACTGTTTAAAGGTTTTTTTCGTTTTAAAAGTCCTATAAGGAAGGTTATGAGAAAATTTTCAGAAAAAATGCCTTACCTAAAAGGAGGCTGCATTTTTAAAAACACCACTGACACCAAAAACCAAACTGCTTTGTATGTAGTGTTTTTCTAAATTTCACTAGATTTGAAAGTAATAAAATAAATAAAAAGGACACAAAAAAGATGAAGAGCTTATTGAAAAAACATTGAGGTATAAAAAGTGTGTTCTGCAGAAGATAGCAGCCATTTTGTTTGACTCTTCTGACTCCAATAGCCAAGTTTAAACTTTGAAAGGGATATTTTTTTTTAATAAAAAGGTCAGTGTGTTTGGAGAAACGTTATAATTAGTTTAGATTAAAAATAAAATGTTCCTTCTTGAGATACAGCTGCTCTAGATTCTGCATACAGAGCAGCTGTATCATTCGCTAAGACCTGAATCCGTCAGTCCCGGCGACCTGACAGGTTCTGTCAGCAGGTCCTGCGTGGATCCACCTGTTATCCATCACATCTAAGTTATGATCTTAGATGTGATGGATAACAGGTGGATCCTGCGTGGACCCGCTTTTACTGAACTGCGAATCTGATGGGTACAGATACAGCTGCAGAACACAGACCAGTAATCTCAAAAAGTAAAAATTATTTTGAATAAAAACCTAATTATAAAGTTTCAAACACACGTTTTTTTTTTTTTTAAATAAAAAGGTCAAAGGGAAACCTTTCAAAAGTTTGTCGAGGAGGGATTGACAGGTTCAGTGCCAGCAGGTCCTGCATGTCAGAGCGGTTATAGATCATATATAGGTTTATAACCAAGATCTGATTGATTACAGGTGGATCCACGCAGGACCTGCTGACACTGAACCCATCAGGCTGGGTTCACACGACCTATTTTCAGACGTAAACGAGGCGTATTATGCCTCGATTTACGCCTGAAAATAGGGCTACAATACGTCGGCAAACATCTGCCCATTCATTTGAATGGGTTTGCCGACGTACTGTGCCGATGACCTGTCATTTACGCGTTAAAAATACAGCCTCGTCAAAAGAAGTGCAGGACACTTCTTTCAGACGTAATTTGAGCCGTTCTTCATTGAACTCAATGAAGCACAGCTCAAAATTTACGGCTGTCAGAGAAGCCTCGCATAATACGAGGAGGAGCTTTTACGTCTGAAACAAGGCAGCTGTTTTCTCCTGAAAACAGTCTGTCTTTTCAGACGTAAAAGCCTGCTACCGTGTGCACATACCCTCAGTGCCGCTGACCTGACGGATACAGGTTTCAGTGCAGGATGCAGCTGCTCTGTATACAGAATAAAAAGCAGATGTATCTAAAAAAGTAAAAATAAAGTTTAATAAGTTATTAGAAAGTTTCACCAAACACACCGATACACTGTTTTATAGGGGAATAAAAACAAACACGTTTTCAAAAGGTGAACATAGCCTTGACCGTTTTCACGTCCGTTTAAAACTGATCCGTGTGTCCGTTGTGACATCCGTGTGGTTTCCATTGTCACTCCGTGTCTGTTCCTCGGTTTTAAACAGATGATGTGCTTCCGTTTGTCTTCTGTTTTAAACGGTCCGTTAAATTTCATCGTGTGTTGAATGCAGGGAAATTTGGCAAGCTCTGCCATTGCTTAGCAACGGATCCGTGACAAACGGACGGCACACGGATGCCTTCTGTGTGCCGTCCGTTTTTTTGACGGACCCATAGACTTCAATGAGCCCCACGGTCACTGAACGACAGACAACAGTAGGACATGCACTACTTTTGATGGAACGGACCCGTCAAAACAACGGACGTGTGCATAGCCCCATAGAAATGAATGTGTCAGGGTGCTATCAGTGCCTGCGGGCACTGGATGTGGTGGCACATAATGCTATGTACAGAGCCTGGAAGCAGTTGGCAGGTCTGTTCCTAGTCACTTGAATAGGAGCAGAGCTGCAGTACTGCAGCTTGGCCGCTATTCCTTGGCCGGAGCTAGCTGCTTCCGGCTTGTACGTCCAGTGCACAGAGGCACCGGACCAGCTGATCTGTGCGTGGTTCGGGTGTCGGACACCCATAGATCATGTACTGATGACCTATCCGGTGGATAGGTCAGCAGTGGTCAGAAGCTGGAAAACCCCTTTAACGACGAAGAACTGATATATCCGTACCAAGCACGAGCTAGTGCCTGCATAGTGACGGAAATATCGGTCACTCTGGTCTCGTGGCTACTGCCACTGCACCCAGAGATCAGCGGCAGGAGCATGGCTGTTATACACAGCCATGCTCCTGCCGCAACTGCCAGAGTCGAAGCGCTCTCAGATTCCGGCAGTTTAACCCATTAGATGCCGTTGTCAATAACTTCCACAGCATTTAATGTGTTGGACAGGGGGAGCACCATCTGTCACCCCATTGGCACCCCCACAACGAGATCTCGGGGCTCTGATGGGTTTCCATGGCAGCCGGGGGCCTAACAAAAAGGCCCCCAGGTCTGCCTTCAGCAATTGCCTATCAGTTTTACACTGACAGGCAATAATGCTTTGGTATACTAAGTATACAAAAGCAATATATAAGCGATCAGCAGATCGCATGGTGAAGTCCCCTAGTGGGACCAAAAAAAAGTTAAATAGTCAAGTAAAGTTTATTAAGAAAAAAAAAAAGGATTACAATAAAAATAAAACCACTTTTCCTTCCCCAAAAAGTAGTTTTATTTAGTAAAAGTGAAAAAAAAAAACATACACATGTATGGTATCGCCGCGATCGTAACTACTCAAACAATAAATTTAATACGTTAAACTGCCGAGTGATCGGCGTCCAAAAAAATATATATGCAAAAAACGGCAAAATTCATTTTTTATTCTCCCATTCCCCCCCCCAAAAAAATAAAATAAAAGTTAATCAATAAGTCCCACGTACACCAAATCAGTACCTATGAAAACTACACCTTGTCCCGCAATAACCAAGTCCCCTGATGGCTACAATCGACAGAAAAATAAAAAAAGTTACGGCTCTTGGAATGCAGTAACTTTTTTTAGGAGGGTTTTTTTTTTTAATGCAAATGTAGGAAGACATAAAACCTTTATATATTTGGTACCCCAGTAATAGTGCCGACCCATAGAATAAAGGTAACATGTTAGCCTTCGTTCATATCTGTGCCAGGGTTCCGTCCCGACGTTCTGTCTGAGCTTTCCGTCGAGATGGGACCCTGACTGACAGAAACCAAGAGGTTTCCATCACCATCGATAGTGGACTACGCTATTGATTCCGTCAAAATGACAGAACCCTCGCACAACGGAGACAAAAGGAAACGATTGGCACCAGATCCGTCACCACTGAAATCGACGGTGATGGAAACGTAAATATATGGTTTCCGTCTGTCAGGGCTCCGTTCCGACGGAAAGCTCCAACGGAACGTCGGAAAGGAGCCCTAGCGCAGATGTGAACGAAGCCTTATTTACGTGGCATAAATTTATACCATGAAAATCAATGCTGGAATAGCGGTTTATTTTCAATTCCCGCCTAAATTAAAGTTAATCAATGTATTGTATGCATCCTAAAATGACGTAATTGAAAAATACAACTCGTCCCACAAAAAACGGCTACATCGACGGAATAAAAAAAAAAGTTACGACTCTTGCGATGCGACAGTGGAGAAAAAAACAGAACAAAAATCCTTGGTCATTAACGAGCAAAAAGGCCTGGTCATAAAGGGGGTCACGTTTTGAGGTCTCCTAAAGACGGGCCATCAATGTAAGAGTCCCGGAGAACCCCTTTAAATTCCAAACTTAAGACGTTCTTCTTACTATTGCTAGATGTACCTGAATGCATCTCCCTGACCGGCCATTAAAAATATACCATAAACACCATCAAATCCACGATCCCCACATGCCAATAGTCAGTATATTCACACACAGCAGATTTGTTGCCGAAATTTTTGTGATTGTCCCATATATCTGAATGGGATTTGCAGAAATCCATGTATATGCTGCAGTAGCAACCCAACTCAGAAGTATGGAACAGATTTTCAGTGGCAGAAATTTCTGTCAGAAAACTGCTGCATGTGAACAGTGTCAGATGTGAAGTAGTCCCCTGCCAGCTGGGTCTTCTGTTACTAAGCAACAACTCAAATGTAATAAGCCACTGTATTAGAAGTGGCAGCAGAACTATAAAGAATTAACTCTGTAATGAAGAATTACAATAGGAAACTGTAACATAACTAATCTATGTAGTGTGTAATCTGTCCAGAGTATAAAGTAATAAAAGTAGTGCAATGCAGTTTATATAAAAAAATTTAAAAATTCATAAAGCGCAAATACATATATTGTAATGAATACAGCAAGGTATCAGCGTGTGTAAGAACGACTCACATGAGGCTGCGGGCGTCTGCGTCCTCCCGCTGCTTTGTTAGGTTTGCCTCGGTGAACGATGCTCCCTACTTCCTCCCTCAGTCCAGAGCAGCAGGCCGCCCTCCTCAGCAGATGAACTATTTTCTCTATGGCGTCCTGTAGTACAGCTCCGGACACTATCTGTTATGTCTTCAGAGCAGAAATGTAAGAGCTCCCTCTGCTGGTAGCCGTTTGCATTGCTTGCGTCCATCGAGTTGTTATGCAACATAAAAATGTCCCTTGGCGGGTAAAGACTGTGAAGTGAGCACAACTGCAGGACTCCCAATTGCTTTACCTCTTCTCTCAAGTTGATAAAAATTATTTTCTACCTGTTTCTGGAAAAGCTGGCTAAAAACTAACATGGCTGCCAAAGCGCTCGTCGTCCAGCTTTAAAAGGGTCCTGTAAGGCAATCTGCCTAGTTATACACTATAAGGATTAGTTCACACGTTGCGTAAATACTGTGGATTTTCCGCAATGGAATTAGTTGCGGAAAAACCGCAGCAATTACAGTAACAGCAAAGTGGATGACATAAAACAAAACTCATCCATACGCTGCGTAAATAAGGAGCGTAGAAAACGCTCAGAAATTGACCTGCGGTGCGGAATTGTATTTGCGTAAACGCTGCTTATTTGTTGCGGGTTTTCCTCATTGAATTAAATGGAGAGGTAAATCCCGCAACAAATAGCAGCTGTTGCGTTTTTTGCAGCGGGTTCGCTGTGATTTACCATGTGACCGCCGCTGCAGCCAATCACAGGCTGCAGCGGTCTCCTGGGATGAAACGTCATCCCAGGAGGCCAGCATGCTAGCAGGCCGGTTAAGTGCTGCAGTTTTCCACAGCGGATATTCTGGGCAAAATACTGCACCACAGTTTGGTGCGCTTTTTCACCCGAAATTCCCTGTGGCGCACAGGGCGGATACGTTGCCTGCTATTACAGGTTCACATGGGGTGGATACGCTGTGTACAAGCACACAGAATATCCGCCCTGTGCGCTCCAGGGAATTCCGGGCAAAAAAACGCACCAAACTGTGGTGTAGTTTTTCGCCCGGAATGTCCGCTGCGGAAAACTGCCGCATTAGCAGGCCACACTCCTGGGAAGACGTTTTAGCCTGTGATTGACTGCAGCAACGGTCACACGGGATGAAGCGTCACCCCAGAAGGCCGGCTTGGAGGAAGAAACACAGACTCCTAGGTAAGTATAGTGTTTTTTTATTCAGAGTTGCGTTTTTTGAAGCAAAACTGCTATTTGTTGCAGGTTTTACCTCCCCATTGAATTCAATGGTTAAAACCCGCAGCAAATATGCAGCGATTACGCAAATACAATTGACATGCTGCAGAAAGGTCCATTTTAGTCAATCGCATCCACTTTGCTGCTACTGTATTCTGCTGCGTTTTTTCCGATCGCATTTCTGGACGGAAAAAACGCAGCAATTCCACTACGTGTAGATAAGCCCTTAAGTGGAAATGCTGCAGAAAATTTCTGCAGCAAATCAGTTACATGTGGACAAGTCCTTAGGGCGAGTGTTTTTTGTATATAGCTTTATATACTATTAGGAATATGGTAATATTAATCTTTTTTGTTTCGTTTTTTATACACATCATTTATCCACAGCTAAGCACTCACCCTACTGAACATCTGTAATTACCAGGATGTGATCACTCTTGTTCTCAATAAAAGAAAGAAGCCTTCTCTTCTTGTAACTACTTAATACCTTTTTTATAAATATTAAATTTTTTTGTATGATCTAACGAATCTGGTATGACATTTAGTATTTTATAGATATCTGCATTTCTTCCCTTCTATGGAATGAGAGTGACATATTTGGAGATGTTATCTTTTAGATATTCTTGTTCTTTACCCTGATTTGTATATGGTGTATTATTTTACAGGACAGGTTGGCCCATTACTAGGGCTTAATGTCGGATTATATATCCGTCTCTGGAGCCGTGACAGGGCCATGTGTGAGGGGTTTACTTCTACCATAATTGGATGGTTTGGTCCTCTTATTATGGTCATAGAAACCTGTCTCTTTACGCCTTCATTGTTGGGACTTGAACGAATCTGTATAAAAAGCACTTTTTTTTTTTCAAATAATATATATATTTTTCTTCATATGGTCCCTACATCACCTCCAATTAGGTATATATACACACCACTGCCTATTAGTATTGGAATTGTGGCAATATGCAGGGGCGTAACTAAAGGCTCTTGGGCCCCGATGCAAAAGTCCTTCTTGGGCCTTCCAACGTCTTCTCATGGTCGATGGCCCGCAGCTTTCAGCTGCATTGCTGGGTCTCCTAAGTCACTCAACGATGCAGAACTAGCAGCCAGGGGCGTCATTAAGGTCTTAAAATGTCAGGGGAGACAGCATATCTGTAGAACTACGACCCTATAGCTATGGATAGGATTAGATACAGTGGCTCAGCAGACTTCATCACACATTATAGGATTAGATACAGTGGCACAGCAGAAGAATATCACACATGATAGGATTAGATACAGTAGCTCAGCAGACAGTATTACACATGATAGGATTAGATATAGGACCCAGCTCGCTGACATTGCAGCTCCTGCACCGGACCCAAGAAAGGTAAGTATAATAATTGCTTTGCTTTTTTATGTGTTACAATTTTTTTTTTGTGTGTTTGTGTTTTTTACTAGTTCGGTTGTTGGACTACTTCTGATTCGAGGACTACTTCGATCACAGTGTTTCTTTATTCTCAATAAAATGGTGAACGAGGATTGTGTGTTTTTTTTATTATTTCAATAAACTATTTTGTCCTTGTATTTTTAAACTTTATTACTCCCGCCTTAGTAATGGCCGCTGACTGATTGACAGCGTCCATTACTAAGGCGGAGCTTAGTGTTAGCCGGTGAAGAGGCTAGCACTAACCCCGCCTTATTACCCTGGTACCCACCACCACCAGGGTCTATTTGGAAGAGCCAGGTGTGATCCAGTCCCCGACCATCTCTAGTGACAGTTGGGCACCGGGGCAGCCGCAGGCTGGTGTTATTAGGCTGGAAAAGCGCACAAACCTCAGCCCTTCCCACCCTGGTAATGCTAGTCTGCCGCTGCTATGTTGTATCTGGCTGGTTATGAAAAATAGGGGGGCCCCCCACATAGTTTTTCCAATTATTATTATTAGTTTTTTTTTAAATGACGTGGGGCCCCCCCCATTTTTCATAACCAGCCAGATACAACATAGCAGCAGCAGCCTAGCATTACCAGGGTGTGAAGGCCACTGTTCTTGGTCTTTCGTAGCATAATAGTACCAGCCTGCGGCCGCCCTAGTGCCCGATCATCACTAAAAATAGTCGGCAACTGGATTGCACCCAGCTCATCCCGGTACCTCTGGTTGTGGTGAGTGTCGGGGTAATAGTGGGGGTTAGTGCTAGCCTCTGCACAAGCTAACACTAAGCCCCGTCTTAGTAATGGACGCTGTCTATCAGCCATTACTAAGGCTTATAAAGTTTTAAAAAAATACAAAGACATAGAAAAAATATTTTATTGAAAGAAAAAACTCCTCCACAACCCTCGTTAACCATTTTATTGAAAATAAAAAATGACATCCTCGAAGTAGTCCTCAAATCCAACATAATCCTTCATCCAAACCTGTAAAAAAAAAAAGCACAAACACAAAAAAAACAAAAAACATTAGTAACACATCTAGTAGGCTTAGATACAGGGCCCATGTGTGATACTGTCTGTTGGATTGTGTATCTAACCTACCACAGGGTAGGCTTAGATACAGGGCCCCAGCAGACCGTAATCTTATACTGTATAAGATTACTGTCTGCTGGGGTCTTGTATCTAAGCCTACCTTGTGGCAGGCTTAGATACAGGGCCCATCAGACAGGATCACACATGTATATACATACACATAAAAACTCCACATTTTCTTATCAAAATAAAAGCTAGCCATATAGCCGGCCATGTTGAAACATTTGTCAGTGCAAAATTCTAGCAGGAGAACATTTCTAGTGGAGATAATAGTTGGCATGAGACCGTTCTAGCAGTATCTGTACAGCAATGGTAAATCAATTTCTTTCCGTATCATTGATAATGAGGTATTCATAGAGGCAGAAGCTGGAATACTCCAAGTCTAGATGGCGCTGAACCGCATAGGGAGAGCGCCAGGGACTGCAGGGACGTGGAGTAGTTGGTTACAAAGTTGAAAAAATGTCCATGAGCGTGATTGGGCCAATGTGCTAAAGTAGTGGCATAAGGGATATAGGGTAGAATTCAAGGGCAGAGCTCCCTCTGTACCTTCTGCTGCAGCGTGAAGTAAAAACTTGTAGTTACACTCCGTGTGGTAAGAAGATTTTATTTCACTTTTTTCTTCATTTCGGTCTCTTTCCTTTTCTTTCCAGCATGGCTGATGAGCTATTGCAGCAAGCGGCACGGCAGGTGGCAGTCGAAGGCACCACCTGGCTGGAGGACCTGTTGAAAAAGAAAGAGAGTGAGGATGCTGCAACAGGCCCTGGACTTGGACCCGCGGCTGGAGAGACGAGAGGTAGGCCGCAGCGAATCACCCACCCTCCCGTTAGATTAAGCCCCAGTCCCCTTCCCAGGGCTACCCACTCAGCAGGGGCTGCTCTCCCTGTCAGCGGAGGGAGGCAGACAGGCCGGGCCTGACCTGTTTCGCCGTCTACATCTTCGGGGGAGGTGGTTCCCCCTTCCCCTAGCCCTTCGTCTGTGTCTGGAATCCCTCCCCATGCTGCGCCCCTCCCTGCTACTTACCTGGGTAATGGCCGGAGTGTAGTGCCGCCGGCTGTCAGCCAGGCGGCGTATGGCGCCTCTGCTACCCGCCCGCTGAGCTCCGATGGGGGTGGGATGGCTCCGGAAGACATGGTCGCCCTGATAGCGTACCTAGTCCTGCGCAGCAGAGATGGGCCGCGCAGGCGCACTGCGTGTGGCCTACACCGCTGATACGGGACCCTGCGCCGCTGCACCAATGCTTCAGCTTGGATCAGGTGAGGAAGCGGGGTCAGCGGCTAGGGTGTCGGGAGGTACTGGGGGAGGGAGGGAGGGCCGGCCAGAGGAGACGCCGCAGGGGCACTGCAGCAGGGGCATCGCATGGCCCGACCCCCTATCAGAGGACAAGAGCTGAAGAAGATGTCGTCCGGTCTCAGCCAGGGCTGCGGTCTCCTTCACAACTGTATAATTTATTGAATTTACCGTCCAGTTCTGGCTTGCTGCAGAAGGGTTTGAGCAGGGATGGTTGCTCATGCTGTTGGTGCAAAGGGGTATCGATGTGATGTTGGACGCGATTCTGCATTGTACCTTTTTTCTTTTTCAGGTTCGGCAAAGGAAGCGTCGAAAAGAGGGAGGAAACGCATATCCGGAGGTGGGTTCAGACATGGTCGGCGCAAGAATCAACACGGCAGAGGTGAACGTTCTCGGGGATCGCCCTCGTCATCTTCTGAGTGACAATCCTCCTCTTCTTCGTCGCCATCATCATCTGCATCATCTTCCCCGGCAAGGAAGTCAAGCCATGCTGATGACAGGCGTAACCACAGACGGCAACATGGCGACACCCAGCGGGCAGAAAAAGACCTGGGCGGGTCGTCCCGGGTTTGCTCCTCGGCTCGGGCACCAAATGGGGAGCAGTCCTTGGTTCCGGCGGCGCCAGCGGTGGAAGAAGTAGCTTCGGGAGTGGCGGGGGTCCCTGCACTCGGTGAGTCCTCATGCGCAGACACATTGGCTTTCTAAATCTTTATTGTCTGGAAATTATTTGGTGTTGGTTCTAAAGGCCGTGGTGGCAGGTTTGGAAAAACGTGAGGGTGCACCTGTGCCTTCTGTTCCACCAGGAGGACTAAGCCCTCGTCTGCGAGGTAAGCTAATTTATCTTGTTTGACTTTTAGGGATTCCCTGTTCTGTGGAGTGGCTCCTCTATGCACTCATCTATCTATCCGACACCAAGGAAAAGATTTGGAAAAACGAGTTTGTAGATATTTGGTCCTTGATCTCGGTAGAACAGGTGACGGTGGATAAAGAGCACACTTTCGAAAAAGGTTCGGATAAAAAGGTTAAAGTTGCTAGAACGTTCAATAATTGGCTCCAGGGTTTCGCTACCCTGGTGCAAATAGTCTGTCAGTGTCATCCCGAAAAGGGTGCAGAGCTGTTCGTGTACTTCGACACCATTTTTAGCGCCCACAGGCTGCACGGGGGTGCGCCTTGGTGGTACTACGACAAAGAATTTAGTTGCCGTTTGTCTTTGTCGCCCAAGATTTTTTGGGCTTCAAAGGCAACGGATGCATGTGTCACGTTGGGTTAATGGACCCAATGGGCCATACCGCCTTTACAGTATGGCAGCTGGCCAACAGGGCGCAGGTAACAGTCTATAGTTTGTATAGTGTACCTGTGGCAGCTTGGACAGTAGCAAGGCAGGCTCGGCTGGGACTAGGCAGCAGGCAGACATCAGGCGTGGTGTAGCAGGACAGGCGTGGTATGCATCACAGCATGACTACATCTCAGTGCGGCACTTGACCAGGATAGGACAGGATACAGGATACAGGTACGGGAAACACTGGGAACTGGAAAACACTAGGAGACCATTTGCATAGATAAAAAACTTTGGGTATGACAACGCTCAAGCATGGGAGGAAAGGGCTGGGCCCTTCTTATAGTCCAGGGTACTCATGGGCTAATTTTACATTAAAGTCCGGCGCGTGCACTGCCCCTTTAAGAGCGGGCACGAGCTTGAGCGCGAAGCCTACGGCACCCGGCCGAGGTGAGCGGAACTGAGCGGTGGCGTCCCCTGAGGAGAAGACTGGGGCCAGCGCTCGCAGACCCATGACTGCGGCCGTCTGGAGATGAGTGAGCCTGACGGCCCGCGGCCATGGACATGACAGTATCCGCCCTCTTACGCCCCCTCTTCTTGGGGCCAGAGCGAGAGAGAAACTTCTTCAGAAGGGTAGGAGCATTGAGGTTCCCAGGACCTCTCTTCAGGACCAAACCCCCTCCAATCCACCAAATAAAAAGTATTTCCTCTTACTTTCTTGGTGTCCAAGATCTTCTTAACCTCGAAGGTGTCTAAAGGGCCGATGGAGGCAACCAAAGGGCTAGGAGTCTTGCTAAAGCGGTTTAGAACCACTGGTTTCAGGAGGTAGACATGGAAGGAGTTGGGGATCTTGAGGATAGGAGGCAGCCGAAGCTTGTAGGCGACAGGGATGATCTGCTTTAGGATCTCGAAGGGTCCGAGGAACCTGGGAGCAAATTTGTATGATGGCACCCTCAGTTGAATATTCCTGGAGGACAGTCAGACCTTCATGCTAGGCAGAAACTGTGGAGGTTCTCTTCTCCTTGTGTCCGCCTTCCATTTCATGCGGTCAACCGCCAGCAGGATGGAGGATTGAGGCTGCTGCCAGATCTGCAGAAAGTCCCTAAAAGCAGTGTCAGTAGCTGGTACCTCGGACATATCAGGCACCAGGAGAGGAATTGGTGGGTGTTGGCCATAGACAATAAAGAACGGTGTATTCCTTGTGGACTCGCTGGTGTGATTATTGTATGAGAATTCAGCCCACGGGAGCAACTGCACCCAGTCATCATGCTGCTTGGAGATGAAGTGGCGTAGGTAGTTCTCCAAGATCTGATTGATCGTCTCGACCTGACCATTGGACTGAGGATGGTAGGCTGAGGAAAAGTCCAACTTTACACCTAGGAGTCTGCAGAGGGCTCTCCAGAACTTCGAGGTGAGCTGAACCCCCCAATCAGACACAATATACTATGGCAAGCCATGCAGGCAGAAGATGTGTTGGATGAAAAGCTTGGCCAGTTGAGGAGCAGAAGGAAGACCGGTCAGAGAAACGAAGTTGGCCATCTTCGAAAATCAATCCACCACCACCCAGACAGTACTGGATCCAGCAGAGAGAGTCAGGTCAGTGATAAAGTCCATAGCTATATGCTGCCAGGGAGCATCGAGCACAGGCAATGGCTGGAGCAGACCAGCAGTTCTGGAGTGAGCGACCTTGTTAGCCGCACACACAAAGCAGGAAGAAACAAAGTCTATAATGTCTTTGGGCAGCGTGGGCTACCAGAAATTACGGGCAATCAGATCTCGGGTCTTACGGATCCCCGCATGACCTACCAGTCTAGAAGTGTCTCCCCAGCGGAGGATTCTCCCTCTGTCAGCCATGCGCACAAAAGTCCTCCCTGGATGAATGTCCCCAACTTGCAGGGGGTTGACAGAAACAATGCAAGAAAGATCAATAATGTTCTGTAGAATTTCCATGGTGTCTTCTGTCTCGAAAGACCTGGACAAGGCATCGGCCCTCACAATTTTGTCAGCCGGGGGATAATGGAGCGCAAACTGGAACCTGGTAAAGAACAGCGACCACCTGGCCTGACGGGGATTCAGCCGTTGGGCCGTCTGGAGGTAGGTAAGATTCTTGTGGTTCGCAAAAATTAGAATGGGATGAGCTGCGCACTTTAGTAAATGTCTCCACTCCTCCAGAGCCAATTTGATGGCCAGTAACTCCCGATTATGTTTTAGTAGGTTTTTCCAGGCCCCAAGTATGGATTGTTGGGCATTCATATGTTCATTGGGCTTCCGAACGTGCTTCTTGGCACCCCCATGGTGCTTCGTTGTATCTTAGGAACTGCGACGTGTATTGGAGAGGCATTAGGGGCTTACGGTGGGTAAAAGTGTAGCCCGAAATAGTCGCCATTAGCTGGCATGTGTCAGGGCCGGTGGTTATTATAGTTCACGCCGGGGGCAATGATTTGGGACAAATTAAATTAGCGGAACTATTATTGTTGATAAAGACTGATCTGGATCATTTGCGTTCACTCTTCAACCGGTGTATTTTAGTTTGGTCGGAGATAGTTGAGCGTACATTTTGGAGGAATGCGAGGAATGTTGACGGTATTGAAAGGGCACAAAGTTTGTTGAATATCCGTATCTCTCGTTTCGTCCGCTCCCTGGGTGGTGTCGCGATCCGGCATCACGAGCTGGAAGGGGATAACAAAGGTCTGTTGGGTCCTGATGGCGTGCATCTGAATGAGATCGGCTTGAACATTTTCTTGTTGGGCCTCATGGATGGTGCTGTGAAGGGTTTGGCGATTTTGGGTGGGGGTGGTCGGTGATTCGAGGAGGTTTCTCGATTCTCCACCTTGGTGGAGCTATGGTTTTGAAGGAGGGATAGGATACCCTACATGCCTGCTGCTGGGCAGCAGCTGGCACGTATCGGGAAAGGAGGAAGAGATTGTTAATTTAAGCCTCCAGGCCAATCGTCTAATTGGTTATTTTAATAAAGCTGTGGCTATTCCCCAGATTTACAATAAAGAAGTGTCCTAGTCTATATTTATTTACATAATTTATTTAACCCCTTCCCGCACCTTGCCGTTAATGCACGTCGAGATGAGCAGTAACTTCGCGCACCTCGACGTGCAGTTACGTCAGTGCTTTGACAGTTAACCGCCACGCAGCGCTACACCGCAGCGGCGGTTAATTGTGCAGGGTGTCTGCCCTGCATTCCCTGTTGCCCATCGCCGCTGATTTTGGCAGTTAACCCCTTCGATGCGGCGGTAGATTCCGATCACCACATTTAAGGAGTTTAGCGGAGATCGGCAGCCCCCACGTGAAATCACGGGGGCTGGCGATGGTACCCATGGCAACTGGACACCAGATAATGGCTTCCGCGCTGCCATGTACCGAAGCCTATGAGGACCAGCCAGAGGCTGGTCGTTGTAGGCTTCCTGTCAGAGTGACGGTCACGTCACAATGACAGTTAGAATACATTATACTAAGTAGGTAGTGTAATGTGTTCTAGCAGCGATCAGAGCTGCAAGTCTAAATGTCCCCTAGTGGGACAAGTAAAAAAAGTTAAAAAAAGAATACAAATATTTAAAAGAAAGTGTAAAAATAAAAGATATAAGTGACATAAACAAGAACTGCTTTTTTTCCTATGTCTTTTATTATAGGAAAAAAAATGAATAAGTAAAAAAAAAGTACACATATTTGGTATCACCGCATTCGTAACGACCCCAACTATAAAACTATATTATTTTTCCCGCACGGTGAAAACCGCAAATAAAATAAACGAAAAACAATGCCAGAATCACAATTTTTTGGTCACCAGGCCTCTCAAAATATACAATAAAAAGTGATCAAAATGTCACATGTACGCCAAAATTGTACCAATACAAACTACATCCCGTCCCGCAAAAAACAAGCCCTTACACAGCTTTTTTGACTGAAAAATAAAAAAGTTATGGCTCTCAGAATATGGTGACACAAAAAATAGTTTATTTTATAAATAAGTTATTTTATTGCGCAAACGCCACAAAACATAAAAAAACTATATACATATGGTATAGGCGTAATCATATCGACCCACAGAATAAAATATAATGGTCATTTATAGCCTAGGGTGAACGCCGTAAAAATAAATGAAAAACATTGTCAGAATTTATAGTTTTTGGTTGCCTTGCTTGCCGAAAAATGGAATAAAAAGTGATCAAAAGATGTTTGCCGACGTATTGTAGCCTTATTTTCAGACGTAAAATGAGGCATAATACGCCTCGTTTACGTCTGAAAATAGGTCGTGTGAACCCAGCCTTAATGGTTTTTGGTCACCGTGCTTGCCAAAAAATTGAATAAAAAGTGATCAAAAAACCGCATGTACCCCAAAATGGTACCAATGAAAACTACAGATTGTCCCGCAAAGAATAAGCCCTCACACAGCTCTGGTGGTGAAAAAAATAAAACCGTTCTGGCTCCCAGAATATAGCGATGCAAAATGTGCTGTGTTCCAAAAGCGGATAAGATCAAGCGCCATTTATAAGTGCGACACTGGGCACATATCTGCGGATTATTATTTATTTACCCCATTATTATACCCTCTTATTATGCCCCTGATGTACTCTGCCCAGCCTACATGTACCCCATTATAAACTGAAATACCAGCAAAACGCCAGAGCTACTACCAAGGAAAATCTGTGCTCCAAAAGCCAAATGGCGCTCCCTCCCTTCTAAACCCTACAGCGTGCCCAAACAGCCGTTTACGTCCACCGATATGGCATCGCCATACCCGGGAGAACCCGGTCAATATTTTATTTGTGGCACAAACTGGGCACAACATATTGTACACTGAAATGGCACATCAGTCGAAAATTTTAATTTTCACTTTGCACCATCCGCTGCGCATGAAACCTTTCGTGCACCATGACTTAATAGCATGTCGTGGTGTGGGGGGTGATGTATGGAGCGTCTCACGCACTGAGCCCGCGCCATACGCTGCGGGTGTCAGCTGTGTATTACAGCTGACATCTGGGACTAACGGACAGAAACAGCGATTGCACTGTTACAGGAGCCTGTAAAAATGACAATATACTGCAATACATTAGTATTGCAGTGTATTCTACCAGTGATCTACCGATCGCTGGTTCAAGTCTCCTATGGGGACTAATAAAATGTGTAAAAACAAAAGTAAATACTTATTATTAGTGGAAAAAATCCAAAAGTCCCCAAAAAAAAACCTTTTCACATTTTTTTCTTTAAAGTAATGTAAAAAAAAAAAAAAAACACACAAAATTGGTATAGCTGCGTCCATAAAAGTCCAAACTATTACAATATACCATTATTTAACTCGCACAGTGAACGCCGTGAAAAATAAAGAATTTAAAACGGCAAAATCGCTGATATTTGGTCACCTTGGCTCTACCAAAAAATGTAATAAAAAGTGCTAAATGGTACCAATAAAAACTACAGCTCGTCCCGCAAAAAATAAGCCCTCACACCGCTCTGTTGATGGAAAAATAAAAACTTTATGGCTCTCCGAAAGCGGGGAGGGAAAAATTAAAAAGAAAAAGCAAAACATGGATCAGTCCAGAAAGGATTAATTACTTTCTAATGAAAAAGCATTTATGACCACATGTGGGGTATTGCCGTACTCGGATGAAATTGCTTTACAAATGTTGGGGTGCTTATTCTCATTTATCCTTTGTGAAATTGAAAAAATTGGAAATAATGTTGATATTAATTTTTACGGCCTAATTCTAATAAATACTGCAAAAGACTTGTGGGGTCTAAATGCCCACAATAACCCTAGATAGATTCCTTAAGTGGTGTAGTTTTACAAATGGGGTTACTTTTGGGGGGCTTCCACTGTTTTGGCCCCTCGGGGGCATTGCAAATTCGACATGACACCCAAAAACTATTCCAGCTAAATTTGAGCTCCAAAAGCCAAATAGTGCTCCTTCCCTTCAAAGCCCCGCTGTGGGTGCAAACAGCACTTTATTACAACATATGGCGTATTTACGTAATCGGGAGAAATTGTTTTACAAATGCTGGGGTACTTTTTCTCCTTTATTCCTTGTAAAAATGAAAAATGTCTAAGTTTTTTCAGCAAAAAAGTAGATTTTTACCTTTACAGACTAATTCCAATGAATTCAGCAAAACAACTGTGGCGTCAAAATGCTAACTTTACCCCTAAAAAAAATTCCTTGAGGGGTGTAGTTTCCAAAATGGGGTCACTTTTGGGGGGTTTCCACTGTTTTCATCCCTCCAGTGCATTGCAAACGTGACGCGGCACTGAAAACGATTCCAGCAAAATCAGAAATCCAAATGGTGCTCCTTCCATTCTGAGCCCTGCTGTGGGACCAAAAAGCAGTTTATTACCACATATGGGGTATTGCTATAATCGGAAGAAATTGCTTTACATATGATGGGGTGTTTTTTCTACTTTATTGCTTGTAAAAATTAGAAATGTCTATGTTTTTTCAAAAAAAAAGTAGATTTTCATCATCACATACTAATTCAAATAAATTTAGCAAAAAAACTGTGGGTTCAAAATGCTAACTATACCCCTAGATACATTCCTTGAGGGGTATAGTTTCCAAAATGGGGTCAGTTTTGGGGGTCTTTACTGTTTTGGCACCACAAAACCTATTCAAACCTGACATGGTGCCTAAAATATATTCTAAAAAAATGAGACCCCAAAATCCTCTAGGTGCTCCTTTGCTTCTGAGGCCAGTGTTTCAGTCCATTAGCACGCTCGGGCCACATGTGGGATATTTATAAAAACTGCAGAATCTGGGCAATAAGTATTGAGTTGCGTTTCTTGGGTCAAAACCTTCTGTGGTACAAAAAAAATGTATTACAAATGAATTTTGGCAAAAAAAAAAAAAGAAATGTGTCAATTTCACTACTACATTGCTTTAATTTCTGTGAAACGCCTAAAGGGTTAAAACACTTTCTGAATGCTGTTTTGAATACTTTGAGGGGTGCTGTTTTAAAAATGGGGTGATTTATGGGGACTTTTTAATATATAAGGCCCTCAAAGCCACTTCAGAACTGAACTGGTCCCTGAAAAAATAGCCTTTTGAAATTTTCTTGAAAATATGAGAGATTGCTGCTAAAGTTCTAAGCCTTGTAACGTCCTAGAAAAATAAAAGGATGTTCATAAAAATGATGCAAACATAAAGTAGACATATGGGAAATATAAACTAGTAAGTATTTTGTGTGGTATTACTATCTGTTTTACAAGTAGATACATTTAAATTTAGAAAAATGCAAATTTTTGCAAATTTTCTTTAAATCTTGGTGTTTTTTACAAATAAATATTGAATGTATCAACCAAATTTTTTCACTAACATAAAGTACAATATGTCACGAGAAAACATTCTCAGAATCGCTTGGGTAGGTAAAAGCATTCCAGCGTTATTACCACATAAAGTGACACGTCAGATTTGAAAAATCGGCTTCGTCCTGAAGGCCAAAACAGGCTCAGTCCTGAAGGGGTTAATAGAGCGAATGGGAGTTAAAGAAGAAAATAAAAAGTGGGTCTTTCCATGCAGTCAGAGGTTGTAAAGTTCAGGACAATCTGAAAGAAGATGTTGTGAGTAGTGAGCGTTAGATATACAGTGAAGGAAATAAGTATTTGATCCCTTGCTAATTTTGTAAGTTTGCCCACTGTCAAAGACATGAACAGTCTAGAATTTTTAGGCTAGGTTAATTTTACCAGTGAGAGATAGATTATATAAAAAAACAAAACTGAAAATCACATTGTCAAAATTATATATATTTATTTGCATTGTGCACAGAGAAATAAGTATTTGATCCCTTTGGCAAACAAGACTTAATACTTGGTGGCAAAACCCTTGTTGGCAAGCACAGCAGTCAGACATTTTTAGTAGTTGATGATGAGGTTTGCACACATGTTAGATGGAATTTTGGCCCACTCCTCTTTGCAGATCATCTGTAAATCATTAAGATTTTGAGGCTGTCGCTTGGCAACTCGGATCTTCAGCTCCCTCCATAAGTTTTCGATGGGATTAAGGTCTGGAGACTGGCAAGGCCACTCCATGACCTTAATGTGCTTCTTTTTGAGCAACTCCTTTGTTGCCTTGGCTGTATGTTTCGGGTAATTGTCGCGCTGGAAGACCCAGCCACGAGCCATTTTTAATGTCCTGGTGGAGGGAAGGAGGTTGTCACTCAGGATTTGACGGTACATGACTCCATCCATTCTCCCATTGATGCGGTGAAGTAGTCCTGTGCCCTTAGCAGAGAAACACCCCCAAAACATAATGTTTCCACCTCCATGCTTGACAGTGGGGACGGTGTTCTTTGGGTCATAGGCAGCATTTCTCTTCCTCCAAAAACGGCGAGTTGAGTTAATGCCAAAGAGCTCAATTTTAGTCTCATCTGACCACAGCACCTTCTCCCAATCACTCTCAGAATCATCCAGATGTTCATTTGCAAACTTCAGACGGGCCTGTACATGTGCCTTCTTGAGCAGGGGGACCTTGCGGGCACTGCAGGATTTTAATCCATTACGGCGTAATGTGTTACCAATGATTTTCTTGGTGACTGTGGTCCCAGCTGTCTTGAGATCATTAACAAGTTCCCCCCGTGTAGTTTTTGGCTGAGCTCTCACCTTCCTCAGGATCAAGGATACCCCACAAGGTGAGATTTTCCATGGAGCCCCAGATCGATGTCGATTGATAGTGATTTTGTATGTCTTCCATTTTCTTACTATTGCACCAACAGTTGTCTCCTTCTCACCCAGCATCTTACTTATGGTTTTGTAGCCCATTCCAGCCTTGTGCAGGTCTATTATCTTGTCCCTGACATCCTTAGAAAGCTCTTTGGTCTTGCCCATGTTGTAGAGGTTAGAGTCAGACTGATTCATTGAGTCTGTGGACAGGAGTCTTTTATACAGGTGACCATGTAAGACAGCTGTCTTTAATGCAGGCACCAAGTTGATTTGGAGCGTGTAACTGGTCTGGAGGAAGCTGAACTCTTAATGGTTGGTAGGGGATCAAATACTTATTTCTCTGTGCACAATGCAAATACATATATATAATTTTGACAATGTGATTTTCTTTTTTTTTTTAAATATTATCTATCTCTCACTGGTAAAATTAACCTAGCCTAAAAATTCTAGACTGTTCATGACTTTGACAGTGGGCAAACTTACAAAATCAGCAAGGGATCAAATACTTATTTCCTCCACTGTAAGTGCATCGTTCCAGTTGGCGACTAAAATGGTCCAATGCGGCCAAAAAATATAATTTGGCTCCTACATTTTTAGGGTGAAAAGTCAAAGGCACCCAAGCGTTTCTTTCTGGTTTATTTTAGTCTCGATCCCTTCTGTATAGACATTGACTTAAAATATAACATGCTGTATGCCCGGTTGCAATTGCGACCGGGCCACCTGCACCACAGTGGCATTGTTAGCGAGTGGCATTGCTAGCACTGAGCATTCGGGGCACATCGCCGGCTCCTTTGCGCCACTTTCTACTGTATCGCCGTCCTCATGACGTGTATCCAGTTAAAACCTATGGCAGAGCAGGAAGCCATAGGCTCATCGTGGGATTCGGTTTAGGGCTTTAAGGGGATTGTTATTACTGTTTTGAGACTGAAAGGGGGCATTTTTACTGTGTAGTGGGCACAAAGGGAGTCATTATTATGTAACTGTATAGAGCTTTTTTTGCAGGATGAGTCATATTTTTTTAAAGAATCATTTTGTGTGCATATAGATTATTGATTAACTTTCATTAGCTTTTTTTGTGTTTTAAATTTACGTTGTTCACCATACAGCATAAATAACATGTTACCATCATTCTACGGGTCGGTACAATTACAGCGATACAAACATGTATTTTTTTTAATGTTTTACTACTTTTGTGGAGTAAAACAGATTAAAACAAGGGGACATATATACAAAAACTCAGAAAAAGGCCATACTTACAAATGGACACAGCCAGGTCAGAAACGCTGATGAAGGAGAGTGAGCAGGTGCTTTAAATAATAATAGCCACTCCGTCTTGAGGGGAGTGGTGTGTGGTGCATGGGATGTGTAGTAAGAAATAATAAATGAATAGTGTATGTGCAAGTGTAATAATATAAGTGAAATATAGGGGGCAGTAATGAGTAAAGTGCCTTGAAAACCTCTCCGTATTTTCAGACGTTTTGGATTTTGTGTGTGCACATACATTTAGGGGGTAGACGTATTTTGCGGCATTTTTTACAGCTGTTTTTGGAGCTGTTTTTCTATAGAGTGAATGAAAACCGGCTCCAAAAGCGGCTCAAGAAGTGACATGCACTTTTCCGTTTTCCAAAAATGAGGCGTAAAAAAACGCCCTGTCGGAACAGAACTCCGTATTTCCCATTGAAATCAATGGACAGATGTTTGAAGGCATTCTGCGTTCTTACGAAAATAAGCCGTGTGAAAATACCCCCACTGTTTGGGGTCACTATTTATCTGGCACTATTGTTTGTCTGTGTGGTACTATTTTATTGTGGTAATTTTAGTTATGAACTCATTGTTTCTGAAGTACAGTATTTGGGGGCACTGTGCAACACAGCAGGTGCAGTAATTGGTGGAAATGATGGTGTGTAAAGTAATACAGTTGATTCAAGGATTGTATGAATGTAGATGTCAAACACAATAACTTTGTGACTAATAATTTGACTTTACTCTCGGACTTTGCCAACAGTGACGGAACCCCACATACTTTTGAGTTTTCTGAATTGTCACAGAGGCTACTCTAGAACCAAAACTGCCTTCAAATCACTATGTACTGCATCGGGAGTGGCACACGATACACTTTCTTCAATTTATGGACTTCTGATTTCACGAATGGGCTCATCGCCCCCGACATATATACTTAATTAGGAGAGGGACCTCCATATCTCCTTTATGGCTGCACAAAGGGACCGATTGTATACATTGACTCAAGGATCTTCTGTCTTTAGCAGAGTTTAAAGAGGCAGAGTTTAAAGAGGCTCTGTCACCAGATTTTGCAACCCCTATCTGCTATTGCAGCAGATAGGCGCTGCAATGTAGATTACAGTAACGTTTTTATTTTTTAAAAACGAGCATTTTTGGCCAAGTTATGACCATTTTTGTAGTTATGCAAATGAGGCTTGCAAAAGTCCAAGTGGGTGTGTTTAAAAGTAAAAGTCCAAGTGGGTGTGTATTATGTGTCCTGCATCGTGTCAGACGAGCGAGGACACATCGGCATCAGAGGCTACAGTTGATTCTGCAGCAGCATCAGCGTTTGCAGGTAAGTAGCTACATCGACTTACCTGCTAACGCCGATGCTGCTGCAGAATCAACTGAAGCCTCTGTTGCCGATGTGTCCGACACGATGCAGGACCTGTGAGTGACGTCACAGATCTGCACTGCCAGAAGCTGGGCGTTCTGAAGAGAAGTGGATGATACTTCTCGTCAGAGCGCCCAGCTAGTAAAAGTATTAAAAACGCCCCGATGTACGCACATAATACACGCCCACTTGGACTTTTACTTTTAAACACACCCACTTGGACTTGTGCTTTTCGGTTTACAAACATAAAAACAGAGTGTCATAATGATGCCGGCTGCGCGAAAATCACGCAGCCACGCATCATATGTTGATGACACACGGACCTTTTGCGCGCGCAAAATGCACACGCTCATGTGAATCCGGCCTTATACAGTCAGCTTCCCCTCTCTTTTGGAGGTGCGGAATCGAGACAGGTACAATTCTGCATGTTCTTTGGGAGTGTCCCGTGTTGAATGGCTTTTGGTCAGATATGTGGCGCATAACATAAGTTTACCCCCTTTCCTTTGCCAAAATCTCCCATCCTGCTCCATCTCTGCGACATTTTACTTAATACGTATAACCGCTCTGTGGTTCGGCATCTAGCGAACGCTGCTAGGGTCTGCATAATGGCACTATGGAGACAGACCATTTCTCTTTCGATTCCAATAAGGTTTAATAAGATCCAGGAGGTCATGTTAGGGTATGTGCACACGTAGTGTTTTCAGACGTTTTTCGGGCCGTAAACTTCCTGAAAAACGTCAGAAAAATTGGAAGCAGAACGCCTGCAAACATCTGCCCATTGATTTCAATAAAAAAAATGGCTTCTTTACAACAGCCGCGTGAAAAAACGGCCACGAAAAAGAAGTGCATGTCACTTCTTCAGCCGTTTTTTGGAGCCGTTTTTCATAGACTCTATAAAAAAACATCTCCAAAAACGGCCGTTAAAAACGTTGCGAAAAACGAGACTTTGATTAAAAAACTTCTGAAAATCAGGAACTGTTTTCCCTTGAAAACAGCTCCGTATTTTGAGACGTTTTTTATTTTGTGTGTGCACATACCCTAACTGTCGCGCTTAGAAGCATTCATGGCTAGTTTTTCAAATCCTAGCATTACTGGCTAACATTTTAAAACTATGTGGCATTCAGGTCATATATGGGCTGAGTGTGCTTAACTTCTCTCTTTCTTCCCCAGCCCCTTTTGTTTAAGGGTATGTTCACACACTTAGTAAAAAATGTCTGAAAATTACGGAGCTGTTTTCACGGGAAAACAGCTCCTTATTTTCAGCCGTTTTTTAATTAACTTTTTACGTGGCGTTTTTTACTGCCGTTTTTGGAGCTGTTTTTCTATAGAGTCAATGAAAAACGGCTCAAGAAGTGACTTGCAGTTCCCTTTCATGGGCGTTTTTTAATGCTGCCGTTTTGAAAAACGACTGCGCAAAAAAATGCCCCTTTGGAACAGAACAACGTTTTTCCCAATGAAATCAATGGGCAGATGTTTGGAGGCGTTCTGCTTCTGATGTTTCGGCCGTTTTTCTTATGTTTACGGCTCGAAAAATGGCCAAAACTAAGTCATGTGAACATACCCTAACTCTCTTTTCCTCTTCCCTTCTCCCTGATAGTTTCCTCTGGATTTTTCCTTCCTCTTTCTTGTTTTATTTGATATTTTACGGATATCTTACTTAATTGCTCAGTTCTTTGGGTTTTGTTGTGGACTATGGGAAGCCCTTGTGTGGGTATCTTGATTTTAACCTGTATATTTAATCCTGTCCTGTGTGTCAGAGCAGTTTGGTTGTGTGCTTTCTTTCTGTTTAATTAAAAAGCGGATAAAGATTAAAAAAATTATTATTTGACCATACTTGTGCAAAACACTTAATATTATGCAAACTAAAGCAGTACATGGAGCGTGTGCTTAAGTCAAAATATATATATATGCATGCAAAACATCAGCAGCGCTTAAATAAAGCTGCATAAAATAATTAAACAAACAAAAAGTGAATCAATAGGCCCTGGGGAATCTCTGTTGCATGCACCAATGACCCAGGAATGAAAAAAGCAGCCTGTCAAGGCATCTATCCAAATGTGTTTATCCACTCAAGATAGATTATCTTTTTATATTAAAATAAAAATCAGTTCAAAAGCACCCGTAAGGGCCTTAAAGAGAACCTTTCACCTGCCCATACATGTGCAGGTGAGTGCAGCATGTAATAGGCAGGGCTTCACAAACACGGTCTCATTTTAAAAAAAATTCTATCTGTCTCCGTTATTTACATATCGGTGCCGTTATATTTGGCGCCCGATATGTAAATAAGCCCCTGAACTGTCAATGGGGGTTAAGTGATAAGAGAATGTGGTCGTCAAGGCTCTTAAAGAGAAACTTTCACCTGCCCATACATGTGCATCTGAGTGCAGCATGTAATAGGCAAGGCTTCACAAACACTGTCTCACTTTACATTTTTTTCCTATCTTCCTCCATTATGTACATATCGGTGCCGTTATATTTGGCGCCCGATATGTAAATAAGCCCCTGAACTGTCAATGGGGCGATTCTATCTAACTAAATGGCAAGGGGGCGTGATCTCTTCGCTCTGACACTGTCCAATCAGCTGCGGACAGTGTCAGGGCGGTTTGCGCTATGTTCCCTCCCGCAAGAACACACACAGGCTGGTGGTTCTGCAGAGAACGTTCTCTGTCTGTGTGTGTTCTCGCGGGAGGGAACACAGCGCAAGCCGCCCTGACACTGTCCGTAGTTGATTGGACAGTGTCAGAGCAAAGAGATCACGCCCCCTTGCCATTTAGTTAGATAGAAACACCCCATTGACAGTTCAGTGGCTTATTTACATATCGGGCGCCAAATATAATAGCACCGATATGTAAATAACGGAGGAAGATAGGAAAAAAATGTAAAGTGAGACAGTGTTTATGAAGCCCTGCCTATTACATGCTGCACTCAGATGCACATGTATGGGCTGGTGAAAGTTTCTCTTTAAGAGCCTTGACCACCACATTCTCTTATAACTTAACCCCTTGCCTCCGCAGCGATTTTAAAATTAAAATTTTTCCTCTCCGTCTTCCAAAAGCCATAACTTTGGCTATTCCAAAAGTCATGTAAGAGTTTGTTTTTGCCGGACTAGTTGTATGTTTTACACAGTACACCAAAGCATTATATCAGTGATCAGAATATCGCTTTTTGAACTCCCCTAGTGGGACAAAAAAAATTAAGTGAAATATAGTTTCTTAAAAAACAGAAAGTGCACAGTAAAAAAAATTTACAGAATTTTTGTTTCCCGTAAAAAGTGATATTATTTTGAAAAAGTGTGACAAACAAAATTACACATAAATTGTATCGCAGTAATCATAACAACCTGAAAAATTCAAAAGTTATGGCCCAAGGATGCAAAAATAGTAAAACATAACAAAACAAACAAGTTAATAAAAGTTCATTAATAAATTATATGTACCTTCAAATAATGCCAAAGAATAATACAACTGGCTTTGCAAAAAACATGTAGATGGAAAAATGAAAAAGTTATGGCTATTGGAATGGGACACTGAAAAGACTAAAACGAGTGCTGGTCGTTAAGGGGTTAAGGAGTATTTTTAGTCAAGTAGGAGAATTTAATTTGTTGTATGGCGATTAATTTAGTGCGGCCTCTGTCTGTATATCTGCAGTAAACATTGCAGGAGTCCACAATCTGACTAACCACAGTGTTTGCCCTACACTATTTACTAACCGTAGCGTTTACAGCAGCTATACAGTATATGTAACTAAGGGGGCACTGTGGGGAGGAGGCACTGTGGAGAAAGTGGGTGATTATTGTGCTGATCCACAAGTGTGTGATTGCTGGGCAGCTTTAGTACATGCTACATAGAGCCTCGCTGGCCCAATGTGCCGCCGCCTGACTGATGTCATTAAGAGCAGCTCTACAGACTCCCTTTAAAGGATCTATAGCACCACACCTTGCAAATAAAAGTGTATTTTTAAAAAAAAATCTTAGGCATGTAGATCAAATTGTTCAGGCTTCGTGGCAAACTTTCGGACTTTTCTTTATACCTTTCCTTCCTTTTGGACCCACTTCTGGCTTTGGCTCAAAAATCTTCCACAAAGGCCGGGTTCCCAAGTAGCGTAATTTCTGCAACGGGATTGTGTGCGGAAATTCCGCAGCATTTACAGTAGCAGCAAAGTGGATGAGATTTAGCAAATCTCATGCCCCGGCTGCGGAAAAGAAACGCAGCGTAAACATTAATAAATTAACCTGCAGTGTGGAATTTAATTCCGCAGCATGTCAATTTATGCGGTGTTTTTGTTGATTTTCTGTTGCAGGTTTTCCCCATTGAATTCAATGGGGATGCAAAACCTGCAACAGAAAGCCAAGTGTTGCGACTTTTGCAGTATAATCGCAGCGATTACACCACAAAAGTCGCAACTCCGGAAAAAAATAAATAAATAAATCATATTTAGCCAGAACGCTCTCCTTCTTCCTGCAGTCTGGCCTTCTGGGATGATGTTTCATCCCATGTGACCGCTGCAGCCAGTCACAGGCTGCAGCGTCACATGGCCTGCAACGTCATCGTAGGAGGCTGGACTACGTGCAGAGAAGACGGAGGGGGTAAGTATGAGGGCTTTCATTTGCAGCGGAATTTCCGTTCTAAAAACAGCACCAATGTGGTGCGATTTTTCGGACGGAATGTACTGCGGGTTCCAGGTCGGACACGCTGCATGATTTTTACGCAGCATATCCGACCCGTGGGAACCAGGCCAAAAACTGTGTGTGTAATTCTGCCCTTAAAGCAGTTTTCCGCAAAGCATGAGCAATTTGTTCTACACAAAAGGCCATTTGTTTTACAGAAATGTCCTTTTTGTGCAAATATGCATTAACCCTGCACCCTTGTGGTCGCATTTGTTGGATAGTCCCAATACAAACAAGACTGTTTGGAGGTATGCATTTGTATTGCTTTGTTTTCCTTATATATGCTGAATATTACGAACTTCACCTTGCTTTTTTGTAAATGGAAGAACATTGGAACCACTATAATTTCAGTACAATTTATTTTTGTTGCAACAAAATATATTCTTATAAACCGAAATAAAATGTAAATTACCAAATATAATTTAAGGACATCACAATTAGTAAACAACAAGTTCTTTCTTATATTCTAGATTAGAAATTGTAATTTACACACTGAGGTCCATATATTGCAAACTAAGACCTTCATCACACATACTATTCTTCTGCATTTTAAAATGCATGAAAAACGCCATGTGTTTTAATGATTGTTTTATGCCATATCTTACAGATCATGCATAGAGCATACAGCATATTGATAAAAGAATCACTGTATCTGGGTCAAACGCTGTGTGTAAACCCAGTTAAGGGCTCATGGACACAGTAGAGCCCTGTGCATGGAGCCTGTATGGAAGTACAAAGAGGTTGTATGGCTCCATGGTATGGAGCCTTACTTCCACCGTGTGCTGATGTAAAGGCTCCGTTGGAAGCCATACGTATTTAGATATTCTCCCCTAGAAGCATGGAATATATCACAATTTGTCCGGAATCCAAAAGAAAAAACTCCATATACCTCTGTATAAAATTGTAGATATAAGAAGGCACAGTAGAGGTCTCATGCATGTCTATGGCAGCTCTATTACCGCTTCATATAAAGAAAAGCCTTAATATGAGACCTTACTGCAAATAGTAAGTTCTACTAATATTACAACCTCGGCAACCTTTACCTCCATATATGTTCCCTCTGATTTCTATCAATTAATCATTTTTGAATTGTGCAAGTGAGTTGTTTTTTTTTTTGGAATCTTGTTGTTATTCAAACTTGACAATTCCAGTCCACATGATATCATTTGGCTTGGCATAGTATTTAGAGAGTTATTCTGCATCTTCTGCTGGTCATCACTCTTGTGGTCATCGGCATGGCAAGAATATTTCTGCAAGAACCCTTGTCACAAAGCCACCAGTAAATCTTCTTCATAAGAAATATTTCGACCTACATTACAGTCTACAAATGAATAAAGACAAAAAATTATTCACATGTTCCAATTCCAAGAGGAGAAGCACTATGCTAGAGGCCCACATGGCTTGCAGAATATATGGTACATTAAAGAAGACTTGTAGGAAAAAGGGAAGTGGTGGGTAGTATATCAGAACATAACTATAATTAAACCTAACTGCTTTTGTGCACTTTAGAAGAGCTTTATATTTATCCTGAGGATAGGCCATCAATTTTAGGAACTGGACAACCTCTAAGTCTAGGCAAAATAATTCTGCAATGTCTATACAAATACATGGATTTTCCATTGAAATCAATGGGAGGCAGCTTTCACTCGGATTTTGACGAGGAAATGTGTCCCGTGTGAACATAGTCTTACAAGATAGGCTGCGCACCTCTATGTTAGTATCGTACCCCCAAATATCATTGGTGCTATATCACACACACATTACACATTATTAGTGCACACTAAAATTATAGGAGCAGTAGTCATACATAACTTTTGAAGGGGTGATTGGTCCCCTTTTAAACTAAAGTCCATCCCTGGCTCACCAGGAAGTTAGTGCATGGAGAGCTGATTTCTATAACGGCCGGAAAAGGGAACAGACTAATAAACTGCCAGTAAAAAAAGATTATCAGGCAATTGCTACATATATTCTGAGGTTCTTAGGAGCTTGGGATCGGTATCATATGGATCAATAGGGTGTCACTGCATTTCAATGGGGCAATGTATACCACCACGATGATAAAAGCATGCTATATATTGGACCGAGTTCTCAACTAGAAACACTGTGTGCATGAGGCCTTACTAAAAAGGGTTCCAGGAAATTATCTTTAATTTACAATGATAATATAACAGCCATCGCTAAGTAAGAATTTTAATACATTTTCTGGAAAAAAGAGTTATACCATTTAACTACAACGATCAGACAATTTTCTAACCTCTACTCGAAAATTGACAGTTGGTATCTGATTATCTACGCACCCCTGGCACTTTTCTCTATGATCACTTTTTATACGGTATAATAAAAACTGATTGTCCCTCTTCAGATATCTCCCTCTATTGCATATTTATTACACTGAATGGCTTGTGTTTTTTTAAATAAAGCGTCATTAGGAGAAAATAATTGCTACATGCATCCACACAGTGTGGGAAACAGCAGTGCTGTTTCTGTGAGGGTTTTTGGATCAGAACCAGGAGACATGGCTTGCCATTGAGCCACTGTAAGACTACTACTGCGGTTGCTGTGTTGAAGAAGAGTTGGCCTGGCACTGTGCTCTAAATTTTAGAGTAGGAACCCACTAGAGGTAAGCATAAAGTGATAACTGGTCCTATATATTTTGATCAAAATGTATATAACCCACTCAAAGGATGACTTCACAACATACGAAGAAGCACTTGTCAACTTCAAATCCGCACTCACTTTGGCTAAACAGGACTGCTTCTCTACGGTCGTATCTTCTCTATCCCACAACCCCAAACAATTATTTAATACTTAACTCCTTACTCAGTGTCCCCTCTTACATCTCTCACATCAGCTGAGGACCTCTATACAACTACTTAGTGCTCTTCCTCTATAATCTATTTCTCCACTATTACTGACAAAATCTTTCCATCCTACTCTCCAAATCACCTCACCACATGTGCACTTGACCCAATAACATTCCACCTCATCCCCAACCTTACTATTGTCATTATCCGAGCCCTAACACATCTCTACAACCTATCACTAACTACTGCCATCTTCCCTTCTTCATTTGAACATGCAACTATCAGACCCATTTTTAAGAAGCCGTCCCTTAATCCATCTTCTCTGTCCAGCTATCCCCCATCTTGCTACTCCCATTTGCTGCAAAACTCCTTGAGCAACATGTCCACCTTGAACTGTCCTCCTACCTCTCATCCAACTCTCTTTTTATCACCTGCAATCTGGCTTCCGGCCCCACCACTCTACTCAAATGGCCTTAACCATAATCACTAATGATCTGTTAACAGCCAAAGCCTCATGACATTACTCTGTCGTCGTCCTCCTCCTTCTAGACGTCCTTCATCTTTGTCACGGTCAAGCAGTTCCTCCTGTTACAAATTCTCTCCGCACCTTTGCATCAGAGACTTTGCCCTCTCATGGATCTCCACATACCTCGCCAACCATACATTTAGTGTCTCCCACTCTCCCACCACCTCCTCTTCTTCTCGCCTTCTCTCTGTTGGTGTCCTTTAAGGCTCTGTCCTGGAACCCCTACTCTTCTCCATCTATACTTTTGGCCTGGGACAGCCCATAAAATCCCATAGCTTTCAATTCGATTTTATGCGGACGGCACACAAATTTAACTCACTGGCCCTGATGTTACCTCTTTGCTATATAGAGTCCTAGAGTGTCAATTGGCTTTCTCCTCCTTACCCTCCCGCTTCTTTAAACTCAACATGGAGAAAATGGAATTCATCATCTTCCCCGATATCACTCAACTACCTTACCAGAACTATCAATCACAGTTAGGCTGGATTCACACGAGCACATTACGTCCGTAATGGACGGAACGTATTTCGGCCGCAAGTCCCGGACCGAACACACTGCAGGGAGCCGGGCTCCTAGCATCATAGTTATGTATGATGCTAGGAGTCCCTGCCTCTCCATGGAACTACTGTCCCGTACTGAAAACATGATTACAGTACGGGAGAGTTGTCTGGAAGCGAGGCAGGGACTCCTAGCGTCGTACATAACTATGATGCTAGGAGCCTGGCTCCCTGCAGTGTGTTTGGTCCGGGACTTGCGGCCGAAATACGTTCCGTCCATTACGGACGTAATGTGCTCGTGTGAATCTAGCCTTAATGACTGCACACTTTCCCCAGTCTCACAAGTCCGCTGCTTCGCGATAACCTTTAATTCCGCCCTGTCTTTCAAACCTCAAATGCAAGTCCCATAGACATTTTGCCACGTCAAACCAATCTTAAACTCCTCTGCCCAGTTAATCTACCACTCCCCTTTTTCCTCTATTGTTCCCTCCTCTGCCAGACCCTTCACTGGCTGCTCATTGCGCAGAAAATTCCTCTTAAATTACTAACATGACATAAAAGGCAATTCACACTCTGTCCCCTCAATATATCTCTGACCTAATCTCCTGATGACACCCCACACATCATTTACAGTCCTCAAAAGTAACATCAATGTCTCACATTTACCTCTAAAAGCAAAAAAAAAACATACACATCAGAAATGTAGGCCAGTGAGATCAGCGGATAATGTAATATGTATGAGGGTTTCCCAACTTTCCCCCAAACGTCAGATGTCAGGGGGAAGAAGGAAAAACGCATGGTAGATTTCAACATGCCCGTTCCTTTCTGGAATATATATATATATAAACATAGGTAACGAAGAACAAAGAATAAAGCTTTGCAGAAAACAACATATAATAAGACACATAATATATAAGACCCCTTTTCATTAACAATTCTAAAGAACTTGGCAATCCAAACTTCTCTAAAACCATGCTGGATACATACTGGACGCAGTTTGAAGGATCATCATAATGTTGATAAGGATTCGTCTGAGAAAGTATTTTCAAACATAGCCAGCAGAAGTACTGTTTACACGAAGTGCAGATCATTTTGTTACAGCCATCAATTTTCTGTAAAAGAGAAAATATATTTAAGGGAAAAAATACACTTGTCATAGATACGTGAAAGAAAAAAACATTCATTTCCTGTTCGTCCTACGGCAGCACATACACAGGGGTTAAACTCTATTGACTGCCGGATAGAAGAGACAGTGTTAATAAGCAGTACATGCAAAAAAAAATAATAATTTAACAAAAAAAGCAATCAGCATTACCCTATAAAGCACTATGAGACCAGAATGAAGATGCATTTTGTCTCTTGCTCTGGATAGAAGACAAATACCAAGACTTTCAGCATTACTCCAGGCCCTCTATACAACAGCAGCCTCCTTGCCAGGGAAACATCTCCTTGGGCGAGTACGCCATTCAGTTCCGTACCCTGGCTGCAGAACTGGCCTGGAACGAGGCCTTGGTAGCTACATTCTGGCATGGACTGTCTTCAGAGATTAAAGACGAGCTTGCCGCTCAAGATTTGCCACACCGCCGCCTACCCTTACCTGCTGACGTCTCTCTTCCTGCCGACGTCTCACTCCCTGGAGATGCCAGAACATCCAGCCGCTCTGCAGTGACCACTAGGGTGCATGCGCGCGCTCGTTCCTGGCCTTAAAAGGCACATGTAAATAATTTATGAATTATTCCCAGATCACCCTGGACTCCAAAATGGGCCATGCCCTTTCACTCCTTGCCTGCGCGTTGTTGTGTATTCCTTTGTTAGTCTTAGCAACTGGTTGCTTCGTCGTATTCTGTTCCCGTGCCCTGCTACCCGTATCCTGTATACCGTGCTGTATTTGTTCCTGTGCCTCTTCAAGTGTTGGAGTCGTGTTGTGCCATTTGTCATGCCTGCTGTCATACACCACGTCTGGTATCATCTGCCATGTCTGATATCATGCGCCACGTGTGGCGTCATCTACCTTCAAGTTCCATCTGTGCCTAAGCCTCTGCTACTGTCTGGACTATTACAAGGTACTCTTGTGCTGGGACTTTGTATAGACTTTATGGACTGCTGTTTGGCCAGCTGAAACTCCGCTACGGTGGTGCGGCCTAGTTGGTCCACATTTCCACGGATTGCGACACCCTGGAGTTAAAAACTCGTCCACCGGATCGATTCCTGTTAAATAAAAACAAAAACTCCATGGTCCTTCAATTCCCACTGGAATTTATACAAAAAGTGGCTTTGGAAGAAGTTCCACTACTAGAAAAAGGCTAGAAAGTGTACTCCAATATTCACTGTTCCCAGAGTAGGAGGAAGATGGCGGTTGGTCATAGGTTTGACATATTTGAACAAGTTTTTTGGCAAACGTAAAAACTCGATGGTACACACCCAATTGGTGATCAACATCCTTCAGCCCAACAATATGATGGCTACTATCGACGTCATGAATACGCACCTACGTATTCCAGTTTTCAAGGCCTACCCTCCAGGATTGCTTCTGCCCCCCAGGGTACTTACAAAGGTGGCTATGGTATTATAAGCAGCCCTCAGAAGGAAAGGTATTTTGGTGAACACATACCAACAGTAATGGCTCATCAGAGCCCCTTCTCAGAAAGTTCTAAAGGATCAACTTCATACGACGTCGCAGATGCTTCAAAGTCATGGGTTTCTGATCAATTACAAAAAATTCCACCTTGTTCCATTATCTTGGGTTTATTATAGATATTCAACAGATAAAGTTGTTTCAGGAACATCTTCATTCTTCGAGTTTACTCTGTGTAACATCCGTGGTTGCTGACCACGAACTCCTTTCATCCAGTCGATGCCCTTCTCTCCAGAGATGTCTGCAAATGCGGCCGTCCTGTTCCACAGTGACCATCAGGGTGTGCTCGCGAGCTCAGTCCAGACATAAGGAGTCAAAGCGCACACAGGTGGGAGATTGAGCTGATTGCTCCCAGAGCACCCTGGGCTATAAGAAGGGCTGTGCCACTCCCTGCGATACCTGGGCGTTGTTGTCCTTATCCTAGTATGTCTAAGCAAATGGTCTCCTAGTGTTTCCTGGTTCCCAGTGTTTCCCGTTCCTGCTACCTGTATCCTGTATCCCGTGCTATCCTGGTCAAGTACCGTGTTGAGCTGAAGTCATGCTGTGCTGTATACCACGCCTGTTTTGCTACACCGCGCCTGGAGCCTGCCTGCTGTCTAGTCCCAGCCGAGCCTGTCTTGCTACTGTCTGAGCTATCACAGGTACACTTTATGAACTATAGACTGTGACCTGTTGGCCAGCTGCCATACCGTCAAGGCGGTACGGCCCAGTGGGTCCACGTACCCAATGTGACAGTACGCTCAGGCCATAGACCCCGCTGGTCAATCCAAGACCATGATGACGTCACAAGAGATGTGGGCGAAATTGCTAGACGTCTGGTCTCAACAGGACCAACTCCTCCAGATCTTGAACATTATTGCACGTCGGCTGGAGGTGCAAGCTGCCGATCCTAATACGCCTCCTGGCAGTACTGATCCTCTGACTACACCTCCTGGCAGTGCTGATCCCCAATTTTCTTTGCCACTTCCTGACCGCTATGATGGAGATGCAAGGACCTACCGTGGATTTTCGAACCAGTGCCAGATCCACTTTAGCCTGTATGCAAAGGCATTTTCGTCTGATGGCGCAAGGGTCGCTTTCATCGTCTCTCTCCTCACTGGCAGGGCCCTTGAATGGGCGAATCCTATCAGGGAGAGACAAGGACCAGAGACCTGTGACTTCAAGGGGTTCCTCCGGATATTTCGCACAGTGTTTGAGGAGCCTGGACGAGTCTCATCCGCAGCCGCCTCCTTGCTGAACCTACGCCAGGGAGACACCTCTGAGGGCGAGTACGCAATCCACTTCCGCACCCTGGCGGGAGAACTATTGTGGAACAATGAGGTCCCGGTGGCTACATTCTGGCAGGGACTGTCTCCTAAGATTAAGGACGAGCTTGCCGCCCGAGATCTACCGTCTACCCTGGATGACCTCAAACTTCTGGCCGCCCGGATTGATATAAGGATCCGAGAAAGGCTCCAAGAAGCTCATTGGGAGAAAGGACTCCCTAGTCCGGTCCCTACTTTGCAGCAACCCCTGCTGTCCTCAGATGCCAATTCTCCTAAGGAGTTTGTGAGGACAGACCAGTTTAAGCTATCTACCCAGGAGAGACAACGCAGACGCATCTCGGGATTCTGTCTATATTGCGGCCTCGGAGGCCATCTTGTGCGTCTGTGTCCCCAAAATCCCCAGAGCCTAGGGTTGGTGGGAGAGACAACCTTGGGTAAAGAAGGGCTTTTGTCTAAATTGTCCATTCCCGTGACCATAGTGTCCGGTGAGAAAACGCATCGGGTCTCTGCGTATCTGGACTCTGGATGCGCTGCTAATTTCATTCGTAGAGACCTGGTGGATCTTCTCCAATTGCCCACTACCCCTCTAGAGAGGCCGTTGATGGTTGCATCTGTAAATGGACTACCTCTGCCAGACCCAATTATAGCTGTGACCAAGCCGCTGATGCTCCAAGTGGGAGCCCTCCACTCCGAGCTCATCTCGTTCTTTGTCCTGCCCAAGGCCGTCAACCCCGTGCTGCTGGGTCTGCCTTGGCACCGACTACATGCCCCAGTCCTGGACTGGAATTCTATAGAGGTTCTCCAGTGGCGCTCCGAGTGTCTCAACCGTTGCCTTGTACAGATTTATTCGGCTCAGACTCCTCTGCCTCGGTCCTTGGCAGGATTGACTGGTCATTATTCGGCATTTTCGGACCTCTTCAGCAAAACAGAGGCTGAGACACTGCCCCCACACCAGGCGTATAACTGTCTTATCGACCTAGTTCCTGGTGCTTCCCTTCCCTGTGGTAGGGTATATCCTCTCTCCTTTCCAGAGTCTTCCTCCCTGGCAGGAGCCTGGTTCTTCTTCGTCAAGAAAAAGGATGGTTCTCTGTGTCCTTGCATCGACTACCGGGGTCTCAACCAGATCACGGTGAAAAATAGGTATCCGTTGCCATTGATCTCTGAACTGTTTGATTGTATACCTGGTGCCAAGATTTTTTCTAAACTAGACCTGCGTGGGGCTTACAACCCAATCCGGATTCGCCGGCGTGGCGAATGGAAGACTGCATTAAACACCCATGATGGACACTATGAATATCTAGTGATTCCCTTCGGCCTGTGTAATGCTCCCGCGGTCTTCCAGGAGTTCGTTAATGACATCTTCCGCGACCTCCTCTATGTTTGTGTTGTGGTCTATCTTGATGACGTCCAGATCCAATGACTCATCGGAGACATGTCCGTCAAGTTTTGCTGCGGTTAAGGAAGAATCGCCTGTACGCCAAGTTAGAGAAGTGCGTATTTGAGAAAGATGCTCTACCCTTCCTGGGCTACATCGTCTCGAATCAAGGTCTCAAGATGGATCTTGAAAAGGTAAAGTCCGTCCTGGAATAGCCACGCCCTCAAGGCTTGAAGGCCATACAGCGCTTCCTGGGATTCGCCAATTTCTACAGACAGTTCATTCCAAACTTCTCCTCAATGACATCTCCTATCTCCAACCTCACCAAGAAAGGCATGAACGCCAAGGTGTGGACTACAGAAGCAGAGTCCGCATTTAATAGCCTGAAGAGTGCCTTCACTTCACCTCTATCCTCCATCATCCAGATGTTTCTCGACAGTTCTCGTTGGAGGTGGACGCCTCCTCTGTTGGTGCACTCCTGTTCCAGAGAGGTTCCAAGGGCAAGTTAGTGGTATGTGGCTATTACTCTAAGCTCTTCTCTTCCGCAGAACACAACTACTCGATTGGGGATCGGGCGTTACTGGCCATCAAATTGGCTCTGGAGGAGTGGAGACATCTATTAAAGGGCGCAGTTCATCCCATCTTGATATTTACGGACCACAAGAACCTCACTTATCTCCAGACGGCCCAACGTCTGAATCCTCATCAGGCCAGGTGGTCGCTGTTCTTTGCCGGGTTCCAGTTTGAGCTCCACTACCGTCCGGCCGACAAGAATGTGAGGGCCGATGCCTTGTCCAGGTCATTCGAGACAGGGGACGCTTTGGAGTCTCCACAGAGTATCACTAACCCATCCTGCATCATCCCTGTCAATCCTCAGAGACATTCCCCCGGGGAGGACTTTTGTGCGTCTGGCGGACAGAAGAAGAATCCTCCGCTGAGGACACAGTTGCAAATTGGCAGGTCACGCGGGCGCCCGTAAATCCAGAGACCTGATCGCTCGTCAGTTTTGGTGGCCCACGCTGCCCAAAGACATCACAGACTTTGTCTCCTCCTGCACAGTGTGCGCTGCAAATAATATTGCCCTCTCCAAACTGGCGGGCCTGCTCCAGGCATTGCCTGTGCCCGATGTCCCCTGGCAAAATATTGCTATGGACTTTGTCACGAACCTGCCTCTCTCTGCTGGTTGCAGTACGGTCTGGGTGGTGGTGGACCGATTCTCCAAAATGGCTCATTTCGTTCCACTGACCGGCCTACCGTCTGCTTCCCGACTGGCCAATCTCTTCATCCAACACATCTTCTGTTTGCACGGCTTGCCTCTACATATTGTGTCGGATCGGGGGGTTCACTTTACCTCTAATTTCTGTAGAGCCCTCTGCTTACTCCTCGCTGTGAAATTGGACTTTTCCTCTGCCTATCATCCACAGTCCAATGGTCAAGTAGAGAGAATAAACCAGATTATGGAGAACTATCTACGACACTTTATCTCGAGGCAGCATGATGACTGGGTGCAGCTGCTTCCTTGGGCTGAGTTCTCCTACAACAACCATACTAGTGAGTCCACCGCTAAGAGTCCATTCTTCATTGTCTATGGCCAACACCCTCGTATACCTCTTCCAGTTTATTATATTAAGTTTATATTCCCCTGAAGTCTTAACCCCTTAATGACCAGCTTATATTAGACCTTAATGACCAAGCTTTTTTTTACGTTTTTCCATCGTCGCATTCAAAGAGCTATAACTTCTTTATTTTTGCATTGACATAGCTGTATAAGGTCTTGGTTTTTTTGCGGGACAAGTATTTTTTAATAGCACATTTTGGGGTACATATAATTAATTGATTAACTTTTATTGACTTTTTTCGGGGGGAATAGAAAAAAACCCAGCAATTTCGCCACAATCTTTTATTGCATCCTAAATTTACGCTGTTTAGCATGTGGTATGAACATAACAACTTTATTCAGCGGGTCGTTACGATTGCGGCGATACCAAATTTATAGTTTTCTTATGTTTTACTACTTTTACACAGTAAAAACTATTTTTTTTCAAAATGATTTGTTTTTGTGTCGCCATATTTTAGGAGTCATAACTATTTTATTTTTCCGCTGATGCAGCTGTATGAGGGCTTTTGAATTGCGGGACGACTTATATTTTTTTATTGGTACCATTATGGAGTACATGAGATTTTTTGATCACTGTTTACCACATTTTTTAGAAGGCAGGATGAACAAAAAACAGTAATTCCGGCATTGTTTTTTATTTTATTTTTTATGGCATTCACCGTGCGGGTTAAATAATTGAATAGCTTTGTAGGTGGGGTTGTTAAGGATGTGGCAATACTAACTATGTGTAATTTTTTCATTTTGTTTTTTTCATAACAAAGCATTTTGTAAGGGGAAAAAGTGGGTTTTTAATTTTTTTTCTGGGGGGTTTTATTTAGTTGTTATAAACTTTATTACATTTTTTAAAAACTTTTTTTAATCCCACTAGGGGACTTTACTGTGCGATAATGTTATTGCTTTTATAATACACAGCAATTCTACTGTATTGCAGTGTATTACTGCCTGTCAGTACGGACAGGCATCTGTTAAAGAGGCTCTGTCCCCACATTATAAGTGCCCTATATTGTACATGTGATCGGCGCTGTAATGTAGATTACAGCAGTGTTTTTTATTTAGAAAAACTATCATTTTTGACGGAGTTATGACCTAAATTAGCTTTATGCTAATGAATTTCTTAATGAACAACTGGGCGTGTTTTACTTTTTGGCCAAGTGGGCGTTGTACAGAGGATTGTATGACGCTGACCAATCAGTGACCAATCAGCGTCATACAATTCTCTCCTTTCATTTACACAGCACATAGCGATATAGCTATATCGCTATGTGCAGCCACATAAACACACTATAACATTACTGCAGTGTCCTGACAATGAATATACATTACCTCCAGCCAGGACATGATTGTATTCAGAATCCTGACACTTCGCTAATACAATCCCGACACAACAGCACAGCAAGCGTAATCTAGTTTGAAATGACAGTTTACAGCGTTATTTTGCGAGATTACGCTTGCTGTGCTGTAGTGTCGGGATTGTATTAGCGAAGAGTCAGGATTCTGAATACACATCATGTCCTGGCTGGAGGTAATGTACAGTATATTCATTGTCAGGACTCTGCAGTAACGTTATAGTTTGTTTATGTTGCTGCACATAGAGATATAACTATATCGCTAGTGCAGTGTAAATGAATGGGGAGAAGTGTATGACGCTGATTGGTCAGCGTCATACACTCCTCCCTACAACTCCCACTTGGCCAAAAAGTAAAACACGCCCATTTGTTCATGAAGAAACTCATAAGCATAAAGCTAATATAGGTTATAACTCCGTCTAAATAAAAAAAAACTTCTGTAATCTACATTACAGCGCCGATCACATCATGTACAATATAGGTCACTTATAATGTGGTGACAGAGCCTCTTTAAGCCATGCCTCTGGCACGGCCTAACAGGCATCGACTAGAGGCAGATCTGGGGGCCTTTGTCAGGCGATCGAAAGGTGCCGTGGGGTGAGAGGGAGCCCCCTCCCTCTAAAACCACTCAGATGCGGCGCTGGCTATTGAGCGCTGCATCTGATTGGTTAAACGAGCGGGATCGATATGGATATCGATCCCGGCTGCTCAAGGACCTCTGCTCTCAGCCCTCAGCTACTTCTGGTAGCTGAGAGCAGGGAGATTAAACTGCTGATTAAACTGCTTATGTATTCTGATGCAGCGCATGAAAGGCTACTGCATCAGAATAAAGCCCGTTAGTGGCCACCGTAAAAACATCTATGGGCGGTCACTAACGGATTAAACTGGTCATATACATTAGATAAATATAGGCCAATCCTGCTGATATGGGAGCAGTGAGACTGTTCACGTATGTCTGCCATTGAGAGAAAGAAGAATTAGACATTTGGATTTTAACATGTCCAATCCTGTGTTCCTCTTGGAAATAAATGCTACCAGAGGTGTCTGATAGCTTCTTATATGCCTCTCACAATTGAAATAAACATGCACTCTCAGTTGATCCGAGCGTGCATACTTATAGGAGTGTAGTGCTAGACCGCTTTTGCCCAACAGCTAACTTATCTGTATGGGCAGCATTAAGGTGGCCGTACACATTAGATGAACGTCGTCAGGACCAGCTGACTGTCTTTCCCCCGATCGCAGATGTCAAATAGAGAAGGATCGGGCAGTTGGATTGGATTATGCCCGATCCTTTATGTTTGTGAGGAAATAAGCCTATGACAGAGGTGTCAGGCAGCGGCTTACTTCCGTCTCCCTATTCAGGATTTATGCACAATCCGAGCATGCATGAGTATAAGGGGTCGGGAGGAAAAGCTGTCAGCCAAATGAGCGTATGGCCAGCTTTGCGCTTTTCGGATAACACCAACAGCTTTAAAATTTATTTACGAAGAACTGACTTAGAAGGCACTTTGATATTTTACCTCAATGGGAGCTTCACAGTGAGGGCAGGGCTTGGAGTTCTCCTCTAACCACTCCCTATTCTTTAACTCTTCAATAGCGTTCCTTAGATCTCCATATCTCTTTTCCAATTGTCTCTTTTCTTCCTCTTCAGCAGCCAGATACTCCTCTTTCAATTCTAAAAGTTTTTCTGTGAGAGATCAAGAAAACAAAAACATATGTTTAAGATACGTCTGTATACATTGCAAAAAAAAATAATATGGCTGATCTTATTAGAGAAACACAATATACAGGGTTACTGGTATTAATGTGGAACGTTAATCCAGGGATCTGTCTGATTGCTAGTATGGATCAGAAGATAATTTTTTTCAACTTTATGGCAAAATGGGTCTTTGTGATTTCCGGGTGTTTTTGCTTTCCTCTGGATCATGTAAAGGATCTGCCAGGCACTACGTCTGTGGATACTCCCAGGATTAATCAGTCGACACCTGAGGCCAGACCTCTTAGACTGACACCGGCTCCCACCAATCAGGGTGGCAGGCTCAGGAGTGGGAGAGCCTATCGCGGCCTGGTCAGTCGGAGTTAGCTCCGCCCCCTGTCCATTTATACCTGCCGTTTTCTCTTCCTCATTGCTTGTTATTCTTCTTGGATTCCTGGCCCCACTGCTGCCTTGCTCCAGCCTGCTTCTGCCTTGCTTCAGTTCCCGCTTATCCTGCTTCGCTCTGCCCCTGGCTTGCTTCCTGCTCCGTGCTCTGCGTTTGTATACTCCACTACATTCCGATCCTGACTGGCTCGTTCACCACTCCGTTTCCTCACGGTGTTCCGTGGGCTACTGCCCCTTCCCTTGCTTGTTCCCTGTTTGTATCCCCTTGCACTTAGTCAGCGTAGGGACCGCCGCCAAGTTGTACCCCGTTGCCTAGGGCGGGTCGTTGCAAGTAGGCAGGGACAGGGCAGTGGGTAGATTAGGGCTCACTTGTTCCCTTCACCTCCTTCCTGCCATAACAGATCAACTGTGGTTTGTAAGTATAAAATATTGAACTTGATAAACTTAGGTCTGTTTTCAACCAAATAACTATGTAACTATGTATACCCACATGATATGCCATAAATGTCTGATAGATGCAGGTTGCACCCCTGGGGTCCACACCAATCTCCAGAACGGCTGTTTTTATATTTACTATTCCCTTCTATGGGAGTTACAGAAACAGCGTGGCACAGCGAGCTACCTCATCATTCATTCTCTACCAGATGCAGTGGACAGACGCTGCCCCAACGGCCGGGATAGAGGTCTGGGACCCCCGTTCTGGAGCTAGGTGAAACCCCGCATCTATCAGACATTTATGTGAATCCTATGTCTTAAATAGGTATAACCCTTCAAGCCATTATTATTAGGATAATTATTAAGTTACAACAAAGTTATGACAGTAGGAAATCTACAGCAGGCAATATTTAATATAAATTATTGTTAGAATCTTGTAAAGAATGGACTCTACAAGATTAATGAGATTACTGTTTAGGGGATGATATAGTAGCTGGACCAAATGTTTGCTGCTATACCATTTGCCTCCACATGTCATGAGTGGCGGTCCTGAGACATTTACTCGAAGTGCTCAAAGGTTGAAATCATCTCAAAAAATAACCAAGAACGGTGACAAGCTTCATTGCAGGATTTCCTCAGTGTTTCATTATAGATAAAATGCAGTTTTGCTACATCATGCAGAGGAGTAGTAATTTGGATATTAACATAGAGCTACATGGAAGAAAAAAAATCAATTGCAGAAAGCGCTTTACCGTTCAATTTACATAACTACAGAATTTACCTTTGTGCTTGTTAGTAAAGCGCTTCTGAACATACCTGCAGTTAATTTGCAAGGGGAGACTCCATGGAAGGTCATTTTGCATAAAACACAAAATGCATATTGGCAGACAGAACAAAAACCCATTGTCTCTTGTGGGTCTTTAATGACTGGCATCTGACAACTTGGACGTGGGCAGTAAATTACATCAGCCATTAAATCCAAGCTGGACTGAAAAAGGAGACGGTCATAGCGGTTAAAGAGCTGCTCCCCCACCAGATGTTTTACCTGTAAGTAAGGACATGGACGGGAACAATTTACTGTCTGTATACAAACATGGATTCCAGGCCAGTAGCTGTCACTTAGTATTACCATTTGCCATTATCTTAACAAACATTACGTAACAAACATCTGAGATACAAGATACTGTTTATATATCAAGTAAAACCTAGAAAAGCAGGATGTTCTTAAACACATCATAAATAATAAAAAGCTGAGGCTCTGTTCACGTCTGCGTTGTGACTTCTGTTTATAAATGAAGCCTCAAAGTTGTAAGCGATCTGTCGCAAAATGATGGAATCTGCAACGGAGGCTCCTGACGCAGGCTCCATCGCAGTTGTGAACTGAGTCTAAGTAATTTTTAAACATACGATAAATGATAAACAGCTAAAGGCCTGTTCACAACTGCGTTGGAGGTTCTGTTAGGGACCCAAGTCGCAGATCCTGCGTTACAGTTTCCGGTAAAACCACGGACACCCAGACAGAAACCATTAAAGTCAATGGGTTCTGTTGGGTGCCGATTGTCTACGTCATTAAACGCAAACTGTAGTTCCGATATTTTCAATGTTCTGCTTTTCTGACGGAGCAGAACAGTGGAAAGCTGAACGCAGATGTGATCAGGCCCTTAGTCAGAAGTATCACAGTAAAAATGAGTAATCTGTTCACTAACACAAGAATGAAATAACAGACCAGTTGTAGATCAAAACGATGCACAACAAAAACAGTACGCCTTAAGAAATATAAATAACCAGCAAAACAAATAGGAGCGTTGAATATAAAAATTTAGTCGATGACAAAATACAATGCATACTCTAACAACATTATCATATATGCATAAAAGTAAGTGACAAATGAAAGCATAGAAGAAGAAAAAGAAGAAAGGGTTAAATTGGGGAATGAGGAAGCATTAAAGGCGTTTATTTGCCCCTTAAAAAAAGATTTTCCCTGCAGAGTAGAGGAACTTACCAGGAACTATGTCAAATTTGAGAGGATTTGGGATCCCTGGAGTTCCTTAAGGCTCCATGCACACAACCGTTACGAACCCATTCGGTTGTATTGGCCGTGCACACCTTTCCGTAGCGCTACGGATGGGTGTCCGTGCCATAGAACTGTGCCAGGAATTATGGAGCATGTCCTATTTTTCGTATGTTAGGTGCCGTGCGCCCATACTTTGTATGAAAGCAAAGCCCAAAAATGCGGGCGGTCGTCAGCGGCCGGCCGTGCCCGCAATCGCGGACTGTGATTACGGGCATGGTCGTGTGAATGGGGCCTTTGAGTCAGGGTATGTTCACCCGCTGAATCAAAAACGTATAAAAATGCGGAGCTGTTTTCAAGGGAAAACAGCTCCTGATTTTCAGACGTTTTTCAAGCCACTCGCGATTTTTTACACGGCCGTTTTTCAAAACGGCCCATCGGAACAGAATGCCGTTTTTCCCATTGATTTCAATGGGCAGATGTTTGGAGGCATTCTGCTTCTGATTTTTCGGCCATTTTTCGGGTGTTTACGGACCGAAAAACGTACGAAAACACTCTGTGTGAACACACCCTAAAACTTCCTCAGCACACTTACTCTAACCTGACTAAACATTACTCCACCTGAAGACAACACGTTCAGCCTTTTCTCACTCACATAAACATATTCCAGTGCTTCCATTGTCTGCTATGGACAATTCCTACTTGTTACATTGATACCAGGGGCGTAACTAGGAAAGACTGGGCCCCATAGCAAACTTTTTACTGGACCGCCTCCTGCTCTCCCCGTGGGCATCACGGGCCCCCTCATGCTGCAGGACCCGAAGCAGCCATTACGGCTGCTTACAGTGGTAGTTAAGCCATTGCTTGACACTTATATAAGCACTAAGTGTTCAATATTCCTGCAGCGCCACCACAGGGGAAACACTCAGTTTTTATGATCAGATATGACCCATATATACCTCTCTACACATCTAAGCACTACACAATAAATGAGATTGAGATTGCCGAAGCATCTGCATAAATATTATTAAAGATCTTGTATATTGTAACGCAATGTAACTGTTTTACCTAATGAAATATCCACTAGCGCTTGTCTATGCCAATAATTTGAATTGTGTGCATGCGCCCGCACCCCCCCCCCCCCCACTTCGGTTCTGTATCCTGGTAACGGCATCTAGGTGTCACACGATTTCATTGTCACACGACTACATGATGACACCATCAAGTTAGTGACCCCAGACGCCTTGAAACACAGTAATCTGATACAGGGTGATGGCCAGCATTGTGGAACATGACGCCATACATACTATAGATTGGTGGCAAGATTAGCAAGTGCTCTTGATTGTCTAATACATGATATAAAATTAGTCATCACGGTTTTATCATCTACACGGTATGTATTGAGGCATGTCATTTTATACGCTCTCTATCAAGTGATTGTAACATCTATGGCCGCGGACCGTCGTCCTGACTTACCCTCTGACTGACGCGGCCATGGATGAGCAATATCCCAGCGGCATCTCCCTCCTGGGAGACGCCGGCACTCACTTCCCGGCGGTCCGGACACTGTCTCCCGTAGGGCAAACGCACGTGCACGGCCTTAAAGGGCCAGTACGCGCACAGTTGAAGAATACTGCAATTAGCCCAGAATGCTTCGGGACTATAAAAGGGGATCTGCCCTCTCGATCCTTGCCTGAGCGTTGTGTTACCTTAAGTTTCTCCTTGCAAATGGTCTCCTAGTGTTTTCCAGTTCCCAGTGTTACCCGTTCCTGCTGCCTGTACCCTGAATCCCGTGCAACCGTACCTTCGAGAGTTGGAGTCGTGCTGTGCCCTCCGCTGCATCTATTGTGTCGTACCCCACCGGGTGTCTGTCTACTGTCGGGGCCTCATCTTAGCCTGAATCCACCACTACTGTCTACATTGCCTCAGGTACCCTTTCTGAACAATAGACATTGCATTGTACCTGTTTGATCAGCTGCTATCTCGCTACGTGGTACGGCCCAGTGGGTCCACACGCTTCGCCGTGACAGTGGTGTACCTCTTTTGAGACACTTGCTTCTTATAGTTAATCATTGCAAACATATGCATTTAGCCTCTTTCTCTATCCATGTTTGCCCAGCAATATTGTAAGACATTCCATCTGTGATATACTGTATTTCTGCACATTAGAATTTACTTGTATACCTGTATATCTCAGGCACTATGCACTAATATGTAGATCTATTCATATGGCTTTGGGTATGTGTAAACCTAGTGCATTTCACTCCGGTGATTTCGCCATATCCGTTGTGTGACTCTTTTTATCTATTTGTCTTATAAGTATTATAATAAGGTTTTGATGCTTTTTCAGAATACTGGTGCTTATTCTCACAATTGTGTAGGTGTGTACAGAGGGGAAATTCAGCATAGTGCTCATTCATATCAATGCGTGTAAGACAGGACAGGTCCTTTTAACTGCTCACCACTCTGGCCAAGAGATGAGGATCATGAACAGCAGATACCCTGTAAAGGATCTGCCAGACACAACTTCTGTGTCAACGCCCATAGGTAATCAGTCTGCACCTGCTTCTATGTCTGTGAGACTGACTCCATCTTCCACCACTCAGGATGGCAGGCTTAGGAGTGGGAGAGCCTATCGCAGCCTGGCCAGACGGAGCTAGCTCCCTCCCTCTGTCTACTTATACCTGCCTTTCCTATTCCTCCTTTGCTTGTGATTCTTCTCTGCTGGTTTCCTGGCCCTGCTGCAGCTTCTTGAACTACTTATCCTCTGCTTGTGTTTGACCTTGGCTTTACTACCACTCTTCTGCTCTGCGTTTTTGTACCTCACTCATCTGCTGGTTTGACTCGGCTCGTTCACTTCGCTTGTTGCTCACGGTGTCCCCGTGGGCAACTTCCCCATTTCCCTGGCTTCTTGTACCCTTGTCTGTTTGTCTGTCGTGCACCTATTGAGTGTAGGGACCGTTGCCCAGTTGTACCCCGTCGCCTAGGGCGGGTCGTTGCAAGTAGGCAGGGACTGAGTGGGGGGTAGATTAGGGCTCACTTGTCTGTCTCCCTACCCCGACATTACATACCCTCTATTAACTCAGAATTTCCTAATAGTATAAACAAAAATGGGTTTTCTAAACCAGACAGCACCTTTTGTGAGTCGATTATGATGGTTCTTATTATATTTCACCTTCACCCTGTATCGAATCCTGTAAATAGTTCTTTATTTATAATCTGTGTATCATTTATCATTAGGCCCTGTTCACATATAGTTTTGAATCCTCCGTTGGTGAAGAGGCAGCACAGGGTGGAGGGATGTCTATAGTCGGAGTCCACAGGGCAGAACATCGAGATTAATAGTTTCCCCTCTTTTAACTCTGATGCTACGTCCTAGGGACTCCGGCTGCTTTGAAGGTCTGCTTCAGAGTATGGGGTGAGGTCATGTGGCCGCGAGTTTATTAAGGCGGTGATCTTCTCCGGGACAGGGCCTGGTGGAAGAGGCAGCAGTAGGAGGATGGTTTGGGTTCAGTGTACCAGAGTACAGGTGCGGGATTCTGTGCAGCCACAATGGGAAGATCATACAGGGGAGGTGACACTGCTGGGGATAGAGGGAATCCCACTGCCGCAGGTGATAGGTGGCAGTGTATGGCACAGAGAGGGAGCACAGGCGAGCGATACCTGGGCACAGTACAGACAATAAAAAAAGGCAAGCACTGGCTGCAGTGTGTAGGTGACAGGCTGTGGAGCAGAGAAACTATATGTCTTTAGAGCTGGCATAAGATCACTACCCTCAGGAAAGCTCCAGTGACGTAACTGTCCATATATAGACAGTTGCGTCACTCGATCATCCAGGCGTATCTTTTTAAGGGAGGCCTGCGACGGATGCCATACTGTGGCATTGGTGAAACATAGGCTCCCATGTTAAAAAAAAAAATATGCAGCACAGTATACTTTTTTAAACTGGATTACATTGTATGGAATAGTAGAGTATACTATGCTATTCCATACCTTTATTCTGGGATATTGACGTTTACATGCCTGACGGAGGCAAAAAGAACACTCTTTTAACCACCGTCAGGTGAATGGGGCCCCATGGGCACGTTTAGCGTGTACACTGGGAGCTTTCCTGGCGTATACACTGAGCGTACATCACAAATGGATGTGAACAGACCCTTAATAGGGGCCTATGTGCTGACCTTCTCACCTGTGGACATTTATTGATGTTTTATTTTCTTGCTATTTGTATATTATTTAAATAATGAAATCAGCAAAAGACAGAGGGGAAGGATAGGAAACGTAAGAGATGGACCCAATGGAGCAAAAAATTCTGCAGCACAAATACAGTAATAGGAAAATTAGTGATTTGTAAAATGAAGAGTCAATTGTATAAGTGTTCAGAACAAAATATTTGCTTTTGTTTAACTTATTTCTTATAGGGATTTTCTGGGAGTAAAACATTGATGAGCTAGCCATATGAGAGGCCATCATTGTTTGATTTGTGGAAGTCAGATCCCTGGAACTACGCTGATCAGCAGAATGAGGGGCTGCGGAACTCCAGGGCTCATCTGAATGGGCAGTTGTGTCTGATTCCCCAGGGTCTCCCCCACCTTCCAAAATGGAAAGATTCTGAGGGCAGCCCATCAATTTAAACAGGACACGTGAATGTCCACTTTTAACTGCATCCTAAACTATGCTGTTATCACTGTGCTTATAGTTATAGGTCATACCATTAATATATTTCAATAGTTTTTTTGTGAATCTACTCTGTGAGAATTTAACCTAGCAGGAATTAATGGGCTCTAAGCAACTTCATATCAGGTTGTTTTCTACTAGACCTTTGGAGCCCATTATTGTGTAAGAACCTGGGGCCACCATTGGATCCACTAGTGCGCCAATTTGACAAAAATGATGGCGTAAAGATCCAGCTATACCTTATCACCATGACTGCAGAGAATAACAGTGATCACATTTACAACAGACATTCTCATCATTGTTCCCATCCTAGAAAAAACCTCTGAGTGTAGATGGCCAGCTCAGACCAAATGACCTGATGACGAAATATCTGCAGCTGTAGCTGTTGTAGCATACAACCAGTATGTGTAAATAGGCTCATACATTCGGTGGCAATTTTTTGCCATATATAATTGTGCATAAAATTAGTTTATTTATGCCAATGAAAAAATATTACTCAAAAGCTCCAAATGACCCAGCGAGCTTTCCCTTACCTGAGCAGGTGTTGCAACAGACGTGCACTTTGGTTCAGGGCAGTTTAGTGCATGGACCTGTCCGTCCTTAATCTGGATTTCAAAGTAGTCTTTGAGACAGTTTTTACAGTACACATGCTGGCAGTCCTTAAAGTGGGTGCACTCACCACCCAGCTTCTCCATAAAACAGATATTGCACAAGAATGGTTTGCCATCAAAGACCTTCTTCTGTTGAGTTTCACTGAAGTCCAAGATGTATTTTACCAGGGCAGACACTGACTGCACGTCCTGTATGGCCCGTCTATCAAACGATCCCCTTTCGGATGAGAACCCATCCCCAGGGGTCTTTTCAGGAGACTGCATCCAGGTCTGTAAACCATTACTAGACACATCAATTTCATACGGAGATTTTATATTCAAGTAACCAAGTGTCTCCTCCTTTATAAACTGAATCCATGGAAATAAGACAACACATCCCCTGTTCTCCTCCCATAGGTCATCTAAATGCTGGCATAACAGACTGAGCTGAAATAATAAAAATCAAATATTTAGAGAAAGAAATAAGCAGTAATAGTGCAAGAATACTGTTAAGATAAGAATGCTTGGAGTATATTCACTTATGTATTCTAATTGGGGCTCAACCAGAATACTGTAGATATTCGCATGAGTACATTGCAATGCAACTACATTATTTAATCAATGTACTTACATTGCAAAGAACCTTCAACCGGGCATAGCTCAGTAGCTGCGCTAAGTTCCTACAGCCGTATGTGCCGTGTTTATGAATATGGTGCATCCTACACTAAAATTCTAGTGTTTGTAAATATGCCCCACTGTGCCTGAGAGATAATTTTTTTCCAGTTGTAAACCTGTCCAACACTAAAGATCAAAACTACTGGGTAAAGAAGCTAGTTCTGCCCTACCTATGACAGGACACTGACCGCTGCGCCTAACTGTGCGGCTAACGTCCCTCGACTTATCTCACTGTTGGTCCTTCCATAGCGACATTTTGAAGGTACAGGCCTATGTCAGCTGGTCAGTGCACAGCTCTGTAAACATCTGTAGCAGCTGTTCCTAGAATTATAGTTCTAGTCCCATTCAAGTAAATGGGACTAAGCAGCAATCCCAGGCACAGCCACTATGGATGTGTACAACGCTGCACCTAGTAAACAATGATGGGGGTGCGGCATTCGTTGCTGCGGCCCTTCAGTCATCTGATTGGTGAGGGTGCTGGGAGTCAGACCCCTACCGATCTAATATTGCTGACGTATCCTTAGGATAGGCCATCAATATAAAATGCCTGGAACACCCCTTCAGGTTGTATTTTATTCTTTCAATGTTTTTGAGTGTTGTCCAGAGGCCTAACCTTGGCAAAATTAGCATTAATCAATCAGGGGGCTAATCAGTTATATTCAATACTGGGTTTAAGGGGTCTCAGGAGCCCGTAGGTACAAGATGCTCTCTGGTTACATTCTGGTCAGTCAGTGCGAATGTAACAGAGAAAGGGCCAGCACTCCATGACTACCTGAACTTTTACTAGAGATGACTGATAGCTAGGCCATGGACAACCGACCTGTTTGATTGTTGTTTCTGTTCCAGTATATGATTACATCTGTTGCTTGCTTGTAAAAAACAAAGATGGGAACAGAACTCCATACAATATGTTTCTAGTTCTATGGTGCACACCAGACTAAGGGCATGGTCCCAACTCCCCCCAAACTATATCCAAGGCAAATAAAGATGGTAGGCAGCACTCAAATATTGGAGATGAATTATAAGTGATTTAATCCAGTGAGCGATATTTCGGCTTGTGTTAGCCTTGTTGCTTGCTTATCTCACCAGTGAGTAACTAAATAGCTACCTATTCTGCATCCGGGAACTAGGCAAACTGGGTTTTATGGGACCATAAAGATCTGGGTAAACATGCACTAAGCTTGTTAAGCCAAAGGTGGAGTAGACAGGGGGCTAACTGTCCCGTTTCATGGCATGCTCCAACCTGTGCCGTATTACAGACAGTAACGAAACCCACCCCTGAATAAAAAAAGCTTGTGTTCTGTGTCAGTATTTTAAATGATCAGTAACCTGGGGTGGTGAAAGCCACTTGCAGCTCAGTGTGAAGTTCGGGGGTGCAGTCGATGGGTAACCTGGAGGAAGTTCAAAGTTCAAGATAATTGGTGGCAGAAAGGATACAGTGTCCTCAAAGTTGTCTGCAAAGGAGTTTGTTGCACTGTTACCTTGAGAAAAAAAAAATACAAACAAAAATATTCCTATATTTAAATGGCCAAATACAGTATATATGACCGCATCATACATGCTTCATGGCTCTAAATATAATATATGGTTTATATAACACTAAATGAAAAAGTATGTGTACTATATTTGGGTATAGGATACACCCACTTCCTGATGACTATACAGCAATCACACACATTTGATTATTACACAATTATTATATTAATTTTCTCAATATACAGTATACAGTATATATATATATATATATATATATTTAAATGTTACACTTAATGGCCACCTTATAAGAGACACCTGCAATTTCACAATTGGAGCTTTCCTTTATGGAAATTAGACCCCGGAGTGCAGCAAAGAATCAAGTAAGCAAGTTTTCCATGAATCAGTTTCAGTATGGATTTACATTATAATGGGTGTAAAGGGAAGTGTCCCTATATATATATATATAGTGTATATATATGTGTGTATATATACAGTGTATGTGTATGTATATATACACATATATAATATATATGTGTATGTATAATACATATAATGTATCATGAGCCAGGGCTGTAACAACAACAGCCCTGGTCATGAATGCGGTTGTAAGCAAAGCAGGACAATTAGCATTGCCATGCTTTGTTTGGAAACCATGGAGACAAGGGATAGTTATCCCCTGTCTCCATTTCAAGTCTCCCGCGCGAACGGACTGTCTCCTGCGGGCGCTCATGAGTCGGTTGGTGATAGATTATCACCATGCCGACGCATGCTAGCCGAGGGCAAGCGCCACATCCCCCGCTGTGAGCGTACCGACAGGGTTAAATAGCCCTGCGTCAGTACGCTCAGGAGCCGAAGCTAGCTGGAGCTAGCAGAAGACGATCAGCTGAGAGCTGCCTGCCTCCCACATCACCACGACCCGGCTCACCTCTCTCTCATCCAAAGACCTGGCTCCTGCTTCTGCCTCTGCTCCATCAAAGTCACGCTAAGTATCAAGTGTAGCAGCAGCAGCTACACTTAACCCTGTCTCTCCCTGTCTCCTCCTGCTGTAATCTTTGCTTCCCTGAGTTAACCCCTTGCTCTCCCTGATTACTGTCCCAGAGTCCCTAAGTTCCCTGAGTTAACCCCTTGCTCTCCCTGAGTACTGTCCCTACTATCCCAGAGTTAACCCTTGCTTCCCTGAGTTAACCCCTTGCTCTCCCTGAGTACTGTCCCTACTGTCCCTGAGTTAACCCCTTGCTCTCCCAGAGTACTGTCCGAGTTAAACCTTGCTTCCCTGAGTCCCTGAGTTAACCCCTTGCTCTCCCTGAGTACTGTCCCTACTCCCCCTGAGTAAGTTAACCCTTGCTTCCCTGAGTCCCTGAGTTAACCCCTTGCTCTCCCTGAGTACTGTCCCTACTCCCCCTGAGTAAGTTAACCCTTGCTTCCCTGAGTCCCTGACTGTCCCAGAGTTCTGAGTAACCCTGTGTTCCCTAAGTTCACCCTTGCTGCCCTAAGTACCCTGCAGTGACCCTTGGCCTGCACATCCCCAGGTACACAGAAACCCATTCCCCTTGTTCCTCCTTATCCCGTATTAACCCTTAGTGTATAGGGAAAGTTATATTAGGAGGGAGTGGGATAGAGATAGTGAGAGTGTGAGAATCACAAGTAACTTATGTGTATTGTGTTGTAACGTAACTGTATTCTGTGTATGTTTAGGTAAGTGGGTGGCGGTATAATTAGGAGTGTGATACCGTGTTTATACTGTACTGTGATTAGTTACTGTAATTTATATATGAGAGTGATTACTGTATGTTAATAAATATTACCTTTATTTACTATACGGTCTTATTCCCTTGAGTAGCCGCTAAAGCAATTAGATCGACGTTAGTATAAGGAAACGGTAGGGGAACTAGGCATAACCCTAGTGACCCTGATTATAAAGGCGGTAGTAATAGTGGGTGCCACTAACCAGTGAATCCCGCTATTACCCCATTCCCTTTAACAACGGGAAATCTTTGAATGTGGCATGGTCATCGGTGCTAGACTAGCCAGTGCTAGTACTTTAAAAACGACCAACTTTGTCGGGTTTTGTCGTGCATCAGTGTTGAGAGTATATAGAGAATGGTGCAATAGAGAAAAAAAATCCAACAAAAAAAGGATCCTGTGGACGTAAACAACTCGTCGTTGAGAGAGGTCAGAGGAGGATGTCAAGGATCGTTCTGATGAACAGGCAGTGCACAGTCAAGCATATTGCAGCCGAACACAGCACTGGTTCTCCAACTAAGGCTCTGTTCACATCTGCGTTGGGGTCCGGTGCACAAAAGAGACAAACGGGCACCGGATCCGTCACAATTGAAATAAATGGTGATGAAATCTCTGGTTTCCGTCCGTGTCAGTTTGTGTCTGCTCAGGGTCCCGTTCTGACGGAAACCTCAGACGGAACGTCAGAACGGGACCCCAACGCAGATGTGAACAGAGCCTAACATGTGCGAACGCACAACTTGATAATCTAGATAATCTATAACAGCAGGCAACCAGTTCGAGTGCCATTGCTATCTAAGGAAAACAGAAAGGCAAGACTTCAGTGGGCAAAAGATCGCAAATATTGGATCAGTGAGCAGTGGGAAAACATTGCTTGGTCAGATTATTCCAGATTTCTGTTGCACCAACCCTTCCTGTCAGGTGTCAACAGTTTAGGCTTCTGGAGGTGGAGTAATGATGTGGGGAATGTTTTCTTGTCACCCCCTGGGACCTCTAACACCTGTGGATGGACGTTTGAACAGTAGGGCTTATCTAAGCATTGTGGCCGACCAAGTTCATCCCTTCACGGCAGCTGTTTACCCTATGGCAGAAGGACACTTTAGCGTCAACTGCGAGAAGCTGTCCTGTTAGCTATCCTGTATAATCCTACAGAACAACTTCAACACCTAGTAGAATCTATGCCATGACGAATTGCTGCGATTCTGAAGGCCAAAGGAAATCCAACGTGCTACTAGATGGCAGTCTCTAATAAAGTGGCCATTCAGTGGTATCTACGTCCTTAGGACCTAGGCCATTATGTTAATTGTTTCTTAGTAACCGAAGTCAGAGCGGATGTCAGTTACTGCATCTAATGTACAGACATGAATGCCACACTTCAGACATAGAGGCAATATAGGTGGCATGGGGAAATGTGGCTAGCAATGGGGCATTCTGCAGCCTGCTATGTACTGTGATACACAGAACCTGCAGAAGCAGTTGAACACTTTTTACAAAACCCAATTACAAAAATAATTTTTAGTCAAAAATATATGCATTTCAGTAAGTAAGAAAAAAAAATGCCCCATAAGGTGTCCAAATGCTGGCCAATCACAAACTGATTTGCGGAAGCTCGAACCAGGCCGAGAAAACATTTATTTCTCATTACTAAAAAAGCTATATTTCCCCATTTCAAAATATATCTAAATTGTTTCTACCTATTGTTAATTTCTTACTCACTTTTTATAGATATTACAAAATCTGTAGGTAGCTCCAAACACAATTGAATTTCACCTCCTGAAGCAGCATCAGCTCTCTTAAATTCATCTTCAGCATAAATACTAGTAAGGGCTAATAGTTCATCCTCTTGTGCCTCTTTGTCTTCTGTTGACATTGGTTATCTGTGGCAGCCAGAAATAGAATTTATAAAAAAAAATGCACTGTGCAATTCCTGATTATCAGATATTCCCAGATTATTGGACTTTCATAGAAAAGTATATGAAACACACTTGGAAGGATAGATAATTTTCAAGAACCACATGTAAAATAAAAAAAAAAACGCTTCAAACTGCAGCCATTTTTTCATGCATTTTACATGCAGAATAAAACACACTGTCTGAACCAGGCCTAAGGAAAGCATAAAATATTAACATAAAATCTGATATTATAACTTTGTTTTTTAGTTTCAACCATTTTTATTGTAAAAGTATAACAATTATGGCCAATACACCAAAGGGTTGTACCAAGCAGGGGGTATTAAATTAACCTCTTGGAGACGCAGACAATTTTTGTTTTTTCATTTTTATTTTTTCCTCCCCGCCTTCCAAAAGCCATAACTTTTTTATTTTTCTGTCGACATAGCCGTCGGGGGGCCCGATAGGCTGTCGGACGGGGCTGCCTCCCTTTTTGTAACGACTTAAATCCCACGTTGCTATTGACCACAGCATCTAAATGGTTAAACAGCCGTTATCGGAGTAATCTCCAGTCCCCACTGTTGCAGTGAAGTATCGGCTTCTATTCATATAGCTTGCTGATAGTCTTGGGGCCTCATTTATCAAAACTGTCAAACAGAATAACTCTACGTATTTCCCATAGCAACCAATCAGAGCTCAGCTTTTATTTTTAAACCTGTCCCGGAAAAGATAAAGCTCTGATTGGTTGCTATGGGAAGCAAAGACAGTTTTTCCATTAGATAGTCTTGATAGATGAGACCTATAGTGTATTATAATTTCAATATCACACTGCGATCTATCACTATTGCAAAGCGCAATAATGTCAAAATGTAATCGCTGTGGAGTCCTATAATGGAGCTACATGGTGCCATTTAGTTGCGTGTGAGTTGCTGTAATCCTGCAATTTTAACCTCTTCAGGACGCAGACTATTTTGGCCTCCGGGACGTAGTGATTTTTTATGTTTTTCCGTCAATGTCAATGAAGGCTTGTTTTTTGAGGGATGTTATATTTTTCAGTGGCACCATTTCTGCGGAGCTATAACTCATTCATTAGCTTTTATTCTTTGTTTGGTTTGGAAGAGAAAAAAACAGCAATTCTGAAAAAAAAAAAAAATGGTACGCCGTTTATCCTATGGTGTAAATAACATTTTACTTTTCTCCAAGGGTTGTTATGTTTACGCTGATAACAGATACATTTTTTATATATTTTACCAGTTTTGTACAACACAATAATTTTTCATAGCAAAAAAAAAGTATGATCAACACATTCAAAAAGCCTTAAGTATTTTCTATTTTTCCATCGATGTATCTTCATGAGGACTTGTATTTTTGCAAAATAAGTTGTATTTTTCAAAAGTACTGTTTTTGATTTTTGGCCTCTTTTTACAACGTTCACTGTGCATCTCATTTGAGTTTAATTAAACACGCCCTTAAAAATGTGGTGATACCAATTTTTTTATTTTATTTAAAGGGGTTGTCTGGGCATTTTATATTGATGACCTATCCAAGGAATAGGTCATCAATATCAGATCAGTTGGGGTCCGACTCTCGGCGTTACCACCTAGCAGCTGACTGAAGGGACTGCAGCGTTCGTCGGCGCGGCCTCTTCAGTGTTTACCAGGCATAGCTCTTTACACTTCCGTAGCGACTGTGCCTGGGATTGCAGCTCAGTCCTATTTTCAGTCTCTGCAATCCTATGCACAGCTCACGGGCGTAACTAGGAAACACTGGGCCCCATAGCAAACTTTTGACTGGGCCCCCCTCCCCTGGGTGCCACACACAGCCTGGTCTTGTAGATAGTGCCCCCCTTTAGTGCCATACAGCCCCCTCCTTTAGACTGTGCTATACAGCCCCCCCTGTAGACAGTGCTATACAGCCCTTCTGTAGACAGTGCTACACAGCCCCCCCTGTAGACAGTGATATACAGCCCCCCCTGTAGACAGTGATATACAGCCCCCCCTGTAGACAGTGATATACAACCCCCCCCTGTAGACAGTGCTATATAGCACCGCCTGTAGACAGTGCTATACCCCCATAGCTGTCCCCACAGTATAATGCCCCCCATAGCTGCCCCCACAGTATAATGCCCCTGATAGCTGCCCCCACGCAAAATAATGCCCCTATAGTTGCCCCCACAGTATAGTGCCCCATAGCTGTCCCCACAGTATAATGCCCCCAGAGCTGTCCCCACAGTATAATGCCCCCAGAGCTGTCCCCACAGTATAATGCTCCCATAGCTGTCCCCACAGTATAATGCCACCCATACAGTATAATGCCGCCCCATATAGTAAAATGCTCCTATGGCAGCCACCATATCAGCCCTCCTTCCCTACCCAGTATAATGCCCCATAGTGTATAATAGAAAAATAATAACATAATTACTTACCTATCCCCGTTCCAACGACGGTTGGAGGATCCTTCACCTCCAGTCTGTGCGATGAGAGACTCGGCGCAGACAGGCGATGACGTCACTACATTGGTCCTGCCTGCGCCGAGCCTTCATGGCAGATTGAATGCTGGAGGACAGAGCTGTCAGCTCCTTGCTCCGGCATTCAGGAAGCGGGAACAGCGCAGTGAGTGCTGTGTGGCAACGGGTGCCGAGCGGGTCCCCCAGGTTAAGGGGCCCGGTCACGATTGCGACTGTTGCGACCCCTAGAGCTACGCCACTGTATAGAGTAGCCTATGGCAGAGCAGGGAGATACCTCCCTGCTCTGTCATAGTATTCAAAAGTATCTGCATCCGAAGGATGGCTGCTGCAGCGGTAGTTACGACACTGGCGCAGCGGCTACGGAAGAGTACGGTGCTGTGCCTGTAAACTAGGAAAAGCCCAAGACAGGAATAATCCTTTAATTGTTCTTTTCCTGTTAATAAACTTTATTAGATTTTTTTTCTCATAATGGGACCGAATGTGCGTTCTTCTGATCGCTTCAGTAAAACAATGGCGCAGGCACAGCTCTTGAGCCCGCACCATACATACTTACGTCGTGTCGCGGCAAGGGGTTAATTACATCAAAGCCAAGCCCAGCAGGTTCTTTCGTGCCTGTTTGTGGGGAGGATGGTAGAGATCGCTGTTGAGATAGCGATTTACATTTGGTATATAATGGTTACCTTGCCCATAGTTCTAGTGAAGAGCATATTCACTCCTGGGCACACTATATGTATTGACAGTAGAATCCAATGTATGAATGTATTACAAGGTGGACCTAATGACATCTGTAAAAACCAGTTCTACAACTCAGTGACAGGTGGATAAGTAACGTACATAAAGATCATACAAATGCGGTCTCTGAGATTTGCAAAATTAAAGCAATAGAACCGTACACTGGTACTATACTCCTAAAGAAGATCCGACAAAAGGCACACAGCCCAGTGACGCAGCATTTTCTTCCTATGCAGTTACTGAAGATTAGTAATGGACTTTGAATGTGTCATTGGGGTTTCCCAGTCTTATCTAAATAAAGCTGAATCACTGCATTATAAAATCTTTTATCATACATTTATCAATAGTGCTGTAAGAACATCACTTTAGGCTGAGTTCACACTGGCGTTGCCTTACCCGCTATAACATTACTGTGGGTGTCAGCTGTATATTACTGGAGATGCCATGGTCAATATCGACCGGGGCATCTAAGTGGTTAACAGAGGGAAAGTTGCTTCCCTTGTCACCCTATCAATGCCAGGCCCCCAAGTCCACCAAGTTATATCTCTTATAAAGAAAAGTAATTTCATTGTGCAACAGTAGTAAAACAATTGAAAAGATTTAGAAATTTGGTATCACCGCAAGTATGACGACCCATAAAAAAAGTTAAAGGGGTTTTCCAGTCCCTATAAATTGATGGCCTATCCTTTAGGATAAGCCATCAATATCTGATCGGTCGGGGTTGGACTTCTGGGACCCCCGCCAATCAGCTGTTTTGAAGGGGCTGCAGCGCTCGTACAAGCGCTGCTTCCCCTTTATTCCGGTCACTACTCACACTGTGAATCGCCGACACAGGAGTAGCAGCGGTTCACAGTATCACAACCTTCTCCCATTAAAGTGAATGGGAGAAGGCCGTAGAACTGTGAACCGCCGCTACCAGTGTCGAAGATTTACAGTGTGAGCAGTAGGGAAATGATGGGGAAGCAGCGTTGCGCCCCTTCCAAACAGCCGATCGGCGGGGGTCCCAGCAGTCTAACCCCGACCCATCAGATATTGATGGCCTATCCTGAGGATAGGCTATCAATTTTTAGGGGCTGGACAACCCCTTTAACATATAATTTATAGCACACAATGAAAGCGTAACTATATATAACTGTGCAACAGTTTTTTTAATGAAGTTTTTTTAATACATTTTATATGTACACCTAAATGGTGCCACAAAAACACAACTCGTCCTGTAAAATACAGGCCCTCATACGGATACGTTGATGGGAAAAAATACAACGTTATGACTGATTGGATCCTCAAGGCCCAAAATAGCCTTGACGTTAAGGGGTTAAAAAGTACAGTCTTCAGCTACTTACAGTTCTTTATTGTTGCCCTCGTAGATATTAGATTTCGCTTCAACCGCTCACGTAGTGTCTTGAAGAATACGAGTATAAGGAGTAGACTCTGGAAGAAGAGACTTTACATATGAGAAGCTTATAACAGCAATCCACAAAATGAAGAATCCAGAACTATACACACCCAGCCCAACAAAGGCACGTGACCGAGTGCTGCCTCAGGTTTAAAGGGACAGCACTATGTATTACTATTTGTCACAAATGAACTCATCTGGACACACGTCACTGGCTGCTTCACCTGTTTACTCTTCAGCCATTTCAGGAAGAGACGTACAATGTAGGCAGTGGGCAGGGAGTGGCACTACCACCTGTCATATAAGACGACTCATGCACTCCTACATACAACTGCTTTTACACCAACAGAATATTCTATTCAGAATTTCATGTTTGACTTTTAGCTCTTTTTATTTTGTATGTTTACTGCTTCTTCGTTCTTAACCCCTTCAGGGCTGAGACATTTTTTGATTTTTCATTTTAGTTTTTCACTCCCTGCTTTCCAAGAGCCATAACTTTTTTATTTTTACGTCACAAGAGTTCTGTGAGGGCTTATTTTTTGCGGGAGGAGTTGTAGCTTCTATCAGGTGCATTTAAAGTACCATATAATGTACTTGGAAATGGAAAAAAAATATTTGCAGGCTGAAATTGGAAAAACCGGTCATTCTTCGATGTTTTTTTTGGGTTTTGTTTTTATGGCTTTTGCCGTGCGGCGGAAAAGACAACTTAACTTTATTTTGTGGCTCAATATGATTATGGCGATACCAAATTTATATAGATTTTTTTTGTCTCGCCACAATCTGGGAGCCATAACTTTTTTATTTTTCCATGGATTGAGCAGTGTGATGGCTTACTTTTTGCAGGACGAGCTGTAGTTTTTATCGGTACCATGTTTTGGTACGTACAAACTTTTAAAATTAATTTTTTAGGGCATTCAGCGTGCGTTTTAAATAACACTATATTGTAATAGTTCAGACTTTTATGGACACAGCAATACCAATTATGTTTACTTTTTACATTACTTTAGAGAATTTTCACTACTAAAAACTTAATTTCACTTTTTTAGCCCCCCTAGGGTACTTGAACTAGCAATCATTGGATCGCTGGTACAATACACTGCATTTCAAGATGTTGTCATTTTTACAGGCTTCTGTTAAGCCCGGTCACTGCCACAGGCAGGGCTTAACAGAGGCAGAGTGAAGGCAGTCCTGGGGGGCCGATCTTGCTGCGGGGGGGGGGGGGGGAACAGCTCCTGATTTTCAGACGTTTTTTAAGCCACTTGCGATTTTTGTAGTGTTTTTTACGGCCGTTTTTGGAGTTGTTTTCTATAGAGTCAATGAAAAACAGCTCCAAAAACGTCCCAAGAAGTGTCCTGCACTTCTTTTTCGTGGCCGTTTTTTTACGCGGCCGTTTTTCAAAACGGCTGCGTAAAAAAACGGACCATCGGTCCAGAATGCTGTTTTACCCATTGAAATCAATGGGCAGATGTTTGGAGGCGTTCTGCTTTCGATTTTTCTGCGTTTTTTTGGGGCGTTCACAACCCGAAAAACGTCCGAAAACACTCTGTGTGAACATACCATTACCGTTGCTGAAACGAAGGTGCAGAAGAGCTCGGCACTTCCGGCTGTGATCGGCACTCCATGTCAGGCTGAAGATGGCTACATAGGCGTTCTTTGAGAGCGGTCTTCAGCCTAACAGGGAGCGCTGAACACTCGTGAGCCTGCTCCATACAACCACTTAAACGGCTGTCATGTACAGTTCCGTCACATTGCGTTGAGGAGTTAAAGAGGTATTCTGATCTTAAACTTTTTATGACATATACAGGGCTAGATTAAGCGTGTCCAGGATATGGAGCAGTTAATTTATCAGGGCTGCCCAACTAACTCGGGGCCCTCCGCCAACTCCAAAGATAAAGGCATCACATATTTTAAGCTATATGATTGCCAATATTGGGCCCTATGCGGTTTAATATATTTAATAATGACCTTGCAGAGGGATTGCACAGTAAACTATATTTTTTTGCAGATAATATCATATATATACTTGTTCCCAAAATGCAAGGTATGCGTTTGTGCACATCTCAGCGTCAATGAAGTGCAATAGTTATGTGCAGGGTGGCACTGAAATGCTTACAATATTAGCGGCGCTGAAAGTGTTGACTATTACAGGCAGGACTTTCTTGTGCATATCACTTATGGATTCAATGTAGCATTTCTTCGTGTATAGATGCAGCAGAGCGGAGTTTGTCATTTAGCATAACTTATATACACTATTTTGTGCTGCAAGTAAACCTACTGCATTATACTAAAAAACAGCAAGTTATCCCAGTCCACAGAAAAAGCAGGCACAAATTCAGTTCTGCTACATCTGTACTTATAGTTAGTCTATAATCCAGTGCACATGTGTGAGCTCCTATGAGTATGGATGTCCTCTACCTGCACGTTTCTCCAGGAATATTCATCAAGGCTCTTGGTTGGGAGTCTTTTGATATCACATATTCTCTTCTTCTAATATCCATTACTATAGCTCAGTGGGTCCCAACCAGAGTGCCGCGATAACCGTCCAGGAGTGCCGCAACACTCCACTCGGCCACCGCAAAAAAAAAACCAAAAAAGCAACCTTTGCTTATAGCAGACGTGACGCACGCATGTCTGCTACAAGTAACGAACACCACTTCCCGCTAGAAGAGCCTGACAGAGCCATTAACCCTGCGGACCTGAGCAGGGTAAGTATTTCATCCCCAGGAATAAGCACACTTTGTGTATGTGATGTTCACTTTACTAGAGGGGCTGAGGCTGATTGTCTCTTTACTGGGGGTGGCTGAGGCTGATGGTCTCTTTACTGGGGGGACTGAGGCTGATGGTCACTTTACTAGAGGGGCTGATGGTGACTTTACTGGGGGGGCTGAGGCTGATGGTCACCTTACTATAGGCATACCTCCCAAATTTTGAATTCGGAAAAGAGGGACATTTTAAGCCACGGCCCTAACCACGCCCAATATCCCGCATAAACACATCAAATCCCGGCCAGATCCTTCTGCAAATAACACGCGCAAATTCTCACTGCGGATCTCTAGACTGTCTGGATATCACAGATATTATATTTCAGGTTATATCGTCTTTATGTTACTTTTCCTATCTTGGGTATAACATTTGTTTATCACAGCAGCAGCTGCAGGACAAACCAAAAGGCTGAGAACAATGAAAGTCAAGAGGGAGACCGTGTGGTTGATGACTTTTCAATTGACAGGTAGCAGAGTTACATGATGGGGATTTTTTTTTCCAGTTGTGTAACTCTGCTACCGGTCAATGGAAAAATCATCCACCAGAGCCCCCTTGTAGATCGCTACACACACAGCCCCCCTGTAGATAGCTCCAGATACAGCCCCCCTGTAGATAGCTCCAGATACAGCCCCCCTGTAGATAGCTCCAGATACAGCCCCCCTGTAGATAGCGTCAGATACAGCCCCCTGTAGATAGCGCCACACACAACCCCCCTGTAGATAGTGCCACACACAGCCCCCCTGTAGATAGCGCCACACACAACACCCCTGTACATAGTGCCAGATACAGCCCCCCTGTACATAGCGCCACACACATCCCGCCTGTACATAGCGCCAGATACAGCCCCCCTGGACATAGCTCCACACACAGCCCCCTGTACATAGCGCCAGATACAGCCCTCCTGTAGACAGCTCCACACACAGCCCCCCTGTAGATAGAAACAGATACAACCCCCCTGTGCATAGCTCCACACACAGCCCCCCTGTAGATAGCACCAGATACATCCCCCCTGTGCATAGCTCCACACACCGCCCCCCTGTAGATAGCTCCACACACCGCCCCCCTGTAGATAGGGAAAGGGGAAGGTTCTTCCATGTTTTTAACTGCTTTTCAGTAGAGGCTACCAACGGACACAGGCTAAGTTCACGAAAACATAGCAAATTAAGGGAAATCCGCACCCCAAGATATGTAAATTGAGATACGACCTGTAACGGGACAGGGAGACCCTAATATTTTAGCTAGTATTTTGACATCTGAATTAATTAGCGAGATGGGCCGATAGGAGTCCGGAAGAGTCGGATCCCTCCTCGGCTTCAACAACACCACAACAAGAGCCTCTCTCATAGATGCTGGCAGAACCCCCATCTCCAGAGCATTAGAATATACTTCCGTAAGCCTGGGCACTAAAACCTCACAGCTATCCTTATACCAATCGGCCCCCAGGCCATCAAGTCCGGGAGTTTTACCAGAAGGCAACAACTGAATTGCATTAGCGACATCATCGTCAGTGAGCGGGCTGTCCAACTCCTTTGCCTGCGCATCAGACAAACGCCACAAGGGGAGGTCATCTAGAAATCATTCTATGTCTTCCGGGGGCCCACTACATCTGGAGCTATATAGGGCAGCCTAAAAGTCACTAAACACTTTATTAAAATCGTTTGGGACAGTACATAAGAGTCCGTCAGAGGAGAGAATGGATGGAATAGAGGCATATGGGCGCTCTGACCTAGCCAAGTATGTTAGAAGTTTGCCAGTCTTATCCCCGAATTCAAACACCGCTGTAGTATACAGCATATATATAGTATAGAGTTCCCTCTGGGCTCCTGCCCATCGACTTTTAGTAACCGGATGGGGATCTGCAATATATTCTCTCTCAGCCCTCTGAATCTCCCCCACTAGAAACTCTCCTTCTCCCGGGACACTTCTCTACACCTTGCAACCCCTGACATAAAAGCACCACTAACAGTGACCTTATATGCGTCCCACACTACCAAAGGGTCCGGATATGAGGAATTGTGATCCCAATACGAATTATGAGAGGACTCCACATTAGATCGAACCTCAGGAGAGGACAGCCAGGCCAGATGAAGTCTCCATATTTTGGAGTCAGCTGGAGGACCAGCTAAAAATGTCAGTATAAGAGCTGAATGATCCGAGATTCCCCGAGTAGTGAGGTCTAGAGAAGTAACTGCGGGTAAAAAGTCCTGCGACGCCATGGCAAGGTCAATTCTAGAGAATGTTTTATGTGCAGAGGAGTAATAGGAGTATCTTTTTTCAAATGGGTATTTACAGCGCCACACATCCGTCAAGTGAAGCATTGAGGACCAAGAGTTAAGGTGAATAGAAGACTGGTCTGAACCTCCCGTACGATCCATTGACACGTCAAGGACCGCATTGAAGTCGCCCACACAAAACACTGGGCCAGCAGGGAACTCTGATAATTTCTGAGCTATCAAATCCAGCAGTGCAGGATCCAAAGGCGAGGGAACATACATATTAATTATGTGACCCATGCAGTGAACGATGACATAACGCCCAAAATCATCACATGCTACTCTCAACACCTCCAGGCGTACACTTTTGGCTATGAGGATCGAAACCCCTCTAGAATATAAGGAATAGGATGAGTGATACCCTCTTGCAATCAAAGCCCGCTTAAGCGCCAAAATTTTTCGTCCATTTAAATGTGTCTCTTGTAAGCAGATAACATGGAGCGAGTGTGTCTTCAGAAAATTGAAAACAAGAGACCGTTTAAATTTTGAATTAAGCCCACGGACATTCCAGCTCAAGACCTTAATTAGAGCCATAGTACGCCTGAAGAATAGAGAGCAGCAGGAGACCCAGAGCCAACATATGAGGGGAATGGAGAAGAGAAAAGCACACAAACATCCACACACGCAATCATCTCACACAACATATAACAGTACAATAAAATACAATAGGTTAGACCCCAACAATCCCTGTCAAGCACTAAACACTGCTAGTGTAGACCTTTACCACTAACTAAACTACAACAGAGAACAGTGGTCCCTGACTAAGCTAACAGCTAAGACCGCAGCACAGTCCCAAGACCTGACCCCACAGATAGGTGGAGAGAAAAAAAAAAACTTTAAGACAAACCACATAAGAAAATGAGCATTACATCAATGCAAGACCTCAGAATCTTTCCATAGTAACATTGTGAATACAACAGTGAAGTAGTAACCGACCCATTACAGTAAGTAATATTTCAGGAAAGAGAGAGAAAAATATCAAAACAGGAAGTTCCAGACAGAAGCTTTTATAAACATTTTTTGATAGGGGGGCCCTGAGGAAATTTTCTTTTCCAGAGGTGCTTCGAGCCTGAAAAGGTTGGGAAACTCTGCTATAGATGTTACCAACTACTGCTCACATCTTCTATGAGGCCTGGCAGTTTCCAGTGTGTGTCCCTTTGATTTTACCCCTTGCCTACATATGAATACATACAGCGGAGGTCGGGTGTGGGCACATGGAGCGCTCTCACGAGTTGAGCCCGCTCCATAGAACGAAACTTCAGTGTAAGCAGCGGGATCCCAATAGAGCTGTATCCTGCTTGTTTAACCCCTTAGATGACCCTCAATAGCGACCGCGGTATCTGAGACATTGAAATGATGGGGGGCCACCTTCTGACGTGCTATCGGCCCCCAGTGACGTGGTCATGGGGGGGGTTTAAAAATGTGGGTTCACCCTTATTTTTCATAACCGGCCAGATACACTAAAACAGCAGAAGCCTAGCCTGATAATACCAGCCTGCGGCCGCTCCAGTGCCTCGCCATCACTACAGTTGGTCAGGTACAGGATCGTGCCTGGCTCTTATCGGTACCCCTGGTGGTGGTGGTGGATGATGGGATTATAATGGGGTGTTAGTGCTAGCCTTTTTACTGGCTGACACTAAGCCCCGCCTTAGTAATGGATGCTGTTAATTAAACAACGGAAATTACTAAGGTGGTAATAAAGGATTAAAAAACACAAAGACCTAAGAAATTTTTTTTTAATGAAAATTGAAAACTCCAACACAAAGGCCTCTTTGACTATGTAATTTAAAACCAATAAATAGAAAATAACTGTTTTCTGTCGTAGCAGATTTTTTCTGTCTGGCCATGGTCGGTAGGTGAAGGAACTGCTATGTATCTCAGCAGCTTCCTTCTGTCTGACCATTGTCAGTAGGAGAACGAGCTACTCTTTGTCTCAGTATCTTCCTACGGTTTGTCGTTGTCACCACATTTGTAGATCAGATGTCCAGATGGTTACATAGCAAGTATGGTTGGAAGAAGTCCTTCAATTTCAACCTATTAATTACGTGCTATGGTGATCCAGAGGAAGGTGAAAAATAACTCCTGAGGACTAGTTGTTGGTTTGTTCCGGTATAAGGGGAACAATTCCATCCTGACCCCAAATATAGTGATCAGAATAAATCCCTTGATCGTTGGTGCTCAAATCTACTTGGATCTTCAGTGGTGGATACTTGGTAAGCTTGTCATAGTCCGGTAGAAATCATCAGTACTAGCTACTCAAGGAAAGTCATAGTATCTGTGTTGTATTGTAAAGAAGCTAATCCACATGAATCATTGGTTTAATATTCTGGTTCTCAGGTTAGAGCTGCACAACAACTATGATCAAACGTGTTAAATTTGCACTTTGGTGGAGCCTTCAAGCAACTTAGTTTTTTTGAGTTATGTTGCACTAAGGGTATATTCACATGCAAAATAAAAAATGGCCATTTTTAATCAGAAAACAGTTTATGAGGCGTTTTTTTGAGCCGTTTTTGGAGCAGTTTTTCCATTGATACAATGAAAAACAGCTCCAACAACGGCTCAAGATGTGACATGCTACTTCTTTTTACGGGGGCGTCTTTTTACGTGCTGTTTTTCAAAACAGCGGCATAAAAAAATGCTCCGTCTGAACTAAACAACGTTTTTCTCATTGATTTCATAGGGCAAATGTTTGTCAGCATTTAGCTACCGTTTTTAAAGGCGTATTTCTGGGCGTTTACACCCCGAAAGACGCCTTGAAAACCCTGCGTGTGAACATACCCTAAAGTTGAAACCAGCTGCAACTTTGGTGTGGTCAGAAGTTGCACTGCTATAGTTGCCTTGTAGCCGTAGCCTTCCTGTTCTGTTATCCAATTTAAAAAAAAGGGGTAACTGTATGCAGCAGGGTTTCCTTAACCCCTTAATACTGAAGGTATTGTAAACCTTAATGACCAAGCTAATTTTTTTAGTTTTTCCATCGTCGCATTCAAAGAGCTATAACTTATTTATTTTTGCGTGGACAGCTGTATAAGGTCTGGTTTTTTGCAGGACAAGTTGTATTTTTTAATAGCACCATTTTGGGGTACTTAGAATTTATTGATTAACTTTTATTAACTTGTTTGGTGGGGTAGTAGGATAAAAAAAAACTGAAATGTCGCCACTTTTTTGTGTCTTAAATGTATGCTGTTTACTGTGTGGTATAAATAACATAACTTTATTCAGCGGGTCATTACAATTGCGGCAATATCAAATTTATATAGTTTTTTTAATGTTTTACCATTTTTCCAAACTTTTTGAAAATGTCACCTCTACATTCCTTCAATTCCTGTAAAACGCCTAAAGGGTTGAAACACATTCTGAATGCTGTTTTGAATACTTTGAGGGGTGCCGTTTCAAAATGGGGTGTTTTATGGGGGGTTTCTAATATATAAGGCCCTCAAAATCACTTCAGAACTGAACTTGTCCCTGAAAATATAGCCTTTTTACATTTTCTTAAAAATGTGAGAAATTGCTGCTAAAGTTCTAAGCGTTGTAACGTCCTAGAAAAATAAAAGAATGTTAAAAAACTATGTCAATCTAAAGTAGACATATGGGATATGTAAACTAGTAACTATTTTGTGTGGTATTACTATCTGTCTTACAAGCAGATACATTTAAAATTAGAAAAATCATAACTTCTTCAAATTTTCTCTACCTTTTTAGTGTTTTTCACAAATAAGCAATGAATTTATTGACCAAATTTTTTCACTAACATAAAGTACAATATGTCACGAGAAAACAGTCCCATAATAGATTGGATAGGTAAAAGCATTCCGAAGTTATTACCACATAAAGTGACACATGTCCGATTTGGAAAAATGGGTCTGGTCCTGAAGGCCAAAATGAGCTTGGTCCTGAAGGGATTAAAGATTTAGTTTCCGCATAAAATATTGATGACTGCCTTGATGTATTGTTATATCTCTCTCTCTCATATATATATATATATATATATATATACAGTGGAGGAAATAAGTATTTGATCCCTTGCTGATTTTGTAAGTTTGCCCACTGTCAAAGTTATGAACAGTCTAGAATTTTTGGGCTAGGTTAATTTTACCAGTGAGAGATAGATTATATACAAAAAAAAAAAAGAAAATCATATTTGATCCCCTACCAGCCATTAAGAGTTCAGCCTCCTCCAGACCAGTTACACGCTCCAAATCAACTTGGTGCCTGCATTAAAGACAGCTGTCTTACATGGTCACCTGTATAAAAGACTCCTGTCCACAGACTCAATGAATCAGTCTGACTCTAACCTCTACAACATGGGCAAGACCAAAGAGCTTTCTAAGGATGTCAGGGACAAGATCATAGACCTGCACAAGGCTGGAATGGGCTACAAAACCATAAGTAAGACGCTGGGTGAGAAGGAGACAACTGTTGGTGCAATAGTAAGAAAATGGAAGACATACAAAATGACTGTCAATCAACATCGATCTGGGGCTCCATGCAAAATCTCACCTCATGGGGTTTCCTTGATCCTGAGGAAGGTGAGAGCTCAGCCGAAAACTACACGGGGGGAACTTGTTAATGATCTCAAGGCAGCTGGGACCACAGTCACCAAGAAAACCATTGGTAACACATTACGCCGTAATGGATTAAAAACCTGCAGTGCTCGCAAGGTCCCCCTGCTAAAGAAGGCACATGTACAGGCCCGTCTAAAGTTTGCAAATGAACATCTAGATGATTCTGAGAGTGATTGGGAGAAGGTGCTGTGGTCAGATGAGACTAAAATTGAGCTCTTTGGCATTAACTCAATTCGCCATTTTTGGAGGAAGAGAAATGCTGCCTATGACCCAAAGAACACCGTCCCCACTGTCAAGCATGGAGGTGGAAACATTATGTTTTGGGGGTGTTTCTCTGCTAAGGGCACAGGACTACTTCACCGCATCAATGGGAGAATGGATGGAGCCATGTACCGTCAAATCCTGAGTGACAACCTCCTTCCCTCCACCGGGACATTAAAAATGGCTCTTGGCTGGGTCTTCCAGCACAACAATGACCCGAAAACATACAGCCAGGAGTGGCTCAAAAAGAAGCACATTAAGGTCATGGAGTGGCCTAGCCAGTCTCCAGACCTTAATCCCATCGAAAACTTATGGAGGGAGCTGAAGATCCGAGTTGCCATGCGACAACCTCGAAATCGTAATGATTTACAGATGATCTGCAAAGAGGAGTGGGCCAAAATTCCATCTAACATGTGTGCAAACCTCATCATCAACTACAAAAAATGTCTGACTGCTGTGCTTGCCAACAAGGGTTTTGCCACCAAGTATTAAGTCTTGTTTGCCAAAGGGATCAAATACTTATTTCTCTGTGCACAATGCAAATAAATATATATAATTTTGACAATGTTATTTTCAGTTTTGTTTTTTTATATAATCTATCTCTCACTGGTAAAGTTAACCTAGCCTAAAAATTCTAGACTGTTCATGTCTTTGACAGTGGGCAAACTTACAAAATCAGCAAGGGATCAAATACTTATTTCCTTCACTGTGTATATATATATATATATATATATATATATATATATATATACCATATGGACAAAAGTATTGGGAAACCTACACATCACACCTACAAATGCTTTTATGACATCCTATTCTAAATCCATATTAATATTGAGTTGGTCCCCTCTTTGCAGAAGGCTTTCTACAAGATTTTGGACTATGTCTGTGGGAATTTTTGCCTATTCCCCTAGAAGAACATTTGTGAGGTCAGACATTGATGTTGGATGAGAGGGCCTGGCTCGCAATCTCAGCTCAATTTCATTACAAAGGTCTTTGATGGGGTTGAGGTGAGGGCACTGTGCGGACCAGTTAAGTTCTTCCACACCAAACTCACCCAACCATGTCTTTATGGACCTTGCTTTGTGCACTGGGGCACAGTCATGCTGGAATAAAAAAGGGCCTTCCCCAAATTGTTCCCACATAATTGGAAGCATATAATTGTTCAAAATGTCTTGGTACGGTATGCTAAAGCATTAAGATCTCCCTCCACAGGAACTAAAGGGCCTAGGCCAACCCGATAAAAAAATCAACCCATAGAATTATCCCTCCTCAACCAAACTTCACAGATGGCACAATGCTATCAGGCAGGTAACACTCTCCTGTCATTTGCCAAACCCAGACTCGTCCAACAGACTGTCACTTCACAGAACAGTTTTCCACTGACGGAATGCTTCACACCACTCCACCCGACGCTTGGCTTTGTGTTTGGCGCTGTAAGGCTTCCATGCAGCTGTTCAGCCATTAAAACCAATGCCATGAAGCTCCCACGGCACAGTTTTTGTGCGGATGTTAATGCCAGAGTACATTTGGAAATCTGCAGTTATTGAGTCAGCAGAGCTTTGGCGACTTTAATGCACTATGTCCCCCGCTGTTACTTTACACGGTCCGTCACTTCGGCTGAGTTGCTGTGGTTCTTAAACTTATCCAGTTAACAAAAATACCACTCGAAGTTAATCGTGGAATATCTAGGAGTAGAGATGAGCGAACCGGGACAACCGAACCCGGTTTCGGTCCGAACTTCCGGAAAAGTTCGGTTCGCAGCGAATCCGAACTTCACCGGGTTCGGCCGAACCCGTTCAAAAATATGATACAAATCGGCAGCCACTTATCTCTATCAATCACTGATAGAGAAAAGAGGCTGCTGATTAAAAATAAAATAAAAAGCATTTCATACGTACCTGGTCGTTGTCTTGCGGACGAGTCCCTCTTCTTCCTCCAGTCCGACCTTCTCTTCTGACGCGGCAGCCTGTGATTGGCTGCAGAGGCCTCTGCAGCCTGTGATTGGCTGCAGAGGCCTCTGGAGCCCGTGATTGGCTGCAGCGTCATCAAGGAATGTCGGGCCGGATGTCGCGAGGGACGCGTCACCAAGGCAACGGCCAGGAGACCGGACTGGAGGAAGCAGGGAGTTCCCGGTAAGTATGAACGTCTTTTTTTTTTTACAGGTACTCTATATTGAGATCGGTAGTCACTGTCCAGGGTGCTGAAACAGTTACTGCCGATCAGTTAACTCTTTCAGCACCCTGAAGAGTGACTATTTACTGACGTCGCCTAGCAACGCTGCCGTAATGACGGGTGCACACATGTAGCCTCCCGTCATTACGGGGCCTCATGCACACGACCGTATAAACACCCGTTATTAAGGGTCGTAATTACGACCCGAAATAGCGGGCCCATAGACTTCTGTTAGCCACGGGTACCTTCCCGTTTTCTCACGACTCTTACGACTCGTAATTACGAGCACGGCCGGCCACGGGCAGCCGGCCGCTTTTACGAGCCGTGCTGTCATTATAAGGGTATGTTCACACGACAGCGTCCGTTACGGCTGAAATTACGGGGATGTTTCCGCCTGAAAACATCCCCGTAATTTCAGACGTTACGGCATGTGCAGGCGCTTGAACGCCGCGTCCATTACGGACGTAATTGGCGCTGCTATTCATTGGAGTCAATGAATAACGGCTCCAATTACGGCAAAAGAAGTGACAGGTCACTTCTTTGACGCGGGCGTCTATTTACGCGCCGTCATTTGACAGCGGCGCGTAAATTACGCCTCGTGTGAACAGACAAACGTCTGCCCATTGCTTTCAATGGGCAGATGTTTGTCAGCGCTATCGAGGCGCTATTTTCGGACGTAATTCGGGGCAAAAACGCCCGAATTACATCCGTAATTAGTGCGTGTGAACATACCCTGTGTTCACACGCACTAATTACGGACGTTGCTTTCAATGGGCAGACGTTTGTCTGTTCACACGAGGCGTATATTTACGCGCCGCTGTCAAATGACGGTGCGTAAATAGACGCCCGCGTCAAAGAAGTGACCTGTCACTTCTTTGGCCATAATTGGAGCCGTTATTCATTGACTCCAATGAATAGCAGCGCCAATTACGTCCGTAATGGACGCGGCGTTCAAGCGCCTGCACATGCCGTTACGGCTGAAATTACGGGGATGTTTTCAGGCGGAAACATCCCCGTAATTTCAGCCGTTACGGACGCTGTCGTGTGAACATCCCCTAATTATAGCAGCACGGCCCGTAAAATAGAAAAATAGAACATGTTCTATTTTTTTAACGGCACGGGCACCTTCCCGTGAGAAAACGGGAAGGTACCCGTGGGTAACAGAAGTCTATGAGCCCGTTATTGCGGGTCGTAATTACGACCCGCAATAACGGGGGTTTTTACGGTCGTGTGCATAATGGGAGCACGGCTTGGAAAAACGACCAGCTGCCTGTGGCCGGCCGTGCTCATCTCCTGAAATACTCTGTGCTGCCTTAAACTCTGTGGACAGGTCAGGATCCTGTTTCTTTTAAATGCTGCTAGGGAACCCGCTCGATCCACTATATAAGGCTGCGCTACAGTGCAGCATTTAAAAGAAACAGGATCCTGACCTGTCCACAGAGTTTAAGGCAGCACAGAGTATTTCTGGAGATGAGCGTGCAGATTCAGTGCTGCTGTGAACTCTGCTCTTACCATTACGTAGCTCTCAGTCTGTTACCTCTCCTCCACTACTGTCCTCAATAACACCTTCATGATTGGCAAGTCAACACGTAACGGTAAGAGCAGAGTTCACAGCAGCACAGAGTATTTCAGGAGATGAGCGTGCGGATCTTGTGCGCGGTGGTGACTTGCCAATCATGTGAAGGTGTTCTTGAGGACAGGAGTGGAGGAGAGGTAACAGACTGAGAGCTACGTAATGGTAAGAGCAGAGTTCACAGCAGCACTGAATCTGCACGCTCATCTCCTGAAATACTCTGTGCTGCCTTAAACTCTATGGACAGGTCAGGATCCTGTTTCTTTTAAATGCTGCACTATAGCGCAGCCTTATATAGTGGATCGAGCGGGTTCCCTAGCAGCATTGAAAAGAAACAGTGTGTGTGTTTGGGTATGTGTCTTTGTCTGTTTTTGTATGTGTGTTTGTGTATATGTGTGTTTGTGTATATATGTTTGTGTATATGTGTGTGTATATATGGGTGTATGTGTATATGTTTGTGTGTAGATGTTTGTGTGTGTGTGTTTGTGTATATGTGTTTGTGTATGCAGTGTTTGCAGTTTCCTGAGTAGCTGAGTAAGGGGGAGTGGTTGCCGCTACCAGGTGCTATAATTCAGGCCTCACTACTCTGTAGAGCCTGCTCTGTGGCTTGAATAGCAAGTGGTTTGTATATTAAGTGGAGTTCCAAAAACCGGAGTTCAAAAGAGGAGTTAAAGCCCAAGTAAGTGCTCTTCTACTTCTTTATCTTTTTGATTAACACCTGTTCGCTGTTTTTTTGTAACTGGGATAATGGACAGCAAGATTGGAGGTTTTATTCAGTGCACAGTTTGCCATATGTATGCACGACTGGAGCCGGAGTTCCAGGGTGAATATCTCTGTGGCAGATGTGAGCATATTGTTCACCTGGAAGCTCGTATTAGAGATCTGGAGGAGCAGAATGCAACACTGAGGAGGATAGACAATTTTGAACGGAGCTTGCTGCTCACAGAGCCTCCAGTTAGTGGGTTACAACTGGAGGGTGAAGACATGGGTGAGCAGGATCAGGTAAGTAGCTGGGTTAATGTAGTTAGGGGCAGTAGAAAGGGGTCAAAGACAAGGAAGGCCGATCCGGTTTCTGACATTCCAGGCAAAATTGCCAAGTTGGGTGATGATGCGAGGGTGTCAGTCTCAGAAATGGCAGCCCTAGTGGATACTGATCTCCCTAACAGCCGGGAGAACAGCCCAGCTAGTAGTCGGCGGGATGGTAATGCAGGTAAGCCAAGACAATTGATAGTCGTAGGGGATTCTATAATCAGGAAGACGGATAGAATTATTTGTCGCCAAGACCACCTCAACCGAATGGTTTGCTGTCTCCCTGGTGCCAGGGTTCGGCATGTGGTGGAACGGGTGGACAAATTGCTGGGAGGGGCTGGTGATGATCCAGCTGTCGTGGTCCATGTCGGTACCAACGACAGAATAAATGGTAGGTGGAGGAGCCTTAAGAATAATTTTAAAGAACTAGGCTACAAGCTGAAGGGAAGGACCTCCAAGGTTGTATTCTCAGGAATACTGCCTGTGCCATGCGCATCACAGGAAAGACAGCGGGAGCTTAGGGAGTTAAATGCATGGCTGAAGTCTTGGTGTAGAGGAGAAGGATTTGGGTTCCTAGAGCACTGGGCTGACTTTTCATTGGGGTACAAACTGTATTCTGCAGATGATTTGCACCTAAATGGAAGGGGGTCCGCTGTGCTGGGGGAGAGAATTCTAGCTGGGGTGGCGGAGTATTTAAACTAGGGCTGAGGAGGGAGGTCAATGTAGAAAAAAAAGGGGTAGCCAGGTTAGAGAGGGGTCAGACTATTTTGGTGGGGGGAGAAACAGAATGTGGGGAGAGGACTAGACAACAAGATAAGGAGATCCTTTCGTTACAAAACATCAGTGTAAATAAAAAGGAACGATTAATGTCAAATCACATTTCTGATAATAAAAGTGAAAAACTGACAGGCAAGTTAAAGTGTATGTTCACAAATGCCAGAAGTCTAGCAAGCAAAATGGGGGAGCTGGAGGCCTTGATACTGGAAGAAAATATAGATATAGTTGGTGTTGCTGAAACATGGCTGGACTCTTCACATGACTGGGCTGTAAATCTACAGGGTTTTACACTTTTTCGTAAAGACAGGACAAATAGGAAAGGTGGTGGTGTATGTCTGTATGTGAGAAGTGATATGAAGGCGAGTGTGAAAGAGACAATAGTGGGTGAATACTGTGAGGAGGTTGAAACCTTGTGGGTGGAACTAGAAAGGGAGGTAAACACTGAAAAAATTACTTTTGGTGTAATCTATAGACCCCCCAATATAACTGAGGAGATGGAAGGTCAGATATATAAACAGATGGAGCAGGCTGCACAGGCGGGTACTGTAGTGATAATGGGAGATTTTAATTTCCGGGATATTAATTGGTGTCATGGTTCGGCTTCAACTGCAAAGGGGAGACATTTCCTCAACCTGTTGCAGGAAAATTTTATGGGCCAGTTTGTGGAAGACCCGACTAGAGGTGAAGCTCTGTTGGATCTGGTCATTTCTAATAATGCAGATCTTGTTGGGAATGTCAATGTTCGTGAAAACCTCGGTAACAGTGATCACAATATAGTTACATTTTACCTATACTGTAAAAAACAAACGCAGGCTGGGAGGGCAAAAACATTTAATTTTAAGAAAGCCAATTTCCCCAGGATGAGGGCTGCAATTCAGGATATAGACTGGGAAGAACTAATGTCAAATAATGGAACAAATGATAAATGGGAGATTTTCAAATCTACTTTGAGTTATTATAGTGCAAAATTTATTCCTACAGGTAATAAGTATAAACGACTCAAATTAAACCCCACATGGCTTACACCTTCTGTGAAAGGGGCAATACATGACAAAAAAAGGGCATTTAAAAAATACAAATCTGAGGGTACAGCTGTAGCCTTTGTAAAATATAAAGAGCTTAATAAAATCTGTAAAAATGTAATAAAATTAGCAAAAATACAAAATGAAAGGCAGGTGGCCAGGGATAGTAAAACAAATCCCAAAAAATTCTTCAAGCATATAAATGCAAAAAAGCCAAGGTCTGAACATGTAGGACCCCTAGATAATGGTAATGGGGAGTTGATCACAGGGGATCAAGAGAAGGCAGAGTTACTAAATGGGTTCTTTAGCTCTGTATATACAACAGAAGAAAGAGCAGCTGATGTAGCCGGTGCCAGTGCTGTTAATATATCAGTTGATATACTGAATTGGATGAATGTAGAGATGGTCCAAGCTAAATTAAATAAAATAAATGTGCACAAGGCCCCGGGACCAGATGGGTTACACCCTAGAATTCTTAAAGAGCTTAGTTCAGTTATTTCTGTCCCCCTTTTCATAATATTCAGAGAATCTCTAGTGACTGGTATAGTGCCAAGGGACTGGCGCAGGGCAAATGTGGTGCCTATTTTCAAAAAGGGCTCTAGGTCTTCCCCGGGTAATTATAGACCAGTAAGCTTAACATCCATCGTGGGGAAAATGTTTGAGGGGCTATTGAGGGACTATATACAGGATTATGTGACAATAAATAGCATTATAAGTGACAGCCAGCATGGTTTTACTAAGGACAGAAGTTGTCAAACTAACCTAATCTGTTTTTATGAAGAGGTAAGCAGAAGTCTAGACAGAGGGGCCGCTGTGGATTTAGTGTTTTTGGACTTTGCAAAGGCATTTGACACTGTCCCCCATAGACGCCTAATGGTTAAATTAAGGACTATAGGTTTAGAAAATATAGTTTGTAATTGGATTGAGAATTGGCTCAAGGACCGTATCCAGAGAGTTGTGGTCAATGATTCCTTCTCTGAATGGTCACCGGTTATAAGTGGTGTACCCCAGGGTTCAGTGCTGGGACCACTATTATTCAACTTATTTATTAATGATATAGAGGAAGGGATTAATAGCACTATTTCTATTTTTGCAGATGACACCAAGCTATGTAATATAGTTCAGACTATGGAAGATGTTCATGAATTACAGGCAGATTTAAACAAACTAAGTGTTTGGGCGTCCACTTGGCAGATGAAGTTTAATGTAGATAAATGTAAAGTTATGCATCTGGGTACCAACAACCTGCATGCATCATATGTCCTAGGGGGCGCTACACTGGCGGATTCACTTGTTGAGAAGGATCTGGGTGTACTTGTAAATCACAAACTCAATAACAGCATGCAGTGTCAATCAGCTGCTTCAAAGGCCAGCAGGATATTGTCGTGTATTAAAAGAGGCATGGACTCGCGGGACAGGGATGTAATATTACCACTTTACAAAGCATTAGTGAGGCCTCATCTAGAATATGCAGTTCAGTTCTGGGCTCCAGTTCATAGAAAGGATGCCCTGGAGTTGGAAAAAATACAAAGAAGAGCAACGAAGCTAATTAGGGGCATGGAGAATTTAAGTTATGAGGAAAGATTGAAAGAATTAAACCTATTTAGCCTTGAAAAAAGACGACTAAAGGGGGACATGATTAACTTATATAAATATATTAATGGCACATACAAAAAATATGGTGAAATCCTGTTCCTTGTAAAACCCCCTCAAAAAACAAGGGGGCACTCCCTCCGTCTGGAGAAAAAAAGGTTCAAGCTGCAGAGGCGACAAGGCTTCTTTACAGTAAGAACGGTGAATTTATGGAATAGCCTACCGCAGGAGCTGGTCACAGCAGGGACAGTAGATGGCTTTAAAAAAGGGTTAGATAATTTCCTAGAACAAAAAAATATTAGCTCCTATGTGTAGAAATTTTTCCTTCCCTTTTCCCTTCCCTTGGTTGAACTTGATGGACATGTGTCTTTTTTCAGCCGTACTAACTATGTAACTATGTATATGTGTGTGTGTATATATGGGTGTATTTGTATATATGTTTGTGTGTAGATGTGTGTATGTGTTTTTGTAGATGTGTGTGTTTGTGTATATGGGTGTGTTTATGTGTGTGTGTTTGTGTATATATGGGTGTGTTTGTTTATGTGTGTTTGTGTATATGTGTGTGTTTGTGTATGGTTGTTTGTGTGTGTGTGCGTGTATATATGTGTGTAGGTGAGTAGAAGTATTGTTATTGTTCACATTGATAACTGTTTTTTTATGTTGTTGCAGATTTTGATGTACCGATTGGACTACGTCTTCGATTCGTTGGACTACTGCGTAGATCTACGTTTTTTCAAATTTTAATAAAATAGTTAACGAGGGTTTTGTTGGGGATTTCTTATTTCAATAAAAAAAGAATTGTCTTTGTGTTTTTTTTTAAACTTTATTAGTGCCTAGATAATGCAGAGGCTAGCACTAACCACCCATTATTACCCCGGTACCCACCACCACCAGGGGTGCCGGGAAGAGCTTGGTACGATCCAGTACCCGACCATCTGTTGTGATGGTCGGGTACTGGGGCGGCCGTAGGCTGGTATTATGAGGCTGGGAAGGGCCAAAAACAGTGGACCTTCCCACCCTTGTAATGCTAGGCTGCTGCTGCTGTGTTGTATCGGGCTGGTTATAAAAATGGGGGGGACAATAGACGTTGGGTCCCCCACATTTTTAATAACCAGCCATATACAAGGCCGCAGCAGTCTGGCATTACATGGGTGGGAAGGGCCACTGGTTTTGTCCATTCCCAGGCTAATAACACTGTGTTGTATGTGGCTGGTTATGATAAATTGGGTGGAACCCCATGTCTTTTTAAAAAAAAATTAAAAATAAATAAAAAATTACAAAAATTACGTGGGGTCCCCCCCACTTTTATAACCAGCCAGATACAACACAGCAGCAGCAGCCTAGCATTACAAGGGTGGGAAGGTCCACTGTTTTTGGCCCTTCCCAGCCTCATAATACCAGCCTGCGGCCGCCCCAGAGCCCGACCATCACAACAGATGGTCGGGTACTGGATCGTACCTGGCTCTTCCCGGCACCCCTGGTGGTGGTGGGTACCGGGGTAATAATGGTGGTTAGTGTTAGCCTCTGCACCGGCTAACACTAAGCCTCGCCTTAGTAATGGATGTTGTCACTCAGACAGCGGCCATTACTAAAGTGGTAGTAATAAAATTTGAAAAGAAAAAGACAAAGATATAGATAAAATATTTTATTTAAATAAAGCACCCCCAACACAACCCTCATTAACCATTTTATTGTAGAAAAAAAAACCGTCATCGAAGTAGTCCTCGAAACCGACGTAGTCCAAACACCAAACCTGTAAAAAAAAATAATAAATGAAATAAAACATGTCGTAGGCTTAGATTTAGTTTAATGTGTGATACTGACTGTTATACCATGCCGCGAAGTTGACTTAGATACAGGGCGCCAGCAGACAGTATCATACATGGCCATACAGACATATATACAAACAAACATACAAGCAAACATACATACATACATACATATATACAAACATACATACATATATACAAGCATGCACATATATACATGCAAACATACACACATATATACATACATGCAAACTATCATACATACATGCATACACACACACATGAAAACATACATACAAACATGCAAAGATACATACATACATACATACAAGAATGCACAAATATACATGCAAACATAAATACATGCAAACATAATTACATACATGCACATATATATAAACATACATGCAAACATACATGAAAAAATAAAAACATGCAAACATACATGACAACATACATACATACATGCAAATATATACATGCAAATATACATACATACATGCACATATATACATACATGCCAACATACATGCACATATATACATACATGACAACATACATACATACATGCAAATATACATTCATGCAAACATACATAAATGCAAACATACATACATACATGCAAATATACATACAAACATGCACATATACATGCAAACATACATACATACATACATGCAAACATACATAAAATGCAAACATACATACATACATTCATGCAAACATACAAATATATACATGCAAATATACATGCACATATATACATACATGCCAACATACATACATACATGCAAACATACACACATGCAAACATACATACATGCAAATATATACATGCAAATATACATACGAACATGCACATATATACATACATGCAAACATACATGTACATATATACATACATACATGACAACATACATACATGCAAACATACATTCATGCAAACAAATACATGCAAACATACATACATACATACATACAAACATACATACATGCAAATATATACAAGCAAATATACATACACACATGCACATATATACATACATGCCAACATACATGCACATATATACATACATACATGACAACATACATGCAAACATACATACATGCAAACATACATACATACATACATGACAACATACATACATGCCAAAAAAAAATAATAATACGTTCATACTTACTTTCCTCCTGTCCGGCCTCCAGCGATGAAGTTTCATCCATGTCGCTGCTGCAGCCTGTGATTGGCTGCAGAGGCGGTCACGTGGGATGAAGCGTCATCCTGACATGCGTGACCGCCACTACAGCCTGTGATTGGCTGCAGCGGCGAAAGGGATGAAACGTCATCGCTGGGGGCCGGACAGGAGGAAAGTAAGTACGAACGTATAATTTTTATTTTTTTATTACATTTAAATTGTATTTTCCGCGCTCCGAGCATGTACTGTCAAGGTTGCTGAAAGAGTTAGTGCAGCCCATTAACTCTATCAGCACCCTGGACAGTAGCATGGTCGGCGCACGGAAGTGTCAGGTTCGATCCGAACTAGTTCGGTCCGAATCGAACTTTTTTGTGAAATTCGGCGAACTAGCCGAACCGAACTTTTGAAAAGTTCGCTCATCTCTATCTAGGAGGGTAGAGATTTAGGGAAACTGACTTGTTGCAACAGTGGAATCCTATTACAGTACCACGCAGGAATTCAGTGAGCTCTTTAGTGTCCCATTCTTTCACAAATATTTGTAAGGGTGACTGCATGGCTAGGTGTTTGTTTTTATACACCTGTGGCAATGGGGCTGATTGACAAACCGAAATTCAATGTTTAAAGGCTATGTACACATTTGAAATAATTTAATTTTTTTTGTGTTTGGTGCAACGTTCAAAATACTTTTTACTAAAAATTATTTTTGCTTTTTGAGATACATCTGCTTTGAATACTGTATACAGAGCAGCTGTATCTAGTGCTGAAACCTGTGTCTGTCATGTCTGCAGGACTGACAGTTTCAGTGTCAGGAGGTCCTACGTGTATACCGATCACATCGAAGTTCATAACGTCCTCTAAGACCTGAATCCATCAGGTCAGTGGGTTCAGTGAAAGCGGGTCCTGCATGTGTGACACGCAGGATCCACTTCTAATCGATCACATCTAAGTTATGAACTTAGATGTGATCGGTAACTATTCGATCCTGCGTGTCGACCTGCTCTCACTGAACCCGCCAGTCCCACGGATCTGACAAATTCAGGTCTTAGCGCACAATACAGCTGCCCTGTATACAAACCCTTAGTATCTCAAAAAGTAAACTTTTTTTTTTTTAAATAAAAAGTATTTTGAAATTTGCACCAATCACACTCAGACATTTTTATTAAAAAAATGTAAGAAAAAAAAAAAAAAAAAAGATTTCAAAAGTGTACTTAGCCTATAACACCTTAACGACCGGCAAATAGCGTTTCTACGTCGGTTGTTAAGGGTAGTTCTTCTAAAGCACCGCCTTTTGATGTCGGCGCTTCAGAAAAAGTTTTCCTGCATCAGGTGGGGATTTCATGAAGCCTGGGCTGTTGCTAGCAGTGGTCTCCGATCATGTTTAACCCCTCAGATGCGGCGCTCAATAGCGAGTGCCGCATTTGAATGTTTTAAGAGGGAGGGGGCACCCTCTCTCACCCCACCGGCATCCTGCGATGATATCTATCTATCTATGATATATCTATGGCAGCCTGGGGGCCTAACAAAGGCCTAACAAAGGCCTAACATATGCCTGTCAGTTTTACAACTAATGTAAAGTGCCCCAGGTTTGTGCAGCCCTGCCCATGATCAGGGGACTGTAGAGTGCGTACACTCCTACCGGGGGGAAGTGGCTTCACCTACTCACCTTCCCCATTAATGGCCATACCTTTTCCCAAACCCCCTGTCCCTCTAATAAGACTCAGACACTTGGGTTGGATAAATTTGGCCACAGCAGCCATTTTATTTACAAACAAACATCAAGAACAACAATTTACAAATAATAATAACAATGGAAGGGGAGTCCTTGGAGCTACAAAAGTCTGTCACGAAACAGCCCACCTGCATAGTATTTTACTCCCAGCCGTCACCCTACTGGCTCAGGGGCACCGTTATACCTGCAGTTGGCTGACCTCAACCGCAACCACTCCCCGGGACACCACCCAGCGGGAGCCCAAATTGACCACTCCCCGGGACACCACCCAGCGGGAGCCCTAATTGACCACTCCTCGGGACACCACCCAGCAGGAGCCCAAATTGAGCAGACTACCAACCATAATAAATTGGGGAGGGACCATACCCCCTATGAATCCCCCCCCCCCCACAGTAATTTACCACCAACTCCAAGGACCCCCAATCCGCCATACAACTGCTGCGACATTGCAAAACTGTTCCACAGCATCCTCTGGTACCTGCGGAAAAACAAAAACAACGAGCAACAAAGCGAAATACCAAAATAGTCACACAGATGAACACATCATTTTGGGAGGGAGGGTGGGACAAGCTTCCCTGTGCTGTTACTAAAGATGGCGACGCCTTTCCCTCTCCTACCCTTAAGTAACCTGACCTCGCCCCCCTCACATCCGCCCCCTCCTAACCACACCCCTAACTCCTTAACTCCTTCCCTTCCTAACATCCCTGATCATGGTGGCCTCCCCCTATGGCATTCTGCCGGGTCCAGCCTGTACTTGATCAGGGGACTGTAGAGTGCGTACACTCCTACCGGGGGGAAGTGGCTTCACCTACTCACCTTCCCCATTAATGGCCATACCTTTTCCCAAACCCCCTGTCCCTCTAATAAGACTCAGACACTTGGGTTGGATAAATTTGGCCACAGCAGCCATTTTATTTACAAACAAACATCAAGAACAACAATTTACAAATAATAATAACAATGGAAGGGGAGTCCTTGGAGCTACAAAAGTCTGTCACGAAACAGCCCACCTGCATAGTATTTTACTCCCAGCCGTCACCCTACTGGCTCAGGGGCACCGTTATACCTGCAGTTGGCTGACCTCAACCGCAACCACTCCCCGGGACACCACCCAGCGGGAGCCCAAATTGACCACTCCCCGGGACACCACCCAGCGGGAGCCCTAATTGACCACTCCTCGGGACACCACCCAGCAGGAGCCCAAATTGAGCAGACTACCAACCATAATAAATTGGGGAGGGACCATACCCCCTATGAATCCCCCCCCCCCCACAGTAATTTACCACCAACTCCAAGGACCCCCAATCCGCCACACGAACATACTTAGACACCTTTAAGTATGCGAGCCCCCACCCAACGAGAGGGCCCTTTCGATACCTTCCTGCAGGCGCAGAGTCCACAGGTCGATCCCCACGGCCGTCAGGTGCACACCATCACCTAGCCAATAATTACCCTGGCCATCCTCGAAGTCATAATGACGCACGAAGACCCCCCCATTTCTCACCACGAAACCCGAAACTGCCCGATTAACCTTAACCCTGGCTTTATTCAACCGCTGCACCGATCTAGCATGCCGCCAAACCTTCCGCGGGACAATCTCTGACCACACCACCTTAATAGCCGGGAAAACGGACCATAACCTGAGTAGATCGTATTTTATATCCCTGATCAATTCCCGAAAAGGACGACTACCCAAATCGTTACCCCCGACATGTAACACCAAGACATCCGGGGCCCTGTCCATCAGCGCAAACCGATGCACGTCCGGCAACACCCGACTCCACAGCATCCCCCTACTCCCCAGCCACCGCACGACTACATCCTCCCGCCGAAAACCCAACTGCCGCCCGTCTGGACGAACATCCGCCCGCTCCGCCCCCCAATGAACGTAGGAATGCCCGACGATCCACACCAATCGGCCCGCGGGTCCTGAAAAATAAAACCACTGATTAACAAAACGAGTAAGGATGCAAGCGAAACATGGAGGAGGAGAGAAAAACGATGAGGGGAGCCGGAGGGAGTGTAGAGAAGGAGGGATTACGACTGGACTATCATATAAACTGAGGGCGCACATACAGCTGGAAGCGGCGGGAATCCCATCGACCTATCTGCTTTACCACTTCCTCACCCAACCCCCATGCCACCGCCTCCGTCGCTGCCCCAATCCGAAAAGAATGGGGGGAAAACAACGCCTCCTCCAGTCCCAACTTCCGCAGACACCTACGAAAAACCCACGTAAACTGATACCGGGACATAAAGGACCCATCCTCATGACACAACAACTGTCCCCTACGCACCGTTGAGACCTCTCTGAACCCCGCAAAGCAGGCGACCGGGCACATCCTGACCCCCTTGGCCACCCCCAACACCACTCTCTTACCCCGACCCCCTTGATCCGTCTTAGACCGCCGGATCCAGAATTCCACACTCCGATCCGTTACCAACACATCTTCCATTCTCAACCCCCCAGGTCTCCTTGTGCTGGGAGCCACCAGCTCCCCGACCCTCAGGGCCCCAAAAAATGCCCACGAGAATGCCAACCTATACAGGGTCACCTCGTAGCTGGAAAAACAAATGTCACACAACACCCCCCACAACTGTTCCAACAACATAAACGACACAGGGCGCCGCCGATCCGGCAACATCCTCCCTCTCCTGTACCCCCTCAGGGCCTGGCCAACCAAAAAACTTTTTGTAACATCCGTGTACCCCCGGACCTTAAAACCAAAAGCCAGGGCTGCCACAAAACGATTCACCTTGGACACTGACCAGCCCGCGATAGAGACTTGCCCCAGAAAAACTAACAACGCCACCACCCGATCCTCATCCGTCACTACACCCTCCAGAACTGCCAACCAACTCTCCCACTCCCGCCACGCCGAATCATAAGCAGCCCAAGTACCCTGCGCAAGCGAAGCCTGAATCAAACCTCCTGCGGCTCGTAACCCAGCCCCCACAACCATTCCGGGCAAGCGATCCCGTCCTCCTCCGCGTCCGGAGCCACCATCCTGAACCGCTCCCACTGCAAGCGAGAAAGAGAATCTGCGATGTCATTTTTGATCCCTGGCACATGAACCGCCACAACCCAAGCGTTCAAAGACAAGCAACGTAAAACAAGGTGCCTCAAAAGCCGGACGACCGGGGGGGATGACGCTGACACGTTGTTAATGGCCCCCACTACGCCCAAGTTGTCACAATGGAACCGTACCTTGCTGTCCCGAAACCTCTCACTCCAAATTTCCACCGCCACTACTATGGGAAACAGCTCTAGGAATGCCAGGTTCTTCACCAAACCCAACTCCGCCCATTCCTCAGGCCACCGCGCCGCGCACCACTGACCCTTGCAGTAAGCCCCAAATCCCACGCCCCCCGCAGCATCTGTAAACAGCTCCCAATCCACGCTGTCAACCACCGGGGCCATGATCAAGGACCTCCCATTATAACGATGCAAAAACTCAAACCAAACTGCCAAATCTGCCCTCAGCGTCTGTGTCAGACGAATTAAATGATGAGGGGCTGTCACCCCAGCCGTCGCTCCCGACAGCCGCCTGCTGAAAATCCGGCCCATGGGCATAATCCTGCAAGCAAAGTTAAGCTTACCCAATAATGACTGTAAAGCACGTAACGTGATCTTACGCAAATGTCTAGCCCGGTCCACCTCCGCCCGTAACGCTACCAATTTATCTTTTGGGAGCCGACACTCCATCCTCAAAGAATCAATGGTGATTCCTAAAAAGACCAGACAGGAGCTAGGTCCCTCCGTTTTGTCCTGGGCCAAAGGCACACCGAACCTCTTTGCCACCCACTCTATCGTGTTCAACAACGTAGCACAAACCGAAGACCCGCCTGGACCAACACACAGTAAATCATCCAAGTAATGTATGACCGATGAGACCCCCGCAACCTCACAAACCACCCACTCCAGGAAAGAACTAAAAGCCTCAAAATAGGCACAGGAAATAGAACACCCCATAGGGAGGCAGCGATCCACAAAATAAGCCCCGTCCCAATAACATCCTAACAGCCGTATGCGGTCAGGATGCACAGGGAGGAGGCGAAAGGCCGACTCAATATCCGTTTTTGCCATTAATGCACCCACACCATAGCGGCGCACCCACGCAACTGCCGCATCAAACGACGTGTAAGCCACCGAGCAAAGTTCCGGAGAAATCCCATCATTAACCGATCGCCCCCTCGGGTAAGATAAATGATGTATGAGCCTAAACTTATTCGGCTCCTTCTTAGGCACCACCCCCAGTGGTGACACCACCAGCTCTGGTAAAGGGCAACTCTCAAACGGACCTGCCATGCGCCCCAACTCCACCTCCTTCCGCAACTTATCCCCTACTACCCCTGGATACTGCAACGCTGAACGCAAACTACGCAAGGTAAACGGCACCTTGTGAGCAGGGGCAGGGATCCGGAAACCAACCCGAAAACCATCCAACAACAAACTTGCCCTGGACCTATCAGGGTACCTATTTAGAAAGGGCTCCATGTCTTCCCACCTCACCGGTGTCCGGCCCTTGACTAGCGCCCCCGGCCCCTCGTCCTTTTCCCTTCCGAAAAACATTTAACCGCTCCGTGAGAGATCCCCCCGCAGGAGGAGCAGCTATGTTTGAACTTACAACCCGATCCGAACTTACACTGGCCCTCATTAAACTGCCAGCAGAACCCGGATTTTCCTCCTGCCCCCCCTGCTCCCCCCCCCGAAGGCAATGAGGGGCCGGCCACCCCGGCCCCACCCCCTTGAAAGGACTGGCCAAAACGCACTGGAGCCATGACCCGCAACCATAACCCTATGTCTTTGTTATCCCACCTAATGTCAGGTCTCACTGCCTTCCGCTGCCGGAACTGCTCATCATAGCGCAGCCACGTCTGCCCGCCGTAAACTCGATGAGCCTCTCCGATAGCATCCATATAACAGAAGAGGCCCGAACAATGTTCCGGCGTCTTCTGTCCAATGACGCTTGCCAAAATAGCAAAAGCCTGCAACCAATTAACAAAAGTTTGGGGAATCAATCGATACCGACGTTTTTCCTCCTTCTCCTTCTTGCTTTCCAACCACTTCCCTTTATCTAAATTGAACTTCTCCAACGGCAACAATGAAAAAATTTCCACATATTCATCCCTCCATATCTTTTCCCTTACTTCCGGTTTCAGATGCGCCCCCAATGGGCCCTCAAAACAAACATAGACCTCGCCCTTCGCCTTATCGTCCAACCGCACCTCATCCACTGCCACATCTATTTCTGTCTGCACCGACACTGCCACGCCCGATTCCCTAGACACTACCCCAGCTCCCCATAGCATGCTATCCACCACTGCAGGCCCCGACGGCCCCACCCAAGCTGCAACCGGGGATGGAGAACCTATCGCCCCCCCTCCGCATCGCGCCAAAAGGTCACGCACACAACACAACAATTCCTGAATCTCACCCCCACCACCCGTACTTCCTGTAATCCCCCCGCTACACCCCGGCAATCCCGTAGGCAAAAGTGAACCCCCACCCCCTACCCCTGGGGACCGAAATACAGCAGGCAATGAAAAAGTAGGAGACAGCGACTCACCGGGCTGCGCAGGTGCTGTGTCCCCACCAGCCGGGGCGAAGGATCCATCCAGACGTCCCTCTTGGTCACCGAACTCACGGTCGTCCACTTCATCCTGCCCAGACGGGCCAGGACAAGCGCCGCATGCATGACATCCCCGACCTTCTGATGGAGCGCTCCGTAACTGCGCCGATGAACTGGGCCTCTCCGCCCGTCTGTTGGGGGGCTCGACCACCCTGCGGCCCGCAGGTAGCCGCCCTCCTGCCCGCCGTGTCACCACCGACCGTGGCACACGCCTGGAATTGGTTGCATCATCCTGGGTACAGGTGGGCCGCCCGACTGGAGCATCGCCAGCACGGCCCACCGCAAGTCCTGGGTCCCGTCGTCTGGAGGCAGAGGGAGGTCCCGGATGCATGGGCGCCTGCCCTACCACCTCCGCTGAGCCAGGCCGGCTTCCAGGATTCCTCTCAGACCAGGCCGTCCTGCTCACGGCAGCCGAGCGAGGGGCCCGGCCTGGAGGGTCCCTCGTGGGGCTCCTTACCCTGCGCCTGGCTCGTGGCATCACTTCCGGGCTCAACCTCTCCGGAGGCCTCGTGCGACGTGACCGCCGCCGGGGAGGAGAGGACGGCACCGCCTGCGCCCCAGATCCAAACACGGCCGCGTCCTCCGTACTCGCCCCTGAACCAGGGGGCTCCCCATCTTCCTCTCCTCGTCCGCGCACCGCCGAGCTCGGAGCCCCAGACAGCGGGCCGGAAAGCCCCAGCCCCTCCGCTAGCCAGGCCATGCCTCGTTCTGCTACTGCTGCCCGGAGCTGGGTAAGTAGTGCATCCATTGTCAAATCCTGGACAAGCTTCCCTGTGCTGCTACAAGCTTCCCTGTGCTGTTACTAAAGATGGCGACGCCTTTCCCTCTCCTACCCTTAAGTAACCTGACCTCGCCCCCCTCACATCCGCCCCCTCCTAACCACACCCCTAACTCCTTAACTCCTTCCCTTCCTAACATCCCTGATCATGGTGGCCTCCCCCTATGGCATTCTGCCGGGTCCAGCCTGTACTTTACATGCTGCACATGTATGGCCAGATGAAAGGTTCTCTTTAAGTGATTGTAGTAGTGTACATTTAACCGATTGCCCTGCTGGGCTAAATAATATACAATAGTGGCAGGACGTGACCCTTAATCTAAAATGTAACCTTTATTGGATTTGTTTAAAAAGATACAAAAAAATACTATTCTAATGCCACTGCTATTATGAAAACTGTCCCGTTATGCTGCCAATTTGCACCCTGAAGAGCCAGTAATAAAGAGGCTGGTGAAACATGTTGGAGCAGTGAAATTAATATAGGGACTATCTACCAGAATAGTATAGAAGCTCTGAGTCCAGAGGCCGCTCTTGTCAGAGCAAACCAGCAGCCTCCAACATATACAGAGCAAAAGGACTTCAACTCCCACACAAACAAGAGGACTTGTGATCAGGGTCCAGGCTAGTGTGGGAATAGTATAGATGTTAGTCGGTCCCTAGTGCACACAAATAGAAAGTGACACTAGTGGATACAGTCTTGAGACTCTAAGGCCCCATTGCCGCAGCAAAAAACAGCCAAAATTCCCTCCCATTGATTTCAATGGGAGGTGGAGGCGTTTGTTTACCGCAAGCAAAAATACGCTCGTGGGAAAAAGAAGCGACATGCCCTATCTTGAGCCGTTTTCCGCCTCAAAAACCCCATTAAAATCAATGGGAGATGGAAATAAACACGTTTTTTGTCGTGATTTTTGACACTTCTTCATCAAAAAAAGCGCACGGAAATTCACTTTGTCTCTTGAAGAAATAGGGGAAAAAAATGCGGCAAAAATAAACCGGAGCTGATTTTTCCAGGCAGAATTTTCTGCCTGCAAAAAACTTAGTTTGGACAGGCCCCAACTCTCGTCAGAATTGTATTTTAAATACTTTCACACCAGGGTGTTTATTTATTTATTTTTTTGAATCTTTTCAAACAAATCCAATAAAGGTTACGTTTTAGATTAATGCCTCATACACACGACTGTTGTGCCACTCGGGCCGTTTTCGACGTGAAAAATGATCAGTCTCCGATCCGAGGAAAGATAGGACATGTTCTATCTTTCCTCGGATCACTGACCGGATTCGGCCAGCGCACACAGTCGTGTGCATGAGGCGTAAGGGTCACGTCCTGCCACTATTGTATATTAACAAACAGTATAGATCAATATTGTTTTATTCTAAATTGATGTGCATGTCTCAAGTTGTTTTCAAGTGAATGCCTGGAGGCATGCTTTAACCCCTTCCCACTTTGGCCACTTTTGACCTTTCTGACAGAGCCTCATTTTTCATATCTGACATGTTTCACTTTAGGTGGTAATAACGTCGGAATGATTTCAACTATCCAAGCAATTCTGAGAATGTTTTCTCGTGACACATTGGACTTTATGTTACTGGCAAAATTTGCTCGATACATTCAGTATTTAATTGTGAAAAACACTCTAATTTTAGCGGAAAATTGCAAAATTTAGTATTTTTCTCAATTTAAATGTATCTGCTTGTAAGACAGGCAGTTATACCACACAAAATTGTTGCTTATTAACATCCCCCATATGCAGGGCCGATTCTAACTTTTCTGCTGTCTGAGGCGAAAATTGAAATGGCACCCCCCCCCATTCGCAAAAAAAAAATACAAAATCATAAGAAAAACAACTTAAAACTAAAAATGATAAATATTTTTAAAAAATATATTATTGAACACTCCTTTAAGCTGCAAGGTCTCATAATGCTACAGGCAATTGTGTAGTAAATATCCCTATATTGCCCCAGCTATAAGTACTATAAGTACTAGTAAAATAACCAGAGCAAAGTGTATCCAAAATGGAAACACAAAAATGAAACAACGTCAGCGTTCAAACTTGTCTCAGGACCCCTTTAATGGCTCTTTACAGTCAGTATAGTAATGCATACTGCACTTTCTTTCTAGCGGAAAAAAACGGATCAGTGACGATAAAAGGATTTGTCCACGTCTGCTGGATCTGTACAACCACTCAATTACATCTGTAAACAGAAGCTACACAGACCGGACTAGGAATGAATGTGATCATCAAGCCAGTAATATAATCTGAAAACTATTCACTGCACGTTCAGGCCTTACAGGAATCGTCCCAAGATTAAATGTTATCCCCTCTCTACAGGATAGGAGATAACATGCTGATCAGTGGGGGTCCCTTGTACCCCTGAGTTAATGATGCTGCAGATCAAGCACACACACTGCTGCTCCAGTCACTCAGGGGTACAAGGGACCACCATTCTAGTTATCAGTGGGGGTCCCAGAGGTCGGACCCTCACCGATCAGCATGTTATGTGCTATCCTGCAGACAGGGAATAAAATGTAATCTTGTAACAACCCCTTTACTTGCAAGGCACAAAAATGTATTTAGAAAAAAAAGGCATATGGAACAGTAGCAAAGCAAAAAATAAACATCGCACATCCTTTATAAAAATATATACCAGAAGTGAATATACCACACATATAAATATATACCAGCAGTGAATATACCACACATATAAATATATACAAGCAGTGATTATATCGCACATATAAATATATACCAGCAGTTTATATACCACACATATAAATATATACCAGCAGTGAATATACCACACATATAAATATATACAAGCAGTGATTATATCGCACATATAAATATATACCAGCAGTTTATATAGCGCACATATAAATATATACCAGAAGTGAATATATCACACATATAAATATATACCAGCAGTGAATATATCGCAGATTTAAATATATACCAGCAGTGAATATACCGCAAATATAAATATATACCAGCAGTTACTATATCGCACATATAAATATATACCAGCAGTGAATATATCTCAAATATAAATATATACCAGCAGTGAATATATTACACAGATACATATATACCGGCAGTAAATGCAAGTAGCAACAGTCCACCCTTCTCCTCCTCCTCCTCTCATCTAATAACATGTGGAGGCTGAGGAGAGGTGCAGAGTTCCCATACTCACTGATTAGACGCGCTCTTTGTATCGTGCTCCGCAGGGGCGTGGTCTTCTATGCTGCAAGCTCTGTTGTGAACTTGTGATATTCTGCACACAGGGGCGGATATAGGATTGAAATCTAGGGCAGGGGGAGAAAAAAGTACACGTTTCTTATTTTTCATACTGCAAACTTTTCTTTTTTTGGTAGGTTCAGCTGGACCATGTAGGCTAAGACGTAGATTAGTTCGACTACTTCGATAATCTACATTTTTGTTTTTTTTTCATTAAATGGGGAAAGAGGGTTGCATGAGGGAGCTTTTTTTCAGTAAATTTTTTTCTTATGTGTCTTTACTTTTTTAAAACTGTATTAGTACCGTGTTAGTAATGACCGCTGTCTGCTTGACGGCATCCACTACTAAAGCAGGGCTTAGCGTTAGCCAGTAAAAAGACTAGCAGTAACCCCACATTATTACCCGGATACCCACCACCACCAGGGATACCGGGAAGAGCCAGGCACGATCCAGCACACGACCACCTGTAGTGACGGTCGCGTACGGGGGCGGCCGCAGGCTGGTATTAGGAGGCTGGGATGGGCCAAAAACGGTGGCACTCCCACCCTGGTAATGCTAGCCTGCTGCTATGTTGTATCTGGCTGGTTATGAAAATGGGGGGGGGGGGGGACGGGGACTCCACGTTTCTCTATTATTTATTTATTTTTTACAAAATGACGTGGGGTCCCCCCCATTTTTCATAACCAGCCAGTAACAACATAGCAGCAGCAGTAGCAGGCTAGCATTACCAGGGTGTGAAGGGCCACGGTTTTTGTCCCTTCCCAGCCTGATACCAGCCTGCGGCCATCCCGGTGCCCAGCCGTCACTACGGATGGTCGGGTACTGGATTGCACCCGGCTCTTCCCGGCACCCCTGGTGGCGGTGGGTACCGGGGCAATAATCGGGGCTAGCACTAGCCTTTTTACTGGCTAACGCTAAGCCCCACCTTAGTAATGGACGTCAACAATCAGACAACTGCCATTACTAAGGCACTAATAGAGTATTAAAAAAAGAGACACATAAAAAAAATTTTTAATTGAAATTAAAACTCCTCCACACAAACCTTTTTGACCATTTTTTTTTTCTCTTAGAGATGCGCCACAAATATTAATAGATATTAATAATTCTGGTGCATCAGCGAGGTCCTGTGTGCAAGAAAAAGCTAATGCAGGAACTCCTCTAATAAAAATTATAACACCTTTCCTTTAAAGTGTAGCTAATGTTCAAGCACTGAGACCCCCATTAATCGCTAAAACGAAGAGGCAGAAGTGCGCTGAGAGTCTTTGAGCCCGTAAACCGATCCCAGAAAAGCCGAAGTGGCACAGCGCGAACCCGAGCAATTCTGACGCTTCATTTTAGTGATCAGTAGGGATTCCAGTGCTCGGACCCCCACCGCTCTAAACTTCTGACATATCAGTGTGACGTGTCAAATATTTTTTTAAACTTTAGTTACAGTTGAAGCAGTCAGACACCCCTCCCGCTTACAGTATAATAACTACTGAGGGTGTTATGGGGGAAATTACACTGCAAGGGGGGTCTGAGTGTCTGACTCAGATGGCTCTGTGGGGGGAGTTATCCCCCCATAGAGTTCTAAGCAGTCAGTCAGGTGCTCTAGCCCCCTACCTTAATAGTATAATAACTACTGAGGGCTCTATGGTGGGGATTATACTGCAGGGGGCTGATCTGACTGTGACAGAATGCTGAGGGCTCTGTGGGGGGGGGGGGGGGGAATAATTCTCCCTATAGAGCCCTCAGTAGCTAATATACTATAATATCTGACTGACTCCACTGGGCATAATGGGGGCACCCCCCGTGCTCCCATAATGCCCACTGCAGTCAGTTAGATGCTTAGACCCTCCCTTTCAGTATGGTAGCTACTGAGGACTCTATGGTGGGATTATTACCCCCACAGAGCCCTCTGCTGTCAGTAATAGAGTTCCTCTATTACTCTTCCAGCCTACATGTATTTGGTCTTGTTTTGTTTGGTTTTGGAAAGTTTTTCTATCTATCTATCTATCTATCTAATATCTATCTATCCATACATCTATAGATCTATCATATATCTATATCTATCTATCTATCTATCTAATATCTATTTCATATCTATCTATCTATCTATCTCATATACTGTATATTGATATATAGTATAGTTTAAGGCTGGGGCTACATGGTGACTTCTGCTGAGACATAGGTCGCACAGCCAAAGATCACTATGTTCCATAGCCTGCATGGCAAGTAATGACAGTGAATGTTGTAGCAGTCATTAATTTGCGATGTAGGCTACTGGACAAAGCGATTTTTGGCCATGGGACCTGTGTCGTGGCCAAAGTCGTCGTGTATCCCCAGCCTAGTACTAACTATATATCAATATATATATGAGAGAGACAGACAGACAGACATGAGATAGATAGCTAGATAGATATGAGAAAGATAGACTAGATAGATATGAGATAGATAGGCTGATAGATAGATAGATAGATAGATAGATAGATAGATAGATGGATAATAGATAGATATGAAGATAGATGGATATTAGATAGATAGATAGACAGACAGACAATAGATAGATGGATAATAGATAGATACTTACCAGCCACTCTTCTTTTCTTCAGGGGAGAGCGTTCGGCCGCTCCTCCTGCAGACCTCCAGCTTCTCTATGCTCCTCTCTGGCGGCGCGTGCAGCGTCAGAGGGGGAGTGTACTAGCAGATGTGCGCCTGTCATGCCGCACGTCTGCTCGGTCAAGTACTCTCTCCTGCCATCCTCACGCGTCCCCCCTGGCCCTGCCCGTATCCACGAGATGCCGCCCCCTGTTTTTATCCCAGTGGTGCCGCCTAAAGCGGCAGCCTCACCTCGCCTCATGGCAGGTGCGGCCCTGCCCATATGTCTACTTTAGTTTGGCATAGTTTTTTGAACATCCTTTTATTTTTCTAGGACGTTACAAGGCTTAGAACTTTACTAGCAATTTCTCACATTTTCAATAAAATTTCAAATGGCTATTTTTGAAGGGGCCTGTTCAGTTGAGAAGTGGCTTTTTAAAAACTGCACCCCTCAAAGTATTCAAAACAGCATTTCGGAAGTTTCTTAACTTCTTCACGCGCTGTTTCGCAACTGTACGTCCTGCAGAGGGCTTGCTTCCCGCATCAGGACCTACAGTTGCGGAGTAGTTCCCGGCGCATACTGTCCTAACGAACAGTGTCCGGGAACCGGGAAGTCAGCTGTCCCCAACAGCTGACACTCCAGTCTTGCCGGTCAGCGATTTCGGCAATTAACCCCATAAATGCGGCGAGATTGCGTTCGCCACATTTAAGGGGTTTGAAGCACATCAGCAGCCCCCAGGAAGTGATTGTGAGGGCTGGTGATGCTTGTCGTGGCAATCGGAGGCCAGACAATGGCCTCCGGGTTGCCATGTACGGAAGCCTCGGAGGAGCAGCCTCCAGCCGGTCCTCCAAGGCTTCCTGTCAGTGTGGCGGTCATGTCACAATGACAGTTAGAATACATTACAATACGCGTGTAGTGTAATGTACTCTAGCAGCGATCAAAGCTGCAAGTCTAAATGTCCCCTTGTGCCCCTAGTGGGACAAGTGCAAAAAGTTAAAAATAAGTAATAAAAATGTTTTAAAAAAAGTGTAAAAATAAAAGTTATAAGTTACATAAACAAACACTGCTTTTTTTCCTATAATAAGTCTTTCATTATAGGAAAAAAATGAACACATTAAAAAAAAGTACACATATCTGGTATCACCGAGTTCGTAACGACCCCAACTATAAAGTTATTTTTCCCGCAAGATGAACACCCCAAAAAAAAATCAATAAAAAACTACACCAGAATCGACATTTTTGGTCACCCCCCCCTCCCAAAATAGAGAATACAAAAATTATCAAAAATCGCATGTACCCGAAAATAGTACCAATAGAAACTACAACCCGTCCCGCAAAAAACAAGCCCCTACAAAGCTTTTTTGACTGTAAAATAAAAAAGTTATGGCTCTCAGAATATGGTGACACAGAAAATTAATTATTTTATAAAAAAGTGATTTTATTGCGCAAACGCTGCAAAACATAAAAAAACGATATACATATGGTATTGCCGTAATCGTACCAACCTGCAGAATAAAGTAAAATTGTCATTTATAGCACACGGTGAACGCTGCAAAAAATAAACTAAAAAAACATGGTCAGAATTGCTTGTTTATGGTCACCCGGGTTGAAAAAAATTTAATAAAAAGTGATAAAAAAAAAAAAAATCGCATGTGCCCCAAAATGGTACCAATGAAAAGTACAGATTGTCCCGCAACAAATAAACCCTCATACAGCTCCAGTGGTGAAAAAATTTAATTGTTCTGGCTCTCAGAATATGGCGATGCAAAATGTGCAGTGTTCCAAAATCGGATAACATCGGGCGTGATTTATCAGTGCGATACCTGCCACATATCTATGAATTATTATTTATTTACCCCATTATTATACCCTCTTATTATGCCCTGATGTACTCAGCACAGCTTACATATGCCCCCACATTATAAACTGAAATACAAGCAAAACCCCAAACAGAACTACTACCAAGCAAAATCTGCGCTCCAAAAGCAAAATGGCTTCCCTCCCTTCTGAGTCCTGCAGCGTGCCCAAACAGCAGTTTGCGCCCACATATATGGCATCACCATACCCGAAAGAACCCACTTAACGCTTTATGAGGTATTTGTCTTCAGTGGCACAAACTGAGCACAACATATTATGCACTAAAATGGCATATCAGTGGAAAATTGGAATATTCACACCATCCACTGTGCATTAACCCCTTTGCGCACTATGACTTAATAGCACGTCATGGTGCTCGGGTTGATGTATGGAGCGGGCTCACATGCTGAGCCTGCTCCATATGCTGCGGGTGTCGGCTGTGCATTACAGCTGACACCCGGGACTAACAAACAGGAAAAGCGATCGTGCGGTTATAGAAGCCTGTAAAAATACCAATATACTGGTCCTCTAAGGGGACTAATAAAATGTCTAGAAGAATTAAAGTTATTAGTAGTGAGAAAGAAAAAAGTAAAAAAAAAAAAAAACCTTTTCCTATTTTTCTTCTAAAGTAATGTAAAAAAATAAACAAAATTGGTATCGCTACGTCCGTAAAAGGCCGAACTATTACAATATACCATTATTTAACTTGCACGGTGAACACCGTAAAAAACGTAAACCGCCAAAATCGCTGTAGTTTTCGTTTTTACCGCACGGCGAAAACTGTAAAAACGAAAACCCCAAAAAATGGAATCACATTTTTTTCCTATGTTTTTCAGTTTACCAGTACATTCTACGATTCCTCCTGCAAGAAATAAGCTCTCACATCACTCTACTGACCGAAAAAGAAAAAAAGTTATGGTTCTTCTGGAAGGCGGGGAGTGAAAAACGAAAATAAGAAAGCAAAAAATGGATCAGTCCTGAAAGGGTTAATTAATTTCTAATGAAAAAAAACTTTTGACCACATGTCAGAAATGTACTCGGGAGAAATTGCTTTACAAAAATTGGTTGTTTTTCTCTCCTTTATCCCTTGTGAAAATTAGAAAATGCAACATTTTAGTAGAAAAAATTGTGATATTCGTTTTCACGGCCTAATTCTAATAAATTCTGCAAAAGACCCGTGGGGTCTAAATGCTCACTATACCCCTAGAAAAATTCCTTGACAGGTGTTTCCAAAATGGGGTAACTTGGGGGGGTTTCCACTGTTTTGGTCCCTCCAGGGCGTTGCAAACGCGGCATGGCACCGAAAAATAATCCAGCAAAATCCGTGCTCAAAAATCCAAAAGGCGCTCCTTCCCTTTTGAGCGCTGCCATGGGTCCAATCAGCAGTTTATTACCACATATGGGCTATTGCCGTAATCAGGAGAAAATGCTTTACAAATGTTGTGGTTCTTTTTGCCTTGTAAAAATATAAAATTTCTATGCTTTTTCAGGCAAAAAATAAACTATTCTCATTTTCACTGCCTAATTCCACTAAATTCTGCAATAAACCTGTGTGGTCAAAATGCTAACTATACCCCTAGATAAATTCCTTGAGGGGTGTAGTTTTCAAAATGGGGTCACTTTTGGGGGTTTCCCCTGTTTTGGTCCCTCCAGGGCGTTGCAAACGAGACATGACACCGAAAACCAATCCAGCAATATCGGTGCTCCAAAATCCAAATGGCGCTCCTTCCCCTCTGAGCCCTACTGTGGGTCCAATCAGCAGTTTATTACCACATATTTGATATTGCCGTAATCGGGAGACATTGCTTTACAAAGGTTGTGGTGCATTTTCTTTATTATTCCTTGTAAATATTAAAAATGTCTATGTTTTTTCAGAAAAAAAGTTATTACTATCTGTTTTACAAGCAGATACATTTAAATTTAGAAAAATGCAAATTTTTTCTACATTTTTGTGTTTTTCAGAAATAAATACCAAAATTATCGACCAATTTTTTTCACTAACAAAGTACAACATGTCACGAGAACGCAATCTCAGAATCGCTTGGATAGGTAAAAGCATTCCAACTTTATTATCACATAAAGTAACACGTCCGATTTGAACAAAACAGGCTGGATCCTGAAGGGGTTAACCCTTTAGACGTTTCAAAGGAATTAAAGCAAAGTAGATGTGAAATTTAAAAATTTCGGTTTTTTGCAGAAATTCATTTGTAATCAATTTTTTTTGTAACACAAAGTTTTACCAGAAAAATGCAACTCAATATTTATTACCCAGATTCTGCAGTTTTTAGAAATATCCCACATGTGGACCTGGCGTGCTACTGGACTGAAGCACTGGCCTCAGAAGCAAAGGGGCACCTAGTGGATTTTGGGGCCTCCTTGTTATTAGAAAATATTTTAGGCACCATGTCAGGTTTGAAGGGCTCTTGCGGTGCCAAAACAGTGGAAATCCCCCAAAAGTGACCCCATTTGGGAAACTACACACCTCAATGCATTCACCTAGGGGTGTAGTGAGCATGTTAACCCTGCAGGTGTTTTGTAGAAATTAGTGTACACTCGATGTTGCAGGGTGAAAATTGGATTTTTTCCATAGATATGACAATATGTGGTGCCCAGCTCGTGCCACCATAACAAGACAGCTCCCTAATTATTATGCAGTGTTTCCCGGTTGTAGAAAAACCCATGTGACCCTAATCTTTTGCCTGGACATTCGACCAGGCTCAGGAGTGAAAGAGTACCATGTAAAATCGAGGCCTAAGTTGACGATTTACAAAGTATTGATTCACAATTGCAGAGGCTCAGATGTGAAATAATAAAAAGAAAGTGACCCCATTTTGGAAACTACACCCCTCAAGGCATTTATTAAGGGGTGTAGTGAGCATTTTCACCCCAAAGGTCTTTTCCATAAATGAATGCGCTGCGGCTGGTGCAAATTAAAAATTGTTATTTTTCCCTAGAAATGCCATTTCAGTGGCAAATATGTTGTGCCGAGAATATGCCACTGGAGACACACACCCCAAAAATTGTTAAATGGGTTCTCCCGGGTATGGCGATGCCATATATGTGGAAGGAAACTGCTGTTTGGGCACGCTGTAGGGTTCAGAGGGGAGGGAGCACCATTTGGCTTTTGGAGAGCGGATTTTGCTTGGTAGTAGTTTTGTTTGAGTATTGCTGGTGTTGCCGTTTATAATGTGGTGGCATATGTAAGCTGGGCAGAGTATATCAGGGGCATAGTCAGGTGGTATAATAATGGGGTAAAAAACAATAAAATGATCCATAGATGTGTGTTACGCTGTGAAGCAATCCTTTCTGCTCAGGCCGGTGTCGCACTGATATATGTCGTCCTTTCTTATGCCCATTTTGGTCCACACTCCGCACCTTTGCAGTTTGGGGAATTTTGCTGGGTTGTCCTGGTATAATACGGGCACCGTCGCTTCCAGCGGATATGGTTGGGCCCTCCCCTTCCTGGTTCCCTAATTTTAGGGCCTTGATAAATCGCCTCTTGAAACAGAAGAAATGTTCCCCTCGGGCTGCACAACTGACTTATTTCCTGACTTATTGGAGCCTTAACTAATTTTATTTTTTCATAGACATAGTGGTATGAGGGCTGTTTTTTGCAGGACTAGCTGTAGTTATTATTGGTACCATTTTGGGGTACATGCGACTTTTTTAACACCTTTTATCCCATTTTTGGGGAGGCCAGGTAACCAAAAAAATGCAATTCTGGCATAGTTTTTTTTAATACAGCATTCACCAAGCGTTATAAATTACATACTAACTTTATTCTGCGAGTCAGTCCGATTCAGACGATACTTATTTTATAGCACTTTATTATGTTTTACAACGTTTTGCACAATAAAATTACTTTTGTAAAAAGAATGTCGCCAAGTTGTGTGAACCATAACTTTTCTGTCGACGGAGCTGTATGAGGGCTTGTTTTTTGCGAGACGAGCTATAGTTTTTATAGGTAGCATTTTTGGATACATGCGACTTTTTGATCACTTTTTATTCCAATATTTGTAGGGCAAAGTGACGAAAAAACAAACTCTGGTATAGTTTTTTTATGGTTTTTTTTTTACGCTGTTCACTGCGTGCAATAAATATAATATTTTTATACCTTAGGTTGTAACGGTCGTGGTGATACCAAATACATATGGTTTATTCTTTTTTTTCAATAATAAAGGACTTGATAAGGGAACAGGGCGATTGTGTTTTATTTTATTACTTGAAACTTTTATTATGTTTTCAAACATTGATTTTTTTCAAGTCCCGCTAGGGGACTTGAAGGTCCAACGGTCAGATTTTTATTAGACCAGATTGTATTAGATCTGTCCGTTATTCACTGACAGCAAGCCGATTAGTCTTTGCCTCCCGGCGGAGCCTAATCGGCTTCCGTAATGGCAGAGCAGGAGGCCATTGTGTCTCCTGTTGCCATAGCAGCAGTCGCTAGTCCTGATTGCCTGTCGGGGCTGGCGATCTGCTAGCAACCGCTAAGATGCAGCGATCGCTGCATCGAAGGGGTTAATGGCAGGGTTCGGAGCTAGCTCCGGTTCCTGCCGTTACAGGTGGATGTCAGCTGTAACATACAGCTGACTTCCACCACTGATGATGCCGGATCAGCTGCTGAGACGGCGCCATCTTGCCGGCAGCTACGGAAGACGATCAGCTTCCGTGCTGACCTGACCGGCTTCCGTGCTAGGCAGACCAGGAGGCCAGTATTAGGCCTCCGGTTACCATTGCAGCCACCGGAACCCCGCAATTTCATTGCTGGGGTTCCGATGAGCTGCAAACACCTTAAATGCAGCGATCGCGTTTGAGGGGTTAATGGCGGGAATCGAGTCCCCGCCATTACAGCCGCATGTCAGCTGCAAGATACCGCTGACATCCGGCGATGATGGCACCGGCTCAGCTTCTGAGCTGGTGCCAAGCATTTGGCATATGGATACGGCAAAATGCGGGAAGCACTAGCTGTCCATGGCGTACCCATACGTCAAATGTCGGGATGGGGTTAATGATATACAACACCGTATGCATCACCATTGAGTAGACTACGGTATTGCTTCCGTCAAAACGGAAAGCTCCGACAGAACGTCTGAACGGAGCCCTGACGCAGATTTGAACGAAGCCTAAAGGATCTCTTCTTGTGATTACATTTTTCATGGCTAGTTATTCGAGATACAATTTGTGTAATCTTTATTAAAACCTAACATGATACAGAGGATAGTGCAAAAACTATTAACATTTCAGAAGCCAAGTGAAAACAATAGTCTTTATTTTGGCAAATTAAATCATTATCTGACATTTATACTTAGGGCAGTATATTAACAATTTAACGAACACATTATAATTTCCAAACATTCTTGCAAGGATGTAAACTATATATGGCTTTTATAAGTTAATATAAATCATCAGTATGCTCTGTATAAAATGGTAAAGTTCATTATAATGTATAGTGATAAATTTTAGTCATTTGGAAACTGTGCAGGAAGCCTGGTGACAAATCCACATATCAGTCTTCTCCATCATCATCAAAAACATCTTGATCTAGATTTGTGCCATAGAACAACCTGCAAATTAATAGACACAGAAAATGGTTTACATATTTGAAGTAGACTATACGATCATTTTCCTAGTGGCCAACTTAGTTTGTGCAGTTGCAGACAAGTTACATAGTACGGTTGAAAACAGACAAATGTCCATCAAATTCAACTAAAGGATTGGAGAAACTATAGAACTTTGTTTTACCTCTATTGACCAAGAGGAAAGTTTTAAAAAAAACTTAAAAATAAAAATACGAAATAGATAAATATAAAATTTACCCATAAGGCCAATCTTCCCTAAAAAGGAAAAATTGCCTCCAGATCTAAGTGGCAATCAGACTTGGTCAACATTCAAATAAGATTTCTACACATTGACAAAGGAGCTGATATTTTTTTGTTCTAGGAAATTATCTATTTTCCCCTTGAATGCTGTGGTCAGCTTTGATTGCAGAATTCAGGGGAATAATGTCGGAAATGAGAGGTTTCTCTGATTTTCACCGTTATAGAGCGGGGCTGCGGCTGTGTAATACAGCCATTGCCCCTCTCCTGACAACAAGTGCGTGCGTGGTCAGCAGAGGTGATGCAGCCAGCGCTGCACTAATGAGCGCAGGCACTGAAGACAGAACATGGGGGTGTTTTGCAGTGTGTCCGCCATGTTCGGTCTTCAGTGCCGCCGCTCAGTGCAGCACATGTCTAGACTCAGGAGCGGGGCAATGGCTGTATTACACAGCCGCAGCCCCGCTCTCATACATTCATGTGTTACAATGCTAAGCTGTGCAGCCGCAGAGCTTAGTATAGAAATACATGAAATAACGGTATCGAACCGTTTGAGGGTGCACGGTATCGAAACAGTATCGAAGTTTCGATGCATCGTGCAGCCCTACACTCGCCTTCATATCGCTTCTCACATACAGACATACACCACCGACTTTCCTATTTGCCCTGTCTTTCTGAAACAATGTAAAACCTTGTAGATTTACAGCCCAACTATCTGAAGAGTCTAGCCATGTTCCTCCAGTACTAAGGCCTCAAGCTCTCACATTTTGCTTGCCAGACTTCTGGCATTTGTGAACATGCACTTTAAGTTGTGTTCCAATTTTTAACATTCAGTATCAGAAATTAGTTTTTTTCTTTCAATTTTGAAAACATATTTTTTTTCAATGTTGTTTTGTAAACACATAGATCTTCTTCTCCTGTCACCTAATCCTCTCCCCATAGTCTACTTCTCCACCCACCAATATAGTCTGACCCCTCTCTAACCTAACTATCCCTTTATTTTCTACATTGACCTCCCTCCTCAGCCCTAGTTTAAATATTCCACCACCCCTGCAAGAATTCTCTCCCCCAGCACAGCGGACCCCCTTCCATTTAGGTGAAAATCATCTGCAGAATACAGTTTGTACCCCAATGAAAAGTCAGCCCAGTGCCTTCTCCTCTACACTAAGACTTAAGCCATGCATTTAACTCCCTGAGCTCCCGCTGTCTTTCCTGTGATATGCATGGCACAGGCAGTATTCCTGAGAATACATCATTGGAGGTCCTTCCATTCTGCTTGTGGCCTAGTTCTTTAAAGAGGCTCTGTCACCACATTATAAGTGACCTATCTTGTACATGATGTGATCGGCGCTGTAATGTAGATTACAGCAGTGTTTTTTTATTTAGAAAAACGATCATTTTTGACAGAGTTATGACCTATATTAGCTTTATGCTAATTACTTTCTTACTGGACAACTAGGCGTGTTTTACTTTTTGACCAAGTAGGTGTTGTAAAGAGGAGTGTATGACGCTGACCAATCAGCGTCATACACTTCTCTTTGTTCATTTACACAGCACATAGTGATCTAGCTAGATAACTATGTGCAGTCACTTACTCACATATTAATGTCACTGAAGTGTCCTGACAGTGAATAAACATCACTATCAGTCAGGACGTGATGTCTATTCAGAATCCTGACACTTCGGTAACGTTTGTATCAGATTTACAGCAAGGTAAATGCAATCTCGCGAGATTACGCTGTTAACTGTCATTTAAAACGAGATTACGCTTGCTGTGCTGTAAATCTCACACAAACGTTACCGAAGTGTCAGGATTCTGAATATACATCACGTCCTGGCTGGTAGTGATGTCTATTCACTGTCAGGACATTTCAGTAACGTTAATGTGTGTGTATGTTGCTGCACATAGTGATCTATTAAGATAACTATTTGCTGTGTAAATTAATGGAGAGAAGTGTGTGACGCTGATTGGTCAGCGTCATACACTTCTCTCCACAACGCCCACTTGGTCAAAAAGTAAAACACGCCCAGTTGTACATTAATAAAGTCACTAGCATAAAGCTAATATAGCTCATAACTCCGTCAAAAATGATCGTTTTTCTAAATAAAAAATACTGCTGTAATCTACATTACAGCGCCAATCACATTATGTACAAGATAGGGCACATATAATGCGGTGACAGTGCCTCTTTAAAATTATTCTTAAGGCTCCTCCACCTTCCATGTATTCAGTCGTTGGTACTTACATGGACCACGACAGCTGGATCATTACCAGCCCCTCCAACTAATTTATCCCCCTGTTCCACCACATGTTGAACCATTTGGTTTAGGCGGTCTTGGGAACAAGTTATTATATCCGTCTTCCTGATTATAAAATCTCCTACAACTATTAATTGTCTTGCCTTAGGCCCCAAGAACACAACCGTATATTTCATCCGTAATTATGAACCGTAATTACGGACCAATTCATTTCTATTGGCAACGGACACCTTCCAGTATTTTTACTGATAAGTGTCCGTGCAGAAAAAAATTATAGAACCTGTCCTATTCTTGCCCGTAATTACGGCACGGACTCTATCATAGAAGCCTATGGGCTCTTCCGTAAATGCATACGGCTACAGATGTGCATCTGTAAACCGTCCGTATTTACGGAAGCGTTGCTATGCAACATGTTGGTGACATCATTTGCAGCCTCCATCTTTTTTTTACGGATCCCTATATACGGATCAAATATGGATGCAATACAGACCGTATTTACGGACAGATGAAAATACGGTCATGTACATGAGGCCTTACCCGCCAACTACTAGCTGGGCTGTTCATCCGGCTGTTAGGGAGATCAGTATCCACTAGGGCTGCTATTCCTGAGACCAACACCCTCGCATCATCACCCAACTTGGCAATTTTGCTTGGAATAACAGAAACAGGAGTGGCCTTCCTTTTCGTGGACCCCTTTCTACTGTCCCTAAACTACATTAACCCAGCTACTTGCCTGATCCTGCTGACCCACGTCTTTACCCTCCAGGTCTACCCCACTAACTGCTTGCTCAGTGAGCAGCATGCTCTGCTCAAGATTGTCTATTGCCCTCAGTGTTGCATTTTTCTCCTCCAGATCTCTAATGCGAGCTTCTGGGTGAACAACATGCTCACATTTGCCACAGAGGTATTTACCCTGGAACTCCGACTCCAGTCGTGCATACATATGGCAAACTGTGCTCCACTTATTACACAAGCCGCTTAGTCCAGAAAGCCCAGTGAGAGCAAGCTGAGAATGACTTCTACAGGTTCATTTAAATCACCTGAGAGCAATTAACCCCTTCCTTTAATTAGGTGCACAGCAGAAAAAAAAAAAAAAAAAGGGTTTTAAATTGTGTCAGTAGTTAGAACACAAGCTGCACACAAAAAAAAGCTTGCTAACTTCTATTTGTAAGCACTCAATCCGTTCACAGAATCACACACAACTGCACACTCCAGTTTAATAACTCCACTTATACACAAGCCACTTAATCCAGCAAGCCCAGATCTGGTTACATCACCCATCAGGGTTCCTGTCAAGACAAATCTGTCATGTCATAGGTAGTGTAGGTAAACACACAACACTGACATACCAAGTGCCACTACTGGAAATATACCTGTTCTTACATACACAAGACCAACATATGATAGTAACAATGGAATGGACTCCCAATGCAACTTGGTTTAGGGGGTTAAAGCAGTTATGCCGATTGGATATTGCTGGCATATCATAGAATTTTGCCATGACCATACTTTTCCAAAACCATGCAGGATACATACTGATTAAAGCATGCTGAAGAAGATTCATTGTAGTGGATATATGGATTTCCTCGGGACAGCGTGCTCATACATAGCCAGCAGAAGTACTGCTTACACCCAGTGCAGGTCATTTTGTTACAGCCATCAATTTTCTGTAAAGACAAAATATATGTCACGAACATACTGAATCCAGGATACCTTCATGTTAAAGGAGTATTTCTCACCTATTTATTTACATTTTTTTTAACTAAGTTAAATATATACTGAAACAAATTCTTCTAATCCGTTTTTGTTTCGGATTATATCGGTTTTGTTCTAGTTTCTTTATAGGATTTATGGAGGCAGCCATCTTGCCAGAGTTGCTACATCTGTACATAAGAAACCTCAGTCAGAAATCAGATTAGATTTCTATGGGTCTGTGCTGTGGGGATGCTCAGTGAGGGGTAGGGAGGAGGAGGTGAGATGTAACCATCGCCTATCGTCAATGGTAGGCGCCTGTGTTATCCAGCTTTATAACATAAGTGTTACCTTTCATTGTAAACCTGCACTGTGATAATAATGAGATTACTGTGGAAAAGTGATCTCTACAGAACAGGAAGTGTCAGTCTATTGTAAGCACTCAATGGCCATAGTTCGTGTGGGATCACACAAACATAGCAGAAGTCATTAGCTTTCTATTAGAATGGGAACAATGTCCTGCTCGTTCTTAGGGCGGATCCCACCCAAACCTCCCATTGATATCAATGGGATGGAGGAATCTTCCTGGCTTCGGCAGCAATGGTTCCACGGCCGATTTTGCCGGGACCCACCACGCAAAATCCGCTGTGTGAACTAGCCCTTACACAGGACTGATCTGTGGACTTTACCATTCTACTGTAAAAAGATAGGGACCTACTGCAGTTATAGGAAAGGCATGTGAGCAGCATTTATAATATATGTATATTAGAAAATTGTATAATTTCCTATTCCACAAATAGAGAAAAATAAAAAAATATATCTCATTTTCTGATGATACACTCCCTTTAGTAAAGTCATATACCTATATTCCGAGGTACTGTGAGTGGAAAACAACTTCATAAGAATCCCCACCCGATGTACAAAACACCTGACATACAGGTAATTTTAAGAAGTGAATCTCCGATCTCTAGTATTTAACCTGAATATGAGTTCCACAGCGAGGACAGCACTTGGAGTTCTGCTCCAGCCAATCCATACTCTCCATTTCTTCCACAGCTTTCTGGATTATTCTCTTTCCATATCTTTTCTCCAGGAATTTCTTGCCTGCTTCATCTGCAGCAAGATACTCTCCACGCAATGAGATAAGTTTTTCTGAGGGACAAAAAAAAAAAACAAAAAGAAATTTCCAAAGTGTACAAAGTATGAAGTATAACTATAGAACTATAATTAAAGTCTATTGAATCAACATTAATGATGTTATCATTTTTTTCGTTGTATTTTTTTTTTTTTACATTCTGATTTTTATTAATCTTCGAATCAGCATAACGCTAGATTCACACGAGCGTTGCACATCTCGGATGTGAAAAACGTCAGTTTTCCACCTCTGAGGTGCATCCGTGATTTTCCCTGTGGGATGCGTTATCTCGCATCCCCCATAGACTAGAGTCTATGGAGGGATGCATGAAGCGCAAGAAAAATAAGACATGTCCTACTTTCTCACGGACCCTTCACACTGTCCGTTGAAACAACGGCCATGTGAATGGCCCCATTGAATTACATAGTTCCGTGTGACGGCTGTTGTTTTAATGGCCGTCGCACATATATTTAACATGTTCGTGTGAATAAGGCCTGACAAAGAAAAAGTAAAACAGTGGCAGAGACATATGTTCACACAGGGCAGACTGTAATACACCGCAGATTTTCCACAACGGATTTAAATGCGGAAAATCTGCAGCGTATTAGAGTAGAAGCAAAGTGGATGAAAAATCTCCTCCACTCGCTACGGAAAAAATCTGCTGAGAAATTTTTCATAAATTGGCCCCCGGTGGAGTTTTTAAATTCACAGCATGTATATTTAAGTTGGGGAATCTCTGCTCTTTTGTTGCAGGTTTTCCCTATTGAATTCAACAGGGAGGTAAAACCCACAACAAATAGCAAATATTTTTTGCGTCGGAAAAGCTGCGCCGTAAAAATCCAGACCAGAAATCGCACATCAGAAAAAAAAACATCCTTTTTTTATGTTTAAAGTTAATACGTACCCCTTGGGCGTGGTCATAGCAATGCGTCCCTCCGTTCTCTGTGCAGTCTGGCCTCCTGGTATGACATTTCATCCCATGTGACTGCTGCAGCCAATAACAGGCTACAGCGGTCACATGGGATGAAACTTCAACCCAGGAGGCCAGACTGCACAGAGCGATGCGTAGCTTTAGCAAAGCCTGGGGAGGGGTATTTGCTTTTTTTTTTTTATTATTGTTATTTCAGCACGGTTTCCGCCTGAAAATGTGCATCTTTCTCTTTTCAAAACAACTTGGAGACTAAGACAAGATTCCACTATACCTTATAGGTGTAGAAGATCTCAGTTGGGAGATGAAAAAAACTAGAGAATCTACTGCTTTATTGCATCTGTGAAATCGTAGCGTTTACATGTCATCATTTGCATTTGGCAAGCACATTCCGAGGTATAAATATCTAGTACCCAAAGCTAGGCACCCTGGCAGGGAGTGGTTTCATTTCACATAAAACCTAAGAGCTTCCCGGTTGGCTAATGGTCTGACAATGATTGGGGTTACCCTCAATCTTTTTCAGATTCTTCCTGGAACAATGGCTACATGATAAGAATTTAGGGTACCTCCTATTTACTTTCATGCTGCAGTTTCCGATCCCCGTTTTCTAGTGCATGTGGATCTTTTGGGGCAATTTGCTTTTAGAATAATAACAACTTGGGTGATGACACTATGGAATTTCTTTTTGTGCTTCTTAATACAGACAAGAGCTCCTGAACATACCTGAAGTTACTTTGCAAGGGGAGACTCCGTGGAAGGTCATTTTGCAAAGGATACAAAACGCATATTGGCAGACAGAGCAAATGGCCATTGTACCCCCTGGCTCCTGCATGACTGGTGTCTGACAACTTGGACGTGGACAGTAAACAACATCAGCCATTAAATCCAAGCTTGACTGCAAGAGGAGGCGGTCATAGCGGCTGAAGAGCTGCTCCCCAACCAGATCCTTTACCTGTAAGTTAACATGGATGTGAACAATTTATCTGTACGTAAACATGGATTCCAGGCCAGAAGCTGTCATTTAACATATATTACTATGGTTTCATTGTTCATGCAATATGATTAAAAGTCTGAACAGTCCTTATCTCTTCTTATAACCGGTTTTCTCCATCCCTGCTTTTGGAAGACCATAATATTATAGATTTTATTAAAAAATGTATTTTCTTGAATGTATTACCAGCAGTAATAGGAGAATTTACCAATGATAGAAGAAATTCGGTATTATCCCCAGATGGATGTAACTATGACTTCTTTTTGCGTAGTCAAATATACTTAATACAGTAGAGCAGTAAAGGGATGATAATAATTTGAATGTTATAATTGAACAATATCACATAAATGAGAACAATAATATTTATGTATACATAAAATCTCAGAAACGAGAAAATCAATTTCTCATTTATTGTTCGGTTGTTCACTATTTAACACAAATCCATTATTAAATCGTACCTAACTTTTTAGAATAAGCCGTCATATGTGTGTTAATAAGGAATTACACAATACCTGACTATTTTATGACTTTTATTCTGCATTTTCCCCTCTGCAGACCCTCTCTAATTTTCAGTTGTCTCTGAGCTAGTGCCTAATGGCTATCATGTGTTCTATACACTGCATACATAGAAAAGGAGAATCCTGCTCTCCTATCTCTATTACTTATATAGAAGCTGCAGCATGGAAGAGATTATACAGCAGTATTGAGAAGTGTAGCTGTGAATTCAGCAGTAGGTTGAGATAGAACAGTTACTAGAAGCTGCCGCACGTCCACCTGTGTTTTTCTCACTCTGCTCCTCCCTCACCTCTCCATAGACTTGTATTGGCAGCGTCAGTCCCTTTCTCTCGCTGCTCCCCCTACCCTTTCCATAGACTTGTATGGGCACAAGCATCTGTGTCTCTTTCTCGCTCAGCTCCCTCCTCCCCTCTCCACAGGCTTGGATAAAACAGAATCTTAACAGTAAGTTGATGTATATAAGGTATACTATTAGATTAGTAGAAGTTGTTTGAAAAGTTAGCGTTCATTTAAGTTCCTTCGAGTTATGTTGCATTGTGACCGAAGTTTGCTACATGCAAATGAATATTAAAGATATTCCAATAAAAAAAACTTTTTTTAAACGTAAAATGTTTAAAGAGGCTCTGTCACCAGTTGATAAGTGCCCCATCTCCTACCTAATCTGATCAGTGGTTTTTATTTTGAAAAACTAACATTTTTGAGCAAGTTATGAACAATTTTAGATTTATGCTAATTAGTTCTTAATGACCAACTGGGCATTTTTTAACCTTTAATAAAAATGTGTATCAGTGTGATTGTGCAACTTTCAAAAGTATTCAATGTATTTTTACTTTTTGAGGTACAGCTGCTTTGTATTCTGTATACAGAGCAGCTGTATCGGACATGAAGACCTGAATCCGTCAGGTCCGCGGGACTGACGGGTTCAGTGAAAGCGGGTCCTGCATGTCTCTTCATGCAGGATCCACCTATAATCGATCACATGTCGATCCTGACACGACCCACTGTCACTGAACCCGTCAGTCCCGCGGACCTGACAGATACTGGTTTCAGTGCTAGATATAGTTGCTTTGTATACAGTATACAAAGCAGATGTATCTCAAAAAGTTAAAATAATTTTCAATAAAAAGTATTTTGAAAGTTGCACCAATCACACTGATTGGGATTTGCTTGACTAAACAAAGTCTTGTATTTTAAATGACCCAGCGAGCTTTCCCTTACCTGAGCAGGTGTTGCAACAGACGTGCACTTTGGTTCAGGGCAGTTTAGTGCATGGACCTGTCCGTCCTTAATCTGGATTTCAAAGTAGTCTGTGAGGCAGTTGTTACAGTACACATGCTGACAGTCCTTAAAGTGGGTGCATTCACCACCCAGCTTCTCCATAAAACAGATATTGCACAAGAATGGTTTGCCATCAAAGACCTTCTTCTGTTGAGTTTCACTGAAGTCCAAGATGTATTTGACCAGGGCAGACACTGACTGCACGTCCTGTATGGCCCGTCTATCAAACGATCCCCTTTCGGATGAGAACCCATCCCCAGGGGTCTTTTCAGGAGACTGCATCCAGGTCTGTAAACCATTACTAGACACATCAATTTCATACGGAGATTTTATATTCAAGTAACCAAGTGTCTCCTCCTTTATAAACTGAATCCATGGAAATAAGACAACACATCCCCTGTTCTCCTCCCATAGGTCATCTAAATGCTGGCATAACAGACTGAGCTGAAATAATAAAAATAAAGTCCATTAAAATGATTTTTCTTATTTTAGTCTCCCACTGCTCTATAGGATATCTATCATATGTGAAAATAAATGTAATTCACATATGAACACATGTAAGTTATAATTTATGTTGGAAACATAGTTGTCTGTATTCTTTACGTCGGACTCGTTTACCTCCTTCATTCACCTTCCCATATGAAATATATCTCTTGTGTTATGTCAGAACAAAAACATTTCTCCCATTATGTTTTAATTGTGCGTTAGAGAAAACATAAGATATAGGAAACTCATGCTGGATAAACAGCCTACAAGACATGTCAAGTTTAAGAAGCGATCACCCAAAAAAGCGGTTGTCCTGACATACATGTGTTGGGGCCACATAGAGGACACATCCATGTACTAAGTGAATAGGTCTAATGGTGGAATAATGACAAATACTTCAGTTAAATACTATTCACCTGTTACATACCATGGACAGTTTTACATAAATGTCAGCGGTCGAATAATGTGTGAGGGGTGGGTCACATGACCGATGCCATCTTTAGTCAATTCAGTTATCCTATGGATACATTACTATGGACTAAACTGTGAGCTATACCATTTATTATTTACACAGATACTCGCACTTTTATAAAGAAAGTTATGTCGGCAGTATTTCTAATAAATGTATATAAGAAAACTGTATGACTTCCTATTCTACAAATAAATAAATTCAACAAATAAAAACTGGACGACCACTTTTAAACTGCAAGGTCATCATCTTATGTTCTGATATGTCATAGGTAAAGGTGAAACGATAACTTAGGTGATGCTCAAACCCTTTGGAACGCCTCAAAGATTTCTGTTACTGAAAATCTAACAACATTATAAGCAAAGGAACATACAAACCGATGCCAGGTTACTTGGAATGTGGTGTCAGATTTTCCAGTACCAGAAATCTTTGAGCAGTTCCAAAGGTTTTTGTGTGTTTTTTAGAGCCCTTCGGTTGGGATCCGCTCAGTGTACTGGCCCATAGACTTTCTCATACACAACTCTACAAAAAGGGGTCTCAGCACCCGGACATGTAAATTTTTGCAAATGAGTGTTACCCTCTAAAATCACCTGCATATATAGTTCACAAAAATGTATGCAACGATTTCTGGAGGTTACTTAAAGAGGCTCTGTCACCACATTATAAGTGCCCTATCTCCTACATAAGGAGATCAGCGCTATAATGTAGGTGACAGCAGTGCTTTTTATTTAGAAAAACAATCTATTTTTACCACGTTATTAGCGATTTTAGCTTTATGCTAATTAGTTTCTTAATGCCCAAGTGGGCGTGTTTTTTCTTTTGACCAAGTGGGTGTTGTACAGAGGAGTGTATGACGCTGACCAATCAGCGTCATGCACTCCTCTCCATTCATTTAGTCAGCGCATAGGGATCCTGCTAGATCAGTATGTGCTTTCTTATACTGACACATTATCATTAATGAAGTGTTTAGACCGTGAATAGACATTCCTTCCAGCCAGGACGGGATGTCTATTCACAATCCCGATACTTCTGTAACGTTTCTGTGGTACTTACAGCAGAGCAAGCGTAATCTCGCGAGATCACACTGTAAATGACAGGTTACAGCGAGATTACGCTTGCTCTGCTGTAAGTAACACAGAAACGTTACCGAAGTGTTCGGATTGTGAATAGACATCCCATCCTGGCTGGAAGGAATGTCTATTCACTGTCTAAACACTTCAGTAACGTTAATGTGTCAGTATGAGGGTATGTTCACACACAGTGTCTAAAAAACGTCTGACAATACGGAGCTGTTTTCAGGCGTTTTTGTAGCAACTTGGGGCTGTTTTTCAATGGAGTCAATGAAAAACGCCTCCAAAAACGTCCCAAGAAGTGTCCTGCACTTCTTTTAACGAGCCGTCATTTTACGTGCCGTATTTTGACAGCGACCCGTAAAATAAAGGCTCGTGGGAACAGAACATCGTAAAACCCATTGCAAGCAATGGGCAGATGTTTGTAGGGGTATTAGAGGCGTTTTTTCAGGTGTAATTTGAGGCGTAAAACGCCCGAATTACGTCTGAAAACACTGCATGTGAACATACCCTAAGACAGCACATACTGATCTAGCAGGATCCCTATGCGCTGATTAAATGAATGGAGAGAAGTGTATGACGTTGATTGGTCACTGATTGTTCAGCGTCATACACTCCTCTGTACAACGCCCACTTGGTCAAAAGTAAAAACACGCCCAGTTGGGCATTAAGAAACTAATTAGCATAGATAAAAAAAAATCTAAATAAAAAACACTGCGGTCACCTACATTACAGCGCCCATCTCCTTATGTAGGAGATACGGCACTTATAATGTGGTGACAGAGCCTCTTTAAAAGTGACGCAGTCATCATGGTTGGTGCTAGCAGCTATTCATGGAATTGAATATACTTAAAAGATACGTACAGTTTGGAAAGTTGTTTTTTTTTTAAATTAAATCTATTATTTTACAGGTGATTTTAAACATTTAACTTGACTTTTATTAAAAACGTTGTTCAGTTTTTTCATACAACTTATGTATCCCCTATAGAACCACCATAATATCGATCACATGTAAGTTACATAGATTCTTAGGTTAAAAAAAAAGACACAGGTCCATCAAGTTCAACCTTTCTCAATAAATTCCACATCATTTATAGCTTCATTAGTTATAACCCTCAATGCCATTAATCAGTAAATATTCATCTAGCCCTTTTTTAATTCCAGACATAGCATCTGCCATTACGACCTCTTGGGGTAGGACTTTCCATAGTTTGACCACTATAACTGTAAAGAACCCTTTCCTATATTGACGTCTGAAACTTTTTTCTTCCTAACACAATGAATGTCGCCTGGTCCTTGGAAGGAACAGATCATGTGCTAGTTATCTGTATTGACCACACGAATACTTATACATGTTATTAAGAGCACCTCTATGACTGCTTTTTTCCAAGCTGAACAAGACCAATTACTTCAGCCTTTGATTGTAACGGACATCTCCCATCACATTTAATAATTTACACCTCTTGCACACGACCGAGTTCGGCCCGTGAAAAACGTTCCATGTGTCGGATGCATTTACCGGCCCGACAGGTGAACGGGACTCCTGGCATCATAGACATTTCATTATGCTAGGAGTCCCTGACTACCCACGGAACAGCTGTTCCATACTGAACAAAATGATACAGTACGGAACAGCAGTTCCGCGGGGAGGCAGGGACTCCTAGCATCATAAAATGTCTATGATTTGACAGGATATTGCCAGGAGTCCCGTTCACCTGTATCGTGGTCGGGCCGGGAAATCCAGCCGACACTCGGACCGCTTTTCACGGCCCGAACTCGATCGTGTGCAAGAGGTGTTATTCACCCGCCTTTGAACCCTCTCCAGTTCTCCTATATCCTTTTCACAATATGAAGCCCAAAACTGAATCCCATATTCAAGATGTGGCCTTACAAGGGATTTATAGAGGGGTAATATTACATTTGTATCACAGGTTTTTATCTCTCTTTTTAAACACCCTAAAAACCTATTTGCTTTTGCAGCTGCTGCTTGACATTGAGTACTGCGGCTTAGCTTATTTGGAACCAGAATACCCAGATCCTTCTCTTGTTTTGTTATTCCCAGTTTTATTCAAATTTTTTTTTTTTTTTAATCAGTTCAAGTTTATTCAACAAACTCCACATCAGTACAGGTCATTATACAGTCTTATACATTGTGAAAACATATCTCCAAGGACCCAAGCATGTATTTCACACAAAACATTCCCCTTTCCCCAACTCCCCCCTGCAACCCCCAGCCGGCCCTCACGTTACAAGCTTCCTTATCCTATCTCCTTCCCATTTCCACTCCCCATCTCACTCCAACTCTCCACATGTACACACCCGTCAGTAGCACCATTCCTGAATGTGTGACCTTGCCACCCCTGCTCCAGTGCCCCCCGTGCCCTTAGTATTCCCTGGAACCCCAGGACCAGTTTTATTAAATTTAATGTATATGCATAAATACTATTATTGCGGCCTAAGTGGATTACTTTACATTTATCAATATTAAAATTCATCTGCCATTTTTTTCCCCAAGCTGCCAGCTTATCTGTCTTTCTGTAATATATCAAGCTGCAGTTTCAGTATCCTACAAAGTTTTGTATCGTCAGCAACAACTGACACCTTATGATCTCAGAATTGGGCCTAACACTGATCCTGTATCAAATGCTTTTGTAAAATCCAACTATCACATCAGCCGCATGACCAACATCCAGATTTGCACTTACCTCCCCATAGAAACCGAGCATGTTGGTTAGGAATCCATGCTGGTTATCAGATTATTCATCACTATACACTTCTGCAGTTCATCTCATAGAATACATTCAAATAAGTTAATGAACTTAGATATAATCGATATTATGGTGATTCTGTGTGTACCTGAGCTGACAGGATCATCTCATAGCGAATGATACAGCTTCTATGTATAGAGGATAGACAAAAGCTGTATCGGAAAAAACGAAACAATTTTTAAAAATATTGATTTCATAAAAATAAAAAAAAAGTGCACATAGCATTTGAAGATTTTAAATATGTACACATTTAGAGTGATAACATTCACAGTTGTGTGTACTAAAAAACTGCCAACTAGAGAAGAGCAAATCCGTGAAAACATGTTTCACCAACAGGTAAATTTCCTATTACGGAGCTGTGGTTCCCCAAATAATACTCTGGAGACTGAAATGCTTTAACACAGATCCCTTGTTCAGCCTTTTTTTATCTTAACTAGGGAAAAGACTGCCCCATAACTGGAAATTCCCCCACCGCCAAAGTGAATGTTCGAAGACTTCGTGCTCTTGCACATGACCAAGATCGGGCCGTGAAAAATGGTCCAAGTATCGGCCGGATTTCCCAGGCCTGACCACGGTACAGGTGAACGTTTTATGATGGCCCCTGCCTTCCCAACGAACCGCTGTTCTGTACTGTATCATTTTGTTCAGTACGGAACAGCAGTCCCGTGGTCGGGCCGGGAAATCCAGCCGACACTCGGACCATTTTTCACGGCCCGATCTCGGTCGTGTGCAACTGCACTCATTGATTTCGACAACTAGTGGCAAGATAAAATTTACAGAAACCCGGCAAAACATCCATATAGCTTTTGTTAAAAGTTGTCTCTTAGTATAGTAAATGACAAGTAACCTGTCTTGGTGAAAGCCACTTGGAGCTTAGTGTGAAGCTCGGGGGTTTAGTGGATGGGTAACCTGGAGGAAGTTCAAAGTTCAACACAATCGGTGGTAAAAAGGATACAGTGTTCTCAAAATTCTCAGTAAAGGAGTCTGCAGCACTGTTGCCTGGAGAAAAAAAAATGCATTCATAAGCATTAAAATTGTTTTAATCTTTCAATTACAGTATACATCACTGCATCCTGTTTATACGTTTACCACCACAAATTTAACAAACGGAAGTATGGGATTCCCGAAAACTTCCAGTTATATAAATATATATATATATTTTTTTTATTTCAAAATGCAGATAGTAGAAGCACTCTATAGAAGTCACTCTTTAAAGAGACTGTCAACACATTATAAGTGCCCTATCTCCTACATAATGAGATGGGCGCTATAATGTAGGTTACAGCAGTGCTTTTTATTTTAAAAAAAACTATCTATTTTCACCACTTTATTAGCGATTTTAGATTTATGCTAATGAGTGTCTTAATGCCCAAGTGGGCGTGTTTTTACTTTCAAACAAGTGGGCGTTGTACAGGAGAGTGTATGAGATTGTGAATAGACATCCCGTGGAATGTCTATTCACCGTCTAAACACTTCAGTATCGTTAATGTGTTAGTATAAGACTGCACATAGCGATCTAAAAGGATCTCTATGCGCTGCCTAAATGAATGGAGAGGAGTGCATGACGCCGATTGGTCAGCGTCATACACTCCCCTGTACAACGCCCACTTGTTTGAAAGTAAAAACACGCCCACTTTGGCATTAAGACACTCATTAGCATAAATCTAAAATCGCTAATAAAGTCGTGAAAATAGATAGTTTTTTTTAAAATAAAAAGCACTGCTGTCACCAACATCATAGCGCCGATCTCCTTATGTAGGAGATAGGGCACTTATAATGTGGTGACAGAGCCTCTTTAACCCCTTAAAGAGGCTCTGTCACCAGATTTTGCAACCCCTATCTGCTATTGCAGCAGATAGGCGCTGCAATGTAGATTACAGTAACGTTTTTATTTTTAAAAAACGAGCATTTTTGGCCAAGTTATGACCATTTTTGTAGTTATGCAAATGAGGCTTGCAAAAGTCCAAGTGGGTGTGTTTAAAAGTAAAAGTACAAGTGGGCGTGTATTATGTGCGTACATCGGGGCGTTTTTACTACTTTTACTAGCTGGGCGTTCTGACGAGAAGTATCATCCACTTGTTTTACTGTACAGCGTTCCCTCAGGTTGAAAAAACTGCAGATTCACTTTATTCTACAGGTTGATACAATTACAGCGATACCAAATGTATATTTTTTTTCTTTTTTACCCCTTTTATATATAAAAAAAAAAAAAATATTTTCTAAAATACAAAAGTTGTTTTGTTTTGCCAATTTCTGAGAGCCATAACTTTTTTGCAAGCTATAGTTTTTGGTTCCATTTTGGGGTACATGCGACTTTTTGCTCACTTTTTATTAAATTTTTTTGCGAGATAAGATGACCAAAAAACAGTAATTTGAGTGTATTACATATTTTTTGGGCGTTCACCGAGCGGGTTAAATAAAGCTATATTGTAATTGGAGAGACTTTTACAGAAAAGGCAATACCAGGTATGTTAACTTTTTTAAAAAAAAATGTTAACATTGCTTTATGGAAAAAAGCTCTTTTAATACTTTTTTTTTTGTGAATAGGGGACTTGAACCAGCCATCGCTTGCATGATATACTGCAATAATAATGTATTGCTGTATATCGATATCGCTATATTGACAGTCTCCTGGCAGTGCTTCAAAGGAGTATAAAGATGGTAGTATAAAGCGATCTTAGCCCGCTCCATACTTCCCCTTAACGGCTGTCACGTACATGTTCATGGCATGTCGTTATGGAGTTAAAATACTTTTTAATCACCCAGTATTCACAGCAGCATCGTTTCACCATCTCAAGCTCCATGCACATGTAATTACGGATGAAATCATGGACCCATTTATTTCTATTGGCCACGGACACCATTCCATATATTTACAGATGTGTGTCTGTGCCGTAAAAATGATCAACAAAATATAGAACATGCCCTATTCTTGTACACAACTGCGGCACAGATTCGCCCATAGAAGTCTATGGGCGCTTCCGCAATTGAGGACGGCTATGGATGTGTATCAGTAGCCATCGGAACCATTTTTGCGGACAGAAAACACCTTTACGGCCGTGTGCATGAGGCCTCTCACAAGGCATTATCAATCTCATCAATATAAAAAAAACATACAACGTGCATATATCCATGGACATTACAAAATATATCTCACAATACATCCATACAAATATAAAAAGTAATGTCTAACAGTAAGACTAAAGTGCATTACAAGTGCAATAACCGTGTAGAAAAATATATTTCTTACATAATTTGTTTATATGATCTCTTTTTTTTTGTATAGATGGTCTATCTACAGCTTAGCACTCCCCATCCTGAACATCTGTAATTATCAGGAAGTGAAGATTCCTGTACTTTATATAAGGAAAGAAGCTTTTTTTCTTGTTGTAACTACTGAATTTTTTTTCTCTATTGATATATTATATTTTTAGGCATTGTGTGTCCTTTTTCAGTCATGCACATCTTTTTTGGTATGATCTAATGTGTCTGTTATAATATACAAAGTATTGATTATAGATATTGGCATCTTTTCCCTGCCCTTGGAATGATGAGACCGGTTTGGAGACTTTGTCTATTGTACATGTGGATAAATGTAGAAAAAGAGGGGATCTATATCGGCGCTGCTGGGTGGACCAAGTACAATGGAGAAACAGTAGTCTCTAGAGAAACGAGTAGTCTCTTCTTTAGTTTAAATAGGTGCTTTATTGCAACGCGTTTCGACGCCGAACATTGTTTTGGCGTTTTTTTTGCCAATTTTGCTCCATCTGAACTGGGCCAATCATTATTCAGTGTTGTATATATATACCAGCATGTTTTAAACCAAAATGTTATGCCTGATGAAGACGCCAGTTCGGCGTCGAAACGCGTTGCAATAAAGCACCTATTTAAACTAAAGAAGAGACTACTCGTTTCTCTAGAGACTACTGTTTCTCCATTGTACTTGGTCCACCCAGCAGCGCCGATATAGATCCCCTCTTTTTCTACATTTATCCACTATACACCAGCGGTACCTCTGGTCACCGGTCCGGATCTGGCAGCAGCACCTGTGGATTCTGTTTCTTCGCGCATTACCTATGGCTTTCTGGTGAGCATGGTATCTTCCTTCCTCCATCAGCTTATCCTAACCTACTTCACTATGTGGCGCCGTAGTTTTTTCTCTCTCTATTGTACATGTGTGTTCTTCACCCCACTGCATATATGGCGAATTACTTTATGGGACATGAGAACCCAGGTTGGCCCAACACATAGCACAGGAGCAGATTATAGATCTGTTTCTGATGCAGTGATAGGGCAGTTGTGAGGGGTCTATTCCTACCAGAAGTGGAGGGTCTGGTCCTCTCACTTATTTTTATACGCCTGTCTTATTGAGGTTGGTCTGAATCTACTGAAAATGTGGTCTTCGGAAAGAACATCTGTCATTTCACCTTATGGTCTATATCCCATTTTCCTTTAGGAATTCCCTTTATATTCATTGGCCACTAATAAGGGACTGTAGAGCTTTGATGCCCATATCGAAGATGGCATCCCCCTGGTGTGAATTTTCTGGGACGCATGCGCACTGACTGTGATGCACCCAGGTAAGGGTTGGTCTTTTTGGTAACATGACGATTCCCTTTTTCAATATGGCACCTTTTGGGCTTACATGAATTAAGACGCATTGCGCTATGAGGGAATTCCAGGGTTTCCCCATTGACGCATCATACCAGACTCGTGATCGACTATCTCCTTCGTCAGCATTGGGTAGAGTATTTTTTGTCATTCGCATGGAGTCTTGTTGGTCGCTGGAATGGATACATTTTGCCATGTGTTTGTCTTTTGGTACTATCAGAGTGAGTTGTTTTTACTTCTGCTACACGGTGAGTTCCAACTGTTTTATAATAGATTATATAAACTAATTATGTAAGAAATATGTTTTTCTACACGGTTATTGCACTTGCAATGCACTTTAGTCTTAGGGTATGTTCACATGGCAGCCTACGTTACGGCTGAAATTACGGAGCTGTTTTCTGGAGAAAACAGCTCCGGAATTTCAGACGTAATGGCATGTGCAGGCGCTTTTCGCAGCGTCCTTTACGGACGTAATTGGAGCTGTTTTTCTATGGAGTCAATGGAAAATGGCTCCAATTACGTCCCAAGAAGTGACATGCACTACTTTGACGCGGGTGTCTTTTTTACGCGCCGTCTTTTGACAGCGGCGCGTAAAAAAGATGACCGTCGGCACAGAACATCGTAAAGCCCATTCAATGGGCAGATGTTTGCCGACGCTTTGGAGCCGTATTTTCGGACGTAATTCGAGGCTAAAACGCCCGAATTACGTCCGTAAATAGGGTGTGTGAACCCAGCCTTACTGTTAGACATTACTTTTTCCATTTGTATGGATGTATTGTGAGATATTTTGTAATGTCCATTGACATATGCACTTTGTATGTCTTTTATATTGATGAGATGTAATTATCTATTACACTGTGTGTTGTATAAAATATGTAGTAATTACTGACACTTATTGCTTGAGAATGCCCTCATTGAGAGGGTGAAACGTTGCTGCTGTGAACACTGAGTGATTAAAAAGTATTTTAACGAATTACTTCTAAGGAGCGTTGCACAGCAACAGCAGTGGGTGAAGGCCTCCTGGGTTTAGGCTAGGAACCCGTGTTAGTGTAATAATCCAAAAAATTAAGAGACAGCACTCCAGGGAAAACTGTGAAAAAGGTGATGTGTTTATTCACCCCCTTAGGCAGGCAACGTTTCAATCAGTCTCAGTGGGATCTTTGTCACATATATATTATATATATATACACATACATATATATATACACACACACACACACACACACACACACACACACACACATACATACAATGAATTGTGGGGAAGTATTCAAAATGACTAAGTTGGAGTTACTGCTTTATATAAAATGATTCATTATGATTTATTATTCATACATACATATATATATATACACACACATACATACAAGTTGGAGTTACTGCTTTATATAAAATTATTCATTACAGAGTTCCCTATAAATCTACTGTATTTTTTTTTAGTCCGGAATAAAGCTTAGTAATAGGTAAATAATTATAAAAAGTTTCGTTTATTAGTGTAGTTATAAACATAGCATGTCCGCTACTACAATGATAGCTACATTCTGTTAATATATTTCATACACATCAATTTCTTACTCACTTTTCACTGAGATTTTGAAATTTGAAGGTAATTCCAGGCACACTTGAATTTCCCCTCCTGAAGCAGCATCTGCCCTTTTAAATTCATCTTCTGAGTAAATACTAGCAAGGGCTAGTAGTTCATCCTCCTGGGCTTCCTGGTCTTCAGTTGACATTGGTTATCTGTGACGGCCAAGAAACATCATTTAGATTAAATACTATCATTTCTTAGGTTACAATGGCCTTAAACGACAATATTTATTGAATTACTGCTTTAAAAAAAAAAAAGGTACAAAGCATTAACTCTACGCAGTGGGACTTAATACACAGAGGTAAAGAAGCAGAATGTTACATAGTAAATATTCAGATAAAGATCTGCAACAAAATAAAAAATTAAAATAAACAAAAGTAGAAAATGCGGCTGTGGATATCAGAAAGTATTAAGACAGCTGCATACCAGGGAATATCTCACAAACATCATGTTAAATAAATGTCAGGACAGTTTGTTAAGGCCTCATGCACACGAACATAATTACGGGCCCATAGACTTCTAATGGCCACGGGTACCTCCCCGTTTGCTTACAGGAAGGTGCCCGTGCCGTTGAAAAATATGAAACGTGTCCTATTTCAGGCCGTAATTACGGCACGGGCAGCCCATAGAAGTCTATGGGGCTCCCGTAATTACGGGTGGCTACGTGTGTGCACCCGTAATTACGAGAGCGTTGCTAGGCGACGTCAGGGGATAGTCACTATCCAGGGAGCTGAAAGTTAACTGATCGGCAGTAACTCTTTCCGCACCCGGGACAGTGACTACTGCTGGAGTTAATAGTATTAAAAGTTAACTTACTTGCTTCTTCCTCCAGTCCGGCCTCCCGGGATGACGTTTCATCCCATGTGACCGCTGCAGCCAATCACAGGCTGCAGCGGTCACATGGACTTCCACGTCATCCCAGGAGGCCGGACTGGATGTCAAAAGAGGGACGCGTCACCAAGACAACGGCCGGGGTACGTATGAACTTCTTTTACGTACAATCGCTGCGTTCCGCTGCGGAACCTCTGCCTGAAATGGCTGCCCCTTCTCTCTATCCACCACTGATAGAGAGAAGGGGCTGCCGATTAGTGCAATGCAATTTTGCAGAGAAAACGGGTCCGTAATTACGGGTGGAATACTGGTGACATACGAGTCGAATACGTGTGACAAAGGACCCGTATTTACGCCAGGAAAAAAAAATATGTTCGTGTGCATGGGGCCTAAGAAGTGTCAATCGCATGGAGAAAAAGTAAAGAAGCGCCAACACCTATGATAATTAAATATTACAGCATATAGAATAACATAGTAATATGATACAAACGACAATATTTTCAACTTACAATGTTCTTTCCTGGGCCATCATTACTTGAAAATACATTCAACTTACAATGCCACAGAAAGTGCCGATCTGTGGCACGCGATTGGCTTGAAGATGTATCCAATCAGTGGGGTCAATTTACTGGTAAAAAGTCTGTGAATCAGCGCATTACACCGTGTAAGAAATACTATTATTGACTATATTAATATTAAATGATAATATTGAACAGCAACATCTCCACGTGGGATCTAGGGGACGGTTGGCAAAGAAAGCACGCCAACAACAGTGTATATATTAAAAGAGAAAGTATATTATATACAGAACCAGTCAAGCAGCATGAAATTGATAAAACAAATAATAAATTCACAATCACAATAATATGCACATAAGTTGACAATAACACCAAAACAACACCCCAAAACCAAATAATACCTACCCCAGAATCAAAGAAAGATCAACTAAGAAATCAACATGGATAATAATACAAAGAGCAGTTAAACACCAAACAATCACCAGGTTATAATAAAATCTGCTAATACCACTTCTATAGACCAAAATACAATACAAAACAAAACCCATGCGTCAAATGAAAAGCCACCAATATATTCAGCAAGGTCTGAACAGAGTTCCTCCTGGCATAAACCAAATCTTCCTACAGTCCTACCTAGAGGTCTCCACTTGATATGTCCTCTCTAGACATATCTCTAGCCCTCCTTTCTTTTTCTCCCCAGAGGACCAAACCTGGGTATTTTATAACCATTTTGGGACACCCACAATGTGCTCCCCCCTCCAGCCTGAAGAGACACAGTGTCACACCTATGATCAAAGAATTGCTTTGATCTATCTGTGCATGACACTGAGCCTCCTAGGGATGCATAAAGACGGCAAGTCACATAGAAGGTAGACAGGTTGAGCAGCTGTTATCATACCTGGTACCTTCATTTGAATGGGCAAACTCTTGTGCTCTCAGGAGCCCTTGAAATGTAAGTTAGGCTCTATTCACACGACAGGGTCCGAGTGTCGGTCGATAATAACAGCCGTTTTGGTCAGTTTTACTCGGCCGTTTTGCATCCTTTCCGTTTCGGGCGGTGTTTCCATTTTTTACGGCCCATATTGACCCAATTTGCATCCGTTTATTTTTCCTGTCTATTTTAAAAACTGATTAAATTAATTTTTGCCATACACTGCCCCCTGTAGGTAGTGCCACACAGCCCTCCCCCGTAGGTAGTGCCAGGCAGCCCCCCGTAGGTAGTCACACAGCCCCCACGTATATATAGTTCCACATAGCCCCCGCACGTAGGTCGTACCACACAGCCCTCCCCCACGTAGGTAGTGCCACACAGGCCCCTTGTACATAGAACCCCCATAGATGGGTACCCCTTCCTGTAGATAGCGCCACTGTAGGGGACCGCTCCAGGAGAAGTCCCTGACTTCACTGTCCATATATGAAGTGACTTCTATACAGTGAAGTCAGGGACTTCTCCTGGAGTGGAAACCTTGATATATGAAACACAAAACACAAGCGGGTATGTATGTAGGGCAAAAATATGATACCATAGAATAACTATGTATATAAGAAACATATATTTTATTTAGAGTAAGTACACCACATAAATAATTAAAAACATTTAAAACAGCAAAAAAGTGCTAAACAACATCTCTATGGGGGGAGCCACCCTGATATGTGGCACACAATAAAGATCCCCACTCACCCACCTAAACCCCTCAATATGCGTTCCAGTATATGAGCATAAGTGAAAAATGTTGCATCAAACTAGCATATTGTCGTCCTGAACCAGGAGGGGAAAACGGGACTGAAAGCCACACGTGTATCGCCACAAAGTGGCTTCCTCAGGGGTTAGCTCAGCGGAAACCTTGGCCACATTGTCGGCAACGCTGTGACCGAGGATTCCGCTTCAGTAGTAGGGAACCACTCCAGGAGAAGTCCCTGATGTCACTATCCATATATGGACAGTAAAGTCAGGGACTTCTCCTGTAGCGGAATCCCTGGCAACACAGCCCCCCCCCCCCCCCCCCCCGTCGGTAGTGCCACACTGCCCCCCGGCTCCCCTGTAGGTAGTGCCACACAGCTCCCCTGTAGGTAGTGCCACACAGCTCCTCTGTAGGTAGTGCCACACAGCCCCATTGCACATAGAACCCCTGTAGAAGGCAACCCCTTCCTGTAGATAGCGCCACTGTAGGGGACCGCTCCAGGAGAAGTCCCTGACTTCACTGCCCATATATGGACAGTGAAGTCAGGGACTTCTCCAGGAGCGGAATCCCCGTCCACAGCTTCAGCAACGCTGTGGCTGGGAATTAGAGCGATTCCGCTCCTAGAGGGAGCTACAGTGGCGCTATCAGTGGACGGGGGGGGGGGTCATCTACAAGGAGCAGTAAGGGTGCCCAATTACTGAGTAGGGACAATAAGGAAGCATTATTACTGCGAAGGGGTACAAAGTGCATGTGGGGCAAAAAGATGGGCGCATTACTGTGTGGGGAATTATTACCATCTGGGGTACTGTTCGGCACTATCATTTTTGGGGTAACTATGGTTATGACACCATTATTTCTAAAGTCTTGTAGTCGGTAGCACTTTACTACACGCCAGAAAGAGCAATGTGGCCACCTAGGGCAGCAGCAGGCGCAGTAATGGGTGAAGCAACAACACAGCGTGCAACCTGTGTCATGGCCAAATTCGCCATGTAGCCCTAGCCAAACTTATCAGTCATATTTAAGCAGCAGAGTACTTGCTCAGTCCCAGGGTGAACTGATGTAACATAAGATTATATAGTTTTATTTGTAAATAACTTGCTTAAACCTGTTTGCAACCAGCACCTCAATTTAGCATAAACGTGCAGCCTAGAAATGATGCAAGACTACTTGATATTATATTATATGTATGTCAAAATATATACATACGCTGTACTAAATAAAGGTATACATACAGTATATATTATGTACTGACAGTACATTACGAAGTGTGTATTTTTTTCCTTATGACAAACAGAAATTGTATGTATTGTAAGATGACAATCCTGGTTCTCTATAGAGAAAAACAAGGTTGCACTGATTTCGGACAGGTTTACAAGGCTGGATCTCAGGTCATTGCTCCCGAATGTGCCAAAAATAGGAACGGATCACAACAGAGGCAAGAAGGAAACCCTAAAGCAATCTAAAACCTTACATTTACATATATTACCTTGATGATGGAATTGCAGGTCTGTAAGCAGTTTCACTAAAGCAATAGCTGATGCAGATGAAATAGACACGCAGCCATTACCGATCTAGTAAAAGAAGGACAGGGAATTTGTTTATTATTAGTATCAGATTATGTCAGTTGTAATGCATGAAAGCTACATACCCTACTACATACAGTCAATTAAAGTTCCTACCGTTACTAAGAGGAACATTATTACTAAAAATAATCTAAATACCATCATGTAAAAATCAAGAAAGGGATGATCTGCCTTCTCACCCATTAGTTTTGTATCTAAAATGAAAAAAAATTAAGCAACTTTGGAAATCATGTCTAAGAGGTTACTAATTTCTCTCTCTGTTAATGTGATGAACTATAGTTATTTATTGTGAACAACTTTAAGACAAATACAATTAATTGGAACAACAGAAGCATTTAAGTTGTTAACAATGGGAGGGGCTCCCTCTATCAACCCATCGGCCATCAGAGGCCGGCCATGGCTATATGCCTATTGAGGTGCAGTCTAGGGTTGTCACGATATCAGAATTTAGACTTCGATATCGATACTTCGTGTAGTATTGCGATTCTCGATACCAAAACCATACTTTGCCAACAATAACAAATAAAAAAGACGTTCTTCCATTTTCTGATGAGGCATGTGGGGTGTTGAATTTTGAACCTCCGTGTGCTTCACATTAATAGTAATTAACCCCATCATGTTCCTCAGTCATAATGGACAACATTGGGTTAATACGTGAGGTACATGATGGGGTTAATTACTATTAATGTGAGGCACATGGAGGTTCATAATTCATAATTCCACGTGCCTCACATTAATAAGTGAAAGAAAGCAGTTTTTATTTAATATTTTTTCAGCGTACACATCATAAATGATGATATAAATTTGTTGTGCAGGTTATTACGGTCACGACGATACAGAACGTGTGTACAATTTAAGTATTGAGACTTTTATCTTAATGTTTATTGAAAAAAATGCGTATTTTGAATTTAAAAAAATGTGATTTAACGTTAGTTTATTTTTTTACTTTTCTATTATTTTTTTTAACTGTAATGTACTAGCATATATCTATATGCCAGTACATTAGCCTGTGTACTAATAGTACACAAGCAGTTGTTAGGACATACCTAAGTCTGCCCTAACAGGAAATATGGTAAGACAGTCCTGGGGTCCTTCAATGGTATGTCCCTGGATCATATCACTGGGATTCCCTGTGACATGATTCAAGGGGCATCCCCCCCCTTCTCATTTTCCCCTTGAATGCTGCAGTCAGCTTTGTGGCACCCCCTTCCCTTCCTCAGAGTTGCGCCTGGGGCACATGCCCCGCCTGCCCCCACTAACTACGCCCCTGGGTGGGGGTCCGAGCAAAACTTCTGACATCACTATGACATGTCAAAAGTTTTTTGAAAGTTTAGTTACCCTTGAAATGATATAGAAAAATATATATGATGCAAAAAGTGTGCACAAAAATAAATTTTTCTAAATGACTTGTAATAGCGATACGGTTTCCAATTACACCACTGAGTGTCTATAGACCGTGCTGCCAGGGGCCCATAGCTCTGCATTAAGAGACAGAGGGTCCTGCTCGGTCTCCTTGGCTTCTCTGTCCAGAAAGGCTGCCAGCGCTGTAGAATGTAACGTGATTCTCAAGCGCTGGCGGCCATTCTGGATAAAGAGCAGGACGCTCTGACTCCTAATGCAGAGCTATGAGCCGCCGGCAGCACAGACTTCGGTCTGTTCCTGCTGTAGTTAGAAGCAGAATCGCTAATACAAGTCATTTAGAAAAACAATTATTGTCCAAACTCCTGCACGATCACCGTTATTTCTATAAAATTTCAGTGTAGATGAAAGGTACTCTCCAAAAATGATGCTCTGCTCAGCTTTTGCAGCCTTCATGCATTCTAGTACATAGTAGCCTGCAGAATCTGTCTCTTTCTGATGGCTCCTTCTCTAGCCCCTTTCTCTCCTCTCCTGAACCATCTGCTAATAGATCACCAAATAAAAGTTCAACTGAAGGAGCCATCAGAAAATCAGCCGGACTGATGTGACTGAACAGCATTCGGGAGGCTAGTATGTGCTAAAATACACACAGGCTACAGAAGCCCAACCAAGCCCAATTCTTAAAAACAACCAATTGTCTTTTTGCACATAATACAGTCAATGCAATTTAAAAAAATAAATAAAAATGGCCTCAAAAAGGTGCCTATAGCCTTTAACCCATTATTGACCGCCCATTAGTTTTTATGGCGTCCACTAACGGGATTTATTCCGATGCAGTAGCCTTTTCACGGCACTGCATTAGAATAAATAAAGCGGGGAGCAGTTAAATCTCCATTAGCTGAGGGCTGGGAGCAGACCTGCTTGAACGGGCTAGATCAATATCAGTATCGATCCCGCTCGCTTAAACCCTCAGATGCGGCGCTCCATAGTGAGCGCCGCATCTGAGTGTTTTGGAAGGAGGGGACACCCTCTCTCATCCCAGCGGCACCCTGCTATACGATTGCAGGGTGCCGGTGTCTTCTATGGCAGCTGGGGGCCTAATAAAGGCCCCCAGGTCTGCCTCTAGTTAATGCCTGCTAGGCCATGCCTGTCCGTTTTACATGGACAGGCAAGTAATACACTGCAATACAGAAGTAATGCAGTGTATTATAAAAGCGATCAGATGATCACATAGTGAAGTCCCCTAGTGGGACTAGTAAAAAAAAGTTTCATAAAAGTTTATAATAAATAAAAAGGAATCCAAAGTAAAAATAAATTAAAAACCCAGTATTTCCTTCCCCCTTACAAAAATCACCCAAGAAAAGTAAAAAAGTTACACATATTTAGTATTGCCGTGTCCGTAACAACCTAAACTATAAAGCTACTACATTATTTAACCTGCTCGGTGAATGCTGTAAAAAATAAAATAAAAAACAATGAAAGAACGGCTGTTTTCTGTGCATCCTGCCTAAAAAATAATGTGCTAAAAGGTGATCAAAACGTCGCATCTACTCCAAAATGGTACCGATAAAAAATACAAGTCGTCCCGCAAAACAAAAGCTCATATACAGCTGCATCGGCAGAAAAATTAAAAAAAGTTATGGCTCTTCAAATATGGCAACACAAAAAAACATTAAAAAAAAGTTTTAACTGCGCAAAAGTAGTAGTAAAATATAAGAAAACTATATAAATTTGGCATCGCCGCAATCGTAACGACCTGGTGAATAAAGCTATTATGTTATTTATACTACATGGTAAACGGCGTAAATTAAGGATGCAAAGAAAGGGTGGCGAAATTGCTTTTTTTTTTTGGTGCGATTAAAAAGCACAACTTGTCTCGCAAAAAACAAGACATTATACAGCTATGTCGACGAAAAATAAAAAAAGTTATAACTCTTTGAATGAGATGATAGAAAAACTTAAAAAAATGCTTGGTCATTAAGGCCTAAAATTGTCTGGTCACTAAGAGTTAAAGAGTATCTGCAGCTTCATGCATACTATTAAAATGTCATAGACATAACCGTTTGGATCAGTGGGGGCCCGGGTGCCGAGAGCCCTGCCGGAACCGAAACTAAGGTGCAGAAGCGGCTCAGCTGAGCGCCTTGCGTCTCAGGCTGTGATCGGGGCTCCTTGTCAGGCTGAAGACGGTTACATAGAAGTGAGCAGTCTTTAGCATAACATGGAGCGTCAATCAGGGCATTGCACCCAGATGAGCGCTTCTGCACTTTTCGTTCCAAAGTTGGCACAGGTCTCAGCACCAGATCCCCACCGATCCAAACTGTTGGTATGTCTCTATGTCATATCAAAAGTTTGCTGAAAGTGCAGTTACTCTTTATGGGGTTAATGGCATATCAATAGGACCCCCCAATAATAGTTAAACCAAAGTGACTGTACAGTCAACGGGCCAACCTGATGTCTCCTAAGGAAAGTGAAGGGGGCTTGAATTGATCCGTTGCAGGAGATTTTACGTGCACTATTAGAGCATACAGCCATCCAAATTTCTTCCCTCACCACTGTGTACTTCAATACGTTTACATGTGGGAGGTGTAGTACCAAAAATGGGATCGGATCCCATTATGTGAAATCAGGTAAGGCTTTCCCTAAAATACAATTTGTAATAAAACCAAACAAACTCACCGCCAGCACACAATGGGAGGTAACAGCATAAAGCCACGTGTGACCGATTGTACCAGAAGGGCATTGCACCCATTAACACTGGCACATTTAATTCCAAAAAGTCATAAAAACTGTCATGATATCAAGTTATATCCGATAAATAAATGTAGGTTTAATTCTATTCAGTAAATACAAAGCTGTGATGACATACACAGTCTCTGTAGTAATATAATACACACACACACACACACACACACACACACACACACACACACACACACACACACACACACACACACACACACACACACACACACACACACACACACACACACACACACACACTAATAAATCCCAGTGTATAGGTGGATATTACAATGTCAGGTCGTGTAACACATGAGCACGGCGGAGGTGATTGCATAACACAGACCAGCTCATTATATTACATGACTCGCACTGTACAGCCTGACCCAGTGCTGCGCTTCTCGCCTAGATCCGAGGTGACATGTCATTTTGACCCCATGTATAGACAACCCTCTAGACTGCACTGACCCGGGTGTGTGTGTCACTCGCCGGTCCTCCTGTTCACGGGGCGTCAGGCAGTTCAGAAAGACAAAACTTCCACAGTACACATTCTTCTAATAGTTACAGCGCCACCTGGTGTACTAGAGGACTCGCGCCACCCAGTAATGTAGAATGTACATATATAGAAATACAGTAAACATGTCTCGCTTAATGATACGTATGTACAGTGCCAAAATAATAATGTCATTATTTGTCCAAAACTGCCACACAGTGTGTACACAGCGATATAGTGCACACAAATACAGTGATAAATAGTGTTCCAATAGAAGCGTTTTCGGTGGCGTTTTTAATTTTCTTCCATTTCACATGCATTTTTGCTGGCGTTTTTTCAAATCCTGTAGAGAAGCCTATGGAAAAAAAAATGCTAGAAAAAAACACTACCCAGAACATGCTGCGTTTTTAAAAAACCGCCACTGACCTTAAAAACGTCACCAAAACGCCACAAATCAAAGCGCATTGTATGTGGAGCATTTCATATTGCACTATAGACTTTAACCTCTTGAAGGGTGCAGCCTATTTTGAACTTCAGGACCCAGCCCCATTTATAAATTCTGAGTTTCACTTTATGTGGTAGAAACTTTGTAATTACTCATCCAAATGATTCTGAGATAATTTTTTGCGACACTATGGGGCCATTCATTAGGCGAATAGCGCCATTTTTCTGCTGGAAAGAAGTTGCACATTTTGGCACATACCTATTTTATGCTAAAATGTGCAATTTTTACGATTTTACACCAGAGCGTGTAAAACAAAAGCGGGCATGGCTATTAGCATTTATGCCAAAAAGTGGCGTAACTTAAAGAGGCTCTGTCACCAGATTTTGCAGCCCCTATCTGCTATTGCAGCAGATAGGCGCTGCAATGTAGATTACAGTAACGTTTTTATTTTTAAAAAACGAGCATTTTTGGCCAAGTTATGACCATTTTTCTAGTTATGCAAATGAGGCTTGCAAAAGTCCAAGTGGGTGTGTTTAAAAGTAAATGTCCAAGTGGGTGTGTTTAAAAGTAAAAGTCCAAGTGGGCGTGTATTGTGTGTGTACATCGGGGCGTTTTTAATACTTTTACTAGCTGGGCGCTCTGACGAGAAGTATCATCCACTTCTCTTCAGAACGCCCAGCTTCTGGCAGTGCAGATCTGTGACGTCACTCACAGGTCCTGCATCGTGTCGGACACATCGGCACCAGAGGCTTCAGTTGATTCTGCAGCAGCCTCGTCGTTAGCAGGTAAGTCAATGTAGCTACTTACCTGCAAACGCTGATGCTGCTGCAGAATCAACTGTAGCCTCTGGTGCCGGTGTCCTCGCTCGTCTGACACGATGCAGGACCTGTGAGTGACGTCACAGCAGTGATCTGGCAGAAGCTGGGCGTTCTGAAGAGAAGTGGATGATACTTCTCATCAGAACGCCCAGCTAGTAAAAGTATTAAAAACGCCCCGATGTACGCACATAATACACGCCCACTTGGACTTTTACTTTTAAACACACCCAGTTGGACTTTAGCAAGCCTCATTTGCATAACTACAAAAATGGTCATAACTTGGCCAAAAATGCTCGTTTTTTAAAAATAAAAACGTTACTGTAATCTACATTGCAGCGCCTATCTGCTGCAATAGCAGATAGGGGTTGCAAAATCTGGTGACAGAGCCTCTTTAAAGAGGAAATCTTAGTTTGTTGCTCACAGACAGCCCGAGATGCGCCTCTTAATAAATTTAGTGCATCTTACTGCTGCGGGCTAATGTTTAAGACTAACGTATGAACCTCTGATCTTAGTAAATTTCCCCCACCGTACATTATTTTGGTGATCAATTTTGGTCAATATGTTTTACTTTTATATTTTGCTATAAATTTACAGAACATGTAAAAAAATTGCAGTTTTCTAAATGTTAATTTGTTTGCTTGTGAAGGAGATAGCCATACCACATAAGTAAGTTCATAATTAACATTTACGATATGTCTACTTTGTGTTGGCATCAACTTTTTAAAGGGGTTTTCAGGGATGTGAATTTTTTTTATTTAGGGTTTGGAAATGAAATAAATAAACCAAAAAAGCAGTACTCACCTATCCTTGCCCTGGCGATCCAGCACTGATGCTCCTGAGGCACTCCCGTGGCAGTTTACATGCACGCAGCATGTGACTGCTGCAGCCAATCAAAGGGCTCACTGGTGGTGAGCCTCAATATTTAAATCTTCCTCAATTTTTATTACCCTGGCTCGGGAGTGTGATGAAATATCCCATATGAGACTCTAGTGTGCTACATGACTCAAACACAGGCCTCAGAAATGAAGGAGCACCTTGTGGATTTTGGGGCCTCCTGTTATTAGGACGTTTTCCTGATAAAATTTCATCCTTGCAGAAGCCTTCAGGTGCTAAAACATAAGAAACACCCCCAAAAAAGACCCCATTGTGGAAACTACATATCTTAAGAAATGTATCTAGTGGTGTAGTAAGCATTTTGACCACACATGTGTTTCATAGAATTTATTAGAATTGGGCTGTACGAATCAAAAAAAAAAATATTTTTCAATAAAATTTTGTTTTAGCTCAAAATATATAATTTCCACCACGAATAAAGAAGAAAAGGAGCCCCAACATGTGTAAAGCAATTTCTCACAAATACAACATGTTGAATTTCCCTGAGGTAGCAGTACAGTGGAAACGAAAACAATTAGTGTCGGACAGTGTCGGCGGCCTGCTGCCTCTCTGTATTTGTGTTGGTGCTGTATTTATGTACTGAGCTTGTGTTCTGGTGCTAAATATATGTACTGAGCTTTGTTCTGGTGCTGTATATATGTACTAAGCTTTGTTCTGGGGATGTATATATGTACTAAGCTTTGTTCTGGTGTTGTATATATGTACTGAACTTGGTTCTGGTGTTGTATATACGTACTGAGCTTGGTTCTGGTGTTGTATTTATGTGCTAAGCTTGGTCCTATGCTGTATTTATGTACTGAGCTTTGTTCTGGTGCTGTATATATGTACTGAGCTTATTTCTGGTTGTAATGTCCGTGGCTGCGGGCTGTCAGCTCCGTTCTCCCCCTGACAGCCGCAGCCACTAGTCGGCAAGCGCTGGCTCCAGCCTCCTCCTCAGGAGAAGCCAGCGCTCTCCTCTACTCACCACAGCCGGATCCTGTAGGGTGCGCGCGCACGCTCACGCCCTCTCCTAAAGGGGCAGCGCGCGCACCGGACCTCGTTCATGAACCTTGACCCGTGAGTACTCTGGACTATAAGAGGGGTCCAGCCCCCTAGTTCTATGCCTGAGCTTTGTTGTGTATTCTTAGTCTGTCTTGCATATGGCCTGCTAGTGTTTCCTGCTCCCAGTGTTTCTATTCCTGTATCCTATACTTGTATCCTGATCTAGTGCCGTGCTCTGCTGTATATCACGCCTGTCCTGCTACTCCACGCCTGACGTCCACCTGCTGCCAAGTTCCTGCCAAGCCTGCCCTGCTACTGTCCGAGCTGCCACAGGTACCTATACGAACTATAGACTTTGACCTGCGTCCTGTTGGCCAGCTGCCTTACCGCCAAGACGGTACAGCCCAGTGGGTCCACGAACCCAAAGTGACAGTAAGCTCAGGCCATGGACCCCGCTGGTCGATCCAAGACCATGACGACGTCACAGGAGATGAGGGGGCGGATTTGCTGGATCTCCAGTCTCGACAGACCAAATCCACCAGGCTTTGAACATTCTCGTACGTCAGCAGGAGGCACGAGCTGCCGTTCCTCCAACTACACCTCCTGGCAGTGTTGATCCTCAGACTACACCTCCTGGCAGTGTCGACCCGCGTTTTTCTTTGCCTCTTCCGGACCTCTATGATGGAGACGCAGGTTCCTGTCGTGGATTTTTGAACCAGTGCCAGATCCATTTCAGCCTGTATACCAGGGCATTTTCATCTGACGGTGCAAGGGTCGCTTTCATCATCTCTCTCCTCACTGGCAAGGCTCTTGCATGGGCGAACCCTATCTGGGAGAGATAAGGACCAGAGACTCGTGTCTTCCAAGCCTTTCTTCTGAATTTTCGAATGGTGTTTGAGGAGCCTGGACGGGTCTCATCTGCAGCGGCTACCTTGATTAAACTACGCCAAGGAGACACCTCAGTGAGTGAGTACGCCATCCACTTCCGCACCCTGGCGAGAGAACTGCTATGGAACAATGAGGCCCTGGTAGCTGCATTCTGGCATGGACTGTCTCCTAAAATTAAGGACGAACTTGCAGCTCGAGACCTGCCATCTACCCTGGATGACCTCATCCTTCTGTCCGCCCGGATTGATATGCGGATCTGAGAATGCCTCCAAGAGGTTAGTCGGGAGGAAGACCCTCCTAGTCTGGTACCTACTTTGCACCAACCCCTGCAGTCCTCAGATGTCGATCCTCCTAAGGAGTCTGTGATGATGGATCGGGGTAAGCTATCCACTCAGGAAAGACAACGCACACGCACTTCGGGACTTTGTCTATATTGCGGCCTCGGTGGCCATCTTGTGCGCCTGTGCCCCCAAAAGCCCCAAAGCCTAGGGTTGCTAGGAGTGACAACCCTGGGTAAAAAAGGACTTCTGTCCAAATTGTCCTTACCTGTGACCATAGTGTCCGGCGAGAGAACGCATCAGGTCTCTGCGTATCTGGACTCTGAATCCGCTGCTAATTTCATCCGTAGAGACCTGGTGGACCTTCCTCAATTGCCTACCACCCCTATGGAGAGCCCGTTGACAATTGCTTCAGTGGATGGTGTACCCCTGCCAGACCCAGTTATTGCTGTGACCAAACCACTGAGGATGCACTCCGAACTGCTGTCGTTCTATGTCCTACCCAGAGCCGTTGACCCTGTGTTGCTGAGCCTGCCTTGGCTCCGATTGCATGTCCCAGTCCAGGACTTGAACTCTGGAGAGGTTCTCCAGTGCGGCCCCGACTGTCACAATCGTTGCCTGGGACAGATTAGTTTGGCTCAGCCTCCTCTGCCTCAGTCACTGGCAGGATTGCCTAGTCATTTTGCTTCATTTGCGGACGTCTTCAGCAAGAAAGAGGCGGAGACACTGCCCCCACATCAGGCGTATGACTGTCCTATCGAGCTTGTTTGTGGTGCTTTCCTTTCTTGTGGTAGGGTATATCCTCTGTCCTTGCCAGAGACTCTGTCCATGTCCGCGTATGTTAACGAGAACTTGGAGCGGGGCTTCATACGCAAGTCTTCCTCCCCGGCAGGAGCCGGGTTCTTCTTCGTCAAAAAGAAGGATGGTTCTCTTCGTCCCTGTATAGACTACCGGGGTCTCAACCAGATCACGGTGAAAACTAAGTATCCATTACCATTGATCTCAGAATTATTTGACCGTATACGTGGTGCCAAGATTTTTTCCAAGTTAGACCTGCGGGGGACTTACAACCTAATCCGGATTCGCCAGGGTGATGAATGGAAGATGGCATTTAACACCCGGGACGGACACTATGAATATCTTCGGCTTGTGTAATGCCCCCGCGGTCTTCCAGGAGTTTATTAATGACAATTTCTGTGACCTCCTCTATGTTTGTGTAGTAGTCTATCTTGATGACAGTTTGATTTTTTTCTCCAGATCCTATGACTCATCAGAAATATGTCCGTCACGTCTTGCTGCGGTTAAGGGAGAATCATCTGTACGCCAAATTGGAGAAGTGCGTGTTTGGGAGAGATGCGCTACCCTTCCTGGGCTACATCATTTCGAATAGAGGTCTCAAGATGGATCCTGAGAAGGTAAAGTCCGTCCTGGAAAGGCCACGCTCTCAAAGATTGAGGGCCATACAGCGCTTTCTGGGATTCGCCAATTTTTACAGACAGTTCATCCCAAACTTCTCTTCACTGACATCTCCTATCTCTAACCTCACCAAGCATGAATGCAAAGGTGTGGACTCCTGAGGCAGAGTCGGCATTCAATACGCTGAAGACAGGGGTGTAGCTAGGGGGGGGGCAGGGAGGGCATGTGCCCTGGGCGCAGCTTAAGGGGGGCGCCAGCGCCACCTCCTCCTGCACTATAATTGTACCTGTGTCGCAAGGACACAGGTACAATTAGAAGCAAGGAATGACCGGGTACATTCCGTGCCCGGCCATTCAGCGCCTTTCCACGAATGAAGCGACTGGTACCTTTTGTACCAGTGACGCTTCCGTCGATGAAAGGCGCTGATTGACAGGGAAAGTCATCCTGCCCAGCCAATCAGCGCCTTTCATAGACGCTGCGTTCAACCCCCAGGAGACCTGCGCAGAAGAGAGCAGGTCTCCATGGCTGCCGGACGGCGTGGGAGCGGGAATAAGGTGAGTTTGAATTGTTTTTTTGTTTTTTTTAAAATTGTAATGAAAGTGTGCGGCTGTGTCTACAGGGGGGACGACTTTGTCTACGGGGGGTACTTTATCTACGGGGGGGGGACTTCATCTACAAGGGGGACTTTATCTACACGCGGGGGGCTTTATCTACGGGGGGTGTCTATCTACAGGGGGGGCTATATACTGGGGTGGGCTATCTATGGAGCACCATTTACAGGGGTGGGCTATAGCTACAGGGGGGGCTATATAGTATATAGCCCCCTATAGATATAGCCCCCTATAGATATAGCCCACCTCTATAGATATAGCCCACCCCTGTAGATATAGCCCACCTCTGTAGATATAGTCCCCCCCCCCTGTAGATATAGTCCCCCCCTGTAGATATAGTCCCCCCTGTATATAGCCCACCCCTGTATATAGCCCACCCCTGTATATAGCCCACCCCTGTAGATATAGTTCCCCTGTAGATATAGTCCCCCTGTAGATATAGCCCCCCTGTAGATATAGCCCCCCTGTAGATATAGCCCACCCCTGTATATAGTATCCCACAAATAGCTCCCCCTATAGTGCTCCACAGAAAGCCCACCCCTGTATATAGCCCCCGTGTACATATAGTCAACCCCTGTATATAGTGCTCCACAGATAGCCCACCCCTGTATATAGTATATACAGGGGTGGGCTATCTGTGGAGCACTATATACAGGGGTGGACTATCTAGTGGAGCCCTATATACAGGGGTGGACTATATGTACAGGGGGGCTATATACAGGGGTGGGCTATATGTACAGGGGGGCTATATACAGGGGTGGGGTATATGTGGAGCACTATATACAGGGGTGGGCTATATGTGGAGCACCTATATACAGGGGTGTACTATATGTGGAGCATTACATACAGGGGTGGGCTATATCTACAGGGGGGCTATATACATGGTTGGGCTATCTGTGGAGCACTATATACAGGGGTGGGCTATATCTACAGGGGGGCTATATTCAGGGGTGGGCTATATCTACAGGGGGCTATATACAGGGGTGGGTTATCTGTAGAGCACTATGTACAGGGGTGGGCTATATCTACAGGGGGGCTATATACATGGTTGGGCTATCTGTGGAGCACTATATACAGGGGTAGGCTATATCTACAGGGGGCTATATACAGGGTTGGGCTATACGTGGAGCACTATATACAGGGCTGGGCTATATCTACAGGGGGCTATATACAGGGGTGGGCGATCTGTAGAGCACTATAGGGGGAGTTATTTGTAGGACACTATATACAGGGGTGGGCTATATGGGGGCACTATCTACAGGGGGCTCTATGGCAGGCACTAACTACAGGGGGCACAGTGTGTGTGTGTGTGTGGGACACGGTGTATGGTGCTATTATAATTAGAGGTGCAGTGTATGGTACGCTATTATATTTAGGGGCGTAGTGTGTGGTATAATGATAGCTTTATATTTATTTATAGGTGCAGAAATGTTGGTAAAGTGAGAGGCTGAAGACATGTGAGCGGCAAACTGCAGAAATGGATCGGGAGAAGTCATCATAGAGGTCTGGACCGGATGGAGAAAAATAACTAGAATCTGAGACGTCCCCGGTGAGTCACTTAATGTAAATGTTTATTCTGCCTCCAATCAGTAATGTAGTCACTGTATGATCTGTAGTGAGATGATTATGATAGGATTTATTTTTGTGAATCAGCATCTCCCAGCATATCCTTACCATTGTTCGGGCCATGCTGGGAGCTGTAGTTTTACGCCGTACACACCTATACGGCAGGGGTTGCGCTAAATTGAGCTGTATTTGTGCTGGTGCTGTATTTATGTACTGAGCTTGGTTCTGGTGTTGTGTATAGAACCATATTGCTTGTAAGATGTACAAATGTGTTACATAAAAAGCAATGACACGTCGATTGGTAGAGAAAACAAACATGGCGAGGGGGAAGGAGATGTCGGGAAAGAGGTTGGGGGGGGGGCGCCAAACTGAATCTTTGCCCCGGGTGCTGGAGAACCTAGCTACGCCTCTGCCTGAAGAGTGCCTTCACGTCAGCCTCTATCCTCCATCATCCAGACGTTTCCCTACAGTTCCAAGGGCAAGTCTAGGGTAATTGGATATTTCTCTAAGCTTTTCTCTTCCACAGAGCGCAACTACTCGATTGGGGATCGGGAGTTACTGGCCATCAAATTGGCCCTGGAGGAGTGGAGACATCTACTAGAGGGCGCAGCTCACCCCATCCTGATTTTTACGGACCACAAGAACCTCATCTACCTCCAGACAGCTGAACCCTCGTCAGGCCAGGTGGTCACTGTTCTTTGCCAGGTTCCAGTTTGAGCTCCATTATCGCCCGGCTGACAAGAATGTGAGGGCCGATGCCTTGTCCAGGTCTTTTGAGACAGAAGACACCATGGAGATTCCCCAGAACATTATCGACCCCATCCTGTATTGTCTTAGTCAATCCACTGCAAGTTGTGGACATCCCTCCAGGGAGGACTTTGCGTGCATGGCTGACCGAAGGAGAGTCCTCCGCTGGGGACACGCCTCTAGACTGGCAGGTCACGCAGGGATCTGTAAAACCCGGGATTTGATTGCCCATCATTTCTGGTGGCCCACGCTGCCCAAAGATGTTATGGACTTTGTTTCCTCCTACTCTGTGTGTGCAGCTAACAAGGTCGCTCACTCCAGACCTGCTGGTCTGCTCCAGCAATTGCTTGTGCCCGATGCTCCCTGGCAGCATATAGCTATGGACATTGTTACTGACCTGCCTCTCTCTGCTGGATGCAGTACTGTCTGGGTGGTGGAGGATTGATTTTCGAAAATGGCCCACTTCATCCCTCTGACCGGCCTTCTGTCTGCTCCTCAACTGGCCAAGCTGTTTATCCAACACATCTTCCGCCTGCACGGCTTGCCGCAGCATATTGTGTCTGATCGGGGGGTTCAGTTCACCTCGAAGTTCTGGAGAGCCCTCTGCGGACTTCTAGGTGTGAAGTTGGAGTTTTCCTCGGCCTACCATCCTCAGTCCAATGGACAGGTCGAGAGGATCAATCAAATCTTGGAGAACTACCTGCGTCACTTCGTCTCTAGGAAGCATGATGACTGAGTGCAGTTGCTTCCGTGGGCTGAATTCTCCTACAACAATCATACCAGCGAGTCCACAAGAAACACTCCGTTCTTCATAGTCCGTGGACAACACCCACGAATACCTCTCCCGGTTCCTGATTCATCCAAGGTACCAGCTGCTGACGCGGCCTTTAGGGACTTTCTACAGATTTGGCGGCAGACTCGATCCTCCATCCTGCTGGCAGTTGACCGTATGAAACGGAGGGCGGACACAAGGAGAAGAGAACCACCTCAGTTTCTTCCTGGCACAAAGGTCTGGCTGTCCTCCAGGAACATTCGACTAAGGGTGCCGTCATGCAAGTTTGCTCCCAGGTTCTTCGGACCATTCGAGATCCTACAACAGATCAACCCTGTCGCCTATAAGCTTCGGCTGCCTCCTACCCTCAAGATCCCCAACTCCTTCCATGTATCCCTCCTGAAGCCAGTGGTCCTGAACCGCTACACCAAGACTCCAAGCCCTGTGGTTGTCGCCAGCGGCCCTTCAGACACCTTTGAGGTTGAAGAGTTCCTAGACTCCAAAAGAGTGAGAGGAAAGACCTTTTATTTGGTGGATTGGGGGGGGGGGGGTTTGGTCCTGAAGAGAGGTCTTGGGAGCCAGAGGAGAACCTCAATGCTCCTGCTCTTCTGAAAAAGTTTCTCTCTCGCTCTTGTCCCAAGAAGAGGGGGCGTAAGAGGGGGGATACTGTAATGTCCGTGGCTACGGGCTGTCAGCTCCGTTCTCCCCCTGACAGCCGCAGCCACGAGTCGGCAAGCGCTGGCCCCAGCCTCCTCCTCAGGAGAAGCCAGCGCTCGCGTCTACTCACCACAGCCGGATCCCGCACCGGACCTCGTTCATGAAAATTAACCCGTGAATACTCTGGACTATAAGACTATAAGAGGGTTCCAGCCCCCTAGTTCTATGCCTGAGCTTTGTTGTGTATTCCTAGTCTGTCTTGCATATGGCCCCCTAGTTCCTGTATCCTATACTTGTATCCTGATCTAATGCCGTGCTGTGCTGTATACCACGCCTGTCCTGCTTCTCCACGCCTGACATCCACCTGCTGCCAAGTTCCTGCCAAGCCTGCCTTGCTACTGTCCGAGCTGCCACAGGTACCTATACGAACTATAGACTTTGACCTGCGTCCTGTTGGCCAGCTGCCTTACCGCCAAGACGGTACGGCCCAGTGGGTCCACGAACCCAACGTGACAATATATATGTAGGTAGCTTTGTTCTGGAGCCGTATATATGTCAGAGATTGGTTCTGGAGCTGTAATTATATAGAAAATATTTATAATAACAAAATTTACAGAGAAGATGGAATTGTTTTCAATTCTTTGTATATTTAATGGGAACCTGTCATGTAGTTTTAACCCCTTGAACCGCCACCATGCAGTAATACATGACCTGACAATATTTTCAAACATTCCCCTGTATATTGTTTTCAGATGCAGAAATATCAATAAAATCAACTTTTAAACCGGCGGACACTATAGGCTAATTACGCATTAAAGGGTCATGGGGCGGTGCCGCTATCCTGAAGAGTCAAATAATCCTTCCTCCAAACCCACCTTTCCATGCCTGATTGACATCCCTCTAGCTGTTAGGCCCCATGCACACGACCGTAAAAACTCCCGTAATTACGGGCCCATAGACTTCTATTGGCCACGGGTGCCCGTTTGGGCCCATGGGAGGCCTCAGAAGGGAAGGAGCGCTGTGTGTTCTTTGGAGTGCAGATTTTGCTTGATTGGTTTTCGGGTGCCATGTCGCATTTGCAGAGCCCCAGAGATATCAAAGCAATGGAAACCCACCAGAAGTGACCTCATTTTGGAAACTAAACCCCTCAAGGAATTCATTTATGGGTGTTGTGACCATTTAGACCCCACAGTTTTTTCACAGAACTTATTTGAATTGGGCTGTGAATTTAAAAAAATTTAATGTTTTTCAATAATATGTAGTTTTGGCTCAAAATTTCTTATTTTCACAAGAAATAAAATACCCAATTTTGTTGCCCAATTTGTCCTGAGTACGGCAATATCCCATTTGTGCTGATAAACTGCTATTTGGGCCCATGGCAGGGCTCAGAAGGAAAGGAGCGCTATGTGTTCTTTGGAGTCCAAATTTTGCTGGATTGGTTTTCGGGTGCCATGTCGCATTTGCAGAGCCCCAGAGGTATCAAAGCAATGGAAACCCACCATAAGTGACCCCATTTAGGAAACTACACCTCTCAAGGAATTCATTTATGGGTGTTGTGACCATTTAGACCCAAAGGTTTTTTTACAGAACTTATTTGAATTGGGCTGGGAATTAAAAAAAAAAGTTTTTCCAATAATATGTAGTTTTGGCTCAAACGTTCTTATTTTTACAAGAAATAAAATACCCCATTTTGTTGCCCAATTTGTCCTGAGTGCAGCAATACCCCATTTGTGGTGATAAACTGCCGTTTAGGGCCATGCGAGGGCTCAGAAGGAAAAGACCACCATTTGGCCTACTGGGGATTTTCTGGTGCTAAGTCATGTATGCAGAAGACCCTGAGGTACCAGTACAGTTGAAACCCCCAAGAAGTGACCCCATTTTAAAAACTCCACCCTTAAGGCATTCATCTAGAGGTGTAGTGAGCATTTTGACCGGAGACATACACCCCATAAACTGTAATGTGGGTTCTCCCGGGTATGGCAATACCCTCAATGTGGCTGTTAACAGCTGCCTGGGCACACAGCAGGGCTCAGAAGGGAAAGATGAGGGGGATAAGCTGTGCGGAGGGCATTAGGGTAAGTAAAACTGGGGTAGATTAAATATCAAGGGATGTATGATAAATTTTAAAACACTCTTTCATACAGAGCCCTGGTTTTTCAGGACACGTGTCACATTGATATATTGTGTCCTTCCGTATCCCCCTCTTATAGCAGATTTTGCACCTCTTTTGAATTTTTTCCCTTCTTGCCAATTTGGGGAACTTCTCCTGGAAAGTGTTGCCCTGGTACGATGCGTGTGTGGCCTTGCTTCCAGAAGTACTGGGTGCTACCCCTTCTTGGTCCCTAAAGATTAGGTTCTTGATAGCCACCTCTTGAAATTCCAGGAAAGTTCCCATCTAGCCTGCACATAGACATAGCATGTACACGTTGTACAATGACATCTGTATGATGTGCACGGCCAGCTTCTTATACCACACCGCATGGCGCTGTAGGACTTCAGGATTTGATCTGACAAGCCCACTCTTCCCCATGGGTACTGGTGTGGCCATGTATTGTTGTCAATACAAGGACATCTCTCTTGTCCTTGTACTTGACACACAATATGTTTCTGCTAGAATGTGCCCTGCTCTCACCCCTTCTGAGTGTTTTCCCAAGCAGAGTCTTAGGGAGGCCTCTCAGATTTCTTCTAGCAGTGCCGCATGCCGCAGTACTTCTGGAAGCAAGGCACTTGAAGAGTGTGATGCTGGTGTAAGAATTATCCAGGTAGAGGTGGTAACCCTGGTCCAGCAGTGGGTGCACCAAATCCCACACAATTTTTACATTAACTCCCAGTAAGGAGGGGCATTCTGGAGGCTGAATACTGGTGTCTTTCCCTTCATACATCCTAAATTTGTAGGTATACCCTGATGCACTCTCGAAGAGCTTATACATCTTCACGCCATACCTTGCCCTCTTACTCGGCAGGTACTGTCGGAATTGAAGCCTCCCTTTAAAATGTACCAAGGAGTCATCAATAGAAATTCACTTCTCGGGGGTGTATGCTTGGGAAAACCAGGCACTGAAACGGTCTAATAGGGGTCTCCGTTTTTATACAAACGGTCAAAACTGGGGTCATCTCGGGGTGGGCACTGCTCATTATCAGTATAATGTAAGAAGCGAAGTATTGCCTCATTGTTATTTTTTTTTTAGGTTCCAGATCAGTTCCGAAGTTGCTTTGAGGGGCCTACATATTAGAAACCCGTATCAAACACCCCATAATAGAAACTAGACCCCTCAAAGTATTTACAACAGCATATAGAAAGTTTATTAACCCTTTAGGTGTTTCACAGAAATTTAGAGCAAAGTATAGGTGAAATTTACATATTTATTTTTTTTTGTCAGAAAATCCTTTTTATTAAAAAAAAATTTCTGTAAAACAGAAGGTTTTACCAGAGAAACGCAATTCAATACTTATTGCACAGATTCTGCAGTATTGAGAAATATCCCACATGTATCCCAAATATCCCCTAGTGTGATAATGGACTGAAGCACCGGCCTCCGAAGCAAAGGAGCACCTAGAGGATTTTGAGGCCTCCTCAAACCCCCCAAAAGTGACCCTGTTTTGGAAACTAGACACTTTGAGGAATTCATTGCAGTTTTCATGGGGTGCATTCGACTTTTTCATCAGTTTTTATTCTATTTTTAAGAGGCGTGGTGACTAAAAAACAGCAATTCTACTATTGTTTTTTATTCTATTTTTCTTACAGCGTTCACCGTGCGCTATAAATGACATTCACTTTATTCTGCGGGGAGATACAATTACGGCGATACAATATGTTTATAGCTTTTTTTATGTCTTATGGCGTTTGCACAATAAAATACTTTTTGTAAAAAATCATTAACTTTTTGTGTTACCATATTCTAAGAGCCATAACTTTTTTATTTTTCCATCAACAAAGCCGTGGAAGGATTTGTTTTTTTGCGTAACGAACTGTAGTTTCCATCAGCACCATTTTTAGTGACTTTTTCATCTCTTTTTATTACATTTTTTGGGAGGTGAAGTGACCAAACAATTATGATTCTGGTGCAGTTTATTATTATTTTCTTTTACGGCGTTCACCGCGCAGGATAAATAACAAAATCATTTTGTAGTTCAGGCCGTTACGGACGCGGCGATGCCAAATATGTATAGTTTCTTTCTTTATTTATATATTTTTATTAATAATAAATGACTGATAAGGGAAAAAGGGGGATTTTTACTTTTATTACTTTTAAAACTTTTATTTTCTTATTTTTACATATCTTTTTTTTACTTTTTTTTTTACTTTATTACTTTGTCCCAGTAGGGGACTTGAAGACAGGAGGCCCTGATCGCAATTATAATACACTGCACTACATGCATAGTGCTGTGTATTGGTGCTGTCAGCTACTCACTGACAGCAAGCATAGTGGGTCCTGACTTTGTCAGGTCCCACTAGGCTTCCGTAGATGGCATAGCTGGACGCCACTGTTAGGCGTCCGATTGCCATAGTCACCCTCGCCGCCCGCGGGCCGTCAATGGTGGTTTAACCCCTAAGAAGTCGCGATCGCTATTGAACGCGGCTTTTAAGGGGTTAATCAGCGGGGACACAGCGATCGGTCCCCATTATAGGAGATGCGGCAACCGCTGTACAAGACAGCAGCTGTCACAGCTCCTTTATGTGTCGGGAAGACGGACGAAATGGCCGTTACTCCCGTGACGTACTATTCCGTCATGGAGCGCGGACGGGATGGTTTCCATTACAGTATAGTACGTCACTGAGCGTTAAGGGGTTAAACTAAATCAAACAACCACCTTTATATAAGGAAAAACGTATCTGTCCCAATGGACAGGGCACCTAGAAATGGTGTAGCTACTGGGTACATTTTATTTTACACTTGGTGTTACTCTTTTAAGCGGGATTTGTACCTTGTTCTGAGCTGTTTACCTGTAACAGCTCCTACCCACAGAAATATTAACAGATACTATATATTTTATCTGACAAGTGTCTCAAACCAAGTTTTTTTCTTACCTAATCTAAGATTTTAACATATTCCTAATATCTTAGGAAGCTAAAAACAAGTTGTATTACCTGGGAAGGCCTTTCAAGGTCTCTTCGTGGGAGGCAGATATGCTGATTGGCACCGGTCTATCGGGACTGTTCTGTAGGCAAATCAAATAGCTGTAACAGAATTTACCAGCAACAGCTGTAAAACCTGGGACATACCAATTAGATCTTATCAAATTGATCCTTGCAGTCTTGGGGGAATATGTGAGGCCACATACCATCAATGCAAATGCCATCAAGAATGCCTTGGATGCTACTGGTTTACCTTCCTTTATACATCCACATACCATTAGAATCTGGTTTTCATGCCTTCTGCTCCCAGTTGGACACCTCCTGTGGAGAACAATCTTTTTCATCGCATAATCATTAATTGATCTTAGTCAGAAAATTAAATTGAAGGTGTAAAGGGAAGTGTTCCTCTAGAGATAGGTGTGTATCTCTACCCTCTGGGGGAGGGGAGAGAAGACAGATGACACATCCAATGCATTAGCTAAGGCTGGTCCAGAACTTTACATAAAACTTACCCTCACTATTTAATATTCCCACAACACTTCTTAAATACAGTTATTAAACAAACGAACTTTGGGACAACGTCTAGAGAACTGCTAACATCTTATCATTGTACAAACATCAGGTCAATACTTGGGATAACATTGTTCCCCTGTCACTTACACACAACGTCTGCAGTGGGGAAAATACAGGCCGGGCTTCAGGCCCCCCTGAGAACAGGTCTACACACACGAGCACATTGTCATACACTTCTACCTCGGGTAGTTGTATGTTCTGCAGTCTCTGGGATGGGTAATCTGGCCGGGCTGCACTTTTCACAGGTACCTTTTCTGTTTTACCTATGTCATGCCGTGCGCACATCATGCCGGCTGCTACAAATCTAGTGGTGGCATTATTGTATCCAGGGACAAGCCAATTTACTGACACCTGGCCACACATACCCTTGTTGTCAGGTCTGTCTTCTCTTGCTCTCTCAATTGGCTTACCCGATGATCCAATAAAGTTCCTACTACCAATGGGCCCATAATTGTGGGCGATGCCAAAAGCGTACCTAGAGTCAGTGTAAACGTCGGCCGTCTTACCTTCTGCCAGGTTACAGCCTCAGCGAGCATCTCCTTGAGATGAATGAGAAGGTGAGAGTGGTTTCTGCATAATTTACCTGGTGCCTCGTATCCTGTCTTGTACATACTGTATGAAGTATTTATGCATTACAAATTTACATTAAAAACCCATGTCACATATAGATAGAACATTTCAAAGGGGTGGCGTCTTCATCCTCTAAAATAAAAACAAATGTTATACACTTCTCCACACTCATCTGATAATCCAGAACACTTTGAGAATCTCACTTTTATCAGGTTCTGTAAATACTTGATTAATACAAAAACAAATAAAAATTACTAAAATCTTTACATAAAATTAACAATATTCGGATAATTTTCACCTCCTTCCCACTAAATCTGTAAAGACTTATCTGTGAGTGACCTCGGCCTCATGTGTAAATTTGCTGGAGGGGGATGGTCTCTTACACATTTTATAGATCTCCTGAAACCAAATTCATTAATTCAAAACAAACCAAAATTGTACCTGATCAGTCCCTTCACCATTCCCTGATCAGTTCCTTCACCATTCTCCCCTTTCTGGACTCTGCGAAAGTAATGTAGCAGGGTTCAAAATGACATCTCAACATAATAAGGTCGGGCACTCTATCTGGGGGCACTAGTTTAACCCCCTGTAATACACAACAGCCTGGAACAAAAATGACTTTCTCCTGACAAAAAAATACATTTACCTGTAAAACATTTCACATTTTCCAAAATAACATTTAGGCAGCACTATAGCACGTGCCCCATGTGTGAAAACAAAAACAAAACAATTGTAATTAGTAATTCAATAAAACGGAAAATATTATATCTGGTAATATTAATTACTGCAAACCAATAAACTGTATATAAAAATAGGGAACAGTGGGGGCACATATATTTTCTAGACCCTGTGTCTCACAATATCTGTAGTTTAATACATTTGAATTAACACATGAAATCTTATCACATCATAACGCATAAATATGCAGCGTAACTTTTATCAACAACAGCGCATGCGCAAAGATAAGAAACTTTCCTGTACACAGAAAAAATAAACTGATTTTAACCCATACACAAAACACTAAGAATTTTTGTTTTTAGACATTACTGCTGTTAAAAATAAGAGCATACAATATAGATTTAAAATCAGTGCAATATTGTAATCCCTTGTCTAATCAGTCCACACCCTGTATACCAGTCAGTCTGCTTCACACTGCACACATCTCACAGCCCCCCTCCCCCACACAGTCGCATTCTACAGGAGGGGGTCACGCACTCACTCCTCACAGCTTCTATTCTCACAATCGTAACAATTTCAATGCCGGCAAAACAACGTACGTATCTGCAATCATTCATTACACTATTGTATAGGAATTTTCTACGTTCAAAACATCAAACACATAATCTGTAACCGTGTCCAATCTGTCGGCCACCATCTCTATATTATGATGACGTGTCTTTTCACCAGTGCACAGCGTCCTGCACCCTGGGATGGAATCTAGAATAGAAAAAAACACTGCTGCATGTGTTACTGAGGGAAATGACAAAATTAACAAGGCTATCATTTCATACTGATTTGGTTGGGCCAAGCGTGACCTCATCAGGGGTGGGGGGGCAGCCTCTCTCACAGGAAGCACATTGCTCAGCTGTGAGGGGGTTTTGCTGCCCACAATGAGGACACACTCAACATGAGGGACGGACGCCATTACAGGGCGGCGGCTGGTCCTGTGTTTTCTAATACATATAACATACAATGCCTTTCTTATTTCCAACTTCCATTCGCTTCACCAAATCATATGAATAGGATCGTCCGGGTGCGGGTGATCCTGATGATTTGAATATGGACCATAAACCATCCATTCTAACAGTCTATATTATACACGTAATTTATATAACAATTTTCGGTCTACAACTCTCTAGGTCTAGCCGGAAATATTAGAATTTCGCAGTCTGCAACTCTCTCTAGGTCTCGCCAAAATATTACAATCTCCCAGTCTGCAATGTATTACATCTCGCTGGAATATTACAATCCCCCAGTCTGCAATTTTATTAAATCTAGCTGGAATATTACAATTTCGCTGGAATATTACAATCTCCCAGTTTGCAACTCACAGGTCTTGCTGGAAAATTACTTACGACTTATCGTGCCCCTGTATAAAACAGGTTATATTTTCTATCTAGTCCCTAATTACCCAGAGGATGGTTAGTCGGGCGCGACTAATTTCTTACGGGTTCGTGACCACACAGCGGGGATGTCTCTCCTGTCACCTGAGATAATCCAGCCAATCGACAAGGGCTATACATATTCCCACAAGACCGTCCACTAACACAGATAAGTCGAAGATTAATAAAATCAATTGACTTACCGTGTTATTGTGGAGGTGATCAGGCTCCTTCAGTGGGCAGTCCTGGGTCGTCTATTTCAGCCTGTGATTGTCGATTGTCCGGATTCCGAGATCCCCTCAAGTGTGGCCCCACGTTCGGGCGTCAAATGTCAGGGTTAAACTTCTTTCTCCCTGTGATTCCACACCAAATAACCACCTCTGTAAATTGGAACTGAGGGCATGCATGGAGAAAATATACGACGCAGACAAGTTGGTAGATGTCCTCTTTCAGTGAGGTAGGAAGTGAACTGAACTTCTTTATTGAACAAAGAAAGAAACACAAAACTCCTCCCTAGAGATGTGGGACGTGCTTAAGCCCCATTGGCTCTATTCAGCTGTAAGTTCTTCTGTACACTCCTCTTGCATTCCAGGGGCGGTGTCTCCATAGGTGTGTCCGTCATGAAGACTCCTTTGTGTTCCATAGATCCAATCTCTTTGTGTAATATACTGATATATACATACATATATATATGTAAGGATAATATTTTTACAAACAATATACATGGTAATGATCCCTGACAATATGACAGGGCTTAGGAGTGAAAGGCGCATGTGAGACCTATTTTGATGATTTTCACAGCTTTAGCCCACAATGGCAGGGCTCTGGGGTCAAATAGTAAAACAAACCCCCAAGTAGTGACCCCCATTTTGGAAACTGCACCCCTGAAGGCATTTTATTAATGGGTGTAGTGAGCATTTTGGCCACACAGGTTTTATTTTCTATAATAAATGAATGCTCAGTGGATGGTGCAAAGTGAAAATTGCAAATTTCCACAGGTATATGCCATTTTAGTGCACAATATTTTGTGCCCAGTTCATGCTACTGAAGACAAATACCTTCAAACTGTTAAGTGGGTTCTCCCGGGTATGGTGATGCCATATATGGGGACATAAACTGCCCGTTGGGCACGCTGCAGGGCTCAGAACGGAGGGAGCACCATTTGGCTTTTGGAGCGCAGATTTTGCTTAGTGGTAGTTTTGTTTGGGGTTTTGCTGGTATTTCAGTTTATGATGTGGGGGCATATGTAATCTGTGTGGAGTACATCAGGGGCATAATAAGAGGATATAATAATGGGGTAAATAAATAATAATTCATAGATATGTGGCCGGTGTCGCACTGATAAATGGTGCCAGATCTTATCCGCTTTTGGAACACTCTGCACATTTTGCATCGCCATATTCTGAGAGCCAGAACTTTTTTTTTTCTCCACCGGTACTGGGTGAGGGCTTATATGTTGCGGGACAATCTGTTGTTTTCATTGGTACCATTTTGGGGTACTGTAATGACAGGGGTGGGGAGACAGACAAGTGAGCCCTAATCTACCCGCCACTCAGTCCCTGCCTACTTGCAACGACCCGCCCTAGGCGACGGGGTACAACTGGGCGACGGTCCCTACGCTCATTAAGTGCACGACAGACAAACAGACAAGGGTACACAGATCTAGGGGGAGAAAGGGGCAGTTGCCCACGGCAACACCGTGAGCAACAAGAGAAGTGAACAAGCCGAGTCAAACCAGGAGAGTACGAGGTGCCAAACGCAGAGCAGGACAGTAGTGAACAAGCCAAGTCAAACCAGGAGTGAACGAGGTACCAAACGCAGAGCAGGAGAGTAGTCAGCAAGCCGGGGTCAATATGAAGCAAGGACAAGTAGTTCAAGAAGCTGCAGCAGGGCCAGGAAACCAAACGAGAAGAATCACAAGCAAAGGAGGAACAGGAAATGCAGGTATAAATAGACAGAGGGCGGGAGTTAGCTCCGTCTGGTCAGGCTGTGATAGGTTCTCCCACTCCTAAGCCTGCCACCCTGAGTGGTGGAAGATGGAGTCAGTCTCACAGACATAGAAGCAGGTGCAGACTGATTATCTATGGGCATTAACCCCGAAGCTGTGCCTGGCAGATCCTTTACAGGTACATGCGATTTTTTTTATCACTTTGTATTTAATTTTTTTTGGCAAGCAAGGTGACCACAAACCTGCAATTCTGATGTTTTTTATAAAAAAAAATTTATGCCGTTCGCCATGCGCTATAAATGACAATTTTACTTTATTCTGCGGTCGGTACGATTATGGCGATACCAGATGTATATAGTTTCTCTTATGCTTTGCAGCGTCTGCACAATAAAATCACTTTTGTTTCAAATAATTTATTATTTGTGTCACCATATTCTGAGAGCCATAACTATTTTTCCCTCACAATTGAGCTGTGGGTGGGCTTGTTTTTTGCGGGACGGGCTGCAGTTTTTAATGGTATAATTTTGGGGTACATGCAACTTTTAGATCCCTTTTTTTATTCTGTTTTGCGAGGGATAGTGACTAACAAACAGCGATTCTAGAATAGTTTTTTATTAAATTTTTTTACGGTGTTCACCGTACGGGTAAAATAGCATGATATTTTTATAGTTTGGGTCGTTACGGACGCGGGATACCACATATGTGTACTTTTTTTATGTTTTTTTGTTTTTCCTATAATAAAAGACTTATTATAGGAAAAAAGGCTGTTATAGTGTTTTTTGAAACTTATTTTTTTCATGAAACTTATTTTTTTTAACTTTTTTACAACATTTTTATTAACTTGTTTTAACTTTTTTTTGTGTCCCACTATGGAACTTGAAGGCATGAAGCCCTGATCGCTATTCTAATACACTGCACTACCTACATAGTGCAGTGTATTAGAGCTGTCAGCTATTCACTGACAGCAAGCCTATTAGGCATCGCCTCCCGGCGGGGCCTAATAGGCTTCCGTACTAGTAAGCGATTGTTAGGCTACGGTTGCCATAGCAACCATCGGAACACCCGATGCCGATGGTTGTCATTAGCAACCATAGCGTGCGATCTAATCACTTAGATGCAGCGATAGCTCCGGTCCTGGCCGTTAGAGCACGATGTCAGCTGTGACAAACAGCTGACACCCGCACCCGTGGCAACCATCGTGATTACCGACAGGCTACAAGACACTTCGATGCATCGATCGCGTTGATCGATGCATCGAAGGAGTTAATCGGCCGGATCGGAGCCTTGCTCCGGTCCTGGTCGTTGTAGAGGGGTGCTGATTACTGGCGTCATGGAGCTGTGATTGGTCAGTCTGCTTTGACTGACCAATCACAGCGATCGCCGGCAGGAGACCGCTGTGAATGGTCCCCTGCCGTCTTACTGTGCCGGTCAACTGTCATAAACAGTTGACGGCACAGTTCTGTCCCCTTGTCCTTTGACAGGGTGACAGTTTTTAGCCAGGACGCACCGGTACGCCCTGGTGCCTTAAAGCACTTCAATGCAGGACGTACCGGTGCGTCCTGGTGCGGTAAGGGGTTAAAGGAACAGTTTTAAACACATATTTTTACATACAATGTCAGAAATCACAGTACATTGCTGCAGTGTATCTGGGACACTGCACTAGTATATTAGAAACCCCCAATAAATCACCCAATTTTAAAAACTGCACCCCTCAAAGTATTCATAACAGCATTTAGAAAGTTTCTTCACAATTTGGGCGTTTCACAACAATTAAGGCAAAGTAGAGGTGAAATTTACTAATACAATTTTTTTGGGCAGATATTCATTTTGAATGCATTTTTTTTTGTAACACAGAAGGTTTTACCAGAGAAACGCAACTCAATATTTTTTGCCCAAATTCTGCAGTTTTAGAAAATATCCCACATGTGGCCCTAGTGTGCTATTGGACTGAAACACAGGCCTCAGGAGCACCTAGAGGATTTTGGGGCCTCCTTTTCATTAGGATACATTTTAGGCACCATGTCAGGGTTGAAGAGCTCTTGCAGTGCCAAAACTGTGGAAATCCCCCAAAAGTTATCCCATTTGGGAAACTACACCCCTCAAGAAATTTATCTAGGGGTATAGTGGTCATTTTGACTCCACAGGTTTTTTGCAGAAATCATTGGTAGTAGGCCGTGAAAATGAAAATTAAAATTTTTTCAAAGCAAATGTAGGTTTAGCTAATTTTTTTTTATTTCCACAACGACTAAGGGAGAAAAAACACCACAACATTTGTGAAGCAATTTCTCCCAAGTAAGACAATACACCATATGTGGTCCTAAACGGCTGTTTAGACACAGGGAAGGGCTCAGAAGGGAAAGAGCGCCATTTGGCCTTTTGGAGCTCAAATTTAGCAGGAATGGTTTGCAGAGACCATGTCGCATTTTCAAAGCCCCTGATGGGACAAAACAGTAGAAACCCCCCACAAGTGACCCCATTTTAGAAACTATACCTCTTGAAAAAGCACCAAAACATTTGTAAAGCAATTTCTCCAGAGTGAAACGATACCCCATATGTGGTCATAAACTGCTGTTTGGACACACGGTAGGGCTCAGAAGGGAAGGAGCACCATTTGGATTTCCATGTCACATTTGCTGAGCCCCTGTAGTACTAGTACGGTGGAAACACTCCAAAAGTGACTCTAGTTGGGAAACTACACCCCTTGAGGAATCGTCTAGGGGTATAGTTAGAATTTTGACCCCCAAAGGTTTATTGATGAATTAATTAGAATTAAGCCGTGAAAATGAAAAATGTAATTTTTTTCCAATAAAATGTAGTTTTAGATTAACATTTTTCATTTTTACAAGGAATAAAGAAGAAAACGCACCCCAACATTTGTAAAGCATTTCCCCGAGTATGGTAGCACCCCATGTGTGGTTAGAAAATACACCCCTAAAGGCATTTATTAAGAGTTGTAGTGAGAATTTACACCCCACAGGTGTTTTTCAGAAATTAATACGCAGTGAAAATTGCAATTTTTCCACTGATATGCCTATTTACCGCACAATATGTTGTGCCCAGCTTGTGCCACTGGAGAATCTTACCTCATACATTGTTAAGCGGGTTCTCCCGGGTATGGTAACTGCTGTTTTGGCACACTATAGGGCTAAGAAGGGAAGGAGCGCCATTTGGAGCATGGATTTTGCTTGGTAGTAGTTTTGCTTGAATATTACTGGTATTCCAGCTTATAATGTGGGGGTATATGCAAGCTGTGCGGAGTACATCAGGGCATAATAAGAGGGTATAATAATGGGATAAATAATACAATTATCCATAGATGTGTGGTACGCTGTGAAGCAATCTGTTATGCAGAGGCCAGTGTTGCACTGATAAACACTGCACTTTTGGAGACTTTTTCTCCTTTGTTGTTTTGGAAATTTTGCTGGGAAAATTTTGCCCTATTATAACATGGGTGCCCTCGCTTCCAGCAGATGTGCTATGTCCCTTCCCTTTCTAGTTCCTAAATACTATGGCCCTGAAACTGAAGGAATGTTCCCCTCCAGCCTGGACATTGGGATACTTTTTCATCACCGCAATACTAGTGCTATAACTTTTTTATTTTTCGGTTGATGGAGCTGTGTGCAGGCTTGTTGTTTGCGAGGAGAGACAAGCTGTAGATTTTATTGGTATCATTTTGGGACACATACGACTTTTTGCCCACTTTTTATTTCATTTTTTGGAAGATGAAATTACCAAAAACAAGCAATTCTGGAATCGTTTTTTATTATAATTATTTTCGGCATTCAGCATGCGCCATAAATTACATGTTAACTTTATTATGTGGGTCAATACGATTACAGTGATAACAAATTTATATAGTTTTTTTTTATGTATTGCAGCTTTTGCACAGTAAAATCACTTTTTTAAAAAAAAATAATTTGTTTTCTGTGTCACCATATTCTAAGACCCGTAACTTTTTTATTTTTGAGCGGACAAAGCTTTGTCAGGGATTATTTTTTGCGGGACAGGTTGTCGTTTTTATCGATACTATTTTGGAGTAAATGTGACTTTTTGATCACTTTTTGGGAGAAGATATAACCTAAAAACAGGGATTCTGGCATTGTTTTAAAGTTGTTTTTTTTTACGGCGTTCATCATGCGAGATAAATTACAGAATAGTTTTATATATATATATATATATATATATATATATATATATATATATATATATATATATATTAGTTTGGGTTGTTACGGACGCGGCGTTACTATTTATGTATAGGTTTTTTTATTTTTTTTAATGTTTTTTCCAATAATAAAAGACCTATTATGGGAAAAAAGGCAGTTTAGCTTTTTTTTAACTTGATACTTGTGTGTTTTTTATTTTTTTACAAAAAAATTTTATTAATTTTTTTTAAACTTTTTTTTACTTGTCCCACTATGGGACTTGAAGGCTTGATGCCCTGATCACTACATACATAGGGAAGTGTATTAGAGCTGTCAGTTATTCACTGACAGCAAGCCTATGAGGACCCGCCGGAGGCTTCCGTACAAGGCAGACATGGAGGCCATTATTTGGCCTGCGGTTGCCATACCAACCCAGCGATTGTGTCGCTGGGTTGCCAGTAACAACCCTTCAGATGCTGCGCTCTCTATTGAGTGCAGCATCTGGGGGGTTAATCGACCAGATCGGAGAATAGCTCTGGTCCTGGCCGTTACAGGAGGGTGCTAGCTGATTATACAGCTGTCACCTCCGCTTCTGAGCCCGCACCTTCACCGCAACGTAACTGTACTGCGGTTTGCGGGAACACCTTCTCGACAGCACCATATATATATACACGGCAGGAGTTGGGAAGGGGTTAAGAATGAGAGGGCTAATAAAAAAAATCCTCAAAGTACCCTTTTAAAGGCTACTTTTTATTGAAAATTATTTTTACATTTTGAGATACAGCGGCTTTGTATTCTGTATACGAAGCAGCGGTCTCTAGCGCTGAAACCTGTATCCGTCAGGCAGTGGCGTAACTACCGCCGTAGCAGCCGTAGCGGCTGCTACGGGGCCCGCGGCATGAGGGGGCCCGTGTCGCCATCCGGCACGGGCCCCCACCATGGCCGGAGGCTCCGCTAGCAGCCGCTATGGCTGCTACAGCGGGACGCCACTGAACACTACGGCAGAGCAGGGAGGTATCTCCCCGCTCTGCCATTAAACAAAAGACATGTATCCCCTATCCACAGGACATACACAGGATAGGGATACATGTGTGATCGCTGGCAGCGATAGGGAGAACGGGGGACTGAAAGTCCCCTGAAGTTCTCCATCACAAACCTCGGACTTCCAGGGTCTGTGTCGGCAGCTCCGTAGAAATGAATGGAGCGCCGGTCGGCTTGTGCGCATGCGTGACCAGCGCTCCTTTCATTTTTATTGAGCTGCGCAGACGCCGGAAGTCAGAGGTTAGTCATGGAGAACTTCAGGGGACTTTCAGTCCCCCGTTCTCCCTATCGCTGCCAGCGATCACACATGTATCCCCTATCCTGTGGATAGGGGATGCATGTTATTTGTAGCACACACTGTAGGTCGCTAACGCCATACAGCCCCCCCTGTAGAGAACGGCATACAGCCCCCCCTGTAGAGAACGCCATACAGCCCCCCCTGTAGAGAACGCCATACAGTCCCCCCTGTAGATAATGCCATACAGTCCCCCCTGTATATAACGCCATACAGTCCCCCCTGTAGATAACGCCATACAGTCCCCCCTGTAGATAACGCCATACAGTCCCCCCTGTAGATAACGCCATACAGTCCCCCCTGTAGATAACGCCATACAGTCCCCCCTGTAGGTAACGGCATACAGCCCCCCTGTAGATAACGCCATTCAGCCCCACCCTGTAGGGTACGCCATACAGCCCCCCCTGTAGGGAACACCATACAGCCCCCCCTGTAGGGAACGCCATACAGCGCCCTCCCCTGTAGGGAACGCCATACAGCGCACCCCCTGTAGGGAACGCCATACAGCCCCCCCTGTAGGGAATGCCATACAGCCTCCCTGTAGGGAACGCCATACAGCCCCCACTGTAGAGAACGCCATACAGCCCCCACTGTAGAGAACGCCATACAGTCCCCCCTGTAGATAACGCCATACAGTCCCCCTCTGTAGATAACGCCATACAGCCCCCCCTGTAGATATCTACAAAGGGGCCTGTATGGCGTTATCTACAGGGTGGGCTGTATGGCGCTATCTACAAGGGGGGCTGTATGGCATTATCTACAGGGTGGGCTGTATGGCGCTATCTACAAGGGGGGCTGTATGGCGTTATCTACAGGGTGGGCTGTATGGCGCTATCTACAAGGGGGGCTGTATGGCGTTATCTACAGGGTGGGCTGTATGGCGCTATCTACAAGGGGGGCTGTATGGCGTTATCTACAGGGGGGGCTGTATGGCGCTATCTACAAGGGGGGCTGTATGGCACCATCTACAGGGGGGCTGTATGGCGTTATCTACAGGGGGGCTGTATGGTGCTATCTACGGGGGGGCTGTATGGCGTTATCTACAGGGGGGGCTGTAAAAAAGGCACTATCTACAAGGGGGGGGGGGGGTTGTGTGACACCCAGGGGAGGGGGGCCCCAGTCAAAAGTTTGCTATGGGGCCCAGTTTTTCCTAGTTATGCCCCTGCCGTCAGGTCAACGGCACTAACGGGTTCAGTGACAGCGGGTCATGCGTATCTCTGACATGCAAGATCGAGCTGTTACAGATCACGTCTACGTTCATAACTTAGATGAGATCGATAACAGGTGGATCCTGCATGTCAGAGACATGCAGAACCCGCTGACACTGAACAGGTCAGTCCCGCTAACCTGACGGATTCAGGTCTCAGCACACGATACAGCTGCTCTGTATACAAAATACAGAGCAGCTGTATCTCAAAATGTAAAAATAATTTTTAATAAAAAGTAAATAGAAAGTTGCACCAAACACACTGATAAACATTTTTATTAAAACAAAAGAAAAAAACACGTTTTCATATGTGTACATAGCCTTTAAGAAACTTTTAATTGTTTCACAAATGAACACTAGGTGAGGCTGTAATGACAGTTGTATGATAGTCTGAAGTGCCTGCACATATTTTCTATAAACACTGAAAAGACCCTGGTAGTTGGCGGGCATATGAACAACTACTACCACTAACTAAGTGCCAGAGGCAAAAAAAAACCTGTTTTCCAACTACCTATATAAATATATGAAATAATCTTTATTAATGCTATTAGAAACAACATAGGACGAACCACATAAATTTAAAAGACTCAGTACACGCTGACGGTGAGTTAGGTCCCATGCACACGACCGTAAATAATCTCCGTAATTGCGGACCGTAATATGGGCCGCAACTACGGACCCATTCACTTCTATTGGCCGCGGACACCTTTCCGTATCGCTACGGATAGGTGTCCGTGCCGTAGAGCTGTACCGCAAAAAATACATGTCCTATCTTTTGAGTTTTACAGGCCGTGCTCCTATACTTTGTATGGGAGCACGGGCCAAAAATCTGGGCGGCTGTCCCGTGATTACGGGCACGGCCGTGTGCATGAGGCCTAAGGCTGTGTTCACATCACCATTGCCCTTCCGTAGAGGGGTTCAGTCAGAGGTTTCCGTCGGGTTAATCCCTCAATGGACAAAGACAAAGCTTCCGTTTGCATCACCATGGATATAAATGGTGACGAAAACATTGCTAAAGGTTTGAGTTTGTCACAGGGTTCCGTCGTTTTTGACGGAATCAATAGCGCAGTCGACGGAACCACACAACGGAAGGGCAACGCTGATGTGATACTTAAATCTACTAAATCTACATGTGTTATCACCAGCGGCTGCAATTACTCTGTGGCCACATGACCTAATATTCTATGATAAGTCTATCAGTGAGGCATTGTATTAGTAAGTACCCCCCCCCCCCACGATATGTTTCGCTTCAGAAATTTTTCGGCGCTAATGATGGAGCTGTTCAGCTTTCCCTTTTATAAAATATGGAATGTCGTGAAAAAGGCTGTAGCTCACTGGCCAACCAATTACAATCGATAAGACCAGACGAGCCTCTGGAGGACATGATGGACACGTAGGCTGTCCAATCACAAGCCAAAAGGGTGCGTCCAATCAGGGAGGACCATTCGCGCCTGCGTGAAACAGGTTATCTGAGTGTGCAGAATCTAAGTGCGGAAAGGAACCACACTTAGAAAATTAAAGGTTAGACATGTTGCGCATACCCAGGGACTCAGTTTTTAGGACTCAAAGGCAGGTATAGGAGGCCTATTCATTATAAAATGTCAAACAAAGGTAGCCTTGCACGTCTCCGGACATTTCGGAACGAAAATCAGTGGTGTACAAAAACTAAGTGCCAAGTAAAATAGCACTTAGAAATTTAACAGACAAAATACATTGCGCATGTCTAGGAACTTAGTCATTAAGATTCAAGAAACCCAATAAGCAATAGACCAATTCAGTGTATACGTGTCAGATTTAGATCAATGCACATGGTTGGGGCTTCTGTAAAAAATCAACTAACAAGCAATAAAATAAAATTTTATTTATTTGTGTTGTCACTTTCTACTTTTTAATGTATTCATACTTTTAATTCTCTATGGGTGTGTGTATGTGTGTAGCAGTGCCGTGTGTGTGTGTGTGTGTGTGTGTGGTAGAGCAGAGTATGCACGGGCGCCGCTGATACTTCATAGCAGCTTAGCAGCTGTTTTGAAGAATCAGTGGCGAGCACCCCCCCCCCCCACACACACACAAATCACCACAAGTCCCCCCAAACACGCAAAATCAAGTGTAATCAAGCGTTTTTTTATGTGGTTTTTGGCACGTAAAATGTGCAAAAAAAACGTGTCAAATACACGCCGTGTGAACCTGTCAACTGAAAAGTCATTCACTTCACTTTCATCATTTTAAGGATATGTTCACACGAAATGTTTTCAGCCATTTTTCGGCCCGTAAACATCCTAAAAACGGCTGTGAAATCGGAAGCAGAACACCTACAAACATCTGCCCATTGGTTTCAATGGGAAATACGGTGTTCTGTTCCGACGGGACTTTTCTTATGTGGCTGTTTTCCAAAAATGGCACGTAAACAGGTGCCCGCCAAAATGAAGTGCATATCACTTCTTGGGCCATTTTTGGAGCCGTTTTTCATTGACTCTATAGAAAAACAGCTCCAAAAACGGCCGTAAATAAACACCCGCCAAAAACGCGAGTTTGATTAAAAAATGGATGAAAATCAGGAGCTGTTTTCCCTTTGTTTAGTAAGCGTGTGAACATACCCTTAGCCTTTTGGTGTGTCCTATAACTTCTGCCAGCTGCAGAATCCCACCCAAAATGGCAGCCGGACACTGCTTAGCAATTTCAAGACACCTTTTCCTGGCTTCCTGACATTTACGGCAGCTGTGAGTCAGGTTGCTTTGCCTTATTCACCTTGCTGTAATTCTGGGAAGTGCTCCCTCTGGTGGCCAACATAGGAAAACATGTCATATTATTATTTAATTTTGAATACTTTCCACCATATGGAAGAAAAAAAAATACAGCAAAAAACGTAAAAAATATAATAAAAATAAGTAACGACACTTAAAATAAAAAAGGTTTAATTCGCGACACATTCCCTTTAAAGATAACATAATCTTGATAGGATACAAGGAGTGACAATACCACAGGAAATAAAAGTATCCAAAAAGTCATGCAAAAGGAATCATTAAAAGAAAACTTGGAAAAGGTTATAAAACAGTAACAATTGTTCAATCCTGAATGCAATTGAGAAGGAGTTACCTATTTTATCTTATTTATAAAAAGATACAACTGAATATAATAATAGTACTTGAGATATAGTATCAACTCAAAATGAATGGCAGGAACAGAGGGCTGTTGTTCTCTGTTGTCATTCTTGTTGTAACGTCCGTGGTAGCTGACCACGAACTCCTTCCATCCAGTCAACACCTTTCTCTCAAGAGATGTCTGCACATACGGCCGTCCTGCTCCACTATGACCACCAGGGTGCGCTCACGAGCTCAGTCCAGACTTAAGAAGCATGTTGGTGATTTGAGCTAATTGCTCCAGAGCACCCTGGGCTATAAGAAGGTCCCAGCCCCATCCTCCCACGCCTGAGCCTTGTTGTTGTATCCCTAGTCTGTCATGCAAATGGCCCTCTAGTGTTTCCTGCTCCCAGTGTTTTCCTGTTCCTGTTTCCTGTTCCTGTATCCTGAATCTAGTGTCGTGCTTGCTGTAGCTGTACTGTATTCTACGCCTGACCTGCCTCTCCACACCTGACGTCCACCTGCTGCCAAGTTCCTGCCTAGCCTGCCTCGCTACTATCTGAGCTGCCACAGGTACCCTATACGAACTATAAACATTTACCTGCGTCCTGTTGGCCAGCTGCCATATCGCCAAGATGGTACAGCCCAGTGGGTCCACGAACCAGTCGTGACAGTAGGCTCAGGCCATGGACCCCGCTGGTCAATCCAAGACCATGACGACGTCACAAGAGATGCGGGCGGATTTGCTGGATCTCCAGTCTCGACAGGACCAACTCCTCCAAGCTTTGAACACTCTCGTTCGTCAGCAGGAAGCAAGAGCTGCTGTTCCTCCTACTACACATCCTGGCAGTGTTGATCCTCAGACTACACCTCCTGGCAGTGTCGACCCGTGTTTTTCTTTGCCACTTCCAGACCACTATGATGGAGACGCAGGTTCCTGTCGTGGATTTTTGAACCAGGATTTTTGTTCCAGGACATTTTCATCTGACGGCGCAAAGGTCGCATTCATCATTTCTCTCCTCACCGGTAAGGCTCTTGCATGGGCGAACCCTATCTGGGAGAGACAAGGACCTGAGACCCGTGACTTCCAAGCCTTTCTCCGGACCTTTCGCATGGTATTTGAGGAGCCTGGACGGGCCTCATCTGCAGCGGCTTCATTGATTAAACTACGCCAAGGAGACACCTCCGTGAGTGAGTACGCCATCTACTTCCGCACCCTGGCGGGAGAACTGTTGTGGAACAATGAGGCTCTGGTGGCGGCATTCTGGAATGGACTGTCCCCTAAGATTAAGGACAAACTTGCCGCTCGAGACCTGCCATCTACCCTGGATGACCTCATCCTTCTGTCCGCCCGGATTGACATACGTATCCGAGAACACCTCAAAGAGGTTCGTCGGGAGGGAGACCCTCCTAGTCTGGGACCTACTTTGCAGCAACCCCTGCTGTCCTCAGATGTCAATCCTCCTAAGGAATCTGTGATGATGGACCGGGGTAAGCTATCCACCCAGGAGAGACAACGCAGACGCACTTCGGGACTTTGTCTCTATTGCTGCCTCGGTGGCCATCTTGTGCGCCTGTGTCCCCTAAAGCCTCAAAGCCTAGGGTTGCTAGGAGTGACAACCCTGGGTAAAAAGGGACTTTCATCCAAATTGTCCATACCAGCGACCATAGTGTCCGGCGAGAGAATGCATCAGGTCTCTGCGTATCTGGACTCGGGATCCGCGGCTAATTTCATCCGTAGAGACCTGGTGGACCTTCTTCAGTTGCCTACCATCCCTATGGAGAGCCCGTTGACAATTGCTTCTGTAGATGGTCTACCCCTGCCTAACCCAGTTGTTGCTGTGACCAAACCACTGAGGTTCCAAGTAGGGGCCCTCCACTCCGAACTGCTGTCGTTCTATGTCCTACCCAGAGCCGTTGATCCTGTGTTGCTGGGCCTACCTTGGCTCCGATTAGATGCCCCAGTCCTGGACTGGAACTCTGGAGAGGTTCTCCAGTGGGGCCCCGAGTGTCACAATCGTTGCCTGGGACAGATTAGTTTGGCTCAGTCTCCTCTGCCTCAGTCACTGGCAGGATTGCCTAGTCATTTTGCTTCATTTGCGGACGTCTTCAGCAAGAAAGAAGCGGAGACACTGCCCCCACATCGGGCGTATGACTGTCCTATTGAGCTGGTTCCTGGTGCTTCCCTTCCCCGTGGCAGGGTATATCATCTCTCTCTGCCAGAGACTCTGTCTATGTCCGCCTATGTTAGAGAGAACTTGGAGCGGGGCTTCATACGCAAGTCTTCCTCCCCGGCAGGAGCCGGGTTCTTCTTCGTCAAAAAGAAGGATGGTTCTCTTCGTCCCTGTATAGACTACCGGGGACTCAACCAAATCACGGTGAAAAATAAATATCCATTGCCATTGATCTCAGAATTATTTGACCGTATACGTGGTGCCAAGATATTTTCCAAGTTAGACCTGCGGTGGGCTTACAACCTAATCCTGAATCGCCAGGGTGACGAATGGAAGACTGCATTTAACACCCGGGACGGACACTATGAATATCTAGTAATGCCCTTCGGCATGTGTAATGCTCCCGCGGTCTTCCAGGAGTTTGTGAATGACATTTTCTGTGACCTCCTTTATGTTTGTGTAGTTGTATATCTTGATGACATCTTAATTTTTTCTTTAGATCCTATGACGCATCAGAAACATGTCCGTCAAGTCTTGCTGCGATTAAGGGAGAATCAACTGTACGCCAAATTGGAGAAATGCGTATTTGAGAGAGATGCTCTACCCTTCCTGGGCTACATCATTTCGAATAGATGCCTCAAGATGGATCCTGAAAAGGTAAAGTCCGTCCTGGAATGGCCACGTCCTCAAGGCTTGAGGGCCATACAGCGCTTTCTGGGATTCGCCAATTTTTACAGACAGTTCATCCCAAACTTCTCTTCATTAACATCTCCTATCTCTAACCTCACCAAGAAGGGCATGAACGCCAAGATGTGGACTCCTGAGGCAGAGTCCGCATTCAATACCCTGAAAAGTGCCTTCACATCAGCCTCTATCCTCCATCATCCAGACGTTTCCCTACAGTTCTCGTTGGAGGTGGACGCGTCCTCTGTCGGTGCTGGTGCACTCCTGTTCCAGAGAGGTTCCAAGGGCAAGTCAAGGGTATGTGGATATTTTTCTAAGCTCTTCTCTTCCGCAGAACGCAACTACTCGATTGGGGATCGAGAGTTACTGGCCATCAAATTGGCCCTGGAGGAGTGGAGACATCTACTAGAGGGCGCAGCTCACCCCATCCTGAGTTTTACGGAGCACAAGAACCTCACCTACCTCCAGACAGCCCAACGGCTGAATCCTCGTCAGGCCAGGTGGTCACTGTTCTTTGCCAGGTTCCAGTTTGAGCTCCATTATCGCCCGGCTGACAAGAATGTGAGGGCCGATGCCTTATCCAGGTCTTTCGAGACGGAGGACACTATGGAGATGCCCCAGAACATTATCGACCCGTCCTGTATTGTTTCAGTCAACCCACTGCAAGTTGAGGACATCCCTCCAGGGAGAACTTTTGTGCGCATGGCTGACCGAAGGAGAGTCTTCCGCTTGGTACACGCCTCTAGACTGGCAGGTCACGCGGGGATCCGTAAGACCCGGGATTTGATTGCCCGTCATTTCTGGTGGCCCACGCTGCCCAAAGATGTTATGGACTTTGTTTCCTCCTACTCTGTGTGTGCAACTAACAAGGTCGCTCACTCCAGACCCGCTGGTCTGCTCCAGCCATTGCCTGTGCCCGATGCTCCCTGACAGTATATAGCTATGGACTTTATTACGGACCTGCCCCTCTCTGCCGGATGCAGCACTGTCTGGGTGGTCGTGGATTTTCAAAAATGGCCCACTTCATTCCTCTGACCGGTCTTCCGTCTGCTCCCCAACTGGCCAAACTGTTTATCCAACACATCTTCCGCCTGCATGGCTTGCCACAGCATATTGTGTCTGATCAGGGGGTTCAGTTCACCTCGAGGTTCTGGAGAGCCCTCTGCGGACTTCTAGGTGTGAAGTTGGACTTTTCCTCGGCCTACCTTCCTCAGTCCAATGGACAGGTCGAGAGGATCAATCAAATCTTGGAGAACTACCTGCGTCACTTCATCTCTAGGCAACATGATGACTGGGTACAGTTGCTCCCGTGGGCTGAATTCTCCTACAACAATCATACCAGCGAGTCTACAAGGAACACTCCGTTCTTCATAGTCCTTGGCCAACACCCACGAATACCTCTCCCGGTTCCTGATTCATCCAAGGTACCAGCTGCTGACGCAGCCTTCAAGGACTTTCTACAAATTTGGCGGCAAACTCGATCCTCCATCCTGCTGGCGGTTGATCGTTTGAAACGGAGGACGGACACAAGGAGAAGAGAACCACCTCAGTTTCTTCCTGGCACAAAGGTCTGGCTGTCCTCCAGAAACATTAGACTAAGAGTACCGTCATGCAAGTTTGCTCCCAGGTTCCTCGGTCCTTTCGAGATCCTACAGCAGATCAACCCTGTCGCCTACAAGCTTCGGCTGCCTCCTACCCTCAAGATCCCCAACTCCTTCCATGTTTCTCTCTTGAAGCCAGTGGTTCTGAACCGCTTTACCAAGACTCCAAGCCCTGCTGTTGCCTCCAGCGGCCCTTCAGACACCTTCGAGGTTAAGGAGATCTTGGACATTAAAAAAGTAAGAGGAAGAACCTTTTATTTAGTAGATTGGAAGGGGTTTGGTCCAGAAGAGAGGTCCTGGGAGCCAGAGGAGAATCTCAACGCTCCTACCCTCATCAAGAAGTTTCTCTCTCGTTCTTGTCCCAAGAGGAGGGGGGCGTAAGAGGGGGGATACTGTAACGTCCGTGGTCACTGACCACGAACTCCTTCCATCCAGTCGACGCCCTTCTCTCAAGAGATGTCTGCAGATACGGCCGTCCTGCTCCACTATGACTACCAGGGTGTGCTCACGAGCTCAGTCCAGTCTTAAGAAGCATGTTGGTGATTTGAGCTAATTGCTCCAGAGCACCCTGGGCTATAAGAAGGTCCCAGCCCCATCCTCCCACGCCTGAGCCTTGTAGTTGTATCCCTAGTCTGTCTTGCAAATGGCCCCCTAGTGTTTCCTGCTCCCAGTGTTTTCCTGTTCCTGTATCCTGAATCTAGTGTCGTGCTTGCTGTAGCCGTGCTGTACTGTATTCTACGCCTGACCTGCCTCTCCACACCTGCCGTCCACCTGCTGCCAAGTTCCTGCCTAGCCTGCCTCGCTACTATCTGAGCTGCCACAGGTACCCTATACGAACTATAAACGTTTACCTGCGTCCTGTTGGCCAGCTGCCATACCGCCAAGACGGTACGGCCCAGTGGGTCCACAAACCAGTCGTGACACTTGTCATAATATGACCAAGAGGTAAGAACAATATGTCAAAGAAAAGCAGTGAAGGTGAAGCCTTCATTAAGTCTATTAGAACTTAATGTACTCAACCGCTGAATCCACCTGGCTTTTTCCTGTAAAAGTTTTCGATCTAGATTACCGGCTCTAGGGCCTAATTTAATTTGGGTAATACCCCAAAAATTGAAGGCCGTGGATATTTCCATCATGTCTAGCTTTAATATGTCTGGACAGGGGTGTGTGTTCTTTGGTGGTAATAGTGCTGAGGTGCTTGGAAATTCTTCTCCTCAATTCCTGGATAGTCTTGCCCAAATATAGTTTGGGACATGGACATTTGGCCACATAGATAACCCCACTACTCTGACAGTTGATAATTGCCTGATTTGGTAAGATTTACCATCATATGGATTACAGAAGTTCTTGATGGTAGGCATGAGAGGACAGAAGGAACACCTCCCACATGGATGGGAGATTGAAGCCAAGCACTTTGTGGAATAGATTTGTAATGGCAGGAAGGAGGTGAAGGGGAAGTGAGCCCTAATCTACCCACCGCCCTGTCCCTGCCTACTTGCAACGACCCGCCCTAGGCGACGAGGTACAACTGGGCGGCGGTCCCTACGCTGGCTAAGTGCACGGGAAGACAAACAGGGAACACGCAAGGGAAGGGGCAGTAGCCACGGAACGCCACGAGGAAACGGGGCGGCGAACGAACAGTCAGGACCAGGACGAAGTGAGTACACCCGAGCGGGCACGGAGACAGAAGCAAGCCAGGGGCAAAGCAGGTCGAGCAGAACTGCAGCAAGGCAGAAGCACGGCAGAAGCAGGCTGGAGCAAGCAGCAGTGGGGCCAGGAATCCAAAAGAATTACAAGCACTGAGGAGGAGAACACGGCAGGTAATAAAGGACAGGGGGCGGAGCTAACTCCGACAGACCAGGCCGCGATAGGCTCTCCCACTCCTGAGCCTGCCACCCTGGTTGGTGGGAGATGGTGTCAGTCGAACAGGTCTGGCCTCAGGTGTGGATTGATTAATCCCAGGAGTATAGCTAGATGAAGTACCTGGCAGATCCCTAACAAGATTGTCTCCAATAATGACTGTGTACCAGAAATTCGCACAAGTTTTTACCTCTCCGGTACGTAACATTAGGAATATCAGAAATGGCATCAGTCAGGTCTGGATCAGCCTGAAGAATGGGCTAATATTTGCGTACAATGTTGGTGACTTGAGAAGAACAGGCCTCAAATGTGCCTATGCATCTGATGTTAGAAGAAGATTTTGACCATTTTTGACTTTTGCCATATAAAAGATCCTTTCTATCAGTTGCTCTAGCCCTAGCATACACCCTATGTAGGCATTTTTTAGGATAGCCTCGTGCCACAAAATTTCAGTATAGGCCATCACATTCTGATTGGAAAGTCTGCTCATCAGAGCAGTTTCTTTTGGCTCTTAACCCCTTCCTGCTCCACAATGTACTATTCCGTCATGGTAACCACATAGTTCTCGCTCCAATAGTACGTCACGGGAGGAACAGCCATTTCGGCCGTTCTCCCGACACATACAGTAGCTGTGACAACTGCTGTCTCATACAGCAGTCGCCGCAGCTCCTGCAGCGGGGACCAATCGCGGTGTCCCCGCTGATTAACCCCTTAGAAGCCACGATCAATAGCGATTGCGGTTTCTTAGGGGTTAAACCACCATCGACGGCCCGCTACATGATAGCGGCCGGCGATGGTTGCTATGGCAACCGGAGGCCTAATAATGGTGTCTGGCTATGCCACCTACGGAAGCCTAGTGGGTCCTGATAAAGTCAGGACCCACTATGCTTGCTGTGAGCGAGTAGCGCAATGTATTAGAATAGCAATCAGGGCCTCCCGCCTTCAAGTCCCCTAGTGGGACGAAGTAAAAAAGTAAAAAAATGTTGTGTCAAAATATAAAATAAAAGTTTTAAAAGTAATAAAAGTAAAAATTCCCCTTTTTTCCTTATCAGTCCTTTATTATTAATAAAAATACATAAATAAACAAATAAATAAAGTATACATAATTGGTAACGCCGCGGCCGTGACGGCCTGAACTACAAAATTCTTTCATTATCTATCCTGCACGGTTAACGCCATAAAATAATATTAAACCATAATAGAATCCCAATTTTTTGGCCACTTCACCTCCCAAAAAATGGAATAAAAAGAGATCAAAAAGCCGAATGTAACTAAAAATGGTACTGATCGAAACTACAGTTCGTTCCGCAAAAAAACAAGCCGTCACACAGCTTTCTTAAAGGAAAAATAAAAAAGTTATGGCTCTTAGGCCCCATTCACACGAACGTGTTTTTGCGGCCGCAATTCCCCCGAAAATGCACGGGAGAATTGCGGCCCCATTCATTTCTATGGGGCCATGCACACGACCGTAGTTTTTACGGTCCGTGCATGGCCCGGGAGCCCGCACCGCAGAAAGAACGGACCTGTCTTATTACGGCCGTGTTCTGCGGTCCGGGCTCATTGAAAATAATGGCCGCGGCCATGTGCATGTCCCGCGATTTGCGGGCGGCTCGCGGCTGACAGTCCGCAGCCGGCTGACCTGAAAATCACGGCCGTGCACACGGCTATGGTCGTGTGCTTGAGGCCTTAGAATAAGGCAACACAAAAAGTAAATGATTTAAAAAAAAAATATTTTATTGTGCAAACGCCATAAGACATAAAATTCTAAAAACATATGGTATCACCGTAATCGTTTCGACCAGCAAAATAAAGTGAATATGTAATTTATAGCGCACGGTTAATGCTGTAAAACAATTAGAATAAAAAACAATAGTAGAATTGCTGTTTTTTAGTCACCACGCCTCTTAAAAATAGATTAAAAACTCATCAAAATGTCGCATACACCCCATGAAAACTACAATGAATTCCTCAAGGGGTCTAGTTTCCAAAATGGGGTCACTTTTAAGGGGTTTCCCATGTACTGGTACCCAATGGCGGATCATCATATGCGCAGTTCGGGCAGCCGCCCGGGGCCCGAACTGCACATAATCTTAAATATCTATGCAGCGCTCTAGTGCTGCTAACTGCCAATGTGGAGAGTGGTATAGCTATAGGGGTCGCAACGGTTGCGACCGGACCCCTAAGCCTGTGGGCCCGCAGGGCCCCCGTTGCCACACAGCGCTGACCGCGCTGGTTCACTCCGCAGGACACAGATTCAGTTGGGTTAAATGATGGAGCCTTGCTCAAGCATTCACTCTGCCGTGAGCGGCTCGGCGCAGGCAGGCGCGTTGTAGTGACGTCATCACGCCTGTCTGCACCGAGTCACTCACGGGACAGTGCAGAGGAGGCGAAGCTCCTCCACCTGTCGTGGGAACGGGAATGGGTAAGTAATTATGTTATTATTTTTCTATTATGTACATACATATGGGGGCATTATACTGTATAGGACAGCTAAGGGGAACATTATACTGTATGGGGCAGCTATGGAAGGCATTATACTGTGTGGCAGCTATGGGGGCATTATACTGTATAAGGCAGCTATAGGGGGGATTATACTGTATGGAGCTGCTATAGGGGGCATTATACTGTATGGGGCAGCTATAGGGGGCATTATACCGTATGGGGCAGCTATGGAGAGCATTATACAGTATGGGGCACTATACTGTGTGGGGCAGCTATGGGGGTATTATACTGTATGGGGCAGCAATAGGGGGCATTATACTGTATGGGGCAGCTATAGGGGTATTATACTGTATGGGGCAGCTATAGGGGGCATTATACTGTATGGGGCAGCTATGGAGAGCATTATACTGTATGGGGCATTATAGTGTATGGGGCAGCTATGTTTGGCATTATATTGTATGGAGGACATTATACTGAGCAATTACAAGAGCTGCAGGTCCAGGGGGGGAGCGCTGTGCAGCACTATATACAAGGGGGGCGACGCTGTTTAGCATTATATACAAGGGGGGTGGCGCTGTGTGGCACTATATACAAGGGGGGATTGCTGTATAGCACTATACAGAAGGGGGGAGTGCTGTGTATCACTATATCTAAGGGGGGGATTGCTGTGTAGCACTATATACAAGGGGGGGCTGTGTGATACTATATGCAAGAGGGGGAGGGCTGTGTGATGCTATTTACAGCGGTCTGTGTGTAGCGCTATCTACAGGGGGGCAGTGTGGCACTATTTACAGGGGTCTGTGTGTAGCGCTATCTACAGGGGTCTGTGTGTGATTCTATCTACAGGGGGCTGTGTGTGATGCTATCTACAGGGAATCTGTGTGGCACTATCTATATGGGGCTGTGTGTGATGCTATCTACAGGGGCTGCGTGTGGTGCTATCTGCAGGGGGTGTGGCGCTATCTGCAGGGGGGATGTGGCGCTATCTACAGGGGGTTGTGTGTGGCGCTACCCACAGGGGGGTGTGGCGCTATCCACAGAGGGGGGTGGTGCTATCCCCAGGGGGATGTGTGTGGCGCTCTCTACAGGGGGGGTGTGGCAAGATCCACAGGGGGGTGTGGCGCTATCTATAGGGGGTGTATGTGTGATGCTATCTACAGGGGCTGTGTGTGGCGCTATGTTAAAGGGGGCTGTGTGTGGCGCTATCTACACGGGCTGTGTGAATGTGGTGCTTTACTCTACAGTGATTGACACAATACTATTCATGGTCGCAGTCTATGGTGCTATAATATTTAGGGGCACAGCATTTGGTACTATTTTATTCAGGGGTGCTGTGTTTGGTGCTATTATATTTAGGGGCACAGTGTGTGGCACCATGATAATTTTATCTTTGTTTATAGGTGTGGAAATGTTGAAAAAGTGAGGAGCCGAAGACATCTGAGTGCCAAATTATGCAGAAATGGATAATGGCCGGGAGAAGTCGTCATGAAGTCTGGACTGGATAGAGTAGAGAAGAGGAAAAAAACAACGTTGTCATCTGTGAGTTACTAGATTTATAGAGAATCTGTCATCTCTCCTGACATGTTTATTTTAGGAAATCCTTGTATTTCACAAAAAGTCTTTGTGCAGTCCAGGATTGATAGACAAATGAGTGTTACTATTCCCCTTGTCAGGAGGATGTGTCCCTACACAGTGCGATACTGTCAGCGATGGTTGGAGACTGTCAGTATGTAGGGACAGCCTTTTGACATGGGGAGTAGTAACACCCATTTGTTAATGCCTGGTCAAAAAGGAAGTGTTAACAATAGTTACAGGGCGCCGGTGGAGAAGGGGGGCCCAACTTTGGGTAATAGTCCAGGGCCTATGGTCTACTTAATCCGCCACTGCTGGCACCTCAGGAGCTCTGCAAATGCACATGGCACTCAGAAACCAACCCTGCAAAATCTACATGCCAAACAGCGCTTCTGCCTATCTGAGCTTTGCCATTTGTCCAACCAGCTGTTTATGACCACATATGGGGTATTGCTGTAATCGGGAGAAATTGCTTTACAAATGTTGGGATGCTCTTTTTCTCTTTTATTCCTTGTCAAAATTAAATATTTGTACCTTTTATCGAAAAATTGTGATTTTCAATTGCACAGTCTAATTCCACAAATGCAGCAAAAAAATCTGTGGGATCTAAATGCACACTATACCCCTCGATAAGTTACTTGAGGGGTGTAGTTTGCCAAATATGGACACTTTTGGGGGGTTTCAGTGTTTTGGCACCACAAGACCTCTTCAAACCGGACATGGTGCCTATTAAAAAGGAGGCCTCAAAATCCACTACGTGCTCCTTTGCTTTGGAGGCCGATGCTTCAGTCCATTAGCGCACTAGGACCACATGTGGGATATTTCTCAAAACGAAAAAATCTGGGCAATAAGTATGGAGTTGCGTTTCTCTGGTAAAAAATTGAATAAAAATTATTTGCTGACAAAAAAATTAAATTTGTAAATTTCACCTCTACTTTGCTTTAAATTCCTGTAAAACACCTAAAGGGTTAATAAACTTTCTAAATGCTGTTTTGAATACTTTGAGGGGTCTAGTTTCTAAAAAGGGGTGTTTGATACGGGTTTCAAAGCCACTTCAGAACTGAACTGGTACCTAAAAAAAAGAGGCTTTTGAAATTTTATTCTTGCGCCTGGGACAGGAGTTCAATTGATGCTTGTCATCCCCACAGTAGAAGCAGAGACCATTCTTCCTGCGGAAATCTCTACGTAGTTGGAGCGACACGGAGGCCCCGAGTTGCATCTGTTCATCTGAGTTCTCTGTGGAAGAACGAAGCAACGGAACCTCTGGAGCCATCATAGGGGAGACAGAGGTGAAGGCACCAGAATGTTCAAATCGTCGTTCCCTGAGACGTCGGTCAAGATGTACCGCTAAAGCCATAGCCTGATCTAGAGAGTCAGAGGTGGGATAGCTAACTAACTGGTCTTTAAGGGCGTTCGACAGACCCAATCTAAACTGGCACCTCAAGGCAGCGTTATTCCACCGAGAAGCTACACACCACTTCCTAAAGTCAGAACAGTACTCCTCAACGGGTCTCTTACCCTGACGTAAGGTCACCAGCTGACTCTCGGCAAAGGCAGTCTTGTCAGTCTCGTCATAGATAAGCCCGAGAGCAGACAAAAAAAGGTCAACAGAAGAAAGTTCAGGGGCGTCAGGAGCCAAGGAGAAGGCCCATTCCTGGGGGCCGTCCTGGACCAAGGACCTAAGTATACCCACTCGCTGGCTCTCAGAACCTGAGGAGTGGGGTCTTAATCGGAAATAGAGTCTACAACTCTCCCGAAAAGAGAAAAAAGTCCTCCGGTCCCCTGAGAACCGGTCAGGCAACTTGAGGTGCGGTTCAAGAGGTGAGGTGAAGAGTATTACCTGGGTAGCATCACGCTGGTTGAACCTCTGAGCCAGGTCTTGGACCTGTAGGGAGAGACCCTGCATTTGCTGAGCCAGGGCCTCAATGGGATCCATAGTAGAGTCAGGGACCAGGGTAGAAAAGGTATAGGGCCTGTGATTATGTAATGAATCGGGGTAGGGAGATGACAGGTGAGCCCTAATCTACCCGCAACTCAGTCCCTGCCTACTTGCACGGCCCGTCCTAAGTGACGGCGTACAACTGGGCGACGGTCCCTACGCTCAGTAAGTGCAAGACAGACAACACAAGACAAGGGCACACAGAAGCAAAGAGGGAAGTAGGGGCAGTTGCCCACGGAAAAACCGTGAGCAACAGGCAGTGGTGAACGAGCCGAATCAAACCAGGAGAGTACGTAGTAGCAAAACAGAGCAAGAAAATAGTCAGGCAAGCCAGGGTCAATGTTACAGCGGTCAATCAGGTAATAGCAGGAATAGCAGAGCCAGGATACCAGAGAATCACAGGCAAGGAACATGCTGCAAGTGAGGGTATAAATAGACCAAGGGCGGAAGCTAGAACCGTCAGGCCAGGCTGTGATAGGTCCTCCCTCTTCTCAGCCTCCAAACCTGAGAGGTAACAGATCGCGTCACTCTATCAGACCTTGGAGCTGATGAAGGCTGATTAACCCCGGTCGTCGACAAAGAACCTGTGTCTGGCAAACCCTTTACAGATGAGCTCAGCATGAAGGACTCCTACTTGAAGTCTCAACGGCTTGGTTACAGACACAACTGGGTCAGGCAATGGCAGTCCATCCACCGAGGCAACGATCTACAGCCTTTCTAGTAGAACAGTAAGCAACTAAAGAAGATCCACCAGGTCCTGACAGATAAAATTGGCAGCAGAGTCCAGGTAGGCAGAGAACGGATGGGGCCTCTCGCCAGCAATGATAGTAACGGAAATGAATATCTTGGAAGAGAGTTCGCGATTAGATGTAGTGACGCCCAGGGTTGTCTCTCCAACCAAACCTAGGCGCTGGGTTTTTTGGCTTCTACGGTCACAGACGCACGACATGGCCTGCGAGACCACAATATAAACAGAGGCCAGAGGTGCGCCTGTGCTGTTTTTCCTGAACCGACAATTTTAGCCGGTCCACTTGCATCGGAACCTCGGGCAAAGCAGTAGGCGCCGGCAAGAGAGGTTGCTGGAAGTTGGGCACCAGTCCAGGAAGCCTTCTCTCCTGACGAACCTCATGAGATCTCTCCCTCAGCCTTATGTCTACCCGAGTGGCGAGCAGAATCAAGTCATCCAAGGCAGAGGGCAGATCACGAGCGGCCAGTTCGTCCTTAATCTCGGACGACAGGCCATGCCAATAGGATGCCACCAAGGCCTCATTGTTCCAGGACGGCTCTCCTGCCAGAGTCCGGAACTGGATGGTATATTCGAGCACAGAGGTGTCCTCTTGGCGAAGGTTGAATACGTAGAATCGAGAGGGCAATGGCAGTGAGAACCGAGGATCCGAGCCGGAACTGCCAGGAGGTGTAGCAGGAGGATCAACCTGAGGATTTTGCATAGAGACAGGAAGAGAAGCAACTAGCGTCCCTAGCTGCTGTGTCATAGCGTCCACAGCCACAAGGAGTTGATTTTGTCTAGTTCGGAGATCCAGCAGGTCCGCCTGCATAGCTTGGGAGGGTGCCAAGCCTTTGAATTGACCAGCAGAGTCCATGGCCAGAGTGTACTGTCACAATGCGGGGTGTGGACGAACTGGGCCGTACCGTGTAGCGGGCCGGCAGCTGGCCAAACAGGTAAGGTACAGAGTCAAATATTTCAGAGAGGATACCTGAGGCAACGTAGACAGTAGAAAGGCAGGCACAACCGGGACCAGGCAGCGGGTAGATGTCAGCTGTGGTGTAGTGAACCAGGCTTGGAACGTAGTCCAATCTGGCAACAACTCAGCACGGCACTTAGAACAGGGTAGCACGGTAACAGGATACAGGATACAGGAAGAGTGTACACTGGGAAACTGGAAAACAGTAGGAGACCATTAGCACGACAAACTTCGGGAAACAAACAACGCTCTGGCAAAGAGCAAGAGGGCAGAGCCCTTTTTATAGCCCAGAGCATCCTGGGCTAGTTTGCAGACTTCCTGCAATATGCGCGCACTGGCCCTTTAAGAGCGTGCACACGCGGGCGTCCGCACCCTCTGGAGACAGTCTCTTACTCCGGAAGTGAGTGCCGGCACCTCAGGAGAGGACGACGCTGCACACAAGTCAGGAGTCCATGGCCACGGCCGTCGAGGGGTAAGAAAGAACGACAGGCCGTGGCCATAGACGTTACAATTAAGAACATCTTTTAATTTATTCTTTAACCCCTTCCTGTCGTAAACAACTTTCAGATTTTCATTTTCGTTTTTTCCTCCCCACATTCCAGAAGCCATAACGTCTTTATTTTTCCGTCGATATAGTACTATGAGGGCTTGATTTTTGCGGGACAAGTTGTAGTTTTTCATAGCACCATTTATTTTGCTGTATAATGTACTAGGAAACAGGACAAAAAATTATTTGTTGGGTAGAAAATGAAAAAAACAGCGATTCCTCCATGGTTTTTTACGCGCTGTTTTTACAGAATTCACTGTGCAATTAAAACAACATGTTAACTTTATTCTGTGGGTCAATACGATTACGGCGATACCAAATATATATAGTTCTTTCTATGTTTTACTACTTTTACATGTAAAAACCTAAGTGTAAAAAAGAAAATGTATTTTGCGTCGCCAAATTCCGAGAGCCACAACTTTTTTATTTTTCCGTCCATTAAGCGGTATGAGGGCTTATTTTTTGCGGCATAAGCTGTAGTTTTTAATAATACCATTTTGGTGTAAATGCGACAGTTTGATCACTTTTTATTTCATTTTTTGTGGGAGATGAGGTGACCTAAAAATAGACATTCTGGCGTTTACAATTTTTTTTTTTTTACGGCGTTCACCGTGCGAGTTAAATAACGATATATTATAATAGTTCAGACTTTTACGGACACGGAAATACCAATTATGTTTATTTTTTTGTTTTTTTTACTATGCTCTAGGGGGAAAATGGGAAAAGGGTTTTTTTTTTGAACTTTTAATATATATATTTTTTTTACACCCAAAAAAACTTTATTCAACTTATTTTTACTTTTTTTATTAGTCCCCCTAGGGGACTTCAACCAGCGATCGTTAGATCGCTTGCATGATATACTGCAATACTAATGTATTGCAGTATATCGTGATTCTGACAGGCACCTATTAAGCCCTGCCGGAGGCAAGGCTTAATAGGTGTACAAAGATGGCGAACCTGGGGGCGTTCATTAAGCACCCAGGCAGCCATAGCAACCATCGCCCCCCCCGTGATTGCGTTGCGGGGGGCGCGATGAGCTGTTAGTCGCCCCCCTCTTTCTCACGATTTAAATGCTGCGGTCAGTATTGACCGCGGCATTTAACGAGTTAAACTAACGGGATCGCGCTCGAGTGTGATGCCGCTAGTTACTCTGAAGTGTCGGCTGTAACATACAGCCGACACCGTCATCGTATGGAGCGAGCTCACTGCGTGAGCCTGCTCCATACTTCCCTTACCCGACTTTGGCGTATGGATACGTCAAATGTCGGGAAGGGGTTAAGGATAAAAGTTCCACTTGAGTGTCATGAGCCCTAGTAGACTTATGTATTCTTTCAAACACAGAAATCTGCTTTAAAAGGGAAGAAATCTTTCCCATTCTCAATCTTTTCAGACGTGATCCCAAGGCAATAAGCTCTCCCCTTATCACCGACTTGTGCGCCTCCCAAACATTTGGAAAAGACACGTCCGGTGTCATAATATTGGCATCATTTTTTGAACGTCTTTTTATTTTGCTAGGACATTAGAAGACTTATAACTTTTTACTAAACCTATTTTTGTTAGGGCCCAGTTCAGTTCTGAAGTGGCTTTAAGGGGCCTATATTGTAATGGCAGGAAGGAGGTGAAGGGAACAAGTGAGCCCTAATCTACCCACCGCCCTGTCCCTGCCTACTTGCAACGACCCGCCCTAGGCGACGGGGTACAACTTGGCGGCGGTCCCTACGCTATCTAAGTGCAAGGGAGTACAAACAGGGAACACGCAAGGGAAGGGGCAGTAGCCCACGGAATGCCGCGAGGAAACGGAGCGGTGAATGAGTCAGTCAGGATCAGGATGAAGTGGAGTATACCAACGAGAGCACGGAGCAGGAAGGAAGCCAGGGGCAAAGCGAAGCAGGATAAACGGAACTGAAGCAAGGCAGAAGCAGGCTGGAGCAAGGCAGCAGTGGGGCCAGGAATCCAAGAAGAATAACAAGCAAGGAGGAAGAGAAAACGGCAGGTATAAATGGACAGGGGGCGGAGCTAACTCTGACTGACCAGGCCGCGATAGGCTCTCCCACTCCTGAGCCTGCCACCCTGATTGGTGGGAGCAGGTGTCAGTCTCAGAGGTCTGGCCTCAGGTGTCGACTGATTAATCCTGGGAGTATACCCAGACGTAGTGCCTGGCAGATCCTTTACAGTACTCCCCCTTTTAATGAGGGGCCACCGGACCCTTACTAAGAGGACCCGGTTTAGTGGGGAAGAGAAGGTGGAACCTCCTGATCAATACCCCAGCGTGAACATCTCGAGCAGGTACCCAAGTCCTCTCCTCCGGCCCGTATCCTCTCCAATGGACCAGGTACTGGAGGGAGCCCTGGATCATCCTACTGTCCACAATCTTGGCCACCTCGAATTCCACCCCCTCAGGGGTGAGAACGGGAACAGGAGGTTTCCTCGAGGGGGACCAGGACGGGGAGCAGCGTTTCAGGAGGGAGGCATGGAAGACGTCGTGTATGCGAAAGGATGGGGGCAGCTCCAGACGGAAGGATACAGGGTTGAGGACTTCAATGACCTTATAAGGTCCAATAAATCGGGGAGCAAACTTCCTGGACGGGACCTTAAGGCGCAAGTTCCTCGACGACAACCACACCAGATCCCCGACGACAAACCGGGGGTTAGCAGAACGTCTACAATCAGCCTGAATCTTTTGTACGCTCTGGGACGCCTCTAGGTTCTTCTGAACCTGGGCCCAGACTGTGCACAGTTCCCGATGAACGTCCTCTACCTCGGGATTATTGGAACAACCAGGGGAAACGGAGGAGAACCTAGGATTAAACCCGAAATTACAGAAAAACGGGGAGACCCCTGACGAGTTACTGACCCGGTTATTCAGGGAAAATTCGGCGAGGGGAAGGAATGAGACCCAATAAAATTGACAGTCAGAAATGAAACACCTTAAATATTGTTCCAGGGATTGGTTAGTCCTTTCCGTTTGGCCATTAGTTTCGGGATGGAAGGCAGAGGAGAAGGATAGATCAATCTCCAACTTTTTACAAAAAGATCTCCAAAATAAGGAAACAAATTGTACCCCTCTGTCCGAAACGATATTGACTGGGGCCCCATGGAGACGCAGAATGTGTTTCACAAACAAAGAAGCTAACGTCTTGGAGTTAGGTAGTTTCTTAAGGGGCACAAAGTGGCACATCTTGCTGAAGCGGTCTACTACCACCCACACCACCGACTTGCCCTGAGATGGAGGCAAATCGGTGATAAAATCCATGGAGATATGGGTCCAAGGTCTCTGGGGAATGGGCAAGGAACGTAGTAAGCCCGCAGGTCGGGACCTAGGGGTCTTGGACCTAGCACAGACCTCACAAGCGGCGACGTAAGCCCTAACGTCTTTAGGCAACCCAGGCCACCAATAGTTTCTGGTAATGAGGAGTTTGGTACCCAAGATGCCAGGATGACCAGATAGAGCAGAGTCATGGTTTTCCCTGAGTACCCTTAGCCGGTATTGCAGGGGGACAAACAGTTTGTCCCCAGGGAGGTTCCCGGGAGCTGAACCTTGATCAGCCGCGATGTCAGAGGCTAAGTCAGAATCAGTGGCAGAAACAATTATACCAGGGGGTAAAATACAAGCAGGATCCTTCTCAGAAGGAGGATTAGCCATGAAACTACGTGACAGTGCATCAGCCTTAATATTTTTGGACCCAGCCCTATAGGTAACCAAGAAATTAAATCTGGTAAAGAATAGTGCCCAACGAGCTTGTCTAGGATTAAGCCTCAGGGCAGATTCTAGGAAAACCAGATTCTTGTGGTCAGTAAGGACCGTTACCTGGTGTCTGGCCCCCTCCAAGAAGTGACGCCACTCTTCAAAAGCCCATTTAATGGCTAAAAGTTCGCGGTTGCCAATATCATAGTTACACTCCGTGGGCGAAAACTTCCTAGAGAAGTAAGCACAGGGGCGGAGATGGGTGAGGGAGCTGGTACCCTGGGACAAGACGGCCCCCACTCCCACCTCGGACGCGTCAACCTCCACAATAAATGGCTCCCTTTGGTTGGGCTGAACCAGCACGGGGGCCGAGATAAAGCACTTCTTGAGGGTCTCAAAAGCCTGGACGGCCTCAGGGGGCCAATGGAGGACATCAGCACCCTTGCGAGTGAGGTCCGTAAGAGGCTTAGCGACGACCGAGAAGTTGGCAATAAATCTCCTGTAATAGTTAGCGAACCCCAAAAAACACTGTAGCGCCTTCAGGGAGGCAGGTTGGACCCATTCCGCCACAGCCTGAACCTTGGCAGGGTCCATGCAGAATTCATGAGGAGTGAGTATTTGACCTAAAAATGGTATCTCCTGTACCCCAAACACACATTTTTCGGTCTTCGCAAACAGATTATTTTCCCGAAGGACCTGGAGGACCTTCCTGACATGCTCCACGTGCGAGGACCAGTCCTTGGAAAACACCAGTATGTCATCAAGGTACACTACAAGAAAATTACCCAGGTAATCTCTCAGAATTTCATTAATAAAATTCTGGAAGACGGCAGGGGCATTACACAACCCAAAGGGCATGACTAGGTATTCAAAATGACCTTCGGTCATGTTGAACGCAGTTTTCCACTCATCCCCCTCTTTGATGCGGATAAGGTTATATGCCCCCCGTAGATCGAACTTAGAGAACCATTGGGCCCCCTGAACCTGATTAAAAAGATCCGGAATCAAAGGAAGGGGATACTGGTTCCTTACTGTGACCTTATTCAAGTTCCGATAATCAATGCACGGCCTAAGACCACCATCCTTCTTCCCCACGAAGAAGAAGCCAGCACCTACAGGAGAAGTCGAGGGGCTAATGAAACCCTTGGCCAGGCATTCTTGGATATACTCCCTCATAGCTTTACGTTCAGGACATGAAAGATTAAATATCCTCCCCTTAGGAAGCTTGGCACCAGGCACCAAATCGATGGCGCAATCGTAATCTCTATGAGGGGGCAACACCTCGGAGGCCTCCTTAGAAAACACATCAGCGAAGTCCTGAACAAACTCAGGAAGCGTGTTTACCTCCTCCCGGGGAGAAATAGAGTTAACCGAAAGACATGACATCAGGCAATCACTACCCCATTTGGTGAGATCCCCAGTATTCCAATCAAACGTGGGATTATGCAGCTGCAACCAGGGAAGACCTAATACCAGATCGGACGATAATCCCTGCATCACCAGTACAGAGCACTGCTCCAAATGCATGGAGCCAACACGGAGTTCAAAAACAGGAGTATGCTGAGTAAAATAACCATTAGCAAGAGGAGTGGAGTCGATACCCACTACCGGGATAGGATAAGGTAAATCAATAAAAGGCATTTTTAGAGACATAGCAAATTCCACAGACATGATATTAGCAGATGAGCCCGAATCCACGAAGGCACTGCCAGTGGCAGACGGCCAGCAAACGAGACCTGAAAGGGAAGCAAAATCTTATTGCGTTTAGTATTAACGGGAAAAACCTGTGCGCCCAAGTGACCTCCCCGATGATCACTTAGGCGCGGAAGTTTTCCGGCTGCTTATTCTTGCGCCTGGGACAGGTGTTCAGTAGATGCTTGTCGTCCCCACAATAGAAGCAGAGACCATTCTTCCTGCGAAACTCTCTACGTTGTCGAGGGGACATGGAGGCCCCGAGTTGCATAGGTACCCCCGAGTCCTCCGTGGAAGAGCGAGGAGACGGGACCTCGGGGGGAATCGCAGGGCAGTCAGAGGGGAAAACATTGAAACGTTCAAGCTGACGTTCCCTGAGACGTCGGTCAAGTCGTACTGCTAGGGCCATAACCTGGTCTAGGGAGTCAGAAGAGGGGTAGCTAACCAGCAGATCCTTCAGGGCGTCAGATAATCCTAACCTAAACTGGCACTTTAGGGCCGGGTCGTTCCACCGAGAAGCTACGCACCACTTTCTAAAATCAGAACAGTATTCCTCAACAGGTCTCCTACCCTGACGTAAGGTCACCAGCTGACTCTCGGGCTTGTTATTATGTAATGGCAGGAAGGAGGTGAAGGGAACAAGTAAGCCCTAATCTACCCACCGCCCTGTCCCTGCCTACTTGCAACGACCCGCCCTAGGCGACGGGGTACAACTTGGCGGCGGTCCCTACGCTGTCTAAGTGCAAGGGAGTACAAACAGGGAACACGCAAGGGAATACAGTAGCCCACGGAACGCCGCGAGGAAACGGAGCGGTGAATGAGCCAGTCAGGATCAGGAAGTAGTGGAGTATACAAACGGGAGCACGGAGCAGAAGCAAGCCAGGGGCAGAGCAACGCAGGATAAACGGAACAGAAGCACGGCAGAAGCAGGCTGGAGCAAGGCAGCAGTGGGGCCAGGAATCCAAGAAGAATAACAAGCAAGGAGGAAGAGAAAACGGCAGGTATAAATGGACAGGGGGCGGAGCTAAATCTGACTGACCAGGCCGCGATAGGCTCTCCCACTCCTGAGCCTGCCACCCTGATTGGTGGGAGCAGGTGTCAGTCTCAGAGGTCTGGCCTCAGGTGTCGACTGATTAATCCTGGGAGAATACCCAGACGTAGTGCCTGGCAGATCCTTTACACGTTCGGGACAAGAGAGATTAAATATCCTACCCTTAGGGAGCTTAGCTCCTGGTACCAAATCGATAGCGCAATTGTATTCTCTATGAGGAGGTAACACTTCGGAGGCCTCCTTAGAGAAAACATCAGCGAAGTCCTGAACAAACTCAGGTAGCGTGTTCACCTCCTCGGGGAGAAATAGAATTAACAGAAAAACATGACGTCAAGCATTCATTACCCCATTTGGTAAGATCCCCAGTATTCCAGTCAAACGTGGGATTATGCAGCTGCAACCAGGGAAGGCCTAAAACCAAATCGGACGATAATCCCTGCATCAACAGTACAGAGCACTGCTCCAAATGCATGGAGCCAACAAGGAGTTCCAAAACAGGGGTATGATGTGTAAAATAACCATTAGCAAGAGGAGTGGAGTCGATACCCACTACCGGGACAGGTTTAGGCAAATCAATCAAAGGCATAGCTAGAGACATAGCAAATTCCACAGACATGATATTAGCAGAAGACCCTGAATCCACGAAGGCACTGCCGGTAGCAGACCTACCACCAAAAGAGACCTGAAAGGGAAGCAAGATTTTATTACGTTTCATATTTACGGGAAATACCTGTGCGCCCAAGTGACCTCCCCGATGATCACTTAGGCGCGGAAGTTTTCCGTCTGCTTATTCTTACGCCTAGGACAGGTGTTCACTTGATGCTTGTCATCCCCACAATAGAAGCAGAGACCATTCTTCCTGCGGAACTCTCTACGTTGTTGGGGGGACACGGAGGCCCCGAGTTGCATAGGTACCTCCGAGTCTTCCGTGGAAGAACGGAGCAACGGAACTTCGGGAGGCATCATGGGGGAGTCAGAGGAGAAAACACAAAAACTTTCAAGTTGTCGTTCCTGAGACGTCGGTCAAGTCGTACCGCTAAAGCCATAACCTGGTCTACGGAGTCAGAAGAGGGATAGCTAACTAGCAGGTCTTTCAGGGCATTCGACAGACCCAACCTAAACTGGCACCTTAAGGCAGGGTCATTCCACGGAGAAGCTACGCACCACTTCCTAAAGTCAGAACAATACTCCTCAACAGGTCTCTTACCCTGACCTAAGGTCACCAGCTGACTCTCGGCAACGGCAGTCTTGTCAGTCTCGTCATAAATGAGTCCGAGAGCCGAAAAGAAAAGATCAACGGAGGAAAGTTCAGGGGCGTCAGGAGCCAAGTAGAAGGCCCATTCTTGGGGCCCTTCCTGGAGCCGGGACATAATTATACCCACCCGCTGGCTCTGAGAACTTGAGGAGTGGGGCTTTATGTAATGAAAGGGCGTAGAGAAACAGACAAGTGAGCCCTAATCTACCCGCCACTCAGTCCCTGCATACTTGCAACGACCCGCCCTAGGCGACGGGGTACAACTGGGCGACGGTCCCTACGCTAAATAAGTGCACGACAGACAAACAGACAAGGGTACACAGAAGCTAATGGAAATGGGGCAGTTGCCCACGGCAACACCGTGATCAACAAGAGTGGTGAAAGAGCCGAGTCAAACCAGGAGTGTGCGAGGTACCAAACGCAGAGCAGGAGAGTAGTGAACAAGCCGAGTCAAACCAGGAGTGTACGAAGTACCAAACGCAGAGCAGGAGAGTAGTCAATAAGCCAGGGTCAATATGAAGCAGGGTCAAATAGATCAAGAAGCTGCAGCAGGGCCAGGAAACCAAACGAGAAGAATCACAAGCAAGGAGGAACAGGAAAGGCAGGTATAAATAGACAGAGGGCAGGAGCTAGCTCCGTCTGGCCAGGCTGTGATAGGCTCTCCCACTCCTAAGCCTGCCATCCTGAATGGTGGAAGATGGAGTCAGTCTCACAGACATAGAAGCAGGTGCAGACTGATTACCTATGGGCGTTGACACAGAAGCTGTGCCTGGCAGATCCTTTACACTAGCGCTCTGCCCAGGGGTAATAATGCATAATATAAAAACAGACAATACATACGGCCAGTTTTATATTTAATTGGTTATAATAGCGTAGGTCGCAATAATGTGAAACTAATTAAATATTAAAACTAGCCGTATGTATTGTCTATTTTTATATTATGCATTATTATGAACTGTATTTGCACTGTATAATATTGAATAATCATGTTATATATTTGAAGCACTGCCAGCTCTTAAATTCTTGGTGTATGCCCAAGGGACACCCGACAGGGAATGCGACGGTGATGGGACGCTCAGTAATACTTCACAACGTCAGGGACAGACAACCCCCCCCCCCCCCCGCAGATCAACTAGACAATAAAACAGATTTCAGGATTCCATGTCTGCCGGAGTGCCATATGAACTTGAGGATGGAAGACTGCAATGCCCTCAACTCCCCCATGGGAACTGCCACTGGCAGAGTTTCAAAGTAATATAAGAGTTTAGGGAGCAGGGTCATTTTGACCGCTGAAATGCATCCAAAAAAGGACATGGGGAGAGAACCCCAACTGGCCATAAGTCTACGCAGTTCTACAAAGAGAGGAGGGGAATTGGCCTTGTAAACTGATGTGTACGAGGGGGTGAGTTGGACTCCTAAATAAGTCAGGGAGACCTCCTTCCAATTGTAAGTGTAGTTTTGTTTGAGAAGCAAAAGAGTGTGCTTTGGGACATTAATAGGGAGTGCCTCCGTTTTAGAGGGGTTAGTTTTATAACCTGAAAGCCTCCAATATCTATAGATAACATTAGTAAGGGTTGGTAGAGAGGTATTAAATTTAGTGATAGTCAAGAGAATGTCAACTGAAAATAATGAGACCTTGAACTCTTTATCTTGCATTTTGACCCCCCCAGCTGCAAGGGGTTCAATACAGAGCACAAACAGAAGACACAATAATGTACAACCCTGATGAGTGCCATTCCGAATCTGGAACAGAGGGGAGGTGGACTGCAGAAGTTTAATTGCTGCCATTGGATTGGAATAAAGACCACGCAGAGCCGTCAAGAAAGGACCCTGAATCCCATACTAACCCAGAGTTTCAAACATGAACGGCCACCCCAAGCGATCAAACGCTTTCTCCGCATCCAGTCTAAGAAAGATCGCTGATTCCTCTTGCTTGTGAAGGGCATCAATAATATCAAGGGTCCTCCTCGTGTTGTCTCCCCCTTGTCTAAGGGCCACAAAGCCCACCTGATCTTTATGGATCAAAGATGGGAGCCAGACAGTAAATCTATTTGCAAGGAGACGAGTAAAAATTTTAGATCAGAATTCAAAAGAGCTATGGGTCTATAATTGGAGAAATCCGCGTGATCCTTACCCGGTTTAGGGATCAGTGTAATGTGAGAATGCAGAAACGTTTGAGGGATGGGAGAACACTGTAGGAAGGCGTTGAACAAGGAAACCATCTTTGGAAACAGGATCTCTGCGAAAGTCTTATAATATATATGAAACCATCTGGCCCAGGGGCTTTACCACCAGGCAGGTCCCTCAAAATGTCATATGACTCCTCCGAAGAGATCAAGGCAGTCAAAGAAGAAATCTCTGCATCAGTTAGTCTAGGAAGATTGCAGGATGAGAGGTATGTTTGTAGTGTTTCCCGCCGACGATCCGGGTCAGAGGGTAATATGTTTGCCAAATGATAGTGCGAGTAGTCGTCTGATCCCTCAATAGACATGCTAGGAGCGAATGGGCCTTGTTACCCTTATTATAATATTTCTGTTTCGTATAAAGGAGTGATTTTTCCACTCCTTTCATGGCTATATCTTTAAGCTGTTCTCGGGCCTCTATTAACTTCCGCAGGGTCGGCACCGTTGGCCGAGCTTCCATCCCCCTTTCTTGCTTGGTAAGTTTCCGTAGAAGAGCCTCCCGTTTAGCCCTAGAATCTCTTTTTACTCTGGAACCCATGACCATGCAGTGTCCCCTAATCACCGCCTTATGTGCTTCCCAGAGGGTGGAAATGGATTGAACCGAGCCTTCATTAAGTTCATAAAATTCACGCATGTGAGCAGCTAGGCCGTCCCTAAGAGTAGGGATTTAATTAAAGATTAATTTAAACGCCAATGACAGGATCTACCGACCTGTAGATTTACTGCGACTGGTGCATGGTCCGACCAGGATATGGGGTCAATGACCACTGACTGAAATAGTCGGAGGGCAGGGACATTACAAAAAAGTAGTCTAGTCGGGTATGGGTGTTATGGGTGTGGGAAAAGAAGGTATAAGACCTATCGTTAGGATGATCAACTCATGTATAGACCTGGAGAGGACACGTACTGGATATCATAATGACAACCCCTGCCCTCTTATGGCCAGAAGTGGCAGAATATACAACAGGATATGCTCCCCGGGCAAAACTAAATGAACCAGAAGAATCCAAATGAGTCTCCTGCAAAAAGGCAACCTCAGCTCCAAGTGATTTCAGCTCCCTAAGCACCTCTTCACATTGGAGTGGAGCCCCTTCACATTGAGTGTGACAAATGTAACCATGGTTATATATGTAGGGAAGAAAAATAAGTCGTGGTAATAGTGTAGGTGTATACAGCTCACAGTTATGTAGTAGTTGTTCTCTGTCGAGTCCCATGCCAAGTAGGTCCCCACTATACTTGTCTTCCAGTAAGGTCCGCGTGAGATATAAAGTCGGCTCATCCATTAATGTGGAAAGTAGCATAAATGGGGGGGGGGGGGGGGGGAAACACTGGGGGAGAGACAAACCAGGGAACCAATACAAATATCAGCAAAATTAGATAAAAACACATGTAGCCAATGCACATCAGTTATAAAAGTATAAAGTGCTATCAGAGGAAGTAAGTTACCCTGAGGTGGGTGATATTAAGGCAAATGAAAGCTTATAATATAGTATTACACTTTGCAACTCTCTCCGAAAACAGAAGGAGAACTGCAAAAATTATACCCACGCAAGAGAGGGGTCGGGCTACAGTAATCAAGTAACCATAGTTGAGGAGTTGTAAAAGCACGTAGTTACCCAAATAAAGAGCAGGTGAACTAAGTTACCTATGGCCTAACCGGCCCTGCCACAATTTTTACGTGCTGCGGCCCCTTCAAAACAGCTGATTTGCGGGCCCCGAGAGACACATCAGCTATTGATGGCCTATCCTGAGAATAGGCCATCAATGTTTAGGGACTGTACAACCCCTAAGCCTACGATGTAGCCGGCTTAGGGGGCCCATGAGACAGGATCACAGATTGTGTGATCCTGTCTGCTGGGCCCTGTATCTAAGCCAATCACATGGTAGGCTTAGATACATGGCCCATGCATGATCCTGTCTGCTGGGCCCTGTATCTAAGCCAATCATATGGTAGGCTTAGATACATGGCCCATGCGTGATCCTGTCTGCTGGGCCCTGTATCTAAGCCAATCACATGGTAGGCTTAGATACATGGCCCATGTGTGATCCTGTCTGATGGGCCCTGTATATAAGCCTACCACACTGTAGGTTTAGATACAGGGCCCCAGCACACAGTAATCTTATACTGTATAAGATTACTGTCTGCTGGACCCCGTATCTAAGCCTACGTTGTGGTAGGCTTAGATACAGGGTCCAACAGACAGTATCACACATGGGCCCTGTATCTAAGCCTAACACACGTGTTGCTAATCATTTTTTGTGTGTTTTCCTACAGGTTCGGTCGTTGGACTACGGTGGATTTCAGGACTACTTCGATTACAGCTTTTTTTTTATTATCAATAAAATGGTTAATGAGGGCTGTGTGGGTTTTTTTTTTATTTCAATAAAATATTTTTTCTATGTCTTTGTGTTTTTTTTTAAACTATATTACTACCGCCTTAGTAATGGCCGCCGGCTGATTGACAGCATCCATTACTAAGGCGGGGCTTAGTGTTAGCTGGTGCAGAGGCTAACACTAACCCCCTTTACTACCCCGGTACCCACCGCCACCAGGGGTGCTGGGAAGAGCCGGGTACAAACCAGTACCTGACCATGTGTAGTGATGGTCGGCCACTGGGGTGGCCGCAGGCTGGTATTATCAGGAGGGGAAAGGCCAAAAACAGTGGCCCTTCCTACCCTGGTGATGCTAGGCTGCAGCTGATTTATTGTATCTGGCTGGTAATGAAAAATGGGGGGGACCCCACGTCATTTAAAAAAAAAAAATAATAATAATAATTGGAAAGAACGATGTGGGGTCCCCCCCCAATTTTCATAACCAGCCAGATACAACACAGCAGCAGCAGGCAGCATTACAAGGGTGGGAAAGGCCACTGTTTTTGGCCTTCCCCAGCCTAATACTACCAGCCTGCGGCCACCCCGATGCCTTCCCGTCACTACAGATGGTCGGGTACTGTTTCGTACCCGGCTCTTCCCAGTACTCCTGGTGGCGGTGGGTACCAGGGTAATAATGGGGGTTAGTGTAGCCTCTGCACCGGCTAACATTAAGCCTCGCCTTAGTAATGGAGGTTGTCAATCAGCCAGCGGCCATTACTAAGGCGGTGATAATAAAGTTTAAAAAGATACAAGCGCATAGAAAAAATATTTTATTGAAATAAAAAAACAACCCTCATTAACCATTTTATTGAGAATAAAAAAAACGGCGTCATTGAAGTCCTCGTATCCGAAGTCCAACAACCGAACCTGTAAAAAAAACACAAACACACAAAAATAATCAGTAACACATAAAGAAGCAAAATTATTATTCTTACCTATCCTGGGTCCAGCGCTGGAGACGCAATGTCAGCGAGCTGAGTCCTGTATCTAATCCTATCATGTGTGATACTGACTGCTGAGCCCTGTATCTAATCCTATCATGTGTGATACTGTCTGCTGAGCCACTGTATCTAATCCTATCATGTGTGATACTGTCTGCTGAGCTGTGCATCTAATCCAATCATGTGTGATACTGTATGCTGGGCCCTGTATCTAATCGTATCTTGTGTGATACTGTCTGCTGGGCCCTGTATCTAATCGTATCATGTGTGATACTGTCTGCTGGGCCCTATATCTAATCCGATCATGTGTGATACTGTCTGCTGAGCCACTGTATCTAATCCTATCATGTGTGATACTGCCTTCTGAGCCACTGTATCTAATCCTATCATGTGTGGTACTGTCTGCTGAGCCACTGTATCTAATCCTATCATGTGTGATACTGTGTGGGCCAGTAAGAATTTTAGCATCGGGGCCCATGAGCCTTTAGCTACGCCCCTGGCTATATATATTGCTTTTATATACCCTATTGTTCATGTAATATTCCACTATTGTAGCTACTCCGGATATGGCTTCTTAGCCCTCTGTACATGAGTTTTTTGTTGCTACGTATGTGCCTCACTGTTCTGTATATAGCCCATATACAGTTATCCAATTCTAAATCTTTTTTTATATGTGTTGTTATTTAATAAAAAATTTATTTTTCTACGCCTTTTGAAATACTGGTAATAGTGTATGACTCCTTTGTTTCTTGTGTATTAATCTATATGTGGAGTTTCTATTAAATACTTGGAAGGTGTTTATCCAGACCATTGGACACCTAGCCCCCTAACCTATTGTCCTGTGAGACATATGTTTATCAAATTCTTATGTTGTCTGGCTTTGAGCATAATGTCCTGTTTGATACGGAAGTCCTGTACACAGCAAATTACATCCCTAGGTTGGGAAGTGATCGATTTCGGCTTCAGTGCCCGATGAGCTCTATCCAGCTGTATTTTATGAGAGGGAGGTGCTCCCAGAATGTCGTTAGAGGTAGTCTCTAACATGGGATGGAGGTCTTCCAACCCCGAGGATTCAGGAATATATCTAACCCTGATATTGTGACGACGTCCTCAATTATCCAAGTCCTCTAAGTGCAATTGCATGTCTCTAATTGAGGCGAGTTGAGAGGACATAGTAGTTTGCAGGACAGATACATGACATCTGGTATATCATGGTCGTCTTCCAGAGTTTTCACTCTGGTGGTGATTTGATGCATATCCTGATATATATCTGCTAACTCCGAGCTAAATGTTTCCTTCACCTCTTGTATCATATTTTTGAAGTCACCTTTAGTAGGCAATTGTGAAAAGCATTCTCACCATATTTGCGGCATGTCAGAGGGAGGTGCATCAGATTCATCATGATCAGAGTCTGAGGCAGACATGAGGGGATTCTGTGCAAATGCTGATAGAGATGGCGTACCCCCTAGCTCATCTTCCACAGTGGACTGCAGGGAAGGGGTATGGGAGGAACCACAGGGTATCTCCTTGTGCTTAGGCTGAGGCCTCTGGGGTTTAGGAGCAGCATTGGGATGAGGGGCTGCCATATCAGAGGATTGGGATAGAGATGCTGGAGTCAGCATGGATGCAGTGTCCCCATCAGGATCCATTGCCACGTGTGACATGGCGTCCGCAGCCACTGCTCCCTGAGGCCTCTCCTTCAACATGGAGCCAGGTGAAGAAGGCGCCGGCATAAGGGAGCTATGGAGGATCGTTGGAACCCGCGGGCTCTAAGGCTTACCCTGAGGCTGGGGAGCTGTGCTGTACGCCAGCTGCAGGAGCGTCTCCGGCTGCTGAGGCGAGGAGGCCAAAGATGGCGTCTGATGCGGCCTGGGGAGCGGAGTGACCGGTCTCCTAAGAAAATAGCCGTCCAGCATTGGTGGAGCAGGAGCGACCAGAGGAGTCGTGCAGGGGTGAGTCCAGACCTTTGTGGTCTCTTCCTACCCATAGATGGGCACCTGTGGATGCTATTGTCGGCTGCTGTAAGATGGCAGGGCACAGAGCTCACAGATTATGCGACCGGCGCCATAAGCTGTTGGCCACGCCCCCCGTGACCCCATTTTGGAAACTACACCCCTCAAGGAATTTATCTACAGTTTTTTTGCTAAATGTATTTGAACTAGTTTGTGAAGATGAAAATCTACTCTTTTTCTGAAAAACCCAGAAACTTTAATCTTTGCAAGGAATAAAGGAGAAAAAACACCCCAGCATTTGTAAAGCAATTTCTCCCAATTACGGCAATACCCCAGATGTGGTAATAAACTGCTGTTTGGACCCACAGCAGGGCTCAGAAGAGAAGGAGTGTCATTTGGATTTTGTAGTGACCCGATTTTGGAAACTACACCCCTCAACAAATTTTTCCAGGGGTATAGTGAGCATTTAGACCCCACAGGTCTTTTGCAGAATTTATTAGAATTAGGCCGTGAAAATGAATATCAACACTGTTTCCACTAAAATGTTGAATTTTTTCATTTTCACAAAGAATAAACGAGGAAAAAGCACCCAAACATTTGTAAAGCAATTTCTCCCAAGTACGGCTATACCCCACATCTGCTCATAAATGTTTTTTTATATTAAATTAATTAACCCTTTCCAGACTGATCAATTTTTTGCTTTTTCTTTTTCGTTTTTCCCTCCCCACGTTCGAAGAGCCATAACTTTTTTTTATTCTTCTGTCAATAGAGTGGTGCGAGAGCGGAGTTGTCATTTCTATTGACACCATTTAAAGTACTATTTAATGTACTGGGAAACTGAACATGAAATTCTTTGCAGGCAGAAATTGGAAAAAACTGCAATTCCTCCATTGTCAAAAAAATGTCTGCGACTCAATACAATTAAGGCGATACCAAATTTATGTTGTTTTCTTTTTTTAATATTTTACTACTTTTACAAAGTGAAAACTATTTATTTTGTGTCTCTCCATTCCGAGAGGCATAACTTTTATTTATTTATTTGGTCGATTGAGCAGTGTGAGGGCTTATTTTTTGTGGGACGAGCTGTAGTTTTTATTGGTACCATTTTTAGGTACATACAACTTTTTGATCACTTTTTCCAAACATTTTTTTTAGAACTAAGGTGACCAAAAAACTGTGATTTTGGCTTTTTCAATGATTCATTTATTACGGCATTCACTGTGCGAGTTAAATAATGGTGTATTGTAATAGTTCAGACTTTTACAGATGCAGCGATACCAATTCTGTGTATTTTTAAAAACGTTTACATTACTTTAGCGAAAAAATGGGACTTTAAATATTTATTTCATTTTTTTCACTAATAATAACTTTATTTACTTTTTTTTTTAGCACATTTTATTACTCCCCCTAGGGGACTTTAACCAGCGATCATTAGACAATACTAATGTATTGCAGTATATTGTCATAATTACAGGCTCCTGTAACAGAGCGATCGCTGTTCCTGTCCGTTAAACACGGGCTCAGCGGGTGAGCCCGCTCCATACATCACCCCCCGCACCACGACATGATATTAAGTCGTAGTGAGTGAAGGGATTAATGCGCCGTGGACGGTGTGGAGTGAAAATTAACATTTTCCACTGATATGCCATTTTAGTGCACAATATGGTATGCCTAGTTTGTGCCACTGAAGACAAGTACCTCATAAAACATTAATCTGGTTCTCCCAGTTAATAGCTATGCCATGTCAGTGGACGTAAACTGCTGTTTGGGCACGCGCAGGGCTGAGAATGGAGAGAGCGCCATTTGGCTTTTGGAACGCAGATTTTTCTTGGTGGCTGTTCTGTTTGGAGTTTTACTGGTATTTCATATTATAATGTGGGGTCATATGTAAGCTGTGCGGAGAATATCAGGGCATAATAAGAGGGTATAATAATGCGGTAAACGAATAATATTTCACATATGTGTAGCCAGTGTCGCACTGATAAATGGCGCCCGATTTTATCATCTTTTGGAACACTCTGAACATTTTGCATCACCATATTCTGAGAGCCAGAACTTTTTTATTTTTTCCCCAACAGGGCTGTGTGAGGGCTCATTTGTTGCGGGACAATCTGTAGTTTTCATTGGTACCATTTTGGGGTACATGCGGTTTTTTGATCACTTTTTATTCAATTTTTTGGCAAGCACGGTGACCAAAAACCATTAAGGCTGGGTTCACACGACCTATTTTCTGACGTAAACGAGGCGTATTATGCCTCATTTTACGTCTGAAAATAAGGCTACAATACGTCGGCAAACATCTGCCCATTCATTTGGGTTTGCCGACGTACTGTGCAGACGACCTGTAATTTACGCGTCGTCGTTTGACAGCTGTCAAACGACGACGCGTAAATTGACTGCTTCGGCAAAGAAGTGCAGGGCACTTCTTTGCAACGTAATTTGAGCCGTTCTTCATTGAAGTCAATGAAGAGCAGCTCAAGATTTACGAGCGTCACAGACGCCTCGCATAATGCGAGGAGGAGCTTTTACGTCTGAAACGAAGCAGCTGTTTTCTCCTGAAAACAGTCTGTCTTTTCAGACGTAAAAGCCTCTCATCGTGTGCACATACCCTAATTCTGGCAATGTTTTTAATTCTTTTTTTTTCCTACGTTCACCGTGGGCTATAAATGACATTTTACTTTATTCTATGGGTTGATGCGATTACGGCGATACCATATATATAATGTTTTTTTTATGTTTTGCAGTGTTTGCACAATCAAAAATTTTTTTTTATAATCAGCTTTTTTTTGTGTCACCGTATTCTGAGAGCCATAACTTTTTTATTTTTCAGTCAAAAAGCTGTGTAAGGGCTGTTTTTTGTGGGACGGGTTTTAGTTTTTATTGGTACATGCGACTTTTTGATCACTTTTCATTCTATATTTTGGGAGTGGTGGTGACCAAAAAATAGTGATTCTAGCATTGATTTTTACTTATTTTTTTTTGCAGTGTTCCTCGTGTGGGAAAAATAATATTATAGTTTTATAGTTTGGGTCATTACGAATGCGGTGATACCAAATATGTGTACTTTTTTTTAACGTGTTAATTTTTTTTCCTATAATAAAATACTTATAGGAAAAAAAGCATTTTTTGTTTTTGTAATGTATTACTTTTATTTTTACACTTTTATAAAACATTTTCATGACCCTTTTTTTTAACTTTTTTTTTGTCCCACTAGGGGACTTAAAGACTTGCAGCTCTGATAGCTGCTAGAATACATTACACTACCTAGGTAGTGTAATGTATTCTAACTGTCATTGTGACATGACAGTCACTCTGACAGGAAGCTTATGAGGACCAGCCTCCGTCCGGAGGGGCAACCATCGGCAGCCCCCGGGATTTGATGTGGGGGCTGTCGATCTGCTCTAAACTCCTTAAATACGGCGATTGCAATCAACCGCCGCATCTAAGGGATTAATTGCCTATATCCTTGGCGGTTGGCAACAGGGAATGCAGGGCAGACACCCTGCACAGTTAACCGCCACTGCAGTGTAGCTCCGCGTGGCAGTTAACTGTCAAAGTTCAGACGTAACTGCACGTCAAGGTGCGCAAATTTAATGCTCACCTTGACGTGTAGTTACGTCAAGGTGTGGAAAGGGATTAAAATCACTTTTTGTATTGCTTGAGAAAGGCACCATTGAGTAAGCTGCAACGTTGCAAGGTGAATAAAGTTCACCACTTTCACTGATACATACTGGAGTGCTGCCATTTTTTGCTTTTTATATAACATGCCAATAGACATATACACTATATGGACAAAGGTATTGGGACAATACAGGAGCATTTATGACATCCCATTCTAAATCCATAGGAATTAATATTTAGTTGGTTCCCCTTTGCAGAAAAACAGCTTCCACTCTTCTGGGAAGGCTTTCTACAAGATTTTGGAGTGTACCCCCTGGGGAAGCCAAAGATAGCGAAACGCGCGTTGGGGTCGTACCGTGGACCTTCCAGCACGGACATATCGTGAGACCTCCACTCTTTAATGGGTAAGACTACATCACTATAACTGATTACCATATAAGTACTGAGTCTCTCCATGTCACTATATTTTGGCCAGGCACTGATCCACTTTTGTCATATAAATACTAGGACATCGAGAACTAGCAGTACATGATCCACTTGCTTGTGATATTATATATACTTCATTATATGGGTAGTGAATGTGGGTCTGCCCCAACATACTACTTTTTTGTCGAATTAGTCCTGTGCTGTATTGTATACCACGGTATTAGTACTAGAGTCTTCTTATGATGTGTTTTTAAATGTATGTCACTTTTCTATTAATAAAATTTATATATTCTTGTATACTTAGACGTTATAGCTCTCTTTCTTCGGTATGGTTATATAATTATGGAGCAGTCTACTTGACATAATATGGGGGGAAGTTGGTTCTCCAAACTTTACCTAGCCTGTAACCAACATATGCTTAGAGTTTATCTATCAAGATTTTGGAGTGTGTCTGTGGTAATTTTTGCCCATTTATCCAGAAGAGCATTTGTGAAGTCAGACACTGATATTGGAGTCTGGCTCGCAATCTCCGTTCTAAGGCTGGGTTCACACACCCTATTTACGGACGTAATTCGGGCATTTTAGCCGCGAATTACGTCCGAAAATACGGCTCCAAAGCGTCGGCAAACATCTGCCCATTCATTTGAATGGGCTTTACGATATTCTGTGCCGACGGTCATTTTTTTACGCGCCGCTGTCAAAAGACGGCGCGTAAAAAAGACGCCCGCGTCAAAGAAGTGCCTGTCACTTCTTGAGATGTAATTGGAGCCGTTTTCCATTGACTCCATGGAAAAACAGCTCCAATTACGTCCGTAATGGACGCAGCGAAAAGCGCCTGCACATGCCATTACGGCTGAAATTCCGGAGCTGTTTTCTCCTGAAAACAGCTCCGTAATTTCAGCCGTAACGGAGGCTGCCGTGTGAACATACCCTAATTCATACCAAAGTTGTTCAATGGGGTTGAGGTCAGGACTCTGTGCGGGCCAGTCAAGTTCTTCCATACCAAACTCACCCAACCATGCCTTTATGAACTTGCGTTTTGCGCTTGGACATAGACATGCTCGAAGAGAAAAGGGTTTTCCCCAAACTGTTCCCACAAAGTTGGAAGAATACAATTGTCCAAAATGTCTTGGTATGCTAAAGCATTAAGATTTCACTTCACTGGATCTAAGGGCCCTAGGCCAACCCCTGAAGAACAATTTCATAGCATTAGCCCTCCTCCACCAATCTTTACAGTTGGCACAATGTAGTCATGAAGGTTATTTTTTCCCTAGCATTCGCAAAACCCAGACTCGTCTATTAGACTGCCAGATAGAGAAGGATGATTTGTCGCTCCACAGAACATGTTTCCACTGCTCCAGAGTCCAGTGGTGCTTTACACCACTACATCCGACGCTTGCCATTGTGCTTGGTGAAGTAAGGCATGCAGCTGTGAGGCCATGGAAACCCATACAATAAAGCTCCCGGCACAGAGTTTTTGTGCAGATGTTAATGCCAGAGGAGGTTTGGGACTATTCAATTATTGAGTCGGCAGAGTGTTTGTGACTTTTATGCACTATGCACCTCAGCACTCGGTGACCTTGCTCTGTAACTTTACGTGGTCTGCCACTGACTGAGTTGCTGTGGTTCCTAAAGACTTCCGCTTTGTAATAACACTACTCACAGTTGATGGTGGAATATCTGGGAGGGAAAAAATTTCTCGAGCTAACTTGTTACAACGGTGGCATCCTATTACAACACCATGCTAGAATTCACTGAGATCTTCATGACCTGCCTAAGTAGAGTCGTGTGTTAGTGCACCTTCCCTTATCCCTACCAATCCCTTCACCCCCACCTTTAGGAAAAAGACACGTGACACCGAGGTTGGATGTGAAATGGCCACAGCAGCCGTTTTATTAATTTCACAGTTTAAAACAAATTAAATCCGAAACATTCGGATAACTAATTAGGAATCCACCAGAGAATTCCTCCTAATAATTCACATGACCCAACATGGGTCAGAATCATAAATAACAATTTAACGTTAACATTAGACCGAGCAGGGGCAGTCCTTGAAGCCATTTTAGATATTCCTTTTTTACACACCTCGAGTTAGCCATCTGCAAACCACTAATTACCTCCAGCCGTAAACCAGCTCGGAGGCACCGCTCACCTCTGCAGATGGCTCCAACCACCAGAAGTCCACTTCAAGGGGATAACACCCGATGAAGCCTTCAAGTGCTATACCGACCACTAGAAGTCCACTTCAAAGGGATAACACCCGATGAAGCCTTCGAGTGATATACCTTCCACCAGAAGACCACTTCAAAGGGATAACACCCGATGAAGTCTTCAACCATGTACCTTTTTTGGGGGACGCATACCCCCGATGCGACCCCCCCACCAATTTTGTACTGACTGGCCTCAAGGACTCCCCCCGCCACAGCGAAACAGGCCTTGACCACCTTAAGCCTGTGAGTTCCGCCACACCACCACCGCCCTTTCAATTCCTTCTGCTATTGCCAAGCTCCACAGATCAATCCCAACCTCGGTCAAATGAACCCCATCGCTCCTCCAGTAGTTCCCCACTCCTGACTCCAAGTCCCTGTGCCGAACGCAAATGCCCCCGTTTTTGGCTACAAATCGGGACACCGCGCGATTAACCTTAATGCGAGCCTTATTGACTCTTTCCACTGACCTAGCCAGCCGCCAATGTTTTCTTGGGACAATGTCCGACCACACAATTACCAACCTGGGATAAGAAACCCACAAACACAACATATCGTGTTTAATATCCCGCACCAACTCACGAAAAGGGCGGACACCCAAATCGTTCCCACCCACGTGCAAGACCAAGATCTCCGGGACCCTATCAAGCCGGGCATATGTCTGGAATTCTGCTAACACCCTACTCCACGACATACCTCTAAATCCCAGCCAATGCAAAACCGCATCCTGTCGCGGAATGCGCAACTGGCGACCGTCCGGGCGGACGTCCGCCCTCAAAGCCCCCCAATGCACGTAAGAGTGGCCCAGCAACCACACCAAACACGGAGGCGGATCTGAAACGGAAAAGCAAGTTAAATACCACCACACAAAACATTCTTATAAGTGCAAACAGCAAAACTCATAACAGATGGGGGCGGACATAAGACCTAAATCTGTTGGACTCCCAACGACCGATGCGCCGCACCCCTTCATCATCCAACCCCCAGCGCCCTGCTTCCGTTGCTGCGCCGATCCTGAAGGAATGAGATGAGTATGCGTCCGCCGCGACACCGACCGCCGCCAAACATTTTTTGAATACAGCTCTAAATTGAAATCTAGACAAAAATAACCCGTCCTCGTGACATAGCAATGGCAACTCCGGAGACCCCACCTGTGGCTTAAAACCCTGCCTGCACGCCACCGGGCACATAGCCGAACCCGGGAGAGCGAACAACACTATCAGCTTCCCCTTTCCTAATTGGTCAGTTTTTGACCGACGCAACCATACCTCCAGCCGATCTGTATATATGCTCACGTCTCTCAGTCTCAACCCCCCAGCTTGCTTGGTACTCGGCGAAACCAACTCGCCGATTCTAAATGCCCCAAAGAACGCCAAAGAAAAAGCTAACCGAAACAACCTCATCTCGGCCGAAGAACGACAGACCGATGCTAATGATCCGCCCAAAGAGCTCAACAGAGAAAACGACACAGGCCTTCTACGATCCGCCTCGACCCTACCTCGGCGCAAACCCTTCAAAGCCTGCCCCACTAAGAATTCCTTAGACACATCCCTAAAGCCCCGTAACTTGAAACCAAACGCCACCGCCGACATGAAACGGTTAACCTTTGCCAATGAAAACCCCGCCTCCCAGGCGTCCCCTAACCAGTACAAAAGTGCCACCAACCTGTCTCTATCCGTGTTGACGTCACCCAACTCTCTTACCCACTCCTCCCACTGCCTCCAACAAGCAGAATAAGCACTCCACGTTGAGCGCGCCAACGACCTTTCCACCAATCGTTCTACGGGACCGAGACCAGATCCCAAAGATGTTCCGGGCAGACCACGCCGAGACGTTCCGCTCCCGGTGCCAATTTCCGAAACCGGTCCCACTGCGAGCGAGAAAGAGCATCAGCGATACAATTCCGTACCCCCGGCACGTGCACCGCCACCACCCACGCGTTCAATGACAAGCACACCAACACTAAATGTCGCAACAACTGAATTACCGGAGGAGAGGACGCCGTGATGTTGTTAATGGCCAGCACCACCCCCATGTTGTCGCAGTAAAAACGAACCTTCTTATCCCTGAGCCTGTCCCCCCAGATGGTCGCCGCAACCACGATGGGGAACAGCTCGAGCAGGGCCAGATTCCGCGTGAGTCCACTGGACACCCAGCTAGCCGGCCATTGACCCGCGCACCACGGACCCCCCCCATAAGCTCCAAAACCGCCCGCTCCAGCTGCATCCGTAAAAATATTCAAATCACTCGTATCCTGCGCTGGAGCCATCCATAGCGACCGACCGTTATACTGGCCCAAGAAGTCATTCCATACCTGCAAATCAGCCCGATGCTCCTCCTTGAGCCGTACAAAGTGATGTGCCGCACGCACTCCCGCCGTAGCCGCCGCCAACCGTCTACCAAACACCCTCCCCATTGGCATAATCCGGCAGGCGAAATTCAACTTCCCCAGCAACGACTGAATCTCCCGCAGCGTAATTTTCTTTAACTTGCAAGCCCGACGTACCTCCTGACTCAAAGCCCCCAACTTATCCATCGGAAGACGACACTCCATAGCCACCGAATCTATCTCAATTCCCAAAAAACAAATCGTCGTTACCGGGCCCTCAGTCTTTTCTGGCGCCAAAGGGATCCCAAAATCCCTCGCAACCTTCTGCAGTGCATGAAGCAAATTACCGCAAACCGGCAAACCCCCCGGGCCGACGCACAAGAAATCGTCTAAGTAATGTATTAACGAATCGACCCCGGCTACACCCTTCGTCACCCACTCCACGAAGCTACTAAAAGCCTCGAAGTACGCGCCAGAAAGGGAACACCCCATCGGAAGGCACCGATCCACGTAAAAAGCCCCATTCCAAAAACAACCCAACAGCCGTTGGCTTTCTGGATGAACTGGCAACAACCTGAACGCCGCCTCGATGTCGGTTTTTGCGAGCAGCGCGCCTGGACCCGCAGCACGAACTAACCCAACCGCTTTATCGAATGAGGTATACACTACGGAGCACAACTCATGATCAATCCCGTCATTTACCGACGAACCCTTGGGAAACGATAATTGCTGAATCAACCGGAATTTTTGGGGCTCGCGCTTTGGAACAATACCCAATGGGGACACAACTAAATCCTTTATTGGCGGATCAATAAAAGGCCCCGCCATACGGCCTAACGAAACTTCTTTAAACAACTTTTCCGACACGACCTCAGCATGCAAGTAGGCCGATTTAAGGTTCCTCCGCGTAACCGGGACCTCATAAGGAGGCGGAGGAATAATAAAACCAACACTAAACCCTTCGTAAAGCAACTTCGCCGCAGCCCTATCCGGATACTCATTTAGATAGGGGGCCATCCTTTCCACCCTCACTGGTGACAACCCCTTGACCAGCCGAGGAGGACTGGTTCCCTGACCTCTTTTTCCGCATACATTTTGCCGCCCCATGGGATGCACCATTACACTCCGAACACACGTGCTTGAACTTGCACGTGGCCCCGAACTTACACTGGCCATCGTTGAATTGCCAGCAGAATCCCAACTTCGCCCCACCGCCCTGTCCGACCTGACTGGACTGGCCCCCTTGGCCAACGCTCCCGGGAAAGGGCTGCCTAACCGGAGCCGTGACCCTTAACCAGAGAGCAATATCCTTCTGGTCCCATTGAATCGCCGGCCGAACCGCTTTACGCTGACGGAATTGCTCATCGTATCTGAGCCAAGCCTGCCCCCCGTACACCCGATGAGCCTCCCCAATGGCGTCAAAATAACAAAACAACGCCGAACAATTTTCCGGCGCCTTTTCCCCTATTACACTGGCTAAGATGGCGAACGCCTGCGACCAATTTACGAACGTCTGCGGGATAAGCCTATACCGCCGACGCTCCTCCTCGTCCTTCTTGCTCTCATCCCGCTTGCTCCTATCCAAGTTGAATTTAGCAAGCGGCAGTAGAGAAAAAATCTCAACGTATTCGTCCTTCCAAATACGCTCACGCACCTCCTGCTTTAAGTGCGCCCCCAACGGACCTTCAAAGCAAACATATACCTCCCCGCGAGCACGATCATCAATACGCACCCGATCGCCGTCTTTTTGGGCCTCGGTCTGTACCGACACCGCGACCGCCTCCGTAGCCGCCATTACGGGGCGCGCCTGTAACAATCCCACTTCCCTGGGGCCCTCCCAAACTACCGCCGGGGACACCTCCGTAACTACTGGCGCCGCCGCCCTATCGAGACGCCCGACCAGCTCCCGCAAGCAACCCACCAAGTCCGCTAGACCCGCGCCGTCGCGCCCGCCCACGCCACTACCGGCCACCGATCCGACGCTAGCAGCCCCCCTGCCGACACCCGACATAAAAATCGCTGGATACGACAAAGATGGAGTTATGCACTCACCGGGCTGCACAGGCGCTGTGTTCCCGTCAGCCGGACCATCCTGCCCTCGCCGATATACGTCCAGTTCACCGTCTTCCAGCTCCTCTCTCGCCGACGACTGGCCATCCCACCGACATCTCCGAACCGGGGATGATGACGCGCTGGCAGATGGGCCGGCAACCTGCCGCCCGACCGCTGGGATCCAAACTTCCGACCGGACCTGTTGCCTCGACGTCGCTGCAGGTCTAGGCGTCCGTCTCGACGATCCTGATGAAGCCTGCCCCCTGGCCGGAGCATCACCAGGCGGGGCGGCCGTAGCTAGTCTTCCCGATCTTGCATCTGATGGGGGGGGGGTGACAGGGAGCCCGGCCTGCGACTCCCTGAGAACCGCCGGACCCCGTCGCGGCCTGGGATTCCTGCCAGGACGCAGGGCCTGGGAAGGGGCGGTCCCCCCAGCTGCCTGGCCTGCAGCGTCCATATTAGGGCTCCCCCTGCGACGCCGTGTCCGCGGGACCACCTCAGGGCTGAGGCGTTCTGGAGGTCGGGACCGCCGGGAGCGACGGGCAGACCCGGCCTGAGTCACCGTCACCCCCGGCGACGCTCTCTGCCTCCTCTGAGCAGGAGCGGGTGTTGTAAACTCCCCCCCCGCCGCCATATTACTGCCAGGAAGGGGGCCGGGGGAGGGGAGCCTGTCCCCCACTTCAACAGACCTCATATGCCGTGCCTGACGTGGAGAATCGGCGTCGGGGATCATTGTAAGTGCAGCCACGGTCTCCTCCAACCAACCGGGACCGTGGTGCACAGCAGCGGCACGCAGCCGCGCAAGCATATCAGCCTCAGACATGACGGAACAGAGCGGGGCAACGGGAGCTTACTGGGTGAGTGGTTACTTCTCCCGCTGCTTCCGGCTCACTGCCGAAAAACAGCGGGAAGCTCCGTAACGGCCCCCTAACTCCTCCCTGTCCCTCCTCCACCTCTAACTTTCCCTACAAAGTTAACCCTTTCCCTCCTAGGGCTGTCATGGAGGCTTCCCTCCTAAGCCCTGCAGGCTGCGTCCAGCCTCGTCTGAATGATCCATTCTTTCACAAATGTTTGTAAAGACAGACTTCATGGCTACATGCTGAATTTTATACATCTGTTGCAATGGCACTGAATGAAAGGATTAAAGGGGTTTTCCAGCCAATAAAAATTGATGGCCTATCCTCATTAAAGTGAATAGCAGAAAAGGCTGCAATACCTGTAGCCTTAAAGCACTTCAATGCAGGACGTACCGGTGCGTCCTGGTGCGGTAAGGGGTTAAAGGAACAGTTTTAAACACATATTTTTACATACAATGTCAGAAATCACAGTACATTGCTGCAGTGTATCTGGGACACTGCACTAGTATATTAGAAACCCCCAATAAATCACCCAATTTTAAAAACTGCACCCCTCAAAGTATTCATAACAGCATTTAGAAAGTTTCTTCACAATTTGGGCGTTTCACAACAATTAAGGCAAAGTAGAGGTGAAATTTACTAATACAATTTTTTTGGGCAGATATTCATTTTGAATGCATTTTTTTTTGTAACACAGAAGGTTTTACCAGAGAAACGCAACTCAATATTTTTTGCCCAAATTCTGCAGTTTTAGAAAATATCCCACATGTGGCCCTAGTGTGCTATTGGACTGAAACACAGGCCTCAGGAGCACCTAGAGGATTTTGGGGCCTCCTTTTCATTAGGATACATTTTAGGCACCATGTCAGGGTTGAAGAGCTCTTGCAGTGCCAAAACTGTGGAAATCCCCCAAAAGTTATCCCATTTGGGAAACTACACCCCTCAAGAAATTTATCTAGGGGTATAGTGGTCATTTTGACTCCACAGGTTTTTTGCAGAAATCATTGGTAGTAGGCCGTGAAAATGAAAATTAAAATTTTTTCAAAGCAAATGTAGGTTTAGCTAATTTTTTTTTATTTCCACAACGACTAAGGGAGAAAAAACACCACAACATTTGTGAAGCAATTTCTCCCAAGTAAGACAATACACCATATGTGGTCCTAAACGGCTGTTTAGACACAGGGAAGGGCTCAGAAGGGAAAGAGCGCCATTTGGCCTTTTGGAGCTCAAATTTAGCAGGAATGGTTTGCAGAGACCATGTCGCATTTTCAAAGCCCCTGATGGGACAAAACAGTAGAAACCCCCCACAAGTGACCCCATTTTAGAAACTATACCTCTTGAAAAAGCACCAAAACATTTGTAAAGCAATTTCTCCAGAGTGAAACGATACCCCATATGTGGTCATAAACTGCTGTTTGGACACACGGTAGGGCTCAGAAGGGAAGGAGCACCATTTGGATTTCCATGTCACATTTGCTGAGCCCCTGTAGTACTAGTACGGTGGAAACACTCCAAAAGTGACTCTAGTTGGGAAACTACACCCCTTGAGGAATCGTCTAGGGGTATAGTTAGAATTTTGACCCCCAAAGGTTTATTGATGAATTAATTAGAATTAAGCCGTGAAAATGAAAAATGTAATTTTTTTCCAATAAAATGTAGTTTTAGATTAACATTTTTCATTTTTACAAGGAATAAAGAAGAAAACGCACCCCAACATTTGTAAAGCATTTCCCCGAGTATGGTAGCACCCCATGTGTGGTTAGAAAATACACCCCTAAAGGCATTTATTAAGAGTTGTAGTGAGAATTTACACCCCACAGGTGTTTTTCAGAAATTAATACGCAGTGAAAATTGCAATTTTTCCACTGATATGCCTATTTACCGCACAATATGTTGTGCCCAGCTTGTGCCACTGGAGAATCTTACCTCATACATTGTTAAGCGGGTTCTCCCGGGTATGGTAACTGCTGTTTTGGCACACTATAGGGCTAAGAAGGGAAGGAGCGCCATTTGGAGCATGGATTTTGCTTGGTAGTAGTTTTGCTTGAATATTACTGGTATTCCAGCTTATAATGTGGGGGTATATGCAAGCTGTGCGGAGTACATCAGGGCATAATAAGAGGGTATAATAATGGGATAAATAATACAATTATCCATAGATGTGTGGTACGCTGTGAAGCAATCTGTTATGCAGAGGCCAGTGTTGCACTGATAAACACTGCACTTTTGGAGACTTTTTCTCCTTTGTTGTTTTGGAAATTTTGCTGGGAAAATTTTGCCCTATTATAACATGGGTGCCCTCGCTTCCAGCAGATGTGCTATGTCCCTTCCCTTTCTAGTTCCTAAATACTATGGCCCTGAAACTGAAGGAATGTTCCCCTCCAGCCTGGACATTGGGATACTTTTTCATCACCGCAATACTAGTGCTATAACTTTTTTATTTTTCGGTTGATGGAGCTGTGTGCAGGCTTGTTGTTTGCGAGGAGAGACAAGCTGTAGATTTTATTGGTATCATTTTGGGACACATACGACTTTTTGCCCACTTTTTATTTCATTTTTTGGAAGATGAAATTACCAAAAACAAGCAATTCTGGAATCGTTTTTTATTATAATTATTTTCGGCATTCAGCATGCGCCATAAATTACATGTTAACTTTATTATGTGGGTCAATACGATTACAGTGATAACAAATTTATATAGTTTTTTTTTATGTATTGCAGCTTTTGCACAGTAAAATCACTTTTTTAAAAAAAAATAATTTGTTTTCTGTGTCACCATATTCTAAGACCCGTAACTTTTTTATTTTTGAGCGGACAAAGCTTTGTCAGGGATTATTTTTTGCGGGACAGGTTGTCGTTTTTATCGATACTATTTTGGAGTAAATGTGACTTTTTGATCACTTTTTGGGAGAAGATATAACCTAAAAACAGGGATTCTGGCATTGTTTTAAAGTTGTTTTTTTTTACGGCGTTCATCATGCGAGATAAATTACAGAATAGTTTTATATATATATATATATATATATATATATATATATATATATATATATATATATATTAGTTTGGGTTGTTACGGACGCGGCGTTACTATTTATGTATAGGTTTTTTTATTTTTTTTAATGTTTTTTCCAATAATAAAAGACCTATTATGGGAAAAAAGGCAGTTTAGCTTTTTTTTAACTTGATACTTGTGTGTTTTTTATTTTTTTACAAAAAAATTTTATTAATTTTTTTTAAACTTTTTTTTACTTGTCCCACTATGGGACTTGAAGGCTTGATGCCCTGATCACTACATACATAGGGAAGTGTATTAGAGCTGTCAGTTATTCACTGACAGCAAGCCTATGAGGACCCGCCGGAGGCTTCCGTACAAGGCAGACATGGAGGCCATTATTTGGCCTGCGGTTGCCATACCAACCCAGCGATTGTGTCGCTGGGTTGCCAGTAACAACCCTTCAGATGCTGCGCTCTCTATTGAGTGCAGCATCTGGGGGGTTAATCGACCAGATCGGAGAATAGCTCTGGTCCTGGCCGTTACAGGAGGGTGCTAGCTGATTATACAGCTGTCACCTCCGCTTCTGAGCCCGCACCTTCACCGCAACGTAACTGTACTGCGGTTTGCGGGAACACCTTCTCGACAGCACCATATATATATACACGGCAGGAGTTGGGAAGGGGTTAAGAATGAGAGGGCTAATAAAAAAAATCCTCAAAGTACCCTTTTAAAGGCTACTTTTTATTGAAAATTATTTTTACATTTTGAGATACAGCGGCTTTGTATTCTGTATACGAAGCAGCGGTCTCTAGCGCTGAAACCTGTATCCGTCAGGCAGTGGCGTAACTACCGCCGTAGCAGCCGTAGCGGCTGCTACGGGGCCCGCGGCATGAGGGGGCCCGTGTCGCCATCCGGCACGGGCCCCCACCATGGCCGGAGGCTCCGCTAGCAGCCGCTATGGCTGCTACAGCGGGACGCCACTGAACACTACGGCAGAGCAGGGAGGTATCTCCCCGCTCTGCCATTAAACAAAAGACATGTATCCCCTATCCACAGGACATACACAGGATAGGGATACATGTGTGATCGCTGGCAGCGATAGGGAGAACGGGGGACTGAAAGTCCCCTGAAGTTCTCCATCACAAACCTCGGACTTCCAGGGTCTGTGTCGGCAGCTCCGTAGAAATGAATGGAGCGCCGGTCGGCTTGTGCGCATGCGTGACCAGCGCTCCTTTCATTTTTATTGAGCTGCGCAGACGCCGGAAGTCAGAGGTTAGTCATGGAGAACTTCAGGGGACTTTCAGTCCCCCGTTCTCCCTATCGCTGCCAGCGATCACACATGTATCCCCTATCCTGTGGATAGGGGATGCATGTTATTTGTAGCACACACTGTAGGTCGCTAACGCCATACAGCCCCCCCTGTAGAGAACGGCATACAGCCCCCCCTGTAGAGAACGCCATACAGCCCCCCCTGTAGAGAACGCCATACAGTCCCCCCTGTAGATAATGCCATACAGTCCCCCCTGTATATAACGCCATACAGTCCCCCCTGTAGATAACGCCATACAGTCCCCCCTGTAGATAACGCCATACAGTCCCCCCTGTAGATAACGCCATACAGTCCCCCCTGTAGATAACGCCATACAGTCCCCCCTGTAGGTAACGGCATACAGCCCCCCTGTAGATAACGCCATTCAGCCCCACCCTGTAGGGTACGCCATACAGCCCCCCCTGTAGGGAACACCATACAGCCCCCCCTGTAGGGAACGCCATACAGCGCCCTCCCCTGTAGGGAACGCCATACAGCGCACCCCCTGTAGGGAACGCCATACAGCCCCCCCTGTAGGGAATGCCATACAGCCTCCCTGTAGGGAACGCCATACAGCCCCCACTGTAGAGAACGCCATACAGCCCCCACTGTAGAGAACGCCATACAGTCCCCCCTGTAGATAACGCCATACAGTCCCCCTCTGTAGATAACGCCATACAGCCCCCCCTGTAGATATCTACAAAGGGGCCTGTATGGCGTTATCTACAGGGTGGGCTGTATGGCGCTATCTACAAGGGGGGCTGTATGGCATTATCTACAGGGTGGGCTGTATGGCGCTATCTACAAGGGGGGCTGTATGGCGTTATCTACAGGGTGGGCTGTATGGCGCTATCTACAAGGGGGGCTGTATGGCGTTATCTACAGGGTGGGCTGTATGGCGCTATCTACAAGGGGGGCTGTATGGCGTTATCTACAGGGGGGGCTGTATGGCGCTATCTACAAGGGGGGCTGTATGGCACCATCTACAGGGGGGCTGTATGGCGTTATCTACAGGGGGGCTGTATGGTGCTATCTACGGGGGGGCTGTATGGCGTTATCTACAGGGGGGGCTGTAAAAAAGGCACTATCTACAAGGGGGGGGGGGGGTTGTGTGACACCCAGGGGAGGGGGGCCCCAGTCAAAAGTTTGCTATGGGGCCCAGTTTTTCCTAGTTATGCCCCTGCCGTCAGGTCAACGGCACTAACGGGTTCAGTGACAGCGGGTCATGCGTATCTCTGACATGCAAGATCGAGCTGTTACAGATCACGTCTACGTTCATAACTTAGATGAGATCGATAACAGGTGGATCCTGCATGTCAGAGACATGCAGAACCCGCTGACACTGAACAGGTCAGTCCCGCTAACCTGACGGATTCAGGTCTCAGCACACGATACAGCTGCTCTGTATACAAAATACAGAGCAGCTGTATCTCAAAATGTAAAAATAATTTTTAATAAAAAGTAAATAGAAAGTTGCACCAAACACACTGATAAACATTTTTATTAAAACAAAAGAAAAAAACACGTTTTCATATGTGTACATAGCCTTTAAGAAACTTTTAATTGTTTCACAAATGAACACTAGGTGAGGCTGTAATGACAGTTGTATGATAGTCTGAAGTGCCTGCACATATTTTCTATAAACACTGAAAAGACCCTGGTAGTTGGCGGGCATATGAACAACTACTACCACTAACTAAGTGCCAGAGGCAAAAAAAAACCTGTTTTCCAACTACCTATATAAATATATGAAATAATCTTTATTAATGCTATTAGAAACAACATAGGACGAACCACATAAATTTAAAAGACTCAGTACACGCTGACGGTGAGTTAGGTCCCATGCACACGACCGTAAATAATCTCCGTAATTGCGGACCGTAATATGGGCCGCAACTACGGACCCATTCACTTCTATTGGCCGCGGACACCTTTCCGTATCGCTACGGATAGGTGTCCGTGCCGTAGAGCTGTACCGCAAAAAATACATGTCCTATCTTTTGAGTTTTACAGGCCGTGCTCCTATACTTTGTATGGGAGCACGGGCCAAAAATCTGGGCGGCTGTCCCGTGATTACGGGCACGGCCGTGTGCATGAGGCCTAAGGCTGTGTTCACATCACCATTGCCCTTCCGTAGAGGGGTTCAGTCAGAGGTTTCCGTCGGGTTAATCCCTCAATGGACAAAGACAAAGCTTCCGTTTGCATCACCATGGATATAAATGGTGACGAAAACATTGCTAAAGGTTTGAGTTTGTCACAGGGTTCCGTCGTTTTTGACGGAATCAATAGCGCAGTCGACGGAACCACACAACGGAAGGGCAACGCTGATGTGATACTTAAATCTACTAAATCTACATGTGTTATCACCAGCGGCTGCAATTACTCTGTGGCCACATGACCTAATATTCTATGATAAGTCTATCAGTGAGGCATTGTATTAGTAAGTACCCCCCCCCCCCACGATATGTTTCGCTTCAGAAATTTTTCGGCGCTAATGATGGAGCTGTTCAGCTTTCCCTTTTATAAAATATGGAATGTCGTGAAAAAGGCTGTAGCTCACTGGCCAACCAATTACAATCGATAAGACCAGACGAGCCTCTGGAGGACATGATGGACACGTAGGCTGTCCAATCACAAGCCAAAAGGGTGCGTCCAATCAGGGAGGACCATTCGCGCCTGCGTGAAACAGGTTATCTGAGTGTGCAGAATCTAAGTGCGGAAAGGAACCACACTTAGAAAATTAAAGGTTAGACATGTTGCGCATACCCAGGGACTCAGTTTTTAGGACTCAAAGGCAGGTATAGGAGGCCTATTCATTATAAAATGTCAAACAAAGGTAGCCTTGCACGTCTCCGGACATTTCGGAACGAAAATCAGTGGTGTACAAAAACTAAGTGCCAAGTAAAATAGCACTTAGAAATTTAACAGACAAAATACATTGCGCATGTCTAGGAACTTAGTCATTAAGATTCAAGAAACCCAATAAGCAATAGACCAATTCAGTGTATACGTGTCAGATTTAGATCAATGCACATGGTTGGGGCTTCTGTAAAAAATCAACTAACAAGCAATAAAATAAAATTTTATTTATTTGTGTTGTCACTTTCTACTTTTTAATGTATTCATACTTTTAATTCTCTATGGGTGTGTGTATGTGTGTAGCAGTGCCGTGTGTGTGTGTGTGTGTGTGTGTGGTAGAGCAGAGTATGCACGGGCGCCGCTGATACTTCATAGCAGCTTAGCAGCTGTTTTGAAGAATCAGTGGCGAGCACCCCCCCCCCCCACACACACACAAATCACCACAAGTCCCCCCAAACACGCAAAATCAAGTGTAATCAAGCGTTTTTTTATGTGGTTTTTGGCACGTAAAATGTGCAAAAAAAACGTGTCAAATACACGCCGTGTGAACCTGTCAACTGAAAAGTCATTCACTTCACTTTCATCATTTTAAGGATATGTTCACACGAAATGTTTTCAGCCATTTTTCGGCCCGTAAACATCCTAAAAACGGCTGTGAAATCGGAAGCAGAACACCTACAAACATCTGCCCATTGGTTTCAATGGGAAATACGGTGTTCTGTTCCGACGGGACTTTTCTTATGTGGCTGTTTTCCAAAAATGGCACGTAAACAGGTGCCCGCCAAAATGAAGTGCATATCACTTCTTGGGCCATTTTTGGAGCCGTTTTTCATTGACTCTATAGAAAAACAGCTCCAAAAACGGCCGTAAATAAACACCCGCCAAAAACGCGAGTTTGATTAAAAAATGGATGAAAATCAGGAGCTGTTTTCCCTTTGTTTAGTAAGCGTGTGAACATACCCTTAGCCTTTTGGTGTGTCCTATAACTTCTGCCAGCTGCAGAATCCCACCCAAAATGGCAGCCGGACACTGCTTAGCAATTTCAAGACACCTTTTCCTGGCTTCCTGACATTTACGGCAGCTGTGAGTCAGGTTGCTTTGCCTTATTCACCTTGCTGTAATTCTGGGAAGTGCTCCCTCTGGTGGCCAACATAGGAAAACATGTCATATTATTATTTAATTTTGAATACTTTCCACCATATGGAAGAAAAAAAAATACAGCAAAAAACGTAAAAAATATAATAAAAATAAGTAACGACACTTAAAATAAAAAAGGTTTAATTCGCGACACATTCCCTTTAAAGATAACATAATCTTGATAGGATACAAGGAGTGACAATACCACAGGAAATAAAAGTATCCAAAAAGTCATGCAAAAGGAATCATTAAAAGAAAACTTGGAAAAGGTTATAAAACAGTAACAATTGTTCAATCCTGAATGCAATTGAGAAGGAGTTACCTATTTTATCTTATTTATAAAAAGATACAACTGAATATAATAATAGTACTTGAGATATAGTATCAACTCAAAATGAATGGCAGGAACAGAGGGCTGTTGTTCTCTGTTGTCATTCTTGTTGTAACGTCCGTGGTAGCTGACCACGAACTCCTTCCATCCAGTCAACACCTTTCTCTCAAGAGATGTCTGCACATACGGCCGTCCTGCTCCACTATGACCACCAGGGTGCGCTCACGAGCTCAGTCCAGACTTAAGAAGCATGTTGGTGATTTGAGCTAATTGCTCCAGAGCACCCTGGGCTATAAGAAGGTCCCAGCCCCATCCTCCCACGCCTGAGCCTTGTTGTTGTATCCCTAGTCTGTCATGCAAATGGCCCTCTAGTGTTTCCTGCTCCCAGTGTTTTCCTGTTCCTGTTTCCTGTTCCTGTATCCTGAATCTAGTGTCGTGCTTGCTGTAGCTGTACTGTATTCTACGCCTGACCTGCCTCTCCACACCTGACGTCCACCTGCTGCCAAGTTCCTGCCTAGCCTGCCTCGCTACTATCTGAGCTGCCACAGGTACCCTATACGAACTATAAACATTTACCTGCGTCCTGTTGGCCAGCTGCCATATCGCCAAGATGGTACAGCCCAGTGGGTCCACGAACCAGTCGTGACAGTAGGCTCAGGCCATGGACCCCGCTGGTCAATCCAAGACCATGACGACGTCACAAGAGATGCGGGCGGATTTGCTGGATCTCCAGTCTCGACAGGACCAACTCCTCCAAGCTTTGAACACTCTCGTTCGTCAGCAGGAAGCAAGAGCTGCTGTTCCTCCTACTACACATCCTGGCAGTGTTGATCCTCAGACTACACCTCCTGGCAGTGTCGACCCGTGTTTTTCTTTGCCACTTCCAGACCACTATGATGGAGACGCAGGTTCCTGTCGTGGATTTTTGAACCAGGATTTTTGTTCCAGGACATTTTCATCTGACGGCGCAAAGGTCGCATTCATCATTTCTCTCCTCACCGGTAAGGCTCTTGCATGGGCGAACCCTATCTGGGAGAGACAAGGACCTGAGACCCGTGACTTCCAAGCCTTTCTCCGGACCTTTCGCATGGTATTTGAGGAGCCTGGACGGGCCTCATCTGCAGCGGCTTCATTGATTAAACTACGCCAAGGAGACACCTCCGTGAGTGAGTACGCCATCTACTTCCGCACCCTGGCGGGAGAACTGTTGTGGAACAATGAGGCTCTGGTGGCGGCATTCTGGAATGGACTGTCCCCTAAGATTAAGGACAAACTTGCCGCTCGAGACCTGCCATCTACCCTGGATGACCTCATCCTTCTGTCCGCCCGGATTGACATACGTATCCGAGAACACCTCAAAGAGGTTCGTCGGGAGGGAGACCCTCCTAGTCTGGGACCTACTTTGCAGCAACCCCTGCTGTCCTCAGATGTCAATCCTCCTAAGGAATCTGTGATGATGGACCGGGGTAAGCTATCCACCCAGGAGAGACAACGCAGACGCACTTCGGGACTTTGTCTCTATTGCTGCCTCGGTGGCCATCTTGTGCGCCTGTGTCCCCTAAAGCCTCAAAGCCTAGGGTTGCTAGGAGTGACAACCCTGGGTAAAAAGGGACTTTCATCCAAATTGTCCATACCAGCGACCATAGTGTCCGGCGAGAGAATGCATCAGGTCTCTGCGTATCTGGACTCGGGATCCGCGGCTAATTTCATCCGTAGAGACCTGGTGGACCTTCTTCAGTTGCCTACCATCCCTATGGAGAGCCCGTTGACAATTGCTTCTGTAGATGGTCTACCCCTGCCTAACCCAGTTGTTGCTGTGACCAAACCACTGAGGTTCCAAGTAGGGGCCCTCCACTCCGAACTGCTGTCGTTCTATGTCCTACCCAGAGCCGTTGATCCTGTGTTGCTGGGCCTACCTTGGCTCCGATTAGATGCCCCAGTCCTGGACTGGAACTCTGGAGAGGTTCTCCAGTGGGGCCCCGAGTGTCACAATCGTTGCCTGGGACAGATTAGTTTGGCTCAGTCTCCTCTGCCTCAGTCACTGGCAGGATTGCCTAGTCATTTTGCTTCATTTGCGGACGTCTTCAGCAAGAAAGAAGCGGAGACACTGCCCCCACATCGGGCGTATGACTGTCCTATTGAGCTGGTTCCTGGTGCTTCCCTTCCCCGTGGCAGGGTATATCATCTCTCTCTGCCAGAGACTCTGTCTATGTCCGCCTATGTTAGAGAGAACTTGGAGCGGGGCTTCATACGCAAGTCTTCCTCCCCGGCAGGAGCCGGGTTCTTCTTCGTCAAAAAGAAGGATGGTTCTCTTCGTCCCTGTATAGACTACCGGGGACTCAACCAAATCACGGTGAAAAATAAATATCCATTGCCATTGATCTCAGAATTATTTGACCGTATACGTGGTGCCAAGATATTTTCCAAGTTAGACCTGCGGTGGGCTTACAACCTAATCCTGAATCGCCAGGGTGACGAATGGAAGACTGCATTTAACACCCGGGACGGACACTATGAATATCTAGTAATGCCCTTCGGCATGTGTAATGCTCCCGCGGTCTTCCAGGAGTTTGTGAATGACATTTTCTGTGACCTCCTTTATGTTTGTGTAGTTGTATATCTTGATGACATCTTAATTTTTTCTTTAGATCCTATGACGCATCAGAAACATGTCCGTCAAGTCTTGCTGCGATTAAGGGAGAATCAACTGTACGCCAAATTGGAGAAATGCGTATTTGAGAGAGATGCTCTACCCTTCCTGGGCTACATCATTTCGAATAGATGCCTCAAGATGGATCCTGAAAAGGTAAAGTCCGTCCTGGAATGGCCACGTCCTCAAGGCTTGAGGGCCATACAGCGCTTTCTGGGATTCGCCAATTTTTACAGACAGTTCATCCCAAACTTCTCTTCATTAACATCTCCTATCTCTAACCTCACCAAGAAGGGCATGAACGCCAAGATGTGGACTCCTGAGGCAGAGTCCGCATTCAATACCCTGAAAAGTGCCTTCACATCAGCCTCTATCCTCCATCATCCAGACGTTTCCCTACAGTTCTCGTTGGAGGTGGACGCGTCCTCTGTCGGTGCTGGTGCACTCCTGTTCCAGAGAGGTTCCAAGGGCAAGTCAAGGGTATGTGGATATTTTTCTAAGCTCTTCTCTTCCGCAGAACGCAACTACTCGATTGGGGATCGAGAGTTACTGGCCATCAAATTGGCCCTGGAGGAGTGGAGACATCTACTAGAGGGCGCAGCTCACCCCATCCTGAGTTTTACGGAGCACAAGAACCTCACCTACCTCCAGACAGCCCAACGGCTGAATCCTCGTCAGGCCAGGTGGTCACTGTTCTTTGCCAGGTTCCAGTTTGAGCTCCATTATCGCCCGGCTGACAAGAATGTGAGGGCCGATGCCTTATCCAGGTCTTTCGAGACGGAGGACACTATGGAGATGCCCCAGAACATTATCGACCCGTCCTGTATTGTTTCAGTCAACCCACTGCAAGTTGAGGACATCCCTCCAGGGAGAACTTTTGTGCGCATGGCTGACCGAAGGAGAGTCTTCCGCTTGGTACACGCCTCTAGACTGGCAGGTCACGCGGGGATCCGTAAGACCCGGGATTTGATTGCCCGTCATTTCTGGTGGCCCACGCTGCCCAAAGATGTTATGGACTTTGTTTCCTCCTACTCTGTGTGTGCAACTAACAAGGTCGCTCACTCCAGACCCGCTGGTCTGCTCCAGCCATTGCCTGTGCCCGATGCTCCCTGACAGTATATAGCTATGGACTTTATTACGGACCTGCCCCTCTCTGCCGGATGCAGCACTGTCTGGGTGGTCGTGGATTTTCAAAAATGGCCCACTTCATTCCTCTGACCGGTCTTCCGTCTGCTCCCCAACTGGCCAAACTGTTTATCCAACACATCTTCCGCCTGCATGGCTTGCCACAGCATATTGTGTCTGATCAGGGGGTTCAGTTCACCTCGAGGTTCTGGAGAGCCCTCTGCGGACTTCTAGGTGTGAAGTTGGACTTTTCCTCGGCCTACCTTCCTCAGTCCAATGGACAGGTCGAGAGGATCAATCAAATCTTGGAGAACTACCTGCGTCACTTCATCTCTAGGCAACATGATGACTGGGTACAGTTGCTCCCGTGGGCTGAATTCTCCTACAACAATCATACCAGCGAGTCTACAAGGAACACTCCGTTCTTCATAGTCCTTGGCCAACACCCACGAATACCTCTCCCGGTTCCTGATTCATCCAAGGTACCAGCTGCTGACGCAGCCTTCAAGGACTTTCTACAAATTTGGCGGCAAACTCGATCCTCCATCCTGCTGGCGGTTGATCGTTTGAAACGGAGGACGGACACAAGGAGAAGAGAACCACCTCAGTTTCTTCCTGGCACAAAGGTCTGGCTGTCCTCCAGAAACATTAGACTAAGAGTACCGTCATGCAAGTTTGCTCCCAGGTTCCTCGGTCCTTTCGAGATCCTACAGCAGATCAACCCTGTCGCCTACAAGCTTCGGCTGCCTCCTACCCTCAAGATCCCCAACTCCTTCCATGTTTCTCTCTTGAAGCCAGTGGTTCTGAACCGCTTTACCAAGACTCCAAGCCCTGCTGTTGCCTCCAGCGGCCCTTCAGACACCTTCGAGGTTAAGGAGATCTTGGACATTAAAAAAGTAAGAGGAAGAACCTTTTATTTAGTAGATTGGAAGGGGTTTGGTCCAGAAGAGAGGTCCTGGGAGCCAGAGGAGAATCTCAACGCTCCTACCCTCATCAAGAAGTTTCTCTCTCGTTCTTGTCCCAAGAGGAGGGGGGCGTAAGAGGGGGGATACTGTAACGTCCGTGGTCACTGACCACGAACTCCTTCCATCCAGTCGACGCCCTTCTCTCAAGAGATGTCTGCAGATACGGCCGTCCTGCTCCACTATGACTACCAGGGTGTGCTCACGAGCTCAGTCCAGTCTTAAGAAGCATGTTGGTGATTTGAGCTAATTGCTCCAGAGCACCCTGGGCTATAAGAAGGTCCCAGCCCCATCCTCCCACGCCTGAGCCTTGTAGTTGTATCCCTAGTCTGTCTTGCAAATGGCCCCCTAGTGTTTCCTGCTCCCAGTGTTTTCCTGTTCCTGTATCCTGAATCTAGTGTCGTGCTTGCTGTAGCCGTGCTGTACTGTATTCTACGCCTGACCTGCCTCTCCACACCTGCCGTCCACCTGCTGCCAAGTTCCTGCCTAGCCTGCCTCGCTACTATCTGAGCTGCCACAGGTACCCTATACGAACTATAAACGTTTACCTGCGTCCTGTTGGCCAGCTGCCATACCGCCAAGACGGTACGGCCCAGTGGGTCCACAAACCAGTCGTGACACTTGTCATAATATGACCAAGAGGTAAGAACAATATGTCAAAGAAAAGCAGTGAAGGTGAAGCCTTCATTAAGTCTATTAGAACTTAATGTACTCAACCGCTGAATCCACCTGGCTTTTTCCTGTAAAAGTTTTCGATCTAGATTACCGGCTCTAGGGCCTAATTTAATTTGGGTAATACCCCAAAAATTGAAGGCCGTGGATATTTCCATCATGTCTAGCTTTAATATGTCTGGACAGGGGTGTGTGTTCTTTGGTGGTAATAGTGCTGAGGTGCTTGGAAATTCTTCTCCTCAATTCCTGGATAGTCTTGCCCAAATATAGTTTGGGACATGGACATTTGGCCACATAGATAACCCCACTACTCTGACAGTTGATAATTGCCTGATTTGGTAAGATTTACCATCATATGGATTACAGAAGTTCTTGATGGTAGGCATGAGAGGACAGAAGGAACACCTCCCACATGGATGGGAGATTGAAGCCAAGCACTTTGTGGAATAGATTTGTAATGGCAGGAAGGAGGTGAAGGGGAAGTGAGCCCTAATCTACCCACCGCCCTGTCCCTGCCTACTTGCAACGACCCGCCCTAGGCGACGAGGTACAACTGGGCGGCGGTCCCTACGCTGGCTAAGTGCACGGGAAGACAAACAGGGAACACGCAAGGGAAGGGGCAGTAGCCACGGAACGCCACGAGGAAACGGGGCGGCGAACGAACAGTCAGGACCAGGACGAAGTGAGTACACCCGAGCGGGCACGGAGACAGAAGCAAGCCAGGGGCAAAGCAGGTCGAGCAGAACTGCAGCAAGGCAGAAGCACGGCAGAAGCAGGCTGGAGCAAGCAGCAGTGGGGCCAGGAATCCAAAAGAATTACAAGCACTGAGGAGGAGAACACGGCAGGTAATAAAGGACAGGGGGCGGAGCTAACTCCGACAGACCAGGCCGCGATAGGCTCTCCCACTCCTGAGCCTGCCACCCTGGTTGGTGGGAGATGGTGTCAGTCGAACAGGTCTGGCCTCAGGTGTGGATTGATTAATCCCAGGAGTATAGCTAGATGAAGTACCTGGCAGATCCCTAACAAGATTGTCTCCAATAATGACTGTGTACCAGAAATTCGCACAAGTTTTTACCTCTCCGGTACGTAACATTAGGAATATCAGAAATGGCATCAGTCAGGTCTGGATCAGCCTGAAGAATGGGCTAATATTTGCGTACAATGTTGGTGACTTGAGAAGAACAGGCCTCAAATGTGCCTATGCATCTGATGTTAGAAGAAGATTTTGACCATTTTTGACTTTTGCCATATAAAAGATCCTTTCTATCAGTTGCTCTAGCCCTAGCATACACCCTATGTAGGCATTTTTTAGGATAGCCTCGTGCCACAAAATTTCAGTATAGGCCATCACATTCTGATTGGAAAGTCTGCTCATCAGAGCAGTTTCTTTTGGCTCTTAACCCCTTCCTGCTCCACAATGTACTATTCCGTCATGGTAACCACATAGTTCTCGCTCCAATAGTACGTCACGGGAGGAACAGCCATTTCGGCCGTTCTCCCGACACATACAGTAGCTGTGACAACTGCTGTCTCATACAGCAGTCGCCGCAGCTCCTGCAGCGGGGACCAATCGCGGTGTCCCCGCTGATTAACCCCTTAGAAGCCACGATCAATAGCGATTGCGGTTTCTTAGGGGTTAAACCACCATCGACGGCCCGCTACATGATAGCGGCCGGCGATGGTTGCTATGGCAACCGGAGGCCTAATAATGGTGTCTGGCTATGCCACCTACGGAAGCCTAGTGGGTCCTGATAAAGTCAGGACCCACTATGCTTGCTGTGAGCGAGTAGCGCAATGTATTAGAATAGCAATCAGGGCCTCCCGCCTTCAAGTCCCCTAGTGGGACGAAGTAAAAAAGTAAAAAAATGTTGTGTCAAAATATAAAATAAAAGTTTTAAAAGTAATAAAAGTAAAAATTCCCCTTTTTTCCTTATCAGTCCTTTATTATTAATAAAAATACATAAATAAACAAATAAATAAAGTATACATAATTGGTAACGCCGCGGCCGTGACGGCCTGAACTACAAAATTCTTTCATTATCTATCCTGCACGGTTAACGCCATAAAATAATATTAAACCATAATAGAATCCCAATTTTTTGGCCACTTCACCTCCCAAAAAATGGAATAAAAAGAGATCAAAAAGCCGAATGTAACTAAAAATGGTACTGATCGAAACTACAGTTCGTTCCGCAAAAAAACAAGCCGTCACACAGCTTTCTTAAAGGAAAAATAAAAAAGTTATGGCTCTTAGGCCCCATTCACACGAACGTGTTTTTGCGGCCGCAATTCCCCCGAAAATGCACGGGAGAATTGCGGCCCCATTCATTTCTATGGGGCCATGCACACGACCGTAGTTTTTACGGTCCGTGCATGGCCCGGGAGCCCGCACCGCAGAAAGAACGGACCTGTCTTATTACGGCCGTGTTCTGCGGTCCGGGCTCATTGAAAATAATGGCCGCGGCCATGTGCATGTCCCGCGATTTGCGGGCGGCTCGCGGCTGACAGTCCGCAGCCGGCTGACCTGAAAATCACGGCCGTGCACACGGCTATGGTCGTGTGCTTGAGGCCTTAGAATAAGGCAACACAAAAAGTAAATGATTTAAAAAAAAAATATTTTATTGTGCAAACGCCATAAGACATAAAATTCTAAAAACATATGGTATCACCGTAATCGTTTCGACCAGCAAAATAAAGTGAATATGTAATTTATAGCGCACGGTTAATGCTGTAAAACAATTAGAATAAAAAACAATAGTAGAATTGCTGTTTTTTAGTCACCACGCCTCTTAAAAATAGATTAAAAACTCATCAAAATGTCGCATACACCCCATGAAAACTACAATGAATTCCTCAAGGGGTCTAGTTTCCAAAATGGGGTCACTTTTAAGGGGTTTCCCATGTACTGGTACCCAATGGCGGATCATCATATGCGCAGTTCGGGCAGCCGCCCGGGGCCCGAACTGCACATAATCTTAAATATCTATGCAGCGCTCTAGTGCTGCTAACTGCCAATGTGGAGAGTGGTATAGCTATAGGGGTCGCAACGGTTGCGACCGGACCCCTAAGCCTGTGGGCCCGCAGGGCCCCCGTTGCCACACAGCGCTGACCGCGCTGGTTCACTCCGCAGGACACAGATTCAGTTGGGTTAAATGATGGAGCCTTGCTCAAGCATTCACTCTGCCGTGAGCGGCTCGGCGCAGGCAGGCGCGTTGTAGTGACGTCATCACGCCTGTCTGCACCGAGTCACTCACGGGACAGTGCAGAGGAGGCGAAGCTCCTCCACCTGTCGTGGGAACGGGAATGGGTAAGTAATTATGTTATTATTTTTCTATTATGTACATACATATGGGGGCATTATACTGTATAGGACAGCTAAGGGGAACATTATACTGTATGGGGCAGCTATGGAAGGCATTATACTGTGTGGCAGCTATGGGGGCATTATACTGTATAAGGCAGCTATAGGGGGGATTATACTGTATGGAGCTGCTATAGGGGGCATTATACTGTATGGGGCAGCTATAGGGGGCATTATACCGTATGGGGCAGCTATGGAGAGCATTATACAGTATGGGGCACTATACTGTGTGGGGCAGCTATGGGGGTATTATACTGTATGGGGCAGCAATAGGGGGCATTATACTGTATGGGGCAGCTATAGGGGTATTATACTGTATGGGGCAGCTATAGGGGGCATTATACTGTATGGGGCAGCTATGGAGAGCATTATACTGTATGGGGCATTATAGTGTATGGGGCAGCTATGTTTGGCATTATATTGTATGGAGGACATTATACTGAGCAATTACAAGAGCTGCAGGTCCAGGGGGGGAGCGCTGTGCAGCACTATATACAAGGGGGGCGACGCTGTTTAGCATTATATACAAGGGGGGTGGCGCTGTGTGGCACTATATACAAGGGGGGATTGCTGTATAGCACTATACAGAAGGGGGGAGTGCTGTGTATCACTATATCTAAGGGGGGGATTGCTGTGTAGCACTATATACAAGGGGGGGCTGTGTGATACTATATGCAAGAGGGGGAGGGCTGTGTGATGCTATTTACAGCGGTCTGTGTGTAGCGCTATCTACAGGGGGGCAGTGTGGCACTATTTACAGGGGTCTGTGTGTAGCGCTATCTACAGGGGTCTGTGTGTGATTCTATCTACAGGGGGCTGTGTGTGATGCTATCTACAGGGAATCTGTGTGGCACTATCTATATGGGGCTGTGTGTGATGCTATCTACAGGGGCTGCGTGTGGTGCTATCTGCAGGGGGTGTGGCGCTATCTGCAGGGGGGATGTGGCGCTATCTACAGGGGGTTGTGTGTGGCGCTACCCACAGGGGGGTGTGGCGCTATCCACAGAGGGGGGTGGTGCTATCCCCAGGGGGATGTGTGTGGCGCTCTCTACAGGGGGGGTGTGGCAAGATCCACAGGGGGGTGTGGCGCTATCTATAGGGGGTGTATGTGTGATGCTATCTACAGGGGCTGTGTGTGGCGCTATGTTAAAGGGGGCTGTGTGTGGCGCTATCTACACGGGCTGTGTGAATGTGGTGCTTTACTCTACAGTGATTGACACAATACTATTCATGGTCGCAGTCTATGGTGCTATAATATTTAGGGGCACAGCATTTGGTACTATTTTATTCAGGGGTGCTGTGTTTGGTGCTATTATATTTAGGGGCACAGTGTGTGGCACCATGATAATTTTATCTTTGTTTATAGGTGTGGAAATGTTGAAAAAGTGAGGAGCCGAAGACATCTGAGTGCCAAATTATGCAGAAATGGATAATGGCCGGGAGAAGTCGTCATGAAGTCTGGACTGGATAGAGTAGAGAAGAGGAAAAAAACAACGTTGTCATCTGTGAGTTACTAGATTTATAGAGAATCTGTCATCTCTCCTGACATGTTTATTTTAGGAAATCCTTGTATTTCACAAAAAGTCTTTGTGCAGTCCAGGATTGATAGACAAATGAGTGTTACTATTCCCCTTGTCAGGAGGATGTGTCCCTACACAGTGCGATACTGTCAGCGATGGTTGGAGACTGTCAGTATGTAGGGACAGCCTTTTGACATGGGGAGTAGTAACACCCATTTGTTAATGCCTGGTCAAAAAGGAAGTGTTAACAATAGTTACAGGGCGCCGGTGGAGAAGGGGGGCCCAACTTTGGGTAATAGTCCAGGGCCTATGGTCTACTTAATCCGCCACTGCTGGCACCTCAGGAGCTCTGCAAATGCACATGGCACTCAGAAACCAACCCTGCAAAATCTACATGCCAAACAGCGCTTCTGCCTATCTGAGCTTTGCCATTTGTCCAACCAGCTGTTTATGACCACATATGGGGTATTGCTGTAATCGGGAGAAATTGCTTTACAAATGTTGGGATGCTCTTTTTCTCTTTTATTCCTTGTCAAAATTAAATATTTGTACCTTTTATCGAAAAATTGTGATTTTCAATTGCACAGTCTAATTCCACAAATGCAGCAAAAAAATCTGTGGGATCTAAATGCACACTATACCCCTCGATAAGTTACTTGAGGGGTGTAGTTTGCCAAATATGGACACTTTTGGGGGGTTTCAGTGTTTTGGCACCACAAGACCTCTTCAAACCGGACATGGTGCCTATTAAAAAGGAGGCCTCAAAATCCACTACGTGCTCCTTTGCTTTGGAGGCCGATGCTTCAGTCCATTAGCGCACTAGGACCACATGTGGGATATTTCTCAAAACGAAAAAATCTGGGCAATAAGTATGGAGTTGCGTTTCTCTGGTAAAAAATTGAATAAAAATTATTTGCTGACAAAAAAATTAAATTTGTAAATTTCACCTCTACTTTGCTTTAAATTCCTGTAAAACACCTAAAGGGTTAATAAACTTTCTAAATGCTGTTTTGAATACTTTGAGGGGTCTAGTTTCTAAAAAGGGGTGTTTGATACGGGTTTCAAAGCCACTTCAGAACTGAACTGGTACCTAAAAAAAAGAGGCTTTTGAAATTTTATTCTTGCGCCTGGGACAGGAGTTCAATTGATGCTTGTCATCCCCACAGTAGAAGCAGAGACCATTCTTCCTGCGGAAATCTCTACGTAGTTGGAGCGACACGGAGGCCCCGAGTTGCATCTGTTCATCTGAGTTCTCTGTGGAAGAACGAAGCAACGGAACCTCTGGAGCCATCATAGGGGAGACAGAGGTGAAGGCACCAGAATGTTCAAATCGTCGTTCCCTGAGACGTCGGTCAAGATGTACCGCTAAAGCCATAGCCTGATCTAGAGAGTCAGAGGTGGGATAGCTAACTAACTGGTCTTTAAGGGCGTTCGACAGACCCAATCTAAACTGGCACCTCAAGGCAGCGTTATTCCACCGAGAAGCTACACACCACTTCCTAAAGTCAGAACAGTACTCCTCAACGGGTCTCTTACCCTGACGTAAGGTCACCAGCTGACTCTCGGCAAAGGCAGTCTTGTCAGTCTCGTCATAGATAAGCCCGAGAGCAGACAAAAAAAGGTCAACAGAAGAAAGTTCAGGGGCGTCAGGAGCCAAGGAGAAGGCCCATTCCTGGGGGCCGTCCTGGACCAAGGACCTAAGTATACCCACTCGCTGGCTCTCAGAACCTGAGGAGTGGGGTCTTAATCGGAAATAGAGTCTACAACTCTCCCGAAAAGAGAAAAAAGTCCTCCGGTCCCCTGAGAACCGGTCAGGCAACTTGAGGTGCGGTTCAAGAGGTGAGGTGAAGAGTATTACCTGGGTAGCATCACGCTGGTTGAACCTCTGAGCCAGGTCTTGGACCTGTAGGGAGAGACCCTGCATTTGCTGAGCCAGGGCCTCAATGGGATCCATAGTAGAGTCAGGGACCAGGGTAGAAAAGGTATAGGGCCTGTGATTATGTAATGAATCGGGGTAGGGAGATGACAGGTGAGCCCTAATCTACCCGCAACTCAGTCCCTGCCTACTTGCACGGCCCGTCCTAAGTGACGGCGTACAACTGGGCGACGGTCCCTACGCTCAGTAAGTGCAAGACAGACAACACAAGACAAGGGCACACAGAAGCAAAGAGGGAAGTAGGGGCAGTTGCCCACGGAAAAACCGTGAGCAACAGGCAGTGGTGAACGAGCCGAATCAAACCAGGAGAGTACGTAGTAGCAAAACAGAGCAAGAAAATAGTCAGGCAAGCCAGGGTCAATGTTACAGCGGTCAATCAGGTAATAGCAGGAATAGCAGAGCCAGGATACCAGAGAATCACAGGCAAGGAACATGCTGCAAGTGAGGGTATAAATAGACCAAGGGCGGAAGCTAGAACCGTCAGGCCAGGCTGTGATAGGTCCTCCCTCTTCTCAGCCTCCAAACCTGAGAGGTAACAGATCGCGTCACTCTATCAGACCTTGGAGCTGATGAAGGCTGATTAACCCCGGTCGTCGACAAAGAACCTGTGTCTGGCAAACCCTTTACAGATGAGCTCAGCATGAAGGACTCCTACTTGAAGTCTCAACGGCTTGGTTACAGACACAACTGGGTCAGGCAATGGCAGTCCATCCACCGAGGCAACGATCTACAGCCTTTCTAGTAGAACAGTAAGCAACTAAAGAAGATCCACCAGGTCCTGACAGATAAAATTGGCAGCAGAGTCCAGGTAGGCAGAGAACGGATGGGGCCTCTCGCCAGCAATGATAGTAACGGAAATGAATATCTTGGAAGAGAGTTCGCGATTAGATGTAGTGACGCCCAGGGTTGTCTCTCCAACCAAACCTAGGCGCTGGGTTTTTTGGCTTCTACGGTCACAGACGCACGACATGGCCTGCGAGACCACAATATAAACAGAGGCCAGAGGTGCGCCTGTGCTGTTTTTCCTGAACCGACAATTTTAGCCGGTCCACTTGCATCGGAACCTCGGGCAAAGCAGTAGGCGCCGGCAAGAGAGGTTGCTGGAAGTTGGGCACCAGTCCAGGAAGCCTTCTCTCCTGACGAACCTCATGAGATCTCTCCCTCAGCCTTATGTCTACCCGAGTGGCGAGCAGAATCAAGTCATCCAAGGCAGAGGGCAGATCACGAGCGGCCAGTTCGTCCTTAATCTCGGACGACAGGCCATGCCAATAGGATGCCACCAAGGCCTCATTGTTCCAGGACGGCTCTCCTGCCAGAGTCCGGAACTGGATGGTATATTCGAGCACAGAGGTGTCCTCTTGGCGAAGGTTGAATACGTAGAATCGAGAGGGCAATGGCAGTGAGAACCGAGGATCCGAGCCGGAACTGCCAGGAGGTGTAGCAGGAGGATCAACCTGAGGATTTTGCATAGAGACAGGAAGAGAAGCAACTAGCGTCCCTAGCTGCTGTGTCATAGCGTCCACAGCCACAAGGAGTTGATTTTGTCTAGTTCGGAGATCCAGCAGGTCCGCCTGCATAGCTTGGGAGGGTGCCAAGCCTTTGAATTGACCAGCAGAGTCCATGGCCAGAGTGTACTGTCACAATGCGGGGTGTGGACGAACTGGGCCGTACCGTGTAGCGGGCCGGCAGCTGGCCAAACAGGTAAGGTACAGAGTCAAATATTTCAGAGAGGATACCTGAGGCAACGTAGACAGTAGAAAGGCAGGCACAACCGGGACCAGGCAGCGGGTAGATGTCAGCTGTGGTGTAGTGAACCAGGCTTGGAACGTAGTCCAATCTGGCAACAACTCAGCACGGCACTTAGAACAGGGTAGCACGGTAACAGGATACAGGATACAGGAAGAGTGTACACTGGGAAACTGGAAAACAGTAGGAGACCATTAGCACGACAAACTTCGGGAAACAAACAACGCTCTGGCAAAGAGCAAGAGGGCAGAGCCCTTTTTATAGCCCAGAGCATCCTGGGCTAGTTTGCAGACTTCCTGCAATATGCGCGCACTGGCCCTTTAAGAGCGTGCACACGCGGGCGTCCGCACCCTCTGGAGACAGTCTCTTACTCCGGAAGTGAGTGCCGGCACCTCAGGAGAGGACGACGCTGCACACAAGTCAGGAGTCCATGGCCACGGCCGTCGAGGGGTAAGAAAGAACGACAGGCCGTGGCCATAGACGTTACAATTAAGAACATCTTTTAATTTATTCTTTAACCCCTTCCTGTCGTAAACAACTTTCAGATTTTCATTTTCGTTTTTTCCTCCCCACATTCCAGAAGCCATAACGTCTTTATTTTTCCGTCGATATAGTACTATGAGGGCTTGATTTTTGCGGGACAAGTTGTAGTTTTTCATAGCACCATTTATTTTGCTGTATAATGTACTAGGAAACAGGACAAAAAATTATTTGTTGGGTAGAAAATGAAAAAAACAGCGATTCCTCCATGGTTTTTTACGCGCTGTTTTTACAGAATTCACTGTGCAATTAAAACAACATGTTAACTTTATTCTGTGGGTCAATACGATTACGGCGATACCAAATATATATAGTTCTTTCTATGTTTTACTACTTTTACATGTAAAAACCTAAGTGTAAAAAAGAAAATGTATTTTGCGTCGCCAAATTCCGAGAGCCACAACTTTTTTATTTTTCCGTCCATTAAGCGGTATGAGGGCTTATTTTTTGCGGCATAAGCTGTAGTTTTTAATAATACCATTTTGGTGTAAATGCGACAGTTTGATCACTTTTTATTTCATTTTTTGTGGGAGATGAGGTGACCTAAAAATAGACATTCTGGCGTTTACAATTTTTTTTTTTTTACGGCGTTCACCGTGCGAGTTAAATAACGATATATTATAATAGTTCAGACTTTTACGGACACGGAAATACCAATTATGTTTATTTTTTTGTTTTTTTTACTATGCTCTAGGGGGAAAATGGGAAAAGGGTTTTTTTTTTGAACTTTTAATATATATATTTTTTTTACACCCAAAAAAACTTTATTCAACTTATTTTTACTTTTTTTATTAGTCCCCCTAGGGGACTTCAACCAGCGATCGTTAGATCGCTTGCATGATATACTGCAATACTAATGTATTGCAGTATATCGTGATTCTGACAGGCACCTATTAAGCCCTGCCGGAGGCAAGGCTTAATAGGTGTACAAAGATGGCGAACCTGGGGGCGTTCATTAAGCACCCAGGCAGCCATAGCAACCATCGCCCCCCCCGTGATTGCGTTGCGGGGGGCGCGATGAGCTGTTAGTCGCCCCCCTCTTTCTCACGATTTAAATGCTGCGGTCAGTATTGACCGCGGCATTTAACGAGTTAAACTAACGGGATCGCGCTCGAGTGTGATGCCGCTAGTTACTCTGAAGTGTCGGCTGTAACATACAGCCGACACCGTCATCGTATGGAGCGAGCTCACTGCGTGAGCCTGCTCCATACTTCCCTTACCCGACTTTGGCGTATGGATACGTCAAATGTCGGGAAGGGGTTAAGGATAAAAGTTCCACTTGAGTGTCATGAGCCCTAGTAGACTTATGTATTCTTTCAAACACAGAAATCTGCTTTAAAAGGGAAGAAATCTTTCCCATTCTCAATCTTTTCAGACGTGATCCCAAGGCAATAAGCTCTCCCCTTATCACCGACTTGTGCGCCTCCCAAACATTTGGAAAAGACACGTCCGGTGTCATAATATTGGCATCATTTTTTGAACGTCTTTTTATTTTGCTAGGACATTAGAAGACTTATAACTTTTTACTAAACCTATTTTTGTTAGGGCCCAGTTCAGTTCTGAAGTGGCTTTAAGGGGCCTATATTGTAATGGCAGGAAGGAGGTGAAGGGAACAAGTGAGCCCTAATCTACCCACCGCCCTGTCCCTGCCTACTTGCAACGACCCGCCCTAGGCGACGGGGTACAACTTGGCGGCGGTCCCTACGCTATCTAAGTGCAAGGGAGTACAAACAGGGAACACGCAAGGGAAGGGGCAGTAGCCCACGGAATGCCGCGAGGAAACGGAGCGGTGAATGAGTCAGTCAGGATCAGGATGAAGTGGAGTATACCAACGAGAGCACGGAGCAGGAAGGAAGCCAGGGGCAAAGCGAAGCAGGATAAACGGAACTGAAGCAAGGCAGAAGCAGGCTGGAGCAAGGCAGCAGTGGGGCCAGGAATCCAAGAAGAATAACAAGCAAGGAGGAAGAGAAAACGGCAGGTATAAATGGACAGGGGGCGGAGCTAACTCTGACTGACCAGGCCGCGATAGGCTCTCCCACTCCTGAGCCTGCCACCCTGATTGGTGGGAGCAGGTGTCAGTCTCAGAGGTCTGGCCTCAGGTGTCGACTGATTAATCCTGGGAGTATACCCAGACGTAGTGCCTGGCAGATCCTTTACAGTACTCCCCCTTTTAATGAGGGGCCACCGGACCCTTACTAAGAGGACCCGGTTTAGTGGGGAAGAGAAGGTGGAACCTCCTGATCAATACCCCAGCGTGAACATCTCGAGCAGGTACCCAAGTCCTCTCCTCCGGCCCGTATCCTCTCCAATGGACCAGGTACTGGAGGGAGCCCTGGATCATCCTACTGTCCACAATCTTGGCCACCTCGAATTCCACCCCCTCAGGGGTGAGAACGGGAACAGGAGGTTTCCTCGAGGGGGACCAGGACGGGGAGCAGCGTTTCAGGAGGGAGGCATGGAAGACGTCGTGTATGCGAAAGGATGGGGGCAGCTCCAGACGGAAGGATACAGGGTTGAGGACTTCAATGACCTTATAAGGTCCAATAAATCGGGGAGCAAACTTCCTGGACGGGACCTTAAGGCGCAAGTTCCTCGACGACAACCACACCAGATCCCCGACGACAAACCGGGGGTTAGCAGAACGTCTACAATCAGCCTGAATCTTTTGTACGCTCTGGGACGCCTCTAGGTTCTTCTGAACCTGGGCCCAGACTGTGCACAGTTCCCGATGAACGTCCTCTACCTCGGGATTATTGGAACAACCAGGGGAAACGGAGGAGAACCTAGGATTAAACCCGAAATTACAGAAAAACGGGGAGACCCCTGACGAGTTACTGACCCGGTTATTCAGGGAAAATTCGGCGAGGGGAAGGAATGAGACCCAATAAAATTGACAGTCAGAAATGAAACACCTTAAATATTGTTCCAGGGATTGGTTAGTCCTTTCCGTTTGGCCATTAGTTTCGGGATGGAAGGCAGAGGAGAAGGATAGATCAATCTCCAACTTTTTACAAAAAGATCTCCAAAATAAGGAAACAAATTGTACCCCTCTGTCCGAAACGATATTGACTGGGGCCCCATGGAGACGCAGAATGTGTTTCACAAACAAAGAAGCTAACGTCTTGGAGTTAGGTAGTTTCTTAAGGGGCACAAAGTGGCACATCTTGCTGAAGCGGTCTACTACCACCCACACCACCGACTTGCCCTGAGATGGAGGCAAATCGGTGATAAAATCCATGGAGATATGGGTCCAAGGTCTCTGGGGAATGGGCAAGGAACGTAGTAAGCCCGCAGGTCGGGACCTAGGGGTCTTGGACCTAGCACAGACCTCACAAGCGGCGACGTAAGCCCTAACGTCTTTAGGCAACCCAGGCCACCAATAGTTTCTGGTAATGAGGAGTTTGGTACCCAAGATGCCAGGATGACCAGATAGAGCAGAGTCATGGTTTTCCCTGAGTACCCTTAGCCGGTATTGCAGGGGGACAAACAGTTTGTCCCCAGGGAGGTTCCCGGGAGCTGAACCTTGATCAGCCGCGATGTCAGAGGCTAAGTCAGAATCAGTGGCAGAAACAATTATACCAGGGGGTAAAATACAAGCAGGATCCTTCTCAGAAGGAGGATTAGCCATGAAACTACGTGACAGTGCATCAGCCTTAATATTTTTGGACCCAGCCCTATAGGTAACCAAGAAATTAAATCTGGTAAAGAATAGTGCCCAACGAGCTTGTCTAGGATTAAGCCTCAGGGCAGATTCTAGGAAAACCAGATTCTTGTGGTCAGTAAGGACCGTTACCTGGTGTCTGGCCCCCTCCAAGAAGTGACGCCACTCTTCAAAAGCCCATTTAATGGCTAAAAGTTCGCGGTTGCCAATATCATAGTTACACTCCGTGGGCGAAAACTTCCTAGAGAAGTAAGCACAGGGGCGGAGATGGGTGAGGGAGCTGGTACCCTGGGACAAGACGGCCCCCACTCCCACCTCGGACGCGTCAACCTCCACAATAAATGGCTCCCTTTGGTTGGGCTGAACCAGCACGGGGGCCGAGATAAAGCACTTCTTGAGGGTCTCAAAAGCCTGGACGGCCTCAGGGGGCCAATGGAGGACATCAGCACCCTTGCGAGTGAGGTCCGTAAGAGGCTTAGCGACGACCGAGAAGTTGGCAATAAATCTCCTGTAATAGTTAGCGAACCCCAAAAAACACTGTAGCGCCTTCAGGGAGGCAGGTTGGACCCATTCCGCCACAGCCTGAACCTTGGCAGGGTCCATGCAGAATTCATGAGGAGTGAGTATTTGACCTAAAAATGGTATCTCCTGTACCCCAAACACACATTTTTCGGTCTTCGCAAACAGATTATTTTCCCGAAGGACCTGGAGGACCTTCCTGACATGCTCCACGTGCGAGGACCAGTCCTTGGAAAACACCAGTATGTCATCAAGGTACACTACAAGAAAATTACCCAGGTAATCTCTCAGAATTTCATTAATAAAATTCTGGAAGACGGCAGGGGCATTACACAACCCAAAGGGCATGACTAGGTATTCAAAATGACCTTCGGTCATGTTGAACGCAGTTTTCCACTCATCCCCCTCTTTGATGCGGATAAGGTTATATGCCCCCCGTAGATCGAACTTAGAGAACCATTGGGCCCCCTGAACCTGATTAAAAAGATCCGGAATCAAAGGAAGGGGATACTGGTTCCTTACTGTGACCTTATTCAAGTTCCGATAATCAATGCACGGCCTAAGACCACCATCCTTCTTCCCCACGAAGAAGAAGCCAGCACCTACAGGAGAAGTCGAGGGGCTAATGAAACCCTTGGCCAGGCATTCTTGGATATACTCCCTCATAGCTTTACGTTCAGGACATGAAAGATTAAATATCCTCCCCTTAGGAAGCTTGGCACCAGGCACCAAATCGATGGCGCAATCGTAATCTCTATGAGGGGGCAACACCTCGGAGGCCTCCTTAGAAAACACATCAGCGAAGTCCTGAACAAACTCAGGAAGCGTGTTTACCTCCTCCCGGGGAGAAATAGAGTTAACCGAAAGACATGACATCAGGCAATCACTACCCCATTTGGTGAGATCCCCAGTATTCCAATCAAACGTGGGATTATGCAGCTGCAACCAGGGAAGACCTAATACCAGATCGGACGATAATCCCTGCATCACCAGTACAGAGCACTGCTCCAAATGCATGGAGCCAACACGGAGTTCAAAAACAGGAGTATGCTGAGTAAAATAACCATTAGCAAGAGGAGTGGAGTCGATACCCACTACCGGGATAGGATAAGGTAAATCAATAAAAGGCATTTTTAGAGACATAGCAAATTCCACAGACATGATATTAGCAGATGAGCCCGAATCCACGAAGGCACTGCCAGTGGCAGACGGCCAGCAAACGAGACCTGAAAGGGAAGCAAAATCTTATTGCGTTTAGTATTAACGGGAAAAACCTGTGCGCCCAAGTGACCTCCCCGATGATCACTTAGGCGCGGAAGTTTTCCGGCTGCTTATTCTTGCGCCTGGGACAGGTGTTCAGTAGATGCTTGTCGTCCCCACAATAGAAGCAGAGACCATTCTTCCTGCGAAACTCTCTACGTTGTCGAGGGGACATGGAGGCCCCGAGTTGCATAGGTACCCCCGAGTCCTCCGTGGAAGAGCGAGGAGACGGGACCTCGGGGGGAATCGCAGGGCAGTCAGAGGGGAAAACATTGAAACGTTCAAGCTGACGTTCCCTGAGACGTCGGTCAAGTCGTACTGCTAGGGCCATAACCTGGTCTAGGGAGTCAGAAGAGGGGTAGCTAACCAGCAGATCCTTCAGGGCGTCAGATAATCCTAACCTAAACTGGCACTTTAGGGCCGGGTCGTTCCACCGAGAAGCTACGCACCACTTTCTAAAATCAGAACAGTATTCCTCAACAGGTCTCCTACCCTGACGTAAGGTCACCAGCTGACTCTCGGGCTTGTTATTATGTAATGGCAGGAAGGAGGTGAAGGGAACAAGTAAGCCCTAATCTACCCACCGCCCTGTCCCTGCCTACTTGCAACGACCCGCCCTAGGCGACGGGGTACAACTTGGCGGCGGTCCCTACGCTGTCTAAGTGCAAGGGAGTACAAACAGGGAACACGCAAGGGAATACAGTAGCCCACGGAACGCCGCGAGGAAACGGAGCGGTGAATGAGCCAGTCAGGATCAGGAAGTAGTGGAGTATACAAACGGGAGCACGGAGCAGAAGCAAGCCAGGGGCAGAGCAACGCAGGATAAACGGAACAGAAGCACGGCAGAAGCAGGCTGGAGCAAGGCAGCAGTGGGGCCAGGAATCCAAGAAGAATAACAAGCAAGGAGGAAGAGAAAACGGCAGGTATAAATGGACAGGGGGCGGAGCTAAATCTGACTGACCAGGCCGCGATAGGCTCTCCCACTCCTGAGCCTGCCACCCTGATTGGTGGGAGCAGGTGTCAGTCTCAGAGGTCTGGCCTCAGGTGTCGACTGATTAATCCTGGGAGAATACCCAGACGTAGTGCCTGGCAGATCCTTTACACGTTCGGGACAAGAGAGATTAAATATCCTACCCTTAGGGAGCTTAGCTCCTGGTACCAAATCGATAGCGCAATTGTATTCTCTATGAGGAGGTAACACTTCGGAGGCCTCCTTAGAGAAAACATCAGCGAAGTCCTGAACAAACTCAGGTAGCGTGTTCACCTCCTCGGGGAGAAATAGAATTAACAGAAAAACATGACGTCAAGCATTCATTACCCCATTTGGTAAGATCCCCAGTATTCCAGTCAAACGTGGGATTATGCAGCTGCAACCAGGGAAGGCCTAAAACCAAATCGGACGATAATCCCTGCATCAACAGTACAGAGCACTGCTCCAAATGCATGGAGCCAACAAGGAGTTCCAAAACAGGGGTATGATGTGTAAAATAACCATTAGCAAGAGGAGTGGAGTCGATACCCACTACCGGGACAGGTTTAGGCAAATCAATCAAAGGCATAGCTAGAGACATAGCAAATTCCACAGACATGATATTAGCAGAAGACCCTGAATCCACGAAGGCACTGCCGGTAGCAGACCTACCACCAAAAGAGACCTGAAAGGGAAGCAAGATTTTATTACGTTTCATATTTACGGGAAATACCTGTGCGCCCAAGTGACCTCCCCGATGATCACTTAGGCGCGGAAGTTTTCCGTCTGCTTATTCTTACGCCTAGGACAGGTGTTCACTTGATGCTTGTCATCCCCACAATAGAAGCAGAGACCATTCTTCCTGCGGAACTCTCTACGTTGTTGGGGGGACACGGAGGCCCCGAGTTGCATAGGTACCTCCGAGTCTTCCGTGGAAGAACGGAGCAACGGAACTTCGGGAGGCATCATGGGGGAGTCAGAGGAGAAAACACAAAAACTTTCAAGTTGTCGTTCCTGAGACGTCGGTCAAGTCGTACCGCTAAAGCCATAACCTGGTCTACGGAGTCAGAAGAGGGATAGCTAACTAGCAGGTCTTTCAGGGCATTCGACAGACCCAACCTAAACTGGCACCTTAAGGCAGGGTCATTCCACGGAGAAGCTACGCACCACTTCCTAAAGTCAGAACAATACTCCTCAACAGGTCTCTTACCCTGACCTAAGGTCACCAGCTGACTCTCGGCAACGGCAGTCTTGTCAGTCTCGTCATAAATGAGTCCGAGAGCCGAAAAGAAAAGATCAACGGAGGAAAGTTCAGGGGCGTCAGGAGCCAAGTAGAAGGCCCATTCTTGGGGCCCTTCCTGGAGCCGGGACATAATTATACCCACCCGCTGGCTCTGAGAACTTGAGGAGTGGGGCTTTATGTAATGAAAGGGCGTAGAGAAACAGACAAGTGAGCCCTAATCTACCCGCCACTCAGTCCCTGCATACTTGCAACGACCCGCCCTAGGCGACGGGGTACAACTGGGCGACGGTCCCTACGCTAAATAAGTGCACGACAGACAAACAGACAAGGGTACACAGAAGCTAATGGAAATGGGGCAGTTGCCCACGGCAACACCGTGATCAACAAGAGTGGTGAAAGAGCCGAGTCAAACCAGGAGTGTGCGAGGTACCAAACGCAGAGCAGGAGAGTAGTGAACAAGCCGAGTCAAACCAGGAGTGTACGAAGTACCAAACGCAGAGCAGGAGAGTAGTCAATAAGCCAGGGTCAATATGAAGCAGGGTCAAATAGATCAAGAAGCTGCAGCAGGGCCAGGAAACCAAACGAGAAGAATCACAAGCAAGGAGGAACAGGAAAGGCAGGTATAAATAGACAGAGGGCAGGAGCTAGCTCCGTCTGGCCAGGCTGTGATAGGCTCTCCCACTCCTAAGCCTGCCATCCTGAATGGTGGAAGATGGAGTCAGTCTCACAGACATAGAAGCAGGTGCAGACTGATTACCTATGGGCGTTGACACAGAAGCTGTGCCTGGCAGATCCTTTACACTAGCGCTCTGCCCAGGGGTAATAATGCATAATATAAAAACAGACAATACATACGGCCAGTTTTATATTTAATTGGTTATAATAGCGTAGGTCGCAATAATGTGAAACTAATTAAATATTAAAACTAGCCGTATGTATTGTCTATTTTTATATTATGCATTATTATGAACTGTATTTGCACTGTATAATATTGAATAATCATGTTATATATTTGAAGCACTGCCAGCTCTTAAATTCTTGGTGTATGCCCAAGGGACACCCGACAGGGAATGCGACGGTGATGGGACGCTCAGTAATACTTCACAACGTCAGGGACAGACAACCCCCCCCCCCCCCCGCAGATCAACTAGACAATAAAACAGATTTCAGGATTCCATGTCTGCCGGAGTGCCATATGAACTTGAGGATGGAAGACTGCAATGCCCTCAACTCCCCCATGGGAACTGCCACTGGCAGAGTTTCAAAGTAATATAAGAGTTTAGGGAGCAGGGTCATTTTGACCGCTGAAATGCATCCAAAAAAGGACATGGGGAGAGAACCCCAACTGGCCATAAGTCTACGCAGTTCTACAAAGAGAGGAGGGGAATTGGCCTTGTAAACTGATGTGTACGAGGGGGTGAGTTGGACTCCTAAATAAGTCAGGGAGACCTCCTTCCAATTGTAAGTGTAGTTTTGTTTGAGAAGCAAAAGAGTGTGCTTTGGGACATTAATAGGGAGTGCCTCCGTTTTAGAGGGGTTAGTTTTATAACCTGAAAGCCTCCAATATCTATAGATAACATTAGTAAGGGTTGGTAGAGAGGTATTAAATTTAGTGATAGTCAAGAGAATGTCAACTGAAAATAATGAGACCTTGAACTCTTTATCTTGCATTTTGACCCCCCCAGCTGCAAGGGGTTCAATACAGAGCACAAACAGAAGACACAATAATGTACAACCCTGATGAGTGCCATTCCGAATCTGGAACAGAGGGGAGGTGGACTGCAGAAGTTTAATTGCTGCCATTGGATTGGAATAAAGACCACGCAGAGCCGTCAAGAAAGGACCCTGAATCCCATACTAACCCAGAGTTTCAAACATGAACGGCCACCCCAAGCGATCAAACGCTTTCTCCGCATCCAGTCTAAGAAAGATCGCTGATTCCTCTTGCTTGTGAAGGGCATCAATAATATCAAGGGTCCTCCTCGTGTTGTCTCCCCCTTGTCTAAGGGCCACAAAGCCCACCTGATCTTTATGGATCAAAGATGGGAGCCAGACAGTAAATCTATTTGCAAGGAGACGAGTAAAAATTTTAGATCAGAATTCAAAAGAGCTATGGGTCTATAATTGGAGAAATCCGCGTGATCCTTACCCGGTTTAGGGATCAGTGTAATGTGAGAATGCAGAAACGTTTGAGGGATGGGAGAACACTGTAGGAAGGCGTTGAACAAGGAAACCATCTTTGGAAACAGGATCTCTGCGAAAGTCTTATAATATATATGAAACCATCTGGCCCAGGGGCTTTACCACCAGGCAGGTCCCTCAAAATGTCATATGACTCCTCCGAAGAGATCAAGGCAGTCAAAGAAGAAATCTCTGCATCAGTTAGTCTAGGAAGATTGCAGGATGAGAGGTATGTTTGTAGTGTTTCCCGCCGACGATCCGGGTCAGAGGGTAATATGTTTGCCAAATGATAGTGCGAGTAGTCGTCTGATCCCTCAATAGACATGCTAGGAGCGAATGGGCCTTGTTACCCTTATTATAATATTTCTGTTTCGTATAAAGGAGTGATTTTTCCACTCCTTTCATGGCTATATCTTTAAGCTGTTCTCGGGCCTCTATTAACTTCCGCAGGGTCGGCACCGTTGGCCGAGCTTCCATCCCCCTTTCTTGCTTGGTAAGTTTCCGTAGAAGAGCCTCCCGTTTAGCCCTAGAATCTCTTTTTACTCTGGAACCCATGACCATGCAGTGTCCCCTAATCACCGCCTTATGTGCTTCCCAGAGGGTGGAAATGGATTGAACCGAGCCTTCATTAAGTTCATAAAATTCACGCATGTGAGCAGCTAGGCCGTCCCTAAGAGTAGGGATTTAATTAAAGATTAATTTAAACGCCAATGACAGGATCTACCGACCTGTAGATTTACTGCGACTGGTGCATGGTCCGACCAGGATATGGGGTCAATGACCACTGACTGAAATAGTCGGAGGGCAGGGACATTACAAAAAAGTAGTCTAGTCGGGTATGGGTGTTATGGGTGTGGGAAAAGAAGGTATAAGACCTATCGTTAGGATGATCAACTCATGTATAGACCTGGAGAGGACACGTACTGGATATCATAATGACAACCCCTGCCCTCTTATGGCCAGAAGTGGCAGAATATACAACAGGATATGCTCCCCGGGCAAAACTAAATGAACCAGAAGAATCCAAATGAGTCTCCTGCAAAAAGGCAACCTCAGCTCCAAGTGATTTCAGCTCCCTAAGCACCTCTTCACATTGGAGTGGAGCCCCTTCACATTGAGTGTGACAAATGTAACCATGGTTATATATGTAGGGAAGAAAAATAAGTCGTGGTAATAGTGTAGGTGTATACAGCTCACAGTTATGTAGTAGTTGTTCTCTGTCGAGTCCCATGCCAAGTAGGTCCCCACTATACTTGTCTTCCAGTAAGGTCCGCGTGAGATATAAAGTCGGCTCATCCATTAATGTGGAAAGTAGCATAAATGGGGGGGGGGGGGGGGGGAAACACTGGGGGAGAGACAAACCAGGGAACCAATACAAATATCAGCAAAATTAGATAAAAACACATGTAGCCAATGCACATCAGTTATAAAAGTATAAAGTGCTATCAGAGGAAGTAAGTTACCCTGAGGTGGGTGATATTAAGGCAAATGAAAGCTTATAATATAGTATTACACTTTGCAACTCTCTCCGAAAACAGAAGGAGAACTGCAAAAATTATACCCACGCAAGAGAGGGGTCGGGCTACAGTAATCAAGTAACCATAGTTGAGGAGTTGTAAAAGCACGTAGTTACCCAAATAAAGAGCAGGTGAACTAAGTTACCTATGGCCTAACCGGCCCTGCCACAATTTTTACGTGCTGCGGCCCCTTCAAAACAGCTGATTTGCGGGCCCCGAGAGACACATCAGCTATTGATGGCCTATCCTGAGAATAGGCCATCAATGTTTAGGGACTGTACAACCCCTAAGCCTACGATGTAGCCGGCTTAGGGGGCCCATGAGACAGGATCACAGATTGTGTGATCCTGTCTGCTGGGCCCTGTATCTAAGCCAATCACATGGTAGGCTTAGATACATGGCCCATGCATGATCCTGTCTGCTGGGCCCTGTATCTAAGCCAATCATATGGTAGGCTTAGATACATGGCCCATGCGTGATCCTGTCTGCTGGGCCCTGTATCTAAGCCAATCACATGGTAGGCTTAGATACATGGCCCATGTGTGATCCTGTCTGATGGGCCCTGTATATAAGCCTACCACACTGTAGGTTTAGATACAGGGCCCCAGCACACAGTAATCTTATACTGTATAAGATTACTGTCTGCTGGACCCCGTATCTAAGCCTACGTTGTGGTAGGCTTAGATACAGGGTCCAACAGACAGTATCACACATGGGCCCTGTATCTAAGCCTAACACACGTGTTGCTAATCATTTTTTGTGTGTTTTCCTACAGGTTCGGTCGTTGGACTACGGTGGATTTCAGGACTACTTCGATTACAGCTTTTTTTTTATTATCAATAAAATGGTTAATGAGGGCTGTGTGGGTTTTTTTTTTATTTCAATAAAATATTTTTTCTATGTCTTTGTGTTTTTTTTTAAACTATATTACTACCGCCTTAGTAATGGCCGCCGGCTGATTGACAGCATCCATTACTAAGGCGGGGCTTAGTGTTAGCTGGTGCAGAGGCTAACACTAACCCCCTTTACTACCCCGGTACCCACCGCCACCAGGGGTGCTGGGAAGAGCCGGGTACAAACCAGTACCTGACCATGTGTAGTGATGGTCGGCCACTGGGGTGGCCGCAGGCTGGTATTATCAGGAGGGGAAAGGCCAAAAACAGTGGCCCTTCCTACCCTGGTGATGCTAGGCTGCAGCTGATTTATTGTATCTGGCTGGTAATGAAAAATGGGGGGGACCCCACGTCATTTAAAAAAAAAAAATAATAATAATAATTGGAAAGAACGATGTGGGGTCCCCCCCCAATTTTCATAACCAGCCAGATACAACACAGCAGCAGCAGGCAGCATTACAAGGGTGGGAAAGGCCACTGTTTTTGGCCTTCCCCAGCCTAATACTACCAGCCTGCGGCCACCCCGATGCCTTCCCGTCACTACAGATGGTCGGGTACTGTTTCGTACCCGGCTCTTCCCAGTACTCCTGGTGGCGGTGGGTACCAGGGTAATAATGGGGGTTAGTGTAGCCTCTGCACCGGCTAACATTAAGCCTCGCCTTAGTAATGGAGGTTGTCAATCAGCCAGCGGCCATTACTAAGGCGGTGATAATAAAGTTTAAAAAGATACAAGCGCATAGAAAAAATATTTTATTGAAATAAAAAAACAACCCTCATTAACCATTTTATTGAGAATAAAAAAAACGGCGTCATTGAAGTCCTCGTATCCGAAGTCCAACAACCGAACCTGTAAAAAAAACACAAACACACAAAAATAATCAGTAACACATAAAGAAGCAAAATTATTATTCTTACCTATCCTGGGTCCAGCGCTGGAGACGCAATGTCAGCGAGCTGAGTCCTGTATCTAATCCTATCATGTGTGATACTGACTGCTGAGCCCTGTATCTAATCCTATCATGTGTGATACTGTCTGCTGAGCCACTGTATCTAATCCTATCATGTGTGATACTGTCTGCTGAGCTGTGCATCTAATCCAATCATGTGTGATACTGTATGCTGGGCCCTGTATCTAATCGTATCTTGTGTGATACTGTCTGCTGGGCCCTGTATCTAATCGTATCATGTGTGATACTGTCTGCTGGGCCCTATATCTAATCCGATCATGTGTGATACTGTCTGCTGAGCCACTGTATCTAATCCTATCATGTGTGATACTGCCTTCTGAGCCACTGTATCTAATCCTATCATGTGTGGTACTGTCTGCTGAGCCACTGTATCTAATCCTATCATGTGTGATACTGTGTGGGCCAGTAAGAATTTTAGCATCGGGGCCCATGAGCCTTTAGCTACGCCCCTGGCTATATATATTGCTTTTATATACCCTATTGTTCATGTAATATTCCACTATTGTAGCTACTCCGGATATGGCTTCTTAGCCCTCTGTACATGAGTTTTTTGTTGCTACGTATGTGCCTCACTGTTCTGTATATAGCCCATATACAGTTATCCAATTCTAAATCTTTTTTTATATGTGTTGTTATTTAATAAAAAATTTATTTTTCTACGCCTTTTGAAATACTGGTAATAGTGTATGACTCCTTTGTTTCTTGTGTATTAATCTATATGTGGAGTTTCTATTAAATACTTGGAAGGTGTTTATCCAGACCATTGGACACCTAGCCCCCTAACCTATTGTCCTGTGAGACATATGTTTATCAAATTCTTATGTTGTCTGGCTTTGAGCATAATGTCCTGTTTGATACGGAAGTCCTGTACACAGCAAATTACATCCCTAGGTTGGGAAGTGATCGATTTCGGCTTCAGTGCCCGATGAGCTCTATCCAGCTGTATTTTATGAGAGGGAGGTGCTCCCAGAATGTCGTTAGAGGTAGTCTCTAACATGGGATGGAGGTCTTCCAACCCCGAGGATTCAGGAATATATCTAACCCTGATATTGTGACGACGTCCTCAATTATCCAAGTCCTCTAAGTGCAATTGCATGTCTCTAATTGAGGCGAGTTGAGAGGACATAGTAGTTTGCAGGACAGATACATGACATCTGGTATATCATGGTCGTCTTCCAGAGTTTTCACTCTGGTGGTGATTTGATGCATATCCTGATATATATCTGCTAACTCCGAGCTAAATGTTTCCTTCACCTCTTGTATCATATTTTTGAAGTCACCTTTAGTAGGCAATTGTGAAAAGCATTCTCACCATATTTGCGGCATGTCAGAGGGAGGTGCATCAGATTCATCATGATCAGAGTCTGAGGCAGACATGAGGGGATTCTGTGCAAATGCTGATAGAGATGGCGTACCCCCTAGCTCATCTTCCACAGTGGACTGCAGGGAAGGGGTATGGGAGGAACCACAGGGTATCTCCTTGTGCTTAGGCTGAGGCCTCTGGGGTTTAGGAGCAGCATTGGGATGAGGGGCTGCCATATCAGAGGATTGGGATAGAGATGCTGGAGTCAGCATGGATGCAGTGTCCCCATCAGGATCCATTGCCACGTGTGACATGGCGTCCGCAGCCACTGCTCCCTGAGGCCTCTCCTTCAACATGGAGCCAGGTGAAGAAGGCGCCGGCATAAGGGAGCTATGGAGGATCGTTGGAACCCGCGGGCTCTAAGGCTTACCCTGAGGCTGGGGAGCTGTGCTGTACGCCAGCTGCAGGAGCGTCTCCGGCTGCTGAGGCGAGGAGGCCAAAGATGGCGTCTGATGCGGCCTGGGGAGCGGAGTGACCGGTCTCCTAAGAAAATAGCCGTCCAGCATTGGTGGAGCAGGAGCGACCAGAGGAGTCGTGCAGGGGTGAGTCCAGACCTTTGTGGTCTCTTCCTACCCATAGATGGGCACCTGTGGATGCTATTGTCGGCTGCTGTAAGATGGCAGGGCACAGAGCTCACAGATTATGCGACCGGCGCCATAAGCTGTTGGCCACGCCCCCCGTGACCCCATTTTGGAAACTACACCCCTCAAGGAATTTATCTACAGTTTTTTTGCTAAATGTATTTGAACTAGTTTGTGAAGATGAAAATCTACTCTTTTTCTGAAAAACCCAGAAACTTTAATCTTTGCAAGGAATAAAGGAGAAAAAACACCCCAGCATTTGTAAAGCAATTTCTCCCAATTACGGCAATACCCCAGATGTGGTAATAAACTGCTGTTTGGACCCACAGCAGGGCTCAGAAGAGAAGGAGTGTCATTTGGATTTTGTAGTGACCCGATTTTGGAAACTACACCCCTCAACAAATTTTTCCAGGGGTATAGTGAGCATTTAGACCCCACAGGTCTTTTGCAGAATTTATTAGAATTAGGCCGTGAAAATGAATATCAACACTGTTTCCACTAAAATGTTGAATTTTTTCATTTTCACAAAGAATAAACGAGGAAAAAGCACCCAAACATTTGTAAAGCAATTTCTCCCAAGTACGGCTATACCCCACATCTGCTCATAAATGTTTTTTTATATTAAATTAATTAACCCTTTCCAGACTGATCAATTTTTTGCTTTTTCTTTTTCGTTTTTCCCTCCCCACGTTCGAAGAGCCATAACTTTTTTTTATTCTTCTGTCAATAGAGTGGTGCGAGAGCGGAGTTGTCATTTCTATTGACACCATTTAAAGTACTATTTAATGTACTGGGAAACTGAACATGAAATTCTTTGCAGGCAGAAATTGGAAAAAACTGCAATTCCTCCATTGTCAAAAAAATGTCTGCGACTCAATACAATTAAGGCGATACCAAATTTATGTTGTTTTCTTTTTTTAATATTTTACTACTTTTACAAAGTGAAAACTATTTATTTTGTGTCTCTCCATTCCGAGAGGCATAACTTTTATTTATTTATTTGGTCGATTGAGCAGTGTGAGGGCTTATTTTTTGTGGGACGAGCTGTAGTTTTTATTGGTACCATTTTTAGGTACATACAACTTTTTGATCACTTTTTCCAAACATTTTTTTTAGAACTAAGGTGACCAAAAAACTGTGATTTTGGCTTTTTCAATGATTCATTTATTACGGCATTCACTGTGCGAGTTAAATAATGGTGTATTGTAATAGTTCAGACTTTTACAGATGCAGCGATACCAATTCTGTGTATTTTTAAAAACGTTTACATTACTTTAGCGAAAAAATGGGACTTTAAATATTTATTTCATTTTTTTCACTAATAATAACTTTATTTACTTTTTTTTTTAGCACATTTTATTACTCCCCCTAGGGGACTTTAACCAGCGATCATTAGACAATACTAATGTATTGCAGTATATTGTCATAATTACAGGCTCCTGTAACAGAGCGATCGCTGTTCCTGTCCGTTAAACACGGGCTCAGCGGGTGAGCCCGCTCCATACATCACCCCCCGCACCACGACATGATATTAAGTCGTAGTGAGTGAAGGGATTAATGCGCCGTGGACGGTGTGGAGTGAAAATTAACATTTTCCACTGATATGCCATTTTAGTGCACAATATGGTATGCCTAGTTTGTGCCACTGAAGACAAGTACCTCATAAAACATTAATCTGGTTCTCCCAGTTAATAGCTATGCCATGTCAGTGGACGTAAACTGCTGTTTGGGCACGCGCAGGGCTGAGAATGGAGAGAGCGCCATTTGGCTTTTGGAACGCAGATTTTTCTTGGTGGCTGTTCTGTTTGGAGTTTTACTGGTATTTCATATTATAATGTGGGGTCATATGTAAGCTGTGCGGAGAATATCAGGGCATAATAAGAGGGTATAATAATGCGGTAAACGAATAATATTTCACATATGTGTAGCCAGTGTCGCACTGATAAATGGCGCCCGATTTTATCATCTTTTGGAACACTCTGAACATTTTGCATCACCATATTCTGAGAGCCAGAACTTTTTTATTTTTTCCCCAACAGGGCTGTGTGAGGGCTCATTTGTTGCGGGACAATCTGTAGTTTTCATTGGTACCATTTTGGGGTACATGCGGTTTTTTGATCACTTTTTATTCAATTTTTTGGCAAGCACGGTGACCAAAAACCATTAAGGCTGGGTTCACACGACCTATTTTCTGACGTAAACGAGGCGTATTATGCCTCATTTTACGTCTGAAAATAAGGCTACAATACGTCGGCAAACATCTGCCCATTCATTTGGGTTTGCCGACGTACTGTGCAGACGACCTGTAATTTACGCGTCGTCGTTTGACAGCTGTCAAACGACGACGCGTAAATTGACTGCTTCGGCAAAGAAGTGCAGGGCACTTCTTTGCAACGTAATTTGAGCCGTTCTTCATTGAAGTCAATGAAGAGCAGCTCAAGATTTACGAGCGTCACAGACGCCTCGCATAATGCGAGGAGGAGCTTTTACGTCTGAAACGAAGCAGCTGTTTTCTCCTGAAAACAGTCTGTCTTTTCAGACGTAAAAGCCTCTCATCGTGTGCACATACCCTAATTCTGGCAATGTTTTTAATTCTTTTTTTTTCCTACGTTCACCGTGGGCTATAAATGACATTTTACTTTATTCTATGGGTTGATGCGATTACGGCGATACCATATATATAATGTTTTTTTTATGTTTTGCAGTGTTTGCACAATCAAAAATTTTTTTTTATAATCAGCTTTTTTTTGTGTCACCGTATTCTGAGAGCCATAACTTTTTTATTTTTCAGTCAAAAAGCTGTGTAAGGGCTGTTTTTTGTGGGACGGGTTTTAGTTTTTATTGGTACATGCGACTTTTTGATCACTTTTCATTCTATATTTTGGGAGTGGTGGTGACCAAAAAATAGTGATTCTAGCATTGATTTTTACTTATTTTTTTTTGCAGTGTTCCTCGTGTGGGAAAAATAATATTATAGTTTTATAGTTTGGGTCATTACGAATGCGGTGATACCAAATATGTGTACTTTTTTTTAACGTGTTAATTTTTTTTCCTATAATAAAATACTTATAGGAAAAAAAGCATTTTTTGTTTTTGTAATGTATTACTTTTATTTTTACACTTTTATAAAACATTTTCATGACCCTTTTTTTTAACTTTTTTTTTGTCCCACTAGGGGACTTAAAGACTTGCAGCTCTGATAGCTGCTAGAATACATTACACTACCTAGGTAGTGTAATGTATTCTAACTGTCATTGTGACATGACAGTCACTCTGACAGGAAGCTTATGAGGACCAGCCTCCGTCCGGAGGGGCAACCATCGGCAGCCCCCGGGATTTGATGTGGGGGCTGTCGATCTGCTCTAAACTCCTTAAATACGGCGATTGCAATCAACCGCCGCATCTAAGGGATTAATTGCCTATATCCTTGGCGGTTGGCAACAGGGAATGCAGGGCAGACACCCTGCACAGTTAACCGCCACTGCAGTGTAGCTCCGCGTGGCAGTTAACTGTCAAAGTTCAGACGTAACTGCACGTCAAGGTGCGCAAATTTAATGCTCACCTTGACGTGTAGTTACGTCAAGGTGTGGAAAGGGATTAAAATCACTTTTTGTATTGCTTGAGAAAGGCACCATTGAGTAAGCTGCAACGTTGCAAGGTGAATAAAGTTCACCACTTTCACTGATACATACTGGAGTGCTGCCATTTTTTGCTTTTTATATAACATGCCAATAGACATATACACTATATGGACAAAGGTATTGGGACAATACAGGAGCATTTATGACATCCCATTCTAAATCCATAGGAATTAATATTTAGTTGGTTCCCCTTTGCAGAAAAACAGCTTCCACTCTTCTGGGAAGGCTTTCTACAAGATTTTGGAGTGTACCCCCTGGGGAAGCCAAAGATAGCGAAACGCGCGTTGGGGTCGTACCGTGGACCTTCCAGCACGGACATATCGTGAGACCTCCACTCTTTAATGGGTAAGACTACATCACTATAACTGATTACCATATAAGTACTGAGTCTCTCCATGTCACTATATTTTGGCCAGGCACTGATCCACTTTTGTCATATAAATACTAGGACATCGAGAACTAGCAGTACATGATCCACTTGCTTGTGATATTATATATACTTCATTATATGGGTAGTGAATGTGGGTCTGCCCCAACATACTACTTTTTTGTCGAATTAGTCCTGTGCTGTATTGTATACCACGGTATTAGTACTAGAGTCTTCTTATGATGTGTTTTTAAATGTATGTCACTTTTCTATTAATAAAATTTATATATTCTTGTATACTTAGACGTTATAGCTCTCTTTCTTCGGTATGGTTATATAATTATGGAGCAGTCTACTTGACATAATATGGGGGGAAGTTGGTTCTCCAAACTTTACCTAGCCTGTAACCAACATATGCTTAGAGTTTATCTATCAAGATTTTGGAGTGTGTCTGTGGTAATTTTTGCCCATTTATCCAGAAGAGCATTTGTGAAGTCAGACACTGATATTGGAGTCTGGCTCGCAATCTCCGTTCTAAGGCTGGGTTCACACACCCTATTTACGGACGTAATTCGGGCATTTTAGCCGCGAATTACGTCCGAAAATACGGCTCCAAAGCGTCGGCAAACATCTGCCCATTCATTTGAATGGGCTTTACGATATTCTGTGCCGACGGTCATTTTTTTACGCGCCGCTGTCAAAAGACGGCGCGTAAAAAAGACGCCCGCGTCAAAGAAGTGCCTGTCACTTCTTGAGATGTAATTGGAGCCGTTTTCCATTGACTCCATGGAAAAACAGCTCCAATTACGTCCGTAATGGACGCAGCGAAAAGCGCCTGCACATGCCATTACGGCTGAAATTCCGGAGCTGTTTTCTCCTGAAAACAGCTCCGTAATTTCAGCCGTAACGGAGGCTGCCGTGTGAACATACCCTAATTCATACCAAAGTTGTTCAATGGGGTTGAGGTCAGGACTCTGTGCGGGCCAGTCAAGTTCTTCCATACCAAACTCACCCAACCATGCCTTTATGAACTTGCGTTTTGCGCTTGGACATAGACATGCTCGAAGAGAAAAGGGTTTTCCCCAAACTGTTCCCACAAAGTTGGAAGAATACAATTGTCCAAAATGTCTTGGTATGCTAAAGCATTAAGATTTCACTTCACTGGATCTAAGGGCCCTAGGCCAACCCCTGAAGAACAATTTCATAGCATTAGCCCTCCTCCACCAATCTTTACAGTTGGCACAATGTAGTCATGAAGGTTATTTTTTCCCTAGCATTCGCAAAACCCAGACTCGTCTATTAGACTGCCAGATAGAGAAGGATGATTTGTCGCTCCACAGAACATGTTTCCACTGCTCCAGAGTCCAGTGGTGCTTTACACCACTACATCCGACGCTTGCCATTGTGCTTGGTGAAGTAAGGCATGCAGCTGTGAGGCCATGGAAACCCATACAATAAAGCTCCCGGCACAGAGTTTTTGTGCAGATGTTAATGCCAGAGGAGGTTTGGGACTATTCAATTATTGAGTCGGCAGAGTGTTTGTGACTTTTATGCACTATGCACCTCAGCACTCGGTGACCTTGCTCTGTAACTTTACGTGGTCTGCCACTGACTGAGTTGCTGTGGTTCCTAAAGACTTCCGCTTTGTAATAACACTACTCACAGTTGATGGTGGAATATCTGGGAGGGAAAAAATTTCTCGAGCTAACTTGTTACAACGGTGGCATCCTATTACAACACCATGCTAGAATTCACTGAGATCTTCATGACCTGCCTAAGTAGAGTCGTGTGTTAGTGCACCTTCCCTTATCCCTACCAATCCCTTCACCCCCACCTTTAGGAAAAAGACACGTGACACCGAGGTTGGATGTGAAATGGCCACAGCAGCCGTTTTATTAATTTCACAGTTTAAAACAAATTAAATCCGAAACATTCGGATAACTAATTAGGAATCCACCAGAGAATTCCTCCTAATAATTCACATGACCCAACATGGGTCAGAATCATAAATAACAATTTAACGTTAACATTAGACCGAGCAGGGGCAGTCCTTGAAGCCATTTTAGATATTCCTTTTTTACACACCTCGAGTTAGCCATCTGCAAACCACTAATTACCTCCAGCCGTAAACCAGCTCGGAGGCACCGCTCACCTCTGCAGATGGCTCCAACCACCAGAAGTCCACTTCAAGGGGATAACACCCGATGAAGCCTTCAAGTGCTATACCGACCACTAGAAGTCCACTTCAAAGGGATAACACCCGATGAAGCCTTCGAGTGATATACCTTCCACCAGAAGACCACTTCAAAGGGATAACACCCGATGAAGTCTTCAACCATGTACCTTTTTTGGGGGACGCATACCCCCGATGCGACCCCCCCACCAATTTTGTACTGACTGGCCTCAAGGACTCCCCCCGCCACAGCGAAACAGGCCTTGACCACCTTAAGCCTGTGAGTTCCGCCACACCACCACCGCCCTTTCAATTCCTTCTGCTATTGCCAAGCTCCACAGATCAATCCCAACCTCGGTCAAATGAACCCCATCGCTCCTCCAGTAGTTCCCCACTCCTGACTCCAAGTCCCTGTGCCGAACGCAAATGCCCCCGTTTTTGGCTACAAATCGGGACACCGCGCGATTAACCTTAATGCGAGCCTTATTGACTCTTTCCACTGACCTAGCCAGCCGCCAATGTTTTCTTGGGACAATGTCCGACCACACAATTACCAACCTGGGATAAGAAACCCACAAACACAACATATCGTGTTTAATATCCCGCACCAACTCACGAAAAGGGCGGACACCCAAATCGTTCCCACCCACGTGCAAGACCAAGATCTCCGGGACCCTATCAAGCCGGGCATATGTCTGGAATTCTGCTAACACCCTACTCCACGACATACCTCTAAATCCCAGCCAATGCAAAACCGCATCCTGTCGCGGAATGCGCAACTGGCGACCGTCCGGGCGGACGTCCGCCCTCAAAGCCCCCCAATGCACGTAAGAGTGGCCCAGCAACCACACCAAACACGGAGGCGGATCTGAAACGGAAAAGCAAGTTAAATACCACCACACAAAACATTCTTATAAGTGCAAACAGCAAAACTCATAACAGATGGGGGCGGACATAAGACCTAAATCTGTTGGACTCCCAACGACCGATGCGCCGCACCCCTTCATCATCCAACCCCCAGCGCCCTGCTTCCGTTGCTGCGCCGATCCTGAAGGAATGAGATGAGTATGCGTCCGCCGCGACACCGACCGCCGCCAAACATTTTTTGAATACAGCTCTAAATTGAAATCTAGACAAAAATAACCCGTCCTCGTGACATAGCAATGGCAACTCCGGAGACCCCACCTGTGGCTTAAAACCCTGCCTGCACGCCACCGGGCACATAGCCGAACCCGGGAGAGCGAACAACACTATCAGCTTCCCCTTTCCTAATTGGTCAGTTTTTGACCGACGCAACCATACCTCCAGCCGATCTGTATATATGCTCACGTCTCTCAGTCTCAACCCCCCAGCTTGCTTGGTACTCGGCGAAACCAACTCGCCGATTCTAAATGCCCCAAAGAACGCCAAAGAAAAAGCTAACCGAAACAACCTCATCTCGGCCGAAGAACGACAGACCGATGCTAATGATCCGCCCAAAGAGCTCAACAGAGAAAACGACACAGGCCTTCTACGATCCGCCTCGACCCTACCTCGGCGCAAACCCTTCAAAGCCTGCCCCACTAAGAATTCCTTAGACACATCCCTAAAGCCCCGTAACTTGAAACCAAACGCCACCGCCGACATGAAACGGTTAACCTTTGCCAATGAAAACCCCGCCTCCCAGGCGTCCCCTAACCAGTACAAAAGTGCCACCAACCTGTCTCTATCCGTGTTGACGTCACCCAACTCTCTTACCCACTCCTCCCACTGCCTCCAACAAGCAGAATAAGCACTCCACGTTGAGCGCGCCAACGACCTTTCCACCAATCGTTCTACGGGACCGAGACCAGATCCCAAAGATGTTCCGGGCAGACCACGCCGAGACGTTCCGCTCCCGGTGCCAATTTCCGAAACCGGTCCCACTGCGAGCGAGAAAGAGCATCAGCGATACAATTCCGTACCCCCGGCACGTGCACCGCCACCACCCACGCGTTCAATGACAAGCACACCAACACTAAATGTCGCAACAACTGAATTACCGGAGGAGAGGACGCCGTGATGTTGTTAATGGCCAGCACCACCCCCATGTTGTCGCAGTAAAAACGAACCTTCTTATCCCTGAGCCTGTCCCCCCAGATGGTCGCCGCAACCACGATGGGGAACAGCTCGAGCAGGGCCAGATTCCGCGTGAGTCCACTGGACACCCAGCTAGCCGGCCATTGACCCGCGCACCACGGACCCCCCCCATAAGCTCCAAAACCGCCCGCTCCAGCTGCATCCGTAAAAATATTCAAATCACTCGTATCCTGCGCTGGAGCCATCCATAGCGACCGACCGTTATACTGGCCCAAGAAGTCATTCCATACCTGCAAATCAGCCCGATGCTCCTCCTTGAGCCGTACAAAGTGATGTGCCGCACGCACTCCCGCCGTAGCCGCCGCCAACCGTCTACCAAACACCCTCCCCATTGGCATAATCCGGCAGGCGAAATTCAACTTCCCCAGCAACGACTGAATCTCCCGCAGCGTAATTTTCTTTAACTTGCAAGCCCGACGTACCTCCTGACTCAAAGCCCCCAACTTATCCATCGGAAGACGACACTCCATAGCCACCGAATCTATCTCAATTCCCAAAAAACAAATCGTCGTTACCGGGCCCTCAGTCTTTTCTGGCGCCAAAGGGATCCCAAAATCCCTCGCAACCTTCTGCAGTGCATGAAGCAAATTACCGCAAACCGGCAAACCCCCCGGGCCGACGCACAAGAAATCGTCTAAGTAATGTATTAACGAATCGACCCCGGCTACACCCTTCGTCACCCACTCCACGAAGCTACTAAAAGCCTCGAAGTACGCGCCAGAAAGGGAACACCCCATCGGAAGGCACCGATCCACGTAAAAAGCCCCATTCCAAAAACAACCCAACAGCCGTTGGCTTTCTGGATGAACTGGCAACAACCTGAACGCCGCCTCGATGTCGGTTTTTGCGAGCAGCGCGCCTGGACCCGCAGCACGAACTAACCCAACCGCTTTATCGAATGAGGTATACACTACGGAGCACAACTCATGATCAATCCCGTCATTTACCGACGAACCCTTGGGAAACGATAATTGCTGAATCAACCGGAATTTTTGGGGCTCGCGCTTTGGAACAATACCCAATGGGGACACAACTAAATCCTTTATTGGCGGATCAATAAAAGGCCCCGCCATACGGCCTAACGAAACTTCTTTAAACAACTTTTCCGACACGACCTCAGCATGCAAGTAGGCCGATTTAAGGTTCCTCCGCGTAACCGGGACCTCATAAGGAGGCGGAGGAATAATAAAACCAACACTAAACCCTTCGTAAAGCAACTTCGCCGCAGCCCTATCCGGATACTCATTTAGATAGGGGGCCATCCTTTCCACCCTCACTGGTGACAACCCCTTGACCAGCCGAGGAGGACTGGTTCCCTGACCTCTTTTTCCGCATACATTTTGCCGCCCCATGGGATGCACCATTACACTCCGAACACACGTGCTTGAACTTGCACGTGGCCCCGAACTTACACTGGCCATCGTTGAATTGCCAGCAGAATCCCAACTTCGCCCCACCGCCCTGTCCGACCTGACTGGACTGGCCCCCTTGGCCAACGCTCCCGGGAAAGGGCTGCCTAACCGGAGCCGTGACCCTTAACCAGAGAGCAATATCCTTCTGGTCCCATTGAATCGCCGGCCGAACCGCTTTACGCTGACGGAATTGCTCATCGTATCTGAGCCAAGCCTGCCCCCCGTACACCCGATGAGCCTCCCCAATGGCGTCAAAATAACAAAACAACGCCGAACAATTTTCCGGCGCCTTTTCCCCTATTACACTGGCTAAGATGGCGAACGCCTGCGACCAATTTACGAACGTCTGCGGGATAAGCCTATACCGCCGACGCTCCTCCTCGTCCTTCTTGCTCTCATCCCGCTTGCTCCTATCCAAGTTGAATTTAGCAAGCGGCAGTAGAGAAAAAATCTCAACGTATTCGTCCTTCCAAATACGCTCACGCACCTCCTGCTTTAAGTGCGCCCCCAACGGACCTTCAAAGCAAACATATACCTCCCCGCGAGCACGATCATCAATACGCACCCGATCGCCGTCTTTTTGGGCCTCGGTCTGTACCGACACCGCGACCGCCTCCGTAGCCGCCATTACGGGGCGCGCCTGTAACAATCCCACTTCCCTGGGGCCCTCCCAAACTACCGCCGGGGACACCTCCGTAACTACTGGCGCCGCCGCCCTATCGAGACGCCCGACCAGCTCCCGCAAGCAACCCACCAAGTCCGCTAGACCCGCGCCGTCGCGCCCGCCCACGCCACTACCGGCCACCGATCCGACGCTAGCAGCCCCCCTGCCGACACCCGACATAAAAATCGCTGGATACGACAAAGATGGAGTTATGCACTCACCGGGCTGCACAGGCGCTGTGTTCCCGTCAGCCGGACCATCCTGCCCTCGCCGATATACGTCCAGTTCACCGTCTTCCAGCTCCTCTCTCGCCGACGACTGGCCATCCCACCGACATCTCCGAACCGGGGATGATGACGCGCTGGCAGATGGGCCGGCAACCTGCCGCCCGACCGCTGGGATCCAAACTTCCGACCGGACCTGTTGCCTCGACGTCGCTGCAGGTCTAGGCGTCCGTCTCGACGATCCTGATGAAGCCTGCCCCCTGGCCGGAGCATCACCAGGCGGGGCGGCCGTAGCTAGTCTTCCCGATCTTGCATCTGATGGGGGGGGGGTGACAGGGAGCCCGGCCTGCGACTCCCTGAGAACCGCCGGACCCCGTCGCGGCCTGGGATTCCTGCCAGGACGCAGGGCCTGGGAAGGGGCGGTCCCCCCAGCTGCCTGGCCTGCAGCGTCCATATTAGGGCTCCCCCTGCGACGCCGTGTCCGCGGGACCACCTCAGGGCTGAGGCGTTCTGGAGGTCGGGACCGCCGGGAGCGACGGGCAGACCCGGCCTGAGTCACCGTCACCCCCGGCGACGCTCTCTGCCTCCTCTGAGCAGGAGCGGGTGTTGTAAACTCCCCCCCCGCCGCCATATTACTGCCAGGAAGGGGGCCGGGGGAGGGGAGCCTGTCCCCCACTTCAACAGACCTCATATGCCGTGCCTGACGTGGAGAATCGGCGTCGGGGATCATTGTAAGTGCAGCCACGGTCTCCTCCAACCAACCGGGACCGTGGTGCACAGCAGCGGCACGCAGCCGCGCAAGCATATCAGCCTCAGACATGACGGAACAGAGCGGGGCAACGGGAGCTTACTGGGTGAGTGGTTACTTCTCCCGCTGCTTCCGGCTCACTGCCGAAAAACAGCGGGAAGCTCCGTAACGGCCCCCTAACTCCTCCCTGTCCCTCCTCCACCTCTAACTTTCCCTACAAAGTTAACCCTTTCCCTCCTAGGGCTGTCATGGAGGCTTCCCTCCTAAGCCCTGCAGGCTGCGTCCAGCCTCGTCTGAATGATCCATTCTTTCACAAATGTTTGTAAAGACAGACTTCATGGCTACATGCTGAATTTTATACATCTGTTGCAATGGCACTGAATGAAAGGATTAAAGGGGTTTTCCAGCCAATAAAAATTGATGGCCTATCCTCATTAAAGTGAATAGCAGAAAAGGCTGCAATACCTGTGAATCGCCGCTAAATGTGTTTCAAAAACTCTAGTCCTGTCCCCTGTGTGTGCAAATAATATACAAACAGGGGGAGACTGTAAATCCATTTAAGACGCAGACCATTCAGTCTGGAGCTTAATAGCAGATCCTGGCTGTCTTGCAGGGAGCAAGAGGCAGGGGAATTGCATAGCAGGATCAGCCATGCAGCAAATACTTCATGCAACTGCACAGGTTGCACACCCCTAAGGCTGGTCCTGTGTTGCTCACGCTACTGTGTGGGCACTGTGTGGTTGGCACTGTTGTGGGAGCAATTTAGGCAAACTGTGCCTGTGTTATGTTGTGCAGGCCTGAGTGGTGGTACATGACTGGTATCCTCTTTTTCATGCTCTTTGAATCTTTGTATAATGCATTATTCCCTGAGGTCCTGCACTAGGCATAACACAAGCTAGGCATAACATCCCCATATCTGCTATTTGACACTCCAGGGAGGAGGAGACTAGGTGGAGAGGTGACCAAGAATGCATTCTGCTCTCTATATTGTATTTGCGAAACAGTCATCTATTTCCATGTTGTCCCCATAGCATACCTCCTAACCGTCCCGGATCCACGTGACAGTCCCGGATTCTGCGCGGTATCCCGATGTCCTGGGCAGCCGATGGCATATCCCGGTGTCAAATGTATCTGCGTCCTCAGGATGCAGATACAGTTGAATCCAATGAAGAAGTAAGAAACCATCAGCTCCTTGCTCCAGCATTCACTGTGTGAAGCGACCGTGAGCGGCTCGGCACAGACAGGCGCGATGCTGTGACCTTATTACACCTGTCTGCCCGAGCCACCAACAGCACAGAGCAGAAGAGCAGCTAGATCTCCTCCACTCGGAGTGGGGATAGGTAAGTATTTATTTGATTATTTTTTTATTAGGCACTATGGGGCATTATACTGTATGTTGGCAGCTAAGGAGGCATTATACTATATGGTGGCAGCTAAGGGGGCATTATACTGTAAGGGGACAGAAAACCCCCCAACAATTCAGCTATTGGTTTTTACACCGCTCAACAAGCAGCATAAATACCATTCTATCTTAATGCTATGGGTAAGTACGATTACGGTGATGCTAAATATGTGTAGTTTTTTTTATGTTTTACTACTTTTGCACAATAATAGCACATTTCATGGAAAAAATAGTTTTTATGTTGCCACATTTCAAGAGCCATAACTTTTATTTTTATGTCAGAGCAGCCGTACGTGGGAATTATTTTGCAGGACAAGTCATATTTTTTAATAGAACAATTTTTGGGTACATAAAGATTAGACTACGCTATTCATTCCGTCAAAACAACGGAACCCTTGCACAATGGAGACAAACGAAAACCATTTGAAACTGATCCGTCACCATTGAAATCAATGGTGATGCAAACGGAAACTAAAGTTTCTGCCATGGGTTCCCCTGACGGAAAGCTCAGATGGAACGCCTGAACAGAGCCCTGATGCAGATGTGAACTGAGCCTTATTGATTAACTTTTATTTCACTTTTTGTGAGTAAATGAAAAAAAGCAATTCCACTTTTGTGTTTGGTTATGTCATTCACCGGTCGGTTTAAATAATGAATGAAATTTTATCATATGGGTCATTATGATTGCGGCATATATATTTATTTGTATATGTATTATTATTTTGTTAACACTTTTGCTAAATAAAACTCCTTTTTTTAAATAAAATTTTATTAAAGTAGATCAGTTAGATATTTATGCTGTCCAGTGTGAGGGCAGCATTAAAAAGTGACAGACATGCTGATTTCAGCGGTCTGTCACTTATTAGTTAAATTTATGTAGTTTAGGAGAATTTTGAATTCATACTAAGGCCTTATTCACACGAGCGTATTTCACGTCCGTGTTATGTGCGTTAAAACAGCAGACGTCACACGGACCTATGCAATTCAATGGGGCCATTCAGACATTCAGTGTTTTTCACATAGCGTGTGTCCGCTGCGTGAAACTCACTGCATGTCCTATACTTGTGTGTTTTTTGTGCATCACGCATCCATTGAAGTCAATGGGTGCATGAAAATCATGGACAGCACACAGATGCACATCCGTGTGCTGTCCGTTATTCACGCAATATTTACTAAAGAAATGAGGAGAAAAAGAAAAACACCTTCAGTTTTTTTTGCTGACGTAAAAAACGTTTCAGATCCGGATGACATACGTGCGTAAAACAAGCAGACGCGCACCGTACACAGATGTCACATGGAGCTGCAACGCAGGAAAACTCTGCAAATCGGACACATTCGTGTGAATAAGGCCTTAAGACGTGCGGCCCCGCCCTCCAGCCGCTAATTAACACTTTTTCTCCCTATTACTGTACATAGGAAGAAAAAGTGTCAATGACTGACTGGAGGCCAGGGGGAAGGGGGTTTAAGGCAGGAGGAACATAAATATACTTAGACCCATACCTGCACGCAGCAAGCATACGTTCTAAATTCTCCTAAGCTACAAAACCTTAAGGGTATGTTCACACGGCAACGCCAATTACGTCTGAAATTACGGAGCTGTTTTCAGACGAAAACAGCTCCTGAATTTCAGACGTTTTGACAAGTGCACGTGTTTTTCGCGGCGTCTTTTACGGACGTAATTGGAGCTGGTTTTCAATGGAGTCAATGAAAAACGGCTCCAATTACGTCCCAAGAAGTGACATGCACTTCTTTGAGGCGGGCGTCTTTTTACGCCCCATCTTTTGACAGCGGCGCGTAAAAAAAAAGCCCATCTGCACAGAACACCGTAAGACCCATTGAATTCAATGGGCAGATGTTTTCAGACGGTTTGGAGTCGTTTTTTCGGGCGTAATTCGAGGCGTAAAACACCTGAATTACATCCGTAAATAGGGCGTGTGAACATACCCTAACTAATAAGTGACAGGATGCTGAAATCAGACAGGGCAGCGTAAATATCTGGCCGATCTGCTTTAAAGTTTATTTAATTATTTTCTTAGTCCAACTAGGGGACTTCACAATGTGATCTTTTGATCGCTTATCTAATGCTTTTGTATACTCTGTATACCAATGCATTATTGCCTGTCTGTAATAGAATGACAGGTAATTTTCTTTGGCATAAAGCATACAGGTATATATATAGCATAGAGGGCATGCAGCAGATAATACGCATATTGCCATAGCTGGCCTTGGGGTCTTACAGAGGGCGCAATGGGCTTACAGAGGGAGTGCTCTCCCTATGTGAACTCTTCAGATAAACAGCCATGATCAGAGGTTAACGTTGGCTATGAAAGGTGTCAGAACACGCAGTGCATCACAGCTTGCTGTGTTTGGGGCTGCGTAGCCGCAGACTGGTCAGAGTGACCATGCTGACCACTGTCCACCACCGAAAGCACCCACAATGGACATATGAGCATGAGAAGGTGTTCTGGTCTGATGAATCGGTTTCATTTACATCATGTGAACGTCAGGGTGCGCCTGCGCCACTTACCTGGGAAAGAGATAGCTCCAGAATGCACTATGGGAAGCAGAGAAGCCGGCGGAGGCAGCGTGATGCTCTGGGCAATCTTCTGCTGGGAAACCTTGGGTCCTGGCATTTATGTGGATGGAAATTTGGCACGTACAACCTGCAGAACAAGTACAGCCCTTTATATCAAAGGTATTCCCTAATGGTAGTGGCCTCTTTCAGCAGGATAAGGCCACATGCCACACTGCAAAATTTGTTCAGGAATAGTTTGAGGAACATGACAAAGAGCTGTGTTGAATTGGCCTTCAAAGTCTACATGTAGACCCAGCCTTAAAGGGGTTTTCATATAATCAATATTTATCACCTATCCACAGGATAGGTGATAAATATATTAACGGTGGGGGTCCGACCGCTGAGATGAACTAAGATGTGATCATTATTAGCTGGATCCTGCATGTCAGAGACTCACAGGAACAGCTTTCAGCCCAGCAGTCAGTGCAGCTGACCTGACGGAATCGGCTTTGACGGCAAGATGCAGCTTCTATGTGTACAGGATATAAGACCTACAGGGTATGGAGTTCAATAAAAACACAATAATGTTTTTTAGAAAAAATACAGACTTTATTCACAAATACAAAAAATTATTAAAAGATGAGTCATGCAAAGCATGAACAAGGCGTCCCTCATTGCAGGGAATATGTATAGACAGAGTATATAACACATGGGCGTAAATTGAGCACAAAGTTTTGAAAATGCATATTAGCAACTGATCATGAACTATAACGGCTGCTGGTATAAATATAAAGTGAACTTGTTCCTAGATAAATCAAGTATGTTAACATTACATACCCATGTGGTTTGTCCTGCAGGAGAGAGACGCCAAACCCGACGCGTGTTTCGGCGGAAATGCCTTCGTCCGGGGGTGGCGTCTCTCCAGTGGGGACCTCCATTAAAAAGTAGATTCAGCCAATTGGACCAAGGAAAGGCGTTAACATCCAAAACCATGTATGTGCTGGTGTGGGCGTCACACACCAGGTGTGGAAATGGCCGGGGATGTGCCTCCGGCCGAGCGTCATCAGGGTGGGCGGGGGTCAACGACGTCTGACGTCGTTGAGCCACGCCCACCGATACAGACGCCCGGACCGCAACACAGTCCAGCCGCTCCCCCCGGCATGAGTGCACAGCTCAACATGCCTGAATATAAGGTAAATATAAATAAAGATATGTCCGATTGACTGACTCATGGAGAGAAGTACTGAGAGGATAGACTTTTTTTTATATAAAAAACGCAGCAATACAGTTACAATTATGGAAATATATGGGGTAACATGGCAAAACATATATTGTGAATGAATGAATGAAAAGGCAGGATTAGACTAATGATGCAAACCAAGTGACAAAAATATATATAATATACAAAAAAAATGTGTCAAAATGTTAGTAAACTAATGAATGAAACAGCCGTGAGAAGATATATATATATATATATTAAAATAAATTAATGAATAAATGACAGTAAATTGATAAGTGTATGTATATATGAGAACCTGCTCATATATAAAAATAGTGAATGGATGTGTGTAACACCAAATGTGTAACCCGATAAAGTGTCCCACATTTATTATCCATATGTAACAGAAATCTGATAAATACCCATATTGATTCATCCATCCATAGTATCAAAGAAATATATATCCATGCATATAAAGGTGAATAAATATATATAAAGGAGTATATGGAATGTGTGAATCTCCATGTAAAGTAATAAACATATGCAATATTTCACAAACACCAAGATATAAATAGAGATAATATATGAATAAACAAAAATAGTGTGAAGGAAAGGCAGATCCAGCACTCAATTGATAAAAAGTTCAATTTTATTAGGTCATGTTAAAAAAGGGGATAAAACTCAATCCCGGGACCACGCTTACGCGTTTCAGACCACTAGGGTCCTTAATCATAGCTTGCTCTAAGCAGATAAAATTCACAAATATATAGTCAAGAAAATCTATCATGTGGTTAGTTTGGGCTGGGTTTAAACATTTTAACCCTGTCCAGTCAGTACCAAAACTTGTGTCGTAATTTTCTCTTGGTGTTTGAAATCACAGAATTATACTATAGGAGTAGTGTAAATTCTCACAGATAGCGCATGAATAAATGACTGACTGATGTTTGACGTCAATGCACACCTGATATCTAATTAATTAGTCCACTAATATACCAGGCCTTTGTCAAGGAAATGTAACTAAGAGATGTATATACACTCGTTTGATATATGTATTTTTTCCTTCTTTTGTGACAGTCATTTATTCATGCGCTATCTGTGAGAATTTACACTACTCCTATAGTATAATTCTGTGATTTCAAACAAATGTTTAAACCCAGCCCAAACTAACCACATGATAGATTTTCTTGACTATATATTTGTGAATTTTATCCCCTTTTTTAACATGACCTAATAAAATTGAACTTTTTATCAATTGAGTGCTGGATCTGCCTTTCCTTCACACTATTTTTGTTACTACAACCTGCTGTCGACACAGGATTAAGCTCAGGAGGATCTACGAGCACCCACAGCTTCTTGGATTTTTATGCCTATTTAGGTATCAATCAAGCTTTACACAAAACGCATTGAAAAAAACGCATTGGAAAAACGCAACTTGGTTATGAGGTGAGCAAAACTTTAGGTACAATCTTTTTCACTTTTCATAATATATGAATGCATAATTGATGGTAATAAAGTAACATGTGTATATGTGCACACAAATCAAAATTGGTATAATGTATGTGTATAAATACATGTATATGTATATACACATATACACAGGTACAAAATCCAATGAATAAAAAGACAGAAAAAGGGGGGGGGGGGGTTATGTATATTTTTGCTGCAAAGAAGAATGACGAGGTATAGATGTTTCTTGTCTAGATTCCTCAATATTTTTCCTTTCTCTACTCCTACTTCCAATGTCTCCATGTAGTGACGTCACTACCATCTATATATAGCTGAAAAATGGAAGTCGTTAGAAACACTAAATGGCATTACAGATAAAAATGTACATTATACAAATATTAAAAATGACCCACTGGCAGTCAATGGTCAAAGGAATGGAGCGAAATTCAAATTTTCATTGAGCCCAAAGGGGCATAAGGTCCCCAGAGTCCAGATCCACTTGGATTCGCATTGCACCAATTTTTTAGATATTTCACCCTTTCTAATGTTGGGTTCAATGCAATCGATGCCTCTCACTTTTAATTTCGTTGGATCACATGCATGATGGACTTTAAAGTGTCTGGCTATAGGTTTTAAGATTTCTAGTGTATCTATCTCTGCTGCTCCCAAAATATCTCTCACATGTTCTCTAACCCGGACCTTGAACTCCCTTGATGTTAGACCAGGGGTGGGCAAACTTTTTGACTCGCGGGCCACAATGGGTTCTAAAATTTGACAGAGGGGCCGGGCCAGGAGCATTTGGAGGGAGTGTTTGGGCCGGATATACTAAAGCATTAAATGTAGTGTGTGCAAACCTCATAGCACAGTAAGAACACTACAACCCAATTTATTAACTGTCTTTCAAATGTGAAAAATAGCCCTTATCAGTTAATAAATTTGTCTCAAGGAATATGCAAGATATGGCATTTACATACTATTTCGCAGATACTGGGAGAAGGAAATGTAAATAGATTAAAATAACATACGCACTGTGATTTATCAAGAAAAAAGTTCTGTTGACTCTGTAAATTAGCTGCCAACCTCTGAGCAGTAGCCGCCCGTTCTTGTGTTGACTGCTTGCTAGCATAGTTTGCATGCTTCGTGGCAAAGTGACGGCTGATATTGTACTCTTTGAAAACCGAAGGGCTTAATGGTGACGTGAAACGAAGTGAAAATTAAAGTGAAATAAAGAGAAATACGCGCCACATTAACCCCTTAATGACCGGGCCATTTTGCACGTTAATGACCAAGGATTATTTTTTGTTTTTCCACGGTCGCATTCCAAGAGTCGTAACTCTTTTTTTATTCCGTCGACATAGCCGTATAAGGGCTTGTTTTTTCCGGGACGAGTTGTATTTTGTAATTGTACCATTTTTAGATGCTTATAACATATTGATTAACTTTTATTAACTTTATTTTAGGAGAGAATTGAAAATAAGCAGCTATTCCAGCATTAATTTTCACGTTATAAATTTACGCCGTTTACTATGCAGCGTAAATAACATGTTAACTTTATTCTATGGGTCGGCACGATTACAGGGATACCAAATGTGTAAAGGTTTTATATGTTTTTTCTACGTTTGCACAATAAAAACCCTTTTAGAAAAAAATTACTTGTTTTTGCATCGCCGCGTTCCAAGAGGCGTAATTTTTTTATTTTTCCGTCGATGTGGCCGTACGTGGGATTGATTTTTGCGGGACAATGTGTAGTTTTCATTAGTACTATTTTGGGGTACATAGGACTTATAGATGAACTTTTATTTTATTTTTTATGGGGGGAATGGGAGAAAAGAGAGAATTTTGCCGTTGTTTTTTGCGTTTTCTTTGGACGCCGTTCATCCGGCGGTTTAATTAATGTGTTCATTTTATTGGTCAAGTTGTTACGATCGCGGGGATACCATATATGTGTATGTGTGATTTGTTTTGACCGTTTTATTAAATAAAACCACTTTTTGGGGCAAAAAAGTAGTTTTATTTGACTTTGACTGTAATTTTTTTTATTTTTTTTTTCACAAACTTTATTTAACGGTTTTACTTTTTTTTTTTTAGTCCCACCAGGGGACTTCACTATGCGATATGCCGATCGCATATATAATGCTTTGGTATACTTCGTATACCAAAGCATTATTGCCTGTCAGTGTAAAACTGACAGGCAACCTATTAGGTCATGCCTCCGGCATCGCCTAACAGGCAGATGCTGAAGGCAGACCTGGGGGTCTTTGTTAGACCCCCGGCTGTCATGGAAACCCGACGGCGACCCGCGATTTGTTTGCGGGGGCGCCGATCGGGTGACAGAGGGAGTTCCCCCCTCTGTCAAACACATTAAATGCCGCTGTCACTGTTGACAGCGGCATTTAATGGGTTAAACTGCCGGAATCGGCGCGTGCTTCGATTCCGGCAGTTGCAGCAGGAGCCAGGCTGTGTATAACAGCCGTGCTCCTGCCGCTGATCGCGTGGGTAAACTGTCAGTACCCGCGCGATCACAGGACGGATATATCCGTCCTCCTGCGCGAACTAGCAGCTGCTGAGGACGGATATATCCGTCCTTCGGCGTTAAGGGGTTAACAACGGTCAATGTGTTTTGAGTGCGCCATCTATTGGGAAAACGTGGGCATTGCAGGGAAAGGGGAAAAAAAAGGAGGTTTTTACTATTATTTGGACAAGTTCGGCGGGCCGGATTAAAAAGCCTAACGGGCCGTATGTGGCCCGCGGGCCGTAGTTTGCCCATGTCTGTGTTAGACCAATGTATATTTTGGGACAAGGACAAGTGGCATAATAGATTACTGCTTTTGTTCAGCACGAGATGGAATGTGTGATGGTAAAGGTTTTCATACCCGCTGAATCTACAAAAGAGGTTGCTCTCTCGATATTGGGGCATGCGACGCAATGTCCACATGCCTTGCAGCCCCACTTTGGGCCCTTAGTACCGAATGGGAATTTCGAGTTCCTACGTTGATAATGGCTTCTGACTAGAAAATCTTTAAGATTTTGTGATCTTCGAGCAGAGATGCTTGGATATTTAGTTATATATTTTTCAATTGTGGGGTCTGTAAGTAAGATTGGCCAGAATTGTTTCATTATTTCCTTCATTTGAAACCAACGTGAGTGGTAATCGGTTGTAAATCTTACCTGTGATTCAGACTTGTTTTTTGGTTTAGGGAATAGAAGGTTCTCTCTTGGGGTGTTCTTGGCACGATGATAGGCTTTTTTAATGGATCTTCTACTATATCCCCGAGCCAAAAACCGGTTTGTAAGGTCATAGGCCTGTTTTTCAAAGACTTCAATAGAGGAACAGATCCTTCTGATTCTCAAAAACGGGCCTGTTGGTACTGCTCGTATGGTCTGTTTAGGGTGAGAGGAAGAATCATGGAGAAATTAATATTTTTTGTTTTTTTTATGTGTACAGGATGCATAGAAGCTGTATATTGAAAAGTAAAACTTATTTCTTAAGGGGTTGTCCGAGATAAAATGAGTATGTGTTAATGCTTGTGCCATGTCGGGTACGTGGACCCACTGGACTGTACCACCTTGACGGTATGGCAGCTGGCCAACAGGACACGGGTCACAGTCTATAGTTCGTATAGTGTACCTGTGGTAGCTCGGACAGTAGTAAGACAGACTCGGCTGGGACTAGGCAGCAGGCAGGCACCAGGCATGGTATACAGCACAGCACAACTTCAGCTCAACACGGCACTTGACCAGGATAGCACGGGATACAGGTTACAGGTAGCAATAACAGGAAACACTGGGAACTGGGAAACACTAGGAGACCATTTACTTAGACAAACTTAGGGGGGATTCACACGAGCGTGTATTCGGTCCGTGCGGGCCACGTGGTTTTCACGCGGCACGCATGGACCAATACAAGTCTATGGGGCAGTACAGACAGTCCGTGCTTTTTGCGCAGCGTTTGTCTGCTGCGCAAAAAGCGCGACAGGTTCAATAACTGCGTATTTCGCGCATTACGCACCCATTGAAGTCAATGGGTGCGTGAAAACCACGCAGGTTGCACGGAAGCACTTCCGTGCGAACCGACTGAAACAGCGCACCAGCTGTCAAAAGGATGAATGTAAACAGAAAAGCACCACGTGCTTTTCTGTTTCCGAACATCCAAACGGAGTGTCTTTGCGATGAGCGAAGCCGGACAAGCGAACCGAACTTCACCGGGTTCGGCCGAACTCGTTTTGGCCGAACCCGGCAAAAAAATTATCGGTACGCGACGTCAGGAGATAGTCACTGTCCATGGTGCTGAAAGAGTTAAACTGTTTCAGCACCATGGACAGTGACTTCAGATCATAATATACATGAACCTGTAGAAAAAAAAACGAAGTTCTGACTTACCGATAACTCCCGGCTTCTTCCTCCAGTCTGACCTCCCGGGATGACAATTCAGTCCAAGTGACAGCTCCAGCCAATCACAGGCCAAGCACAGGCTGCAGCGGTCACATGGACTGGCGCGTCATCCAGGGAGGTGGGGCCCGATGTCGAGAGGCGCGTCACCAAGGACGCGTCACCAAGGACGCGTCACCAAGGCAACGGCCGGGAAGTTCTCGGTAAGTACGAACTTTTTCTTTTTTTTCAACAGGTTTTTCGATATTGTGTTCGGCATTCACTGTCGAGGGTGCTGAAAGAGTTAGCTCTTTCAGCACCTTGGACAGTGACGGGCGTCGACTAGCCTCATCTCTATGATGGCGGCTGCGCGAAAATCACGCAGCCGCGCATCATACACGGATGACACACGCAGCTGTCAAATGGTTTTTGCGCGCGCAAAACGCCGCGTTGTTTGCGCGCGCAAAAACGCAACGTCCGTCTGTATCTGCCCTTAAGGTAAGACAACAACGCTCAGGCAAGGCAGGAAGGGGCTGGGCCCCTTTTATAGTCCAGGGTGCTCATGGGCTAATTTTGACTTTTAACTCAGGTGTGCGCGCTGGCCCTTTAAGAGCGGGCACGAGCTTGCGCGCGCACCCAACGGGACCCGGCCGAGGTAAGTGGAAGTGAGCGCTGGCGTCTCCTGAGGAGGAGGCTGGGGTCAGCGCTTGCAGATCCATGGCTGCGGCCGTCACGAGATGAATGAGCCTGACGGCCTGCGGCCATGGGCATGACAGCTTGTAATATATTAATATAAATACATTTGTCATATACTTACATTTTCCAAAGTGGCCCGGTTTACAGATCTTGCCGTGGGGTACTTGACGGGTGACGTCACTCTCCGGCCGCTGTGTTGGTCTTCAGTTTTTTTCCGGGTATACGACACGTCACTTGTGATGTGCCGTGTATGGGCTGGTCTGCTGTACAGCCCGTAACTTGCATGCGCGGTCCCTGCTGTTCTCGAGATAACAGCAGGGACCGCGCATGCGCGTTACGGTTGGTCAATGTACTTCTATAGGGCTATTCATACAGCCGATTTTTTTTAACAAACCGTTTTTGCCCGTTTTCACGGATCCCTCAATAGACTCAAGTCTATGAGGGACCTGTGAAAACGGGTCCCGCACGGATGCAGATCGGCCCTGAAAAACGGCACCCATTCGTGTGAATAAGCCCTAAGTCTTTCCTCTATACTTTTGATTTTGGTGGCTTTTTTTATTTAGTGTGATTTTGTTATGTACGCCAGAAAAAAAGATCATGCTACATTTTGATAAAAACGCCACTGACCCCAAAAATGCTACAAACCAAATGCAGCCTTTCTCATATTTTACCATCTGGCCACGACATTTTTTGGGGGAAATCCACATGCTAAAACATGCGGTGAAAAAAAAACACAGAAAACACGACTAAACGCTGTGTGTGAATCCAGCCTTAGGCTCTATTCACACAACAGGGTCCGAGTGTCGACCGATAAAAATTGCCATATTGGTCAGTTTTTCTTGGCCGTTTTGCATCTGTTCCGTTTCCGTTCCGGGCCGTGTTTCCGTTTTTAACTGACAATTTTGATCGGTTTTGCATCAGTTCTTTTCCCTGTCCGTTTTAAAAATGGATGAATTTCATTTGTACATTTTCTGCCCTTTGTAGATCATGTTACACACTACCCTTTGTAGATACTGCCCCAGCCCCCCTGTAGGCAATGCTACACAGCCCCGCTGTAGGTAATGCCACACAGCCCCCTGTAGGTAGTGCCACACAGCCCCTCTGTAGGTAATGCCACACAGCCCCCATGTAGGTAGTGCCACTCAGCCCCCCTGTAGCTAGTGCCACAAAGCCCACTATAGATAGTGCCACATAGCCCCCTGTAGGTAATGCCACACAGTCCCCCTGTAGGTAGTGCTACACAGCACCCTTGTACATAGCCACCCCCCATATATAGAACCCTCCCCCATAGATGGCAACCCCCTACCTTCCTGTAGGGGACAGCTCCAGAAGAAGTCCCTGACTTCACTGTCCATATATGTCCTGGAGCGGAATCACCAGCCACAGCACTGGGGATTCCGCTTCAGAAGTCCCTGACGTCACTGTCCATATATAAGCAGTGAAGTCAGGGACTTCTCCTGCAGTGGAATCACCGGCCACAGCTTCGGCCGAAGCTGTGTCTGGGGATTAGGGATTCAGCTCCTACATGGAGCAACAAAATACCCTCCTCCTCACATGCACTTCGCACTGCGAGGAGGAGAAGAGAGCGAGCGAGCATCAGAATGCACGGCAGTCACTCGGATCATATCCGAGTGACAGCCGTGCTTTACACGGCCCCATAGACTTCTATGGGAGCCGTGCGGCCGGGTGAACAGCCCAAAATAGGACATGTTCCATTTTTTGACAGCCCGGTTTACTGGGCAGTCAAAAAATCGGCCGTGTGAATAGCCCCATTTGGGGTCTATTGTTCCTACTGCGGCCGTGTGATGGCCGTTCAAAGAACGGCTGTCACACGGCCGAGAATGCCTGTCGTGTGAATAGGGCCTTCGGCTACATTCACACGACCATGAAAAAAAATGGCCATAAAAACTGATCAACTGCCATTTTGCATCTGTGTGTCTCCAAATTTTCATCCATTTCCAGTCCGTCTGTCCGTTTTTCATGGTCGTTAAAAAAACTGATAGATTTAATTAGTTGATTTAAATGGTTTTATTATCCAAACCCCCTGAAAACACCACAGTTCCCATGTAGATAGTGCTGCAATGACCCTGTAGATAGTGCCACACAGTGCCCACTGTAGATAGTGACATAGCGCCCACATATAAAATGCTAGTGCCCTCATAGTGCCCACGTAGATAGCACAACAGTGTCCCCTGTAGTGTCACACCCCCATATAGTGACACAGTGCCCCTGCAGATAGAACCCCCTGTAGATAGCACCCCCCCACACTGTAGATAGCACCAACCCCCACTGTAGATAGCTCCGCCCCTTTGTAGAAATCAAACCCCTCGTAAATGACACCTCTCCCTGTAGATAGCACCCCCATGTAGATAGCACCCCCACATGTAGATAGCATACCCTGTAGATAGCGGCGCCCCCGTAGATAGCACCCCCCCTGCCGTAAATGGCACCTCTCCCCTGTAGATAGTGGCACCATAGCTCCCTGTAGGACCGGAATCCCTCTGGCCGGGGATTTCACTCCTAGAGGGAGCCCCTGATGTCTCTGTCCATATATGGACAGTGATGCCAGGGGCTTCACCAGTAGCGAACTCCCCTGGCCAGAGCGTCGACCAGGGATTCCGCTCCTACAAGGAGCTACAGCGGCGCTATCTGGGGGAGGGAGTGCCATCTATGGGGGGGGGGGGGGCGCTATCTACAGGGTGGTGCTATTTACAGGGGGTGGGGTCAGAGGGAGACAGGATCCCCAGCCAGAGATCTTGTGATGCTGTGGCCGGAGACTCCACAGTTGAAAGCCCGACATCACTGTCCATATATGGACAGTAATGTCAAGGGCTTCCCCGGGCTCAGCGCTCAAATTAGCGCGGTGTGCGGGGAATCCTCGGCCAGGATCAGTTTTCACTGGCTGTTACAAGGATTGATTCCTAAAAAACGAACGGGAAAAAATTATCTATTGACTTCTATGCGAGCCGTTTTTCACTGTCGTGTGAATGTGGCCTGAATGTGTATTCATATGAGTCAGATTTATTGGCGTTTTTTGCAGCGATAATCATGGCAAAAGAAGTCACAAAAGCTGCTTGTGTGAATACGCTCATTGCACAGATTCTTCAGACTCTGATGATCATTATGTTGGGTAATGATAATCGCCTCTATTTACATGAGGCAACATTTAGGGCGCACGTAGCGTAATTGCTGCATCCAGAAAAAACGCAGCAGAATACAGTAGCAGCAAAGTGGATGAGATTTAACAAATCTTATCCACACGCTGCGTAAATATTCCGTCCAGAAATTGACCTGCGGTGCTTATTTTTCGGACTGCAGCATGTCAATTCCTGCTGCAAAAAGTGGACAGAATTGCTGCGTTTTTCAGAGGAAATGTCTCCATCTCCCAATTGTGGAGAACGCAGCAAAATCCGCACCATTTTCCGCTGTCAAAAACGCAGGAAATTGTGCGTTTTTACCTCAGTGGAGAGTCTGCTTTTTTTTTTCAACGGAATTGCGGACAAGCCCTCATGTTCGGAATCTCTATGTATAATATCACAAATGCAGAAGTTCAAGGTGAATGTAAACTGGCCAAGTGCCCGCTCAGCTGCCAGTGATGCTCTGTGTATAACATGGGAGGTATATGGAGGAGGGTGGGAGAGTATAAACTTCCATGCTGGCAGAACTACACAGACTCACCCCCTCCCTCAGCGCACATCTGCACACATAGCAGCGACACGTATGTACACTACTCCAGCGGCGGCGTGAGCCCCTGCACGACCCGCACTAAGGGAGGCGGGGCCGGATAACACGTGACCCGGGGTCGGGCCGCCAGAGAAGGTGGTATTCCCCTGCACACAGCCTGCCATAGATAGTATACGCTGTGCGCACAGAGCTGCCAGTTACACCGGGACCTGTGTATGCTGCGTCACTCCCTGCGGTAAGTATGTGACATGATGGGACACTGGGCTGGGTTCACAGTACTGGAACATGTCAGAAAGTTCTCATGTACACCACCGCCTCCATGTCCTGGTTGAGATCCTCACAGGTTTCACTCCATGGGAATGTAATAGTCGTTTCTAACGTCGCTACATTCACTTAGCTGACTTGTACCATACAGTGTCTGTTTACATTGGTCTGATTGAATAGGTCCATAACATGCCGGTGTAGTAGAGCTGAGTATGTCATAGGGTGTGATTTATTAGTGCAAGTACGTTAGATTTCTGCTGTAATCTCTGGAATGGTCTTCATACTGAACTTTATGTATTATTAACCCTCCCCCCTCTTTAAAGAGACATAAGTGACAGTTGTCAAAAAGTGGAGTGAGGACTTCCATGTCTATAAATTCGTTTATTGGAAGTTATCGGCCACTTTCCTGGACAGGTATAACTTATCGTTGTATTCTCCAACAGACGGTCGACATATTAGGGAACATGCCGCACAGTCCTGGCATACTGGTTTGTATTGGCAAGGGTGCCCCATCATTATAAAGTAATGGCTTCTCTACGGTTTTCCATTGGATTGCAGGTTCTATGGAGGGGCAATCACTCTGACTAATCCTCCTCTATTGCCTCAAATTGTCATTATAGATTAAATGTTACATTATGTCGTTCAGCTCTGCTACATCTGTAAGTGCTTTGGATGTCACACTATATTAATGTGTTCTGAATGTTATGTTCCTGTTAGGGTATGTTCACACGGCCTATTTACGGACGTAATTCGGGCGTTTTTGCCCCGAATTACGTCTGAAAATAGCGCCTCAATGGCGCTGACAAACATCTGCCCATTGAAAGCAATGGGCAGACGTTTGTCTGTTCACACGAGGCGTATATTTACGCGCCGCTGTCAAATGACGGCGCGTAAATAGACGCCCGCGTCAAAGAAGTGACCTGTCACTTCTTTGGCCATAATTGGAGCCGTTATTCATTGACTCCAATGAATAGCAGCGCTAATTACGGCCGTAATGGACGCGGCGTTCAAGCGCCTGCATATGCCGTTACGGCTGAAATTACGGGGATGTTTTCAGGCTGAAACATCCCAGTAATTTCAGCCGTAACGGACGCCCTCGTGTGAACATACCCTTACGTCTGATCGATAATGTCTGATCAGATCAATCACAAGTGAGTTGGGCATCTATGGCGCTGTGTACCAAGCCGGTTTCCTTGAAATCTGGTCAGGGGTTCCCCAGAAAACAGCAGCAAGAAGCGCTGTCACTTTCACAGTAGAAATAGCAAAATGTTTTCGGCCAGATACTTGGCATGACTGTAGGCAAAACAGATCTTGGCTAGAATATAGGATTCTAGAATGCTTTACCCACCACTTCGCCAACTAACCATTGAACCATATCCTTCACCTGTACAAGCCGCGTGACCATAAAGCGCAAGGCAAATATGCGGCAGTTCTGGAAAAAAAGAAGATCCTTATTATTAATTCCATATATACAATACCTTTTAAATAATCTATATTGATGATTCTTTTAGGGTATGTTCAGTCATGGCGGAATTCAACACCGCAGATACATGGAAATTTACAGCGCAATAAATGTGGATGAGGTTTTTACATTTAACCTAAAAATTGAGTACTGTTAATATTCAAATCTGCAGTGTCCTCATTATGTTGTGGAAAAGTCACCGGTTTACGCCATGGATCTTTACCTTTTAAATGCCTAGGGTGAAATCCATGGAAAATGCGCAGTGGAAAAAATCCCACCATGTCTAAATATACCCTAAAGCCTGGTTCACACATAGTGTAAATACTGCAGATTATCCGTTGCGGAAAAACCGCAGCATAATACAGTAGCAGCAGAGTGAATGAGATGTGAACCAATCTCATTCACACGCTGCGTAAATGAGAAGCGGACAAAACGTTGAGAAATGGACCTGGGGTGCGGTTTTTTGTTTTTTTAATCCGCAGCGCGTCAAGTGTATTTGTGTAATCGCTGCTTTTTTTATTTTGCGGGTTTTCCCCATTGAATTCAGATGTTCCGTTTTTTTGTGGCGGAAAAGCTGCGATTCCGCCGCAAAAATGGCAACTCGGAGAAAAATAACCCAGAATTCTGTGCTTCTTTGCCCAGGCTGGCCTCCTGGGTCCTGCAGCGGTCACGTGGGATGAAACGTCATCCCAGGAGACCGGGGTACAGGATGTCAGAGGGATGCATCACCATGGCTACAGGTAAGTATCTTTTTTTGCTTTTTTTATAACGTGCTATTTTCCGCTGCGGATGTTCTGGTTGAAAAACTGCACCACAATTTGGTGCGGTTTTTCGTCCGGAATTCCCCGTGGCCGCCAGGGCGGATCTGCTGTGTACTTTTAGGGTATCTTCACACGCAGTAGCAAAATACGTCTGAAATTACGGAGCTGTTTTCGCCTGAAAACAGCTCCTGAATTTCAGACGTTTTTGTAACTACTCACGTATTTTACGGACGTTATTGGAGCTGTTTTTCAATGGAGTCAATGAAAAACAGCTCCAAAAACATCCCAAGAGTGACATGCGCTTGTTTGACGCGGGCGTCTTTTTACGCGCCGTCTTTTGAGACAGCGATTCGTGGGAACAGAACATCGTAAAACCCATTGAAAGCAATGGGCAGATGTTTGTAGGCGTAATGGAGCCCTTTATTTCAGGCGTAATTAGAGGCATAAAATGCCCGAATTACGTCTGAAAATAGGCCGTGTGAGCATACCCTTACGAAGCGTATACGCCCTGTGTGAATATAGCCCTTTTTCCTTTGGAAACTTTTTCTGATTGTAGAAAAATGCGTCACTTTAGGACGACTCCAGTGCTGGAATGTCGGATCAGGAGCAAATTTATTTGGGGCAAACTAGTCCAGACCCCACTTGTTGCTGTATATAAATAAGAAAGATAAAAGTAGGGCTGTGAATGCTGATGGCTGAAACGTCTTTAGGCCGGCTATTATATAATGTGTATGGCTACCTTCACTATTAGAAGAACTTGATGATGTGGTTTAAGGAAGAGGAAATATTATTCTATGGGTATAAGATATCTGTCGGCGTTCCTCGTTTTGCCCGGAGCTATATCGGCTGTGACTCTTCCAAGGAATGTGCTTGTTATTTCAATGGAGGAGGGGAGATAAGCGGCTGCCAGACATCTCTGGCCTGCTCAACTCTGAGAGAAAAAAAACCTGGCTAAATCCACCCTGTCCGGCGAGCCTCAAACATGTTACCAGAACCTTCCATATACAGCTGTGACATATGATCCGTGATACTATTTCATACTGAGGGAGATTCAGCAATATGGTCGTAAAATGCATAATGTTATGAGATGATGAAAATGGCGCAAGTTGTTCCAAATGATAGATGCAGAATAATCAATTGGACGCAATATGCTAGACATGTTAGTTTACCCTTTCAGGCGCCACCTCATGGCTGTATTGTGGCGAATGTTCTTAATAGTTTTGGCACATTTTATGACTCCTCTTAGTCACAACTGCTTTAGACACACTTCAACACTGTCAAGGAACGTGGCTTTTTTTTATCTTTTTTTTATTTTTATTTATTTATTTTTATTTTTTTGTGCGGCCAGATGTAACATTAAAGTTTTATAGTAAAATATTAAATGCACTACACACAACTGCGTTTTTGTTTATGGTGTTTTTGAGGCAAATTTTGGTCCGTGGTGTTTTTATCAAAACGCAGCATTCAGTTATGAAAACGCATGTACAAAATGACACTAAATCAAAAAACTCTATAAGGCTATGTTCACACAGAGTTTTTTGCAGGTGGAATTTCTGCCTCAAAATTCCGTTTGGAAGTTTGAGGCAGATTTTCTTCTCCCTGCACGCCGATTTTCGCGACGTTTTTCATGCCCGCGGCCATTGAGCGCCGCTGGCATAAAGCGCCACGAAATACGCTTTCTCTGCCTCCCATTGAAGTCAATGGGAGGTCAGAGGCGTAAACGCCCGAAGATAGGGCATCAATGGGAGGCATTTTCGGGCGGTTTTTGACACGTTTTTTGGCGCAGTTGCCGCGTAAAAAAACTAGTAAAAAAACTCTGTGTGAACATCGCCTTAAAACGCATGTTACATTTTAATAACGCTAGTGGTTTTTTTGAAGCCTCTTTTGATGCAGTTTAAAACGCCAGAAACATTCTGGGTGAAGGGGAGCCTAAAACACATAATAAATTTGGCACACGGCTCCACTTCTTTGGGCACAATTTTTTTTTTTTACCAGTATTCTGCCACATTTTGCTTATTATCCATTGTGTGTAAATATACATGAATGTACTAGTAGGATTTATAGTTCTATCCAAACTCTCTCATTAAAGGGAAATTGTTAGCAGATTTGATGGCTGAAAACTGCTAACGGGGCCATATAGAGAAGGAGGGCGGCAGTGTACTGATATACGTTGTGTCAGTCATGCAAGTTGCATGACCGCGAAATCTACGTTTAATGCCCCCTGCACCGAGATCGCTTGTGCCACCCTTTGTTCTGAGTGACGGCTCTCGCATCCAAACAGGAAACCGCTAGAACGGTCACTCAGCAGAGAGGAGGGGCTGGTGAGGAGAGCATGGAACACTTGAACATCAAGGGGCCTTCTCCGTGGCAATTGTGTTCGCGGCATCGGTGGCAGTAAACGTCGATTTACTCTATCAAGCAACTTACTTGACCAACACAACCGGTATCGTTACACTGCCCCTCCACTATATGGAGATGTCTGCAGTTTTGGGGGCTCAAAACTACTGACATATTCCCTTTAAAGCTTATTCCACAATGTTCAATAGTGGAGCAGCAATGTTTAGCATCTGGCAACAGTAGACCGTAAAAATAGTTCTAAAGGATTTTCTGATCTCATTCTCACATATGTACAGTCTGCAATGACGCTCTGGGAATAGGTAGACGACCGTGTAATCCATGATCCAGGACTGTCATGATTGTGGATTGTTAATATGTCATCAGAATTCATCTCTACAAGTAGATCTGATAACTTTATTACGCCAAAAGGAATCGGGGAGCTCATGTGAAGGGTTCCTTCATAGAGGTCAGTCTACAGTAAACCGTGCCTGCCTTCAGAGTCAGCGGGTACAAAGATTCCCAGTGCCACATGCAAGTGGGTTACGGGTGTAACTAGAAAATACTCTGCTCCATAACAAACTTTTGAAGCCCCCCCTCAAGCAAAACATTTACCAGCTCCATGTAAAAGTTAAGACTTTCATTATCAGGCCTAACTAAACTTTTTTTTTTTTAGACCTGAGACCAGACCAGAATATAACACTCTCAGTGGTCTTCTAGGTTCTCTTCACTTCTGGGTGCTGGAAGATCAGGGGCAAAGTCCAAAGGCATATGCCCCCACAAAGAAAAGTATTGAATACAATATAGCAGTAAGATAAATTTTTAAAACATGTGATAGACTTAGATAAACTGTCTAAACAGTACACTGTCCCTAAAAATGACTTTTTAATGAAAATTGTGGTACCTGTATCTGTAAATGCATCAGCCCTGCCCCCGATAATTTGCTCTATCATAAACACTTATGTATATATGATCGTCTACCTTTTCAATAATACAGTCATGCACTCACCAAGTGATACCACTATACAAGGGCTAAATAATACCTTCACGCCATGGCCAGATTTATCTACCACAAGGACCAATAAAATCACCATACAGTTGCGCTCTGCAGAGTAATATCATGCTGTGAATACAGTACAAATAAATGCAGTGATTCTCACAGGTGACGTCTTCTCTGACTGGATTAATTCACTTTCCATTTTCTCTCCATTCAACCCAGACTCTTTCTTTATTTCTCATGGAATCTGAGCAGATTAATGGAGCACTCACATGAGCCCCCTCAACGACTAGGAATCATGCGGCCCATTTACTTGTGGTTCTGTGAATCCTCCTCCAGATTTGGGGGGCTGTTTATTGGGTGCTTGTGCATTTACCGCTTCCCCTATAGCTGAGCATTTGTTAGATCACCCGAAATAATGGGCACTGTCAAATCACAGATGCTCTTTATAATTTGATATGTTACTAAGGCCAGATTCACACGAACGAGTGCAAACTCGGATGTGAAAAACGGCAATTTTTCACATCCGAGCTGCACTCATGCGGGACCAGTTTTCACAGACCCCTCGTAGACTTGAGTCTATTGCGGGATCCATGAAAACAGAAGAAAATAGGACGTGTTCTATTTTTCAACGGACCCTTCACAAGGTCCGTTGAAACAACGGCCGCGTGTACGGCCCCATTGAAATGCATATGTCCATGCGACGGCCGTTGTTTTAACGGCCATCAAACGGCTGTATACTACGGCCGCCTGAATTCGGCCTTATTCTGCTTCATTCCATAATGATCAGTTACATCGCTTTCTAATACTTTGTGTTTTAGTGCCTTACCATTTTTAAGATCTCTTCTTTCTGTCAGTGAATGGTTGTATAAATCCAAAGTGCTGAAAGCCTGTCCTAATCATGTGGAAGAGTCGGATCTCTTTCTTTACAGTACTTGAACGTCGCCTTGATATCCCAGCCTTTGTTTTTGTTGGTTATCACGTTTTGTTTCTTCAAGAATGACATTTTAATTAGACCTAGTAATGTGGAAATGGAACTTGGTTGGAGGGTACGCCTCAGTCTATGATGATTTCTGCTTTGAAAACTTTTTCTAAATTCTCTGGCTGTAATTATTAGCAGAGATAATAGTTCTTGGCCTGAAAATAGATGATGCAGGCAGTTTATGTTACACAGATGGTAATTCTGGAGATAGGCTTGTGACATCCCAGCTTGATTTATAGAGAAGCAAACGGGACTATAATTCAAACTGACTTTTCACATTGGTTCAAAAGGTAAAAGGGTAGCGCTCCGAGATCCCAGTGGTATCTCTACCGCTTTGTAGTGATTCTGTTAAGGCAGATGGGAATTAAACATTTTCCTTGGTGTTAAACACTGCAGGGCCTCATGCACATGGCACAACCACGTACAGAAGGCTGTATGGCGGCGCACGGAGTCCCCTGCGACACCTTATTACGTGTCCTACTGTATTATGCTTTGTTGGGTGATGTATGTGGCAGATATTATTCACTAAAATCAATGCTTCTGTGGCAGAATATCTCCATAATTCATCATGCTGTGTAGCAAGTCACTACTGCTATTTATTACGTTTTGGTTCTTTTTGTGCGTGTTTTGTAAGGAATCCGACAGACCGAAACGTCTTGGGTGTCCCATTAGGACTTTGTTCAACAAAATCTGCAGCATGCTCTGAAAACCACGTGTATTATATTTGAATTTACCATAGATTCCGCCCCAAAAATTCCCAACTATTCTGCCACGTCCGAATGGGGCTTTATTGGCATCGTTTTAAATGGCATCTGGTTCTATGCACGCTTACTTATAGACTAGCTTTGTAAACTGCAATTAAAATCACTATTTATTGTGTGGTGAAACTTAATATCGAAGCCAATACTGAATTTATTGCTAACCTAGTATATTTGGAATAGACTTCAAAAGCAAGATAAGTAGAACCAAGTATCATCACAATCAAATGTAGACGATCTAAGTAGTCTACCAAACACCTAATAGGAAAGCAGGATCGGCCATAGGAGATGGCGCCCCGTGCGAAATGATCTTTCGGAGCCCACCCACATCATAAAAAAATGCCCTATATAGTGCCCCACACAGTATAATGTCCCTTTAGTGCCCCCCCCCCCTATACAGTTTCAAAATATATTATAATTCCTTCAGTATTTTGTCCTCTAATTGTGCCGACACAGTATTATGCCCCCTGTAGTACCCCTACACAGTATAAGGTCCACTTAGTGGCCCCCACACAGTATAATGCCCCCCTCCCCTGGCTGCCACACACAGACCCCCTTTGTAGATAGTGCCTCCCTGCAGATTGTGCCACACAGCCTCCCTGTAGACAGTGCCATAATCCCCCACCTCCTCCTTGTGGATCATGCCATATTTCCCCACCTCCCCTACATCCCTCCCCCCACCACCCCCTTGTAGACAGTGCCCCCCCCCTCCAAAAAATATTGTACTCACCTAGGCCCTGTTCCCACGACGAACTGTGCTGCACCAGGACGAGATCCTTGCGTAGGCCGGCGTGATCCTGTAGCCTAGTACAGAGTTTCCCAACGTTTTCGGACTCGAGGCAGCACTGGAAAAATAAAATTTCCTCAGGGCAACCCTACCAAAAATAGTTTCAAGAAAGACAGAAAACGGCTAAAAACAAGCACTACACTCATAGGATATGTTCACACTGTGTTTTTTTGAAAGGCAGAAAAAAATCTGCCTCAAAATTCCTTCAGGAATTTTGAGGCAGATTTTGAATTTACAGCGTTATTTGACGGTTTATTTTTTTCTTCGTTTTTCTTAAGCCATTGAAGCTAATGCAAAAGACGCAGGCAAAAAACACTCCAAACGGGCTCTGCAGGTATTTTCCGCCTTCTATTAATTTCAATTGGAGGTCAGAGTTGTAAAGTACTTGAAGACTATCACAGTAAAATGACGATCAGCCCCCCACTCAGATTCCCCCTGTAGGTAGGGCCACACAGCCCCCTTGTAGGTAGGGCCACAAAGCCCCCTTGTAGGTAGGGCCACACAGCCCCCTTGTAGATAGCACCCCCCTCCTGTAGATAACGCCACTGAGCTCCCTGAAGGAGCGGAATCCGCCTGTTGCTGGGGATTCCGCTCCTGGAGCGCTCCGCTTGATGTCTCTGTCCATGTATGGACAGTGACATCAGGGGCAACTCCTGAAGCAGAATCCCTGTCCACAGCGTCACCGACGCTGTGACCTGGGATTTTACTCCATGAGAAGCCCCTGTCGTCTGTGTTCATTTATGGACAGTGACATCACTGGCTTCTCCTGGAGTGGAATCCCCTGGTCAAAGCGTCGGCAACGCTGTGGACGGGGATTCCGCTTCAGGAGTTGCCCTTGATGTCACTGGCCCTATATATCCATATCAAGCGCGCCGTCCAGGAGCTGAATCCCCAGCAACAGGGGGATTCCGCTTCTTCAGGGAGCTACAGTGGTGCTAGTAGATAGCAGAGCAGGAAGATACCTCCCTGCTCTGCTATAGTGGCGTCGCTACCACTGTAGCTCCCGACGGGCGCCCTTATGCCCGGTGTCGCCGCTATCAGCCTCTATGGCTGCCACACCGGTAGCAACGCCACGGAGTGAAAAAGCGCTTCTGAAACAAGCAGGGGAAGGGAGCCAGCACAGCGCCCCCTTCCACATGCTGGAGTGGTGCACCCTGTGCAATAGCACAGGTCTCACACCCATGTCCGTCCTTAGGGGTGTGCGACCTGTGCCTTCGCACAGGGCGCATCACTCCAGCAGGGGGAAGGGGGTGCTGCGCTGGCTCCCTTCCCCTGCTTGTTTCAGAAGCGCCCGGGCCCGGCGACTCAGCAGACGCCTTTCTGCCTGGGTGCTTCTTCACTCAGTGGCCGTCGCTACCGCTGTATAAGTCATAGCGGCTGCTAGCAGTGTCACCGGGCATGAGGGCGGTGACGCCGCTAGCAGACGCTGCGGCTGCTACAGCCGCAGCAATGGCACTATAGCAGAGCAGGGTAGTATCTCCCTGCTCTGCTATCTACTAGCGCCGCTGTAGCTCCCTGAAGAAGCGGAATCCCCGTGTGGCCGGGGATTGCGCTCCTTGATGTCTCTGTCGATATATGGACAGTGACATCAGGGGAAATCCCCCGTCCACAGCATTTAAGGGGGATTCCACTCTACGAGAAACCAATGACGACACAGATGACAGGAGCTTCTCCTGGAGTGGAATTCCTAGTCACAGCGTCGGTAACGCTGTGTATGGGGATTCCGCTTCAAGAGTTTCCCCTGATGTCACTGTCCATATATGGACAGAGACATTAAGGAGAGCTCCAGGAGCGGAATCCGCAATCTACAAGTGGGCTGTGTGGCGCTGCCTACCAGGGGGGTGTGTGGCGCTGCCTGTGGTGCTTGTTTTTAGCTGTTTTCTGTCTTTCTGGAAACAATGTTTGGTAGGGGTGCCCTGAGGAAATGTTATTTTTCCAGTGCTGCCTCCAGTCCGAAAAGGTTGGGAAACTCTGTTCGTCGTGGGAACGGGGCCTAGGTGAGTACAATTTTTGTTTTTGTTTTTGTTTGGGGGCACTGTCTACCATGGGGAGGTGGGGGTGGGGTGCTGTATGGCACGATCTACAAGGAGGAGGTGGGGGGATTATGGCACGGTCTACAGGGAGGCTGTTTGGCAAAATCTACAGGGGGCACTATACTACAGGGGGCATAATACTGTGGGCACAATTAGAGGACAAAATACTGTTTCTTTGAAGGGGTTGTAATACATTATATTATTATTATACTGTATGGGGGCACTAAAGGGGCATTATATTTTTTTATGGGGCTTTTTTTTTTTTAATGATGGGGGTGGGGCGCCGAAAGATCATTTTGCACGGGGAGCAATCTATCCTAAGGCCGGCCCTGCTGATACCCCTGTAGGAAAGTCAGAACATCGGTCGTCTGCACGTATCCATATTTCAGATCAGAATATGTCTGCCATGAGTCTTGCAGATATTCTTACCATAAGGAAAAATATGACGGTACATGGGGGATTATTTTTATGAGGAGGCTGAGTGAAAAACCTTTTGGCATGCTCCGATCAGAGGCTGTATATTTACCAATGTTGCCCCAAGATGCATTGATGTTAGTCCATTGTTGGCCATAATATGGCCCCATTCATGAGCCATACACATTTAGAGCCAATGACATGTTTGGATCTGGTCCTTAGCTCTAAATATACAGCCCTTGCTGTATGCGCCCTAAAGAAGAGTAGCTCTCACTCATCAATTGGGTACACCTGTGTAAATGATTCTATGGCTAGGCTGACACTGGTTTTGAAGCCTTTTTGTTTTTACATGCATTTTTTTTTTTTAGTTTTTTTGGTAGATAAACTCCCCTGTCCCTCATTGGGACAAAAAAGGCAAAAAAATTCACCCATAGACTTGGGGCTACATTGAGACTTTTTGTAATGCGACACTTCAATTTTAACTATCGAGTGACAGTAGCAGTTCCGTGCAATGCACAAAGTCTGCATATAGCCAAAGACTAAAAGGCCCTCTTACACGAGACAATGATCGGGTGAACGAACGCTTCTACGAACGCTCCATCCTGATAATTGCCCTGTGTAGACAGATCAGCGATCAGCCGTTGAACGAGCAAACGCTCATTAGTCAGCTGATCGCATCTTTTGATGGCCGCTTGTCGGCTGCACATCTCCCTATGAAAAATGTATGGGGACGATTGACCGTATTAACCATCGGTCATCCCCATACTTGCGATCGTTGCTCCATGTAAATGGATGTAAAGAGCGCGATTGACATTCTGTATTGTTGTTTGGTGCTCGTTTAACGCCTGTGTGAAAGGACCTTGATGGTCCACCATATATCTTTACAGTACCTGTGCATGTATGATTAGTATAGTTTTTAGTGTGTGTGTGGGGGGGGGGGGGGGGGGGGTAGCACTGCTGCAACTACCAGTTATTTAAACTACTGGATGGGGGAGGCAAAACCTCAAGTGATGTGTAAGGCCAGGCTCGCTGCAGTACATTTTCTCATAGAATTTGTATCTGCGATTCTTCTCAAAAGAAGCTTCACGATTTTATGCATCTTACAACAGTTGTTCAACTTTGCCACATTGACTGACATCCGCTAGTAGCAGCTACAGCTCATTCTGCTCACTCGCCGGTCACACAAATCAAGGCGGTGAGAAATCTGCAGTGATGCTTTATGTCAATGACGTCAAGTATTTACATGAACAGGGTTCCAGGGCCTCACAAGGTCTCGGCAAAATCATACGAACTAGAGAATATCCTTCTCTGCTAAATGTAAAATAATCCAAAGGATGGACTATTATTATTTTATATAATATATATACAATTCTATTTCTTTATTAGTATGTATTTTGTTGCTTTGCACAGTCTAGGGTAGTAGCAGGCATACACATTACAATTTTTGATAAAACCTCAGAAACAAAGGCAAAAGGAAGAGAAGACCTTTTCTAAAAAGTTTGCAGATCAGTCCATGCGAGTAAATGATTTTAATCTTGGAATTCTGCTGGTCGAATACATATCCAAAATAATCTTGATCTGCATGTAAAAGGACCACTAAATGTAGAAAATAGAATAAAAAAAAAAATCGTAATTCTTACCTTTAATCTTTTTCTTTCTTTTGATCCTATTTTGTCTTATATTGCAATTTAATATTGAGAAATGTATAAATAAATCTTCTTTATGATTCCAAGCTGATGAGCCGTTTCCACCTACTCCTCACAATCCTGCGTCTGGCCATAAGGGTATGTTCACACGGCTTATTTTCGGCCGTTTTTTTTTCCGGCCGTAAGCAGCCGAAAAATCTGAAGCAGAACGCCTCCAATCATCTGCCCATTGATTTTCAATGGGAAAAACGGCGTTCTGTTTCCGACAAGCTGTTTTTTTACGCTGCCTTTTTGAAAAACGGCTGCGTAAAAAAACTTCTGCAAAAAAGAAGTGCATGACACTTCTCGATGTTTTTGGAGCCGCTTTTCATTGACTCTATAGAAAAAACAGCTCCAAAAATGGCTGTAAAAAACGCGAGTTGTTAAAAAAACATCTGAAAATCAGGAGCTGTTTTCCCTTGAAAACAGCTCTGTATTTTCAGAAGTTTTTTGCTAAGCGTGTGAACATACCCTAAGGCTCCATTCACATGCTAAACGCGTCCATAGGGCTCCATTAGCTCAATGGAGTGTCCTTTTGTCAGTATACCTTTTTTGTTTTTATATATATATATATATATATATATTTTAATATGGCAAACATTGGAATCCTGTAGAAGAAAACGTATAGAATCCATAGCGTTCTGCATACGGGAGCCATGGTGCCAGCACGCTCTGTCTCTTAACTGCAGAGTTATGAGTACGTAGTCGGTGCTGCTGCTAGAAGCAGAATTGCCCATAAAAGTTATTTAGAAAAGCTATCATTGTGCACACTCCTGCACTATAATAGTTTTTCAGTGAAAGTGGAGGTACACTTTAAATATATCCAATAGTCCTGTCAATGCTGACATACTAGCAGATTCAGGAGGAGGAAGAGTAACTACACTTTCATCATACTCTTGATGTGTTATAGGGATACATCAAAAGTATGGATCGTTGGGGATTGGGGTGTTAAGAACCCCACCGTTGCTAAAACTAAGGTGCAGAAACGCTCATCAACATATAAAAAGTTTGATGCAAAAGTGTAGTTACTATTTAAGGGTAAGTTCACCCAAGGCGGATACACTGTGTAAAGGTACACTACATATCTGTCCTGGCGGCTGCAGGGAATTCCGGACTAAAAACCACACCAAATTGTGGTACAGTTTTTCTGCCAGAATGTCCGCGTTGTGGAAAACAGAAGAGAATAAAAAACGCCTATATTTACCCTCTGACGTCCTGCAGACCGATCTCCTGGGATTACTTTTTATCCCATGCGACTGCTGCAGTCTGTGATTGGCTGCAGCGGTCACATGGGATGAAACGTCATCCCAGGACGCCGGCCTGGACAAAGAAGCACAGAATTCTGGGTACGTAAACCAATTATTTTTTTTTGGAGTTGCGATTTTTGCAGCGGTATTGCATCTTTTCTGCCGCAAAAAATCACAAGATCTGCTATTTGTTGCAGGTTTTACTTCCCCATTGTATTTCATGGGGTAAAGCCGCAAAAAAAAAACAGCGATTACACAAATACAATTCACAGGCTGCAGATTAAAAAAAGCGCACCGCAGGTCAATTTCTGTGTGTTTTGTCAGCTCAATATTTACGCAGCGTGTTGATGAGATTCATCCACTCTGCTGCTACTGCATTATGCTGCAGATTTTCCGCAACTAAATATGTTACGGAAAAACCGCAGTATTTCACTACGTGTGAACTTGCCCTAAGGCCTTATTCAGACAAGCGTATTTCACATCCGTGTGCTGGCCACTTTTTTCATGGACACCACAGAGACCTATGAAATTCAATGGGGCTATTCAGACATGCGACATGCGACATCTGTGTGCTGTCCGTGTTTTTCACATACCAGTTGCTAAAAAAAATGATGAGGAAAAAACCCCCACCTCCAGTTTTTTTTGCTGACGTAAAAAACGCATGACATACGGATGACCTACGCGCGTAAAAAACAGACGCGTACCGTACTTGGAAGCCACACGGAACTGCAACGCAAGAAAAATGCTGCATTTTTTTGCGCGCGCAAAACTAACCTGTTCGTGTGAATCAGGCCTATGGCTCTAAAGAACCGAGCTACTTACATTGTTATTTGTTTGCAAGTAGCATTGGCACAACAAGGTTCACGGTTTCTGTTCCATCCCAGCCTCCATTTTTCTTGGCAGTAATATTTGCACATAATTAGTAGAATGTGTTCATTTGTATTACTATGTGTGAGCACAATATTCACAGTATTTAAAAGCACTTTGAAATCTTAGATTCCAAATCCTTTCAAGTACTTTCTATTTATTTTAAAATTTGCAGCATGCCCTTGTATTGGTGTCGATTTTTTTCCACTGTGTGTGTAAGGCTCCTTTCACACAGGGTTTTGGAGCTGATTTTGATCCGGAAACAGTTAGGCTGGGTTCACACGACCTATTTTCAGGCGTAAACGAGGCGTATTATGCCTCGATTTACGCCTGAAAATACGGCTCCAATACGTCGGCAAACATCTGCCCATTCATTTGAATGGGTTTGCTGACGTACTGTGCCGACGACCTGTCATTTACACGTCGCTGTCAAACGACGACGCGTAAAAAAGACGGCTCGTCAAAAGAAGTGCAGGACACTTCTTGAGACGTAATTTGAGCCGTTTTTCATTGATTCCAATGAAGAACAGCTCCAAATTACGGCCGTAATTGATGCCTCGCAAAACGCATGCAATTACGTCTGAAATTACGAAGCTGTTTTCTCCTGAAAACAGCTCTGTAATTTCAGACGTAAATGCAGTTATCGTGTGCACATACCCTTAGGATATGTTCACACGCAGTGTTTTCAGACGTAATTCGGGCGTTTTACGCCTCGAATTACGCCTGAAAAAACGCCACTAGTAGGCCTACAAACATTTGCCCATTGCTTTCAATGCGTTTTACGGTGTTCTGTTTCCAAGAGCCTTCATTTTACTCGTCGCTGTCAAAATACGGCACATAATAAGACGCCCACGAAAAAGAAGTTAATGTCACTTGGGATGTTTTTGGAGCTGTTTTTCATTGACTTTATTGAAAAACCGCTCCAATAAAAGCTGTAAAATACGCAGCGAAAAACGCGAGTTGCTACAAAAACGTCTGAAAATCAGGAGCTGTTTTCGCCTGAAAACTGCTCCGTATTTTCAGACGTTTTTGGTCACTGCGCGTGAACATAACCTTATACTCGATGTAATCGCTGTACTACTGCTACAGCGATTACAAAGAGTACAGCGGCACTGGTCACATGCCGAAGATTCGTGTTGTCATGAAGTTAGACTGTGCCACTAGACTTCCGGTCCTCTGCCAACCCTTTAAAAATCTGTTAATCTCATAATCAGCGCGACGTGGAACCGAAATGTGTATTAGTGAGTGTACTCGCATACTGCAGTGCGTACACTGCTAATACTTTTCGCTCCCCACATAATTTGATATTTCAACAGCTGTGCAAAGGAACCTAGGCAAACAAGAAGAGTGTCTGGTCACTCCCTTTGCTAAAACAACCCCCACCCCTTCAACAACTGGCAAAAAAAACGAAATGAGATTTTGATGTCCTTGTTCTATGACAGTGATTGCTATTTTGCTCCCTTGCACGTGCAGGACCATGCAGAACCTCACAAGAACCTGAAGATCTGTCTGGTGCACCACCTGTGCCAGGCTCCAGGGTCAAAATATAAAGTATACATTTTTAATAATTCTCTGGAAAAATAAATACTATATACTTCTCCATCCGGGCCGGCCTCCTGGGATGATGTCATCCTGTGTGACTGCTGCAGCCAATCACAGGCGGCAGCAGTCACATGGGCTCCAGCGTCCTCTCAGGAGGCTGGATTGCACAGAGTGCTGCGTCACCATGACTACGGTCCAGGGTAAGTATAAGGTTTTTTTTTTTTTTTTACCGCTGTGTTCCACAGTGGACATTCCGCCTGAAAAACCACCACAATTTGGTGCAGTTTTTCGGCTGGAATTCCCTGCGAATTCCAGGGTGGATACGCTGTGTACTTTTACACAGCATAATAATAATAATCTTTATACAGCGCCAACATATTAAGCAGCACTTTACAATTTAGAGGGAACATGAAACAAACAATATCAGACATTACATAGTGACAAAGTTAATTTACAATTCAAACCAGAGGAGTGAGGACCCTGCTCGCAAGAGCTTACAATCTATGAGGAAATAAGGGAGACACAAAGTGTAACAGTGTTTGTTCTGTACAATGGTCCGGTCATTTTTATACACATGGGGTGGTACACATAAAGCTGCATGAGCCGGTCACCAGCCAGTATTCGTGTATGACGGACATGAAGAGAAGGAGTGTGAGGGAATCTTATTCTGATGACTAATCTAAAAGGAGGGCCATGGAAAGGAGTCAGATTAGGGAATATTATAGGCCTGTCTAAATAGATGTGTTTACAGGGCATATTTAAAACTGTGGATATTGGGAATTAATCTGATTGTCTGGGGTAGCACATTCCAGAGGACGGGTGCAGCACGAGAGAAATCTTGGAGACTGGAGTGGGAGGTTCGGATTATGGAGGATTTTAATCTAAGGTCGTTGGTGGAACGTAGAGTCCGTTAAATGTTCCTTCTCCCAGCTGCCAGAGGTAGCTGAGGGCTGGGGGCATCCCTGCTCGAATGGGTGAGATCGATATAAGTATCGACCTCATCCGTTTAACCCCTCAGATGCGGCGCTCAATAGCGAGCGCCAGATCTGAGTTGTTTTGGAGAAAGGGAGCTCCCTCTCATCCCACTGACACCCGGCGATAAGGGTATGTTCACACGGCTTATTTACGGACGTAATTCGGGCGTTTTACGCCTGGAATTGCGTCCGAAAATACGGCTTGAAAGTGTTGACAAACATCTGCCCATTGAAAGCAATGGGCTGACGTTTGTCTGTTCACACGAGGCGTATATTTACGCGTCGCTGTCAAAAGACGGCGCGTAAATAGATGCCCGCGCCAAAGAAGTGTCATGTCACTTCTTCAGACGTAAATGGAGCCGTTTTCCATGGACTCCATGGAAAACCAGCTCCAGTTACGTCCGTAATGGACGCGGCGTTCAAGCGCCTGCACATGCCGTTACGGCTGAAATGACGGGGCTGTTTTCTTCTGAAAACAGCCCCGTAATTTCGGCCGTTACGGACGCTGCCGTGTGAACATACCCTTAGATCGCCGAGTGTCTGTGCCTCCGATGGCAGCCGGGGGCCTAATAAAGGCCTCCAGGTCTGCCTGTAGTGTATGCCTGCTAGGTCATGCCAGAGCAGATGCCTGGCCGTTTTAAACGGACAGGCAGTAATACACTGCAATACAAAAGTATTGCAGTGTATTATAAAAGCGATCGGATGATCGCATATTAAAGTCCCCTAGTGGCACCAGTAAAAAAGTTTAATAAAGTTAATAAAAAAAAAATAAACCCACTTTTTCCCCTTAAAAAATACTTTACTATTAAAAAAACAAAATAAAGCAAAAAAGTCACACATATTTGGTATCGCCGCGTCCGTAACGACCCAGACTATAAAGCTATTACATTATTTAACCCGCACGGTGAACACCGTAAAAAATAAAAAAACAATGGAAAAATTGCTGTTTTCTGTGAATCCTGCCTTAAAAAAAATGTGATAAAAAGTGATCAAAAAGTCGTATCTACTCCAAAATGGTACCAATAAAAACTACAAGTCTTCCCACAAAAAAAAAGCCCTCATACAACTGCATCAGCAGAACAATAAAAAAGTTATGGCTCTTCAAATATGGAGACACAAAAACAAATAATTTTGAAAAAAAAGCGTTTTTACTGTCCAAAAGTAGTAAAACATACAAAAACTATACAAATTTGGTATCGCTGCAATCGTATCAACCTGCTGAATAAAGTTATTGTGTTATTTATACCACATGATAAACGGCGTAGATTTAGGATGCAAAAAAGACTGGCAACATTTCTGGGTTTTTTCTATTCCCCCCCCCCAAAAAAAAGTTAATAAAAGTTAATCAATAAATAATATGTACCCCAAAATGGTTGTATTAAAAAATTCAACTTGTCCCGCAAAAACAAGACCTTATACATCTATGTCGACGCAAAAATAAAAAATTTATAGCTCTTGGAATGCGACGATGGAAAAACTTAAAAAATAGCTTGGCCATTAAAGTAGCTCTGTCACCACATTAGTGCCCCATCTTGTACATGATGTGATCGGCGCTGTAATGTAGATTACAGCAGTGTTGTTTTTTATTTAGAAAAACGATCATTTTTTACGGCGTTATGACCTATATTAACTTTATGCTAATGAGTTTCTCAATTTACAACTGGGCGTCAAAAATGATAGTTTTTCTAAATAAAAAACACTGCTGTAATCTACATTACAGCGCCGATCATATCATGTACAATATAGGCCACTTTTAATGTGGTGACAGAGCCTCTTTAAGGTCTAAAATAGGCTGGTCATTAAGGGGTTAAATATTGAATTTAATCATTAGAATTTGTGATCGTTTGTTTGGTTTGGTAATGCAGCTTACCTGTCTCTTACCCTGTCTAAATGCCAGGACGCTTTGACAATATGACACTTAGACAGAGATGACTTCTGCCGTCGTGCCCCCCTGCACATCCACCCTGTGTGAACATGGCCTAATAAGCAAATTTGACCGGTCCTCTTTAATATTTGATACCATTACAGCCCATCTCCTGTACAAACAGCCACGCACCTGACTGCATGAGTAACAATGTCATGCCTACCTCTCCTGGCATATAAATGTATTCTGTGCAGAATGCTATGTGGCCACCTGATGCATGTACAGCAGATGAGCTCAAAGGAGAAAACGGCCCAGAAAGGGCACCATGTTCTCATGCATTATATGTGTATGTAATAAAGCTGCGCTTCCACAGTCAAATCTAAAATTCTTTAAAGTCTCCCTGGTTCTTTCTGGCAGAGAAAGTATGTGTAGATAGGGGGAGGGGAGCTTTCGTCTAAAGTGCCTGTGTTCTACTGAACTTCATCAACCTCCTGAAGAATGAAATGAGCCAGTCATGAATGAGAGGAGGCACAGTGTTACAGTATACCGTACAAAGTAGATGCCACGTGCATGGGGCATCGGTTACCTACATGGTCTATAATATAACGAACAACTTTGGTAATCTAATTCTAAAGTATAGGATGAGTTTCCCTTAAACTTGTGCTGCCTTAACAAGAGTAAGGATTTCCAACTTTCGTTCTTACATGTTTCTTATAGGAACATTCAGACACTGTCTTCAATGTGCCAAGTACTACTTAGAGATGCATTCATTGGGAATGAGATCACCGAGTCCACTCGGACTTGTGTTTGACATTAATCCTGGGAAAACGTAAGAGAAGCAGAGCTAGTTTACATCGGTTTTAAAGGGAACCGGTCACCAGCATTTCACCTATTGATCTTTAATTATCCCTCACTGGCCGCTGCTATCAAAAGTTCATTGCAGTTATCCTCTCTCCTAAACTCCTCCGACTGTAAATAACGGTCAGCAAACATTTAGCGCCTTTTATCGTAATAATCCGGTGTCCCTTTGTGCGCACACACACCAGAAGAGGACATCAACGCACAAGCACGGGATTGAGTGTGCTGGGGGAAGGCGAGGAGCTGTCAATCAAAAGTAAGGAGGCGGAGTAAACTCGGAAAGACTTGAGGAAAGAAGATTTGACTTTTTTCAAACCAAGATATGATTCTTTTCTGCTCATTAGCATATGCTGTGGGAACACTAAAAAACTGAATACTGAAGGTACAGAGCCGACTAAGGAGAAAATGATTGGTTATATAGAAATTATTTTTCACCCACTACCACCAGCTATTGCTGATGACAGGTTCCCTTTAAGGCTGGGTCTGAAAATGTTGTTAGCACCGTATTACAATGTGTAATGACCCTTTCTCTTGATCATCTTCAACTTAAAATGACTGAACACATTTATTTGGGGATGTCTCTTATAATTTATGTTGGCATTACATTTCTATGCAGTAGGTCCTGACGTTTCTCTAACATTTGTTGCAGTATAGAACAACTTTAGGCCTCATACACACATCCTTGTCCTTTTAATACAGCCACAAAGAACAGATCCGCACATGGATGGCTTCCGTGTGTGTTCCATTTTTTTTTTAATGGACTATTGAAAAGGATGGGCAAGACAGATCCGCAAAAACTGAAAGGAATAGGATGTGTGTATGGCCCCAGAGAAATTTAATGGGTCACTGTGCGGTCTGTTAAAAAAACCGCATAGCAGACTAAAGAAAATAAGGCCCCATTCACATTCACGCGTTTGTGCTCTCCGCCGTATATTAGTGTGTACGTTTAGCATATACCCATACATCGGTAAACGTTTCTGTCCATTTTTTACCTAAAAAAAGTAATTCGACTGCGCTATTGATTCCGTTGAAGAAACTGAAACCTGCCGGAATGGTGCCAAACAGAAACCATTAGCAATGTTTTCGTAACCATTGATATCAATGGTGATGCAAACGGAAGCTAAGGTTTCCGTTTCACTTTCCGTTGAGGGGTTTCACAACGTAAACCTCTAACGGAACCCCTCAACGGGAAGCCAACACTGATCTGAACCGGCCCTAACTCTCTTGTAAGGGTACAAAATCTGCAGGAATACAAAATCTGCTTCTATTTATTACATTTTTTAATCTGAGGAATTTTGTAATGTGCTTTCTCTGAGTCTAGATTATTGAATGCTGAATTAATGGAGTTTTACTTTTTTTAGTATCCGGGACGGACGCCGTAATAAAAAGAGCTGTTTTATTACAAGTTTAGTGTCATAGACTTTACACCACGGACACCATCAGTGGCCGGTGGAACCCATCGACTTTAATGGGTACCATCGGGTTTGCGTCAGGGTGTCCGTGGTTTTACTGGAAACCTTAGCGCAGCATGCTGTCAATTGTTCCCCGGTATTTTCGGCGGAATCTGCGACGGAGCCCCCAACTAGGATGTGAACTAGGCCTAACATGGTCGCCGTTTCCAATTTTCTAGCCGCTACAGGGACCTGGTGAACGTTTTTTTTGTCCAAATTGCATGTCACTTCTTGATATACGTTTTTCATTCACTCAATAGAAAAACAGCTCCAAAAACGGCCGTAAAAAACACAAGTTGCTTAAAAAACCGCATGAAAATCGGAGGCTGTTTTCTCTTGAAAACCGCTCCGTATTTTCAGCTGTTTTTTGTTGAGCGTGTGAACATAGCCTTACTGAATCTCTATATTACACTTAGATTTGCTAGAAATGGTCTTTTAGAAGATGATGAATCATTGATAGAGGAAAGTATATTCTAGATTGCCTTTGTTTCATGGATAGATATTTGAACCGATGCCACATGTTGGAATATCGTTGCTTGAATGTCTTAGGGTATGTGCACACACACTAATTACGTCCGTAATTTACGGACGTATTTCGGCCGCAAGTACCGGACCGAACACAGTGCAGGGAGCCGGGCTCCTAGCATCATAGTTATATATGATGCTAGGAGTCCCTGCCTCTCTGCAGGACAACTGTCCCGTACTGTAATCATGTTTTCAGTACGGGACAGTAGTTCCACGGAGAGACAGAGACTCCTAGCATCGTACATAACTATGATGCTAGGAGCCCGGCTCCCTGCACTGAGTTCGGTCCACTACTTGTGGCCGAAATACGTCCGTCAATTACGCACGTAATTAGTGTGTGTGCACATACCCTTATTGGTAAACCTACAAGAAATCTCAAACAAAAGAACAAGGGAGTCCCCACTGAACCGTAGAACAACCTAAAAGCACAAAAAGCGCAGGGAACATAACACCCAGAATAGAATAAAAGAATAGATATCTACCATGTATCAACAAAATATATAAATCTTTATTGGTAATAAATAATACATGGTATCACATAAATATATATAAATAAACAAAGTATAACAGGTCATATACGAAGAGCAGCATCAGTGGTATAGATGTGAATATACCCAGGGGTAAACAGAACAACCCATCTCAACCAAAAACATCCCATACTCCACCTCACATACAATACAAAGCATTAATTACTAAGCGGCAATGGCCAGAAAGTCGAATATGAAACTATTGGGTACGCAGGAGTAGATGATGAAAACACTTAAAGAGGCTCTGTCACCAGATTTTGCAACCCCTATCTGCTATTGCAGCAGATAGGCGCTGCAATGTAGAGAACAGTAACGTTTTTATTTTTAAAAAACGAGCATTTTTGGCCAAGTTATGGCCATTTTTGTAGTTATGCAAATGAGGCTTGTAAAAGTCCAAGTGGGCGTGTATTATGTGCGTACATCGGGGCGTTTTTAATACTTTTACTAGCTGGGCGCTCTGACGAGAAGTATCATCCACTTCTCTTCACAACGCCCAGCTTCTGGCAGTGCAGATCTGTGACGTCACTCACAGGTCCTGCATCGTGACGGACACATCGGCAACAGAGGCTTCAGTTGATTCTGCAGCAGCATCGGCGTTAGCAGGTAAGTCGATGTAGCTACTTACCTGCAAACGCTGATGCTGCTGCAGAATCAACTGTAGCCTCTGATGCCGATGTGTCCTCGCTCGTCTGACACGATGCAGGACCTGTGAGTGACGTCACAGCGTGATCAGGCAGAAGCTGGGCGTTCTGAAGAGAAGTGGATGATACTTCTCATCAGAACGCCCAGCTAGTAAAAGTATTAAAAACGCCCCCATGTACGCACATAATACACGCCCACTTGGACTTTTACTTTTAAACACACCCACTTGGACTTTTGCAAGCCTCATTTGCATAACTACAAAAATGGTCATAACTTGGCCAAAAATGCTCGTTTTTTAAAAATAAAAACGTTACTGTAATCTACATTGCAGCGCCGATCTGCTGCAATAGCAGATAGGGGTTGCAAAATCTGGTGACAGAGCCTCTTTAAAGTAAAACCCAAATACAGCAATGAGATTGTAAGCTAGAATTCAGCTGAATGGATCATCAAAAATATAAATAAACCGTACCTAAAGACATGGTAGAAGTAGACGGGCACGTTAGGAGATGTGGCACAGAAAAAAACCCTCAACGCGCATTTCGCCTAAGACCGGCTTCATCAGGAGGCTGACTATACTAAAAAGTCGGGGGTTTACATAGAAAAGCTGGAAGCACAAAAAAATATTTTCACCTATGATTAGTCTGCAAATCAGTGCTCAGCTCACATGATGAGGGCCTTTCATTTACTGGAAGCGCTATGTGTCTGTGTGGTGACAGAGCGCCATAAAATTACGTCAGACACATCACCATGGAAATACAGACAACCACAACTTGCACTCCGGAATGCGGTGCCCTCAGCGCATGAGCAAATAAGCGTCTGTGCGTGAAGCACACAGGCGAAAATAAGCTGATGGAAACTATGATGTCTACTGCAAGGACAGAAGTCAAAGGTACAAATCTATAATGAATGTAACATATACATAGTAACTAAAATACATACTGTATATATATATATATATATATAATGAAATTCATCATACGATCAATAAATGCCCACAAAAAGATAATCATGGAATGAATATAAACTGCACATGATCCATAAATCAATAAATACATGAACAAATAAAAATATAATAAATCATATAATAAATAAACAATATATAGAATATTTGAACCGATGCCACATGTTGGAATATCGTGGCTTGAATGTCTTATTGGGTCTTGTATGGCCATCTTATTCCCTACATTGCTTTGTTCTAGCTTCAGAATGAATGAGATGTGATTCTTGATATTTGGAACCTATCTGACCGGAATCTAATGACATCTCCTTTGACACTAGACATTTCTACTTGTAGTGTTAATTGTGCATGCTCTCCTAAAGAAGCCAACCATTACTGTAATATTACTGGGTGTCGGTGCCTTGTGTCTCAGGAGAGTGAGATGGCTCTGCTGTGCTGGCCAGACTCCCGTCTACTCATCTGCTGCACAGGATATATTTGTTCTGACAAGTTCATGTGAAGTCTGATAGAAAGAGAATGTGTCCCCCGGGGGCAAGCAATATTCCTCTGTGTGACCGTAGATACAGCTAATAAATACTCTGCTTAGCAATGAGAAGATTGGATTACTGTATTTTGGAAGAGCTGTGGGTAGAATACCTTACAAATTACCTGAAGCATCATATGTGAGGTAACGGAAGGGTGGATTTGTGTGACAACCCATGTTAATATAATCTTACAAAGTCTCTGATGTCTCTTAATATTCTATTCAGCCGTTTCTAAATTACCCGGCTCTCCTACAGCTGTTTCAGTGGCCGTAGTGGTTGTCATCTTGCTTTCCACAGGTCGTAAATAACATAAAATCTGCACGATTTTTTATTATAATCTCAAATATGCAACAAAATCTGCTGCATGTAACTACACCCTAAATATGGCCTTGTTTCCTGTCCCATGTCAGCAATTTAAGGTGATTCTGATGAGATTTTATTTTTATGCAAAAAAATTTTTTAGCAAGAAAAAAATAATCCGGATTATAATCGAAAATTGTCCCTAAAGTTGAAAAAAATAGATTTTTAAACGTTTAATAAAATGTTTGCCTGACACCATTCATTGTTTCCCTTTTAGATTGATTTCTCCCTGGTCATATATATAAAGATGAAGAGTCTCCTTGGCATCTTGATGCTCCTCACCAACATCTTGTATCAATGGCAGGTTCATGCAGAATTTTTCACGTCAATAGGTATGTGTCTATTTACTTATACATGCACTTCAATTTTGAGAAAATACAATGACATAACAAAAAAAAAGTGCTGGATGTGAAGTCTGTGAGTCTTGGATGTGATCTCTACCGTTGGGGATTTCTAATCAAATTTTTCAGAATACCTACAAAATGCGTCTCTTCCTCTGGCAGACGTAATTCTACATGCATGTATGGTCATATGTGGCTTCCTCCAGCAAGACCCGCTGACCACCATGGGTTAAAAAAGACAGACCGACGTTTATTTAGAAAAAGGGGTCGTCTTTATTATTCCTATTAAAATATGTATTGTCTAATCTCTTGCCAAAAATAACTTATAATATCACATTCTTAAAAAATATAAAGATATGTGCATTTGGGGTTTTACATTTAGGTCATTCCTGTCAATATCCTTATTTCCTCTCCAAGTAATATCTTATCTCCTATCCCCTTTCCGTTTTTTGTTTTTTTATTGTACCAAATCTCTGTGTATTATAGAGGCTCTGTCACCAGATTATAAATGCCCCATCTCCTACATAATCTGATTGGCGCTGTAATGTAGATAACAGCAGTGGTTTGTTTTTTTTAAAAAAACAAGAATTTTTGAGCAAGTTATGAGCAATTTTACATTTATGCTAATTCGTTTCTTAATGACCAACTGGGCGTATTTTTAGAGAAAATGTAGGAGGGAACCTCCAGCTCACCTTAGGGCAGAAAATGTTTAATGCCTGTTGCGCCAGGATCCTCGTGTCGGCACACGTCGGTAGAGACACAGCAAACGATGGGTGTGATCTAGCGCAGGAGAAAAATCAATCAAAATTCCGGATGAATTAAAATGGAAACTAGTTCTGATTTTATTGAATATGGAATAAAAAACAGGGAGAGCTTACTCCCACAGAGGAAAGGTGGATATATGGAGAGAAGATAGGTGTGTGAAGCCTACGCGTTTCAGACGATCTCCTCGTCCTTAGTCATGGCTGAAAATTTTTTTTTTCAGCCATGACTAAGGACGAGGAGATCGTCTGAAACGCGTAGGCTTCACACACCTATCTTCTCTCCATATATCCACCTTTCCTCTGTGGGAGTAAGCTCTCCCTGTTTTTTATTCCATATTCAATAAAATCGGAACTTGTTTCCATTTTAATTCATCCGGAATTTTGATTGATTTTTCTCCTGCGCTGGATCACACCCATCGTTTGCTGTGGGCGTATTTTTACTTCTTGCCAACTGGGCGTTGTAAAGAGAAGTGTATGACGCTGACCAATTGGTGACCAATCACCGTCATACACTTCTCATTGTTACAGTGTGAAAGAAGCTGGGCTAGAACAATGAGAAGTGTATGACGCTGATTGGTCATGATAATGAAACTGGAGATGATAATGAGACTGGTTTCCCAAAGGTTAAAAAGACTCTGTCACCACATTATAATTGCCCTGTCTCCTACATAAGGAGATCGGCGCTATAATGTAGGTGACAGCAATGCTTTTTATTTAGAAAAACAATCTATTTTTACCACGTTAGGAGCGATTTTAGCTTTATGCTAATTAGTTTCTTAATGCCCAACTGGGCGTGTTTTTACTTTAGACCAAGTGGACATTGTAAAGAGGAGTGTGACGCTGACCAATCAGCGTCATGCACTTCTCTCCATTCTTTAGTCAGTGCATAGTGACCCTGCGATGTTCGCTATGTGCTGTCTTATACTGACATTAACGTTACTGAAGTGTTTAGACAATGAATAGACATTCCTTCCAGCCAGGACGGGATGTCTGTTCACAATCTTGATACTTCAGTAACATTTCTATGGTACTTACAGCAGAGCAAGCGTAATCTCGCGAGATCACGCTGTAAATGACAGGTTACAGCGAGATTACGCTTTGCTCTGCTGTAAGTACCATAGAAACGTTACTGAAGTATCGGGATTGTGAATAGACATTCTGTCCTGGCTGGAAGGAATGTCTACTCACTGTCTAAACACTTCAGTAACGTTAATATGTCAGTATAAGACAGCACATAGTAAATAACGCAGTGTCACTATGCGCTGACTAAATGAATGGGGAGAAGTGCATGGCGCTGATTGGTCAGCATCATACACTCCTCTGTACAACGCCCACTTGGTCTAAAGTTAAAACACGCCCAGTTGGGCATTAAGAAAGTCATTAGCATAAAGCTAAAATCGCTCCTAACGTGGTAAAAATAGATTGTTTTTCTAAATAAAAAACACTGCTGTCACCTACATTATAGCGCCGATCTCCTTATATAGGAGATGGGGCACTTATAATGTGGTGAGAGAGCCTCTTTAATAACATCAAATACTGTAAAAAGTAATACTAAGGCCTAAACTGAAGCTCTCCGAGTCACTGCTGCACCATACTATGAAGCCATAGGCACTCTGTGTGCTGCTGAATGGTGTCTCCGTTACGGCACCATATTGCAGTGCTGTTCTCCCCTAGAAGCAATGCCTTGACAGGGCCTGGTCACATCAGTGTCGCTTTTCTGTTCATGGGTTCCATTGCAGCTTTCCGTCAGAGGAACCCATGAACTGAAAGCCAAACCGAAACTAAAGCTTCCGTTTGCATTACCATTGATTTAAATGGTAATTCTTCAGCCTGCCTTGGTTTCCGTTTATTTCCGTTTCGTAAAGTTTCTGTTTTTTTTGCGGAAACAATCGCATAGTCGACTGCTATTGTTTCCGCTAAAAATCGGAAACTTTACGGAACAGAAACCAAGCGGCAAGTGGAAACATTACCATTGAAATTAATGGTAATGCAAACGGAAGCTTTCATTTCCATTTGGCTTTCCGTTCCTGGGTTTCTCCTGAACCCATGAACGGAAAAGCAATGCTGATGTGAACACAGCCTAAATCTACATCCTCTAGGTCTCTGTAAGTAAGTTGCTCCTCAGTTGCTCACATATTTAGATGATTATACAGGTCGATACCACACATTAGTGCCAGCTGCTCTCATGGGAGGCGAGTCCGTTAACCTACAGATGTATCTTTCAATTAACATGGCATTTGTAGTCCTCACTAACATACCATGGGGACATAATTGGCGGTATTTAAAGGGAGGCTCTTCCGTTTCCCTGCCACATTTCTTTTTTAGTCTCCAAATCCATTTGTGAGATTTTTTAGAACGTCTTGTTTTCATCAAGGCTCTAAAAATAAACATTGATTTGTTCTTTATGGTGTAATAAATTATAGGGCTTGACATCTTCAGGGATCAAGCTTAAGTCACTGTATTCTCGTAGGAAGTTTTTAGTAAGAAAATGTATTTCATAAAGTCTGGTTCTGCTTTATGACAGCACTATGGGCAAAACCGATCCTCTGTCTAAACCTAGCTCCGGCCCTGACACAGGGACCCAAAGAGGGAATCGGTGTGTCATTTACTCTCCGCTCAAGCCATGCACTAGGTATCCGTTTTGCTCATACGTGCTAACTCTCCTGGAGTGTCTGGGAGGCTTCCGGAAAAGAGAAAGAAGTCCCAGAAGAGCAGCAAATCTCCCGAGTGCCCTACGTCCTCACAACATACTCGCCCGTTCCTGCAGCTCTCTTCACTCCTGGGCGGCCCTAGTATCTGTTTGTTAAGGGGGTCTGGCATTCTGTGTTTTAAAAAAAATAAAAAATTATGTAGAGGATCTGTATTTGTTTATGGGGTCTGTATTCATTTTGGGCTGTGATGGAGTCATATGCACTATTTGTGATTTAAATGCCATAGTTTGGGGCGTGTCCTATAGAAATGGGTGGGACATAAGGAGACTATTTTATTGTATGCCCCAGTTTGACTACACTTTTCAGAATCTCCCTGATGTTCCTTCTCAAAAGTTTGGTTTTGCCTTTGTTGTTTTGTTAAAGGGGTATTGCCACCTCGGACGTTTATGGCATAGCCACAAGATATGAGGCCCCCATCGAAGCTTCTGTTGCTGGGCTCCAGCCACTGTCGAGGTGGTTGAGTTTTCCGGAAACAGCCGAGCGCGTTTTGCTATGCTGTTTCCGTAACTCCTATTCACTTTTGTGGATATGCCATAAATATCGGAGATGGAAACACCCCTCAAAATTATTTTACATTTTTATTACCTGACACACCTAATAGACTTACACACTTTGAGGGGGCTTTATTAACTTTTTTTATAGCAGCTTTCTGGCATAGAAAAAGTTGGTAATGGCACAATACTCACTTTGCTGTAAAAATTTTTTACTTTTGTGCTGTCTCCGCCACTCGCGGCATTTTTCAGAAAAGTGGTTGGAGCTAAGCGGAAGGAGGTGGGGCCACTTACAGATTGACAAATTTGCCATAATTTACGATGCCAGAAACTGGCCTAATTTATGGCGTAAATCTGGCATATATTAAACTTTCTGGCGCATTAATGGTCAGAGATGCGACTAATTTATTAAGAGGCGCACGCCTCCTAATAAATTAGGCACATTTTACTTAAACTTTCTTTATATTAAGACTGGCGTATATAACACCAGTCTTAATAAATTCACCACTTTGTGTTTTAGTTGCTCACAGTTTTTGATTTCTACGTCTATGCTTGCATACACTGAATGTAAACATTGGGACAAATTTACTAATGTGTCTGCGTCTAGAAAAATGAACATATAATTTTAAACTATTTAAAATAAGCACTCCAGCAATTCCAGGAGTCATAACTTATTTTTATTTCTCGATTGACATAGCTGTGAGGGCTTGTTTTTTACAGAATTGGCTCTATTTTTCAATGGCACCATTTTGAGGTACATATAATTTAATAATTAACTTTCACTAAACTTTTTTTGAGAAGGGAATGGAAAAAAGTCAGCGGGACTGACGGGCTCAGTGTCAGCGGGTCCTATGTGTCTGTGACGAGCAGGATCGAGCTGTTACCTGACCGATACAGGATAATATTGCTTCTCACTGTTGAGGGTTTTCTACAATGTACCCAGTCTAGACCATCCTCTGTGAGCTTAAAGTGTAGCTAAACGTTTGACAAACTTCTGACATGTCATAGTGACATGTCAGAGGTTTTGATTGGTTGAGGTCCGAGCACTGCGACCCCCACCACTCGCTTTTTCCAGAAAGCCGATGTATCAGAGTACGGGCTCAAAGACTTTGTATTGTGTCCGTACACGATACATTTATCTCTGGAAAAAGCCGAACAGACATGAAGCGGCTGAGCGCTCACACGAGCGCTTCAGCTTCTTTGTTCTAGCGATTGGTGGGGGTCTCAGTGCTCGGACCCCCACCAATCCAAACTTCTGACATGTCAGAAGTTTGTCAAACGTTTAGCTACCTGGATACCAGGCTGGTGCATTTTACTTAGGCCGGATTTACACGAGCGTGTGCGTTTTGCGCTCAAAAAACGCGGCGTTTTGCGCGCACAAAAGGTACATAACAGCTCCGTGTGTCAGCAGCGTGTGATGCTTGTCTGCGTGATTTTCGCGCAGCCGCCATCATTATGACACTCTATGTTTGTAAACAGAAAATCACGTGGTGCTTTTCTGTTTTCATTCATAGTTTTTACTGCTGTTGCGCGAATCACGCGCGTCACATGGAATTGCTTCCGTGTGCTGCGCGTGATTTTCACGCACCCATTGACTTCAATGGGTGCGTGATGCGCGAAAAACGCACAAATATAGGACATGTCGTGAGTTTTACGCAGCGGACTCACACTGCGTGAAAATCACGGACTGTCTGAACGGCTCCATTAACTAACATAGGTCCGTGCGAGGCGCTTGAAAATCACGCGCGTTGCACGGGCGTATATCATGTTCGTCTGAATAAACCCTTACTCTGCTGAAAACCATCAGTGTAGATTAGGGCTTGCTCACATCAGCGTCGGGCTTCCGTTCATCGGTTCCGTTTGACCTTTATATCAGAGGAACCGATGAACGGAAAGCCAAACGGAAACCATAGTTTCCGTTTGCATTACCATTGATTTAAACGGTAATGCCTCCGTTGCAGTTGGTTTACATTTGTTTCTGTTCCATAAAGTTTCTGGGGTTTTTTGCAGAAACAATAGTGCAGTCGGCTACGCAATTTTTTTCTGTGAAAAAAACCTACGTTTACAGAACTGAAACAAACGGAAAACAATTGCAACGAAAGTATTACCATTGAAATCAATGGTAATGCAAACGGAAGGGATGGTTTCTGTGTGGCTGTTTCTGTAGATGTATTTGGCTCACAGAGAATTGTCGGGATAGGATACATTTTAGCAAACCATTTAGAATTAGGTCTGCATGTGTTTTTTTTTTTTTTTTGTTTTTTTTCCCCTCTAGACGTAAACAGGAATGTTTTTTATACTGATGGAAAGCAGAGCTCTAGGTAATGTGGCTGGGGCTTGCAGTTGCTCCATAGCCATGTCCGGTACAGGGTCTTGCAATAGCACAAACTGTTTTATAAAGTTGCTTAAAAAGGTGTTCTATATATATGTGTGTATATATATATAACACCTGTGAGCTTGCTTTCTCTTTTACAACACCCACTGACCCAAACGCCACTGCATGTAAGCATTGCAGGGGCCCTCTGCTCCATACTTGGAGCACACTCTTTCTGTTTAGTGTATGGGGCATTTGTATAACATGTATTATTGGAAAACCCTTTTATTCTTAAATAAGGGGACAAGATAAAAAAAAGAAGAAAAAAATTCCATTAAGTTCCTTTTAACATGTATGTTGGAGGTGCGGTACTCCATCATTGTAGCAAACACCCGCCTTCAACGGCCAGGATCGGAGTTGACGCCGGTCCCAACTGTTTAATCCCTTAAATGCTGCAGTTAATAGCGAGTGCGGCAACTGAGCCATTAAGCAGAAAAGAGGACTCACTCTGTCCCCAAACTCCACCCACCCCCCCCCCCCCACGTGGCAGAATCGCGGGCCATGTCATGGTAGCCGGAGGCTTTTTTTTTTTTTAAAGCCTCCAGGTCTGCCATTAGTGCTCCAATATTAAACCTTTCCAGAGGCAGGGATGATAGTAGAGAAGAGCTAAACAGAATACACTGCAATACATAAGTTGTGCATTAGCCATCCATTGGTCGCATGGTACAGTCCTCTAGGGGGACTACAAACAAAAGTTTAAAAAAAATGTTGAATAAAATATTGGATATAATAAGAATCAAGTAACAAAAAAAAACCTTATTCCTATTTTTTATATAAAATGTACGAAATAAAAAAAGTTAAAGTTTGCAATATTAAAATATAGTGATATTTATCCCATGTAAAAAAAACAAAAACATAACCGCCAGAATTCCTGTTTTTTGGTCACCTTGCAAACCCCCCCCCCCAAATGGAGTAAAAAGTGATCAATAAATCATCTGTACCCCAAAACCGCTCCAACGGCGGAAAAATTAACAGTTATGGGTCTCCGACTATGGTGACATAAAATAATTTTTTTTAAGTGTTTTTACTTTTTTTTTTTTTTGTATTTCCAATTTTTTATTTTCAAGAAAAGAAATGGGGATACAAAAAAAGAAAAGGGGTGACATGGGTACAGAAAAAGCCCATGAGGGCCGATTATTTAAACAACAATAAGTAAATATGCAATCAAGGTCCTCCCAACATCGTATCATCAATACACTACAAGCATTAGTATAGCAAGACAGGAATACCAGCATTACACCCTCATCCGCCCCTCCATCACCCACATCTCAGTCAATTCTCAGTAACGATTGATCCAAATAGGGAAGTAAACGAAGGGTAGACAGGGTAAAAGGACAAAAGGAAGGGGGGGGGGGTATAGGGAAAATCTAAAGATGGAGAAGGGGAGATGTTCTCCCCTCACTCTCCCCCCCCCCCCCCCCACAGCACATCACAGACCAGAGAGAACTCAAGAGCTCCCTGGTTCTCCACTAATCAGTTCACCCATGGCCCTCTTGTATCTGTCCGACTTGCAGAAGTCAAACCAATAGAACCAGGTTTTCTGAAACTGCGTTGCTCGTTCGGGTGCGGAATGGAGCAACTCCTCCATTCTCCGAATTTCGTGAATGCGCTCCAGCCATTGTCTAGTCACAGGAGGCTCAGAGGATCTCCAACCTACCGGAATACAAGCCTTAGCTGCGTTCAACAAATGTCTCACTAACATCTTCCTGTAGCGCCCCACAGGTATATGGTGGTGGTGCAGCAAAATCCATGCCGGATCATCTCCCAGCGATATTCCTGTGATCTCCAGAATGATATCTTGAACCTCTGACCAATAGGTGCGAAGTTTCTCACAGCTCCAGAATATATGTATAAGCGTTCCCTCTTCTCTGCCGCATCTCCAACATAAAGGAGAAACATCCGGGAACATTTTATGTAGCACATGTGGGACTCTGTACCAACGGGATAGTATTTTAAAGCTGGTTTCCTGATAGGCGTTACTAATAGACGCCTTATGTGTGAGGAGCATGATCTTTTCCCTTTGCTCTTGTGTTAGAGTAATCTGAAGATCTCTTTCCCATTTCGTAATATATGGTGGGATGAAATCCTCAGCAGGAGTGAGCAGCACGCAGTAAAGACTGGACAGGGCCCGTCTCACATGCCCCGTTTGAGAACACAAAGTTTCAAAGGAAGATAGTGCTCGGTCATAGGAAACCGGTGTAGGTAGTCTTGACAGGTAATGAGTCAATTGTAACGCCTGCCATTGGGACGCGTCCGGGAGACCCTCTGGCTGGGAAAGCTCTTCTCCACGCAGCCAAGCATTGCCCCTATAAAAATGACTTACTCTAAAATGCCCCTGCTGTACCCATATCTTAAAGGTCTGATCTGACAGACCTGGGCCAAATTCCAGGTTACCCAAAACTGGAGTGAGGGGTGATAACAGTTGTGATATTCCCTCTCTACTCCGCACCTTTCTAAACACCTGTAAAGTTGGATATATGGTAGGATGATCACTTAGTGACCTCCAATGATTCACAGCCAACGAGGGTAGGCATTTCAATGGGAGGTTTGTAAAACCTTGTTCAACCGCTATCCACTCTTTAAAGGGTTCATGGCGGCACCAATCTAGCCAAATGAATGGCATGATAATATTGCTCCACATCAGGCAGCCCAATCCCCCCATGACGCTTGGCGCGGACCAGTATTTTCCTCTGAAGTCTAGGGTGTTTGTTGGCCCACACAAATGAAGTAAGATATTGGTATACCGTTTTAAAAAAGGAAGAGGGTATCTTAATTGGCAGTGCCTGCAGCGAGTATAAGAGCCTAGGTAGGACATTCATCTTGATGATGCCCACTCATCCAAACCACGAGAAAGTTCCCTTTGTCCACCGGGCCAAATCCCCCCTCAACGCCTGCAGAAGCGGTGGAAAATTAAGTTGAAATGTCCGCTCTACACAACTCGGTAGTCTGATACCCAGATATTTAATCAAGTCACCTGTCCACCTGAAAGGAAAATTGACACCCAAAACCCTCCCTTGATCCTGTGAAATGTTTAAAGTCATCGCCTCCGACTTCTGAAAATTCATTTTAAAATTGGACAATGATCCATATATCCGAAATTCCTTCATAAGGTTGGGCATAGAAATATGGGGAGAGGTCACAAAAAATAATAGATCGGCATATGCGGCCACTTTTACAGATTTATCCCCCTGCCCCAAGCCTTGTACATTAACATTACACCTGATCTTGCATAAAAAGGGTTCTAGCGCTAGAGCAAAAAGCAGAGGTGACAGTGGGCAGCACTGTCTCGTACCGTTATGAATCCGAAAGGGAGAAGAATAGGTACCATTTACCCTCACCGAAGCCGAAGGCGAGGAATACAAAGCGCCCACCCAAGTTCGCATGTTGGGTCCCAGACCCAGAAATTCCAGAGTTCCAAACAGGAAAGGCCACCTGACTCGATCAAAGGCCTTCTCCGCGTCTGTAGACAAAACAATCGCAGGAGTTTTCTGCGAGTTGGCCCAGTGGACAAGATTAAGAGCCTTAGTCGTGTTGTCTCTCGCTTCCCTAGATGGAATGAAACCGGTTTGGTCTCTGTGGACCACTGTGGTCATCAATGGGGCCAATCGGTTAGCCAATATCTTGGAAAACAATTTCAGATCCACGTTGAGCAAGGATATTGGTCTGTAACTAGAACAAGAGGAGGGATCCTTTCCGTCCTTTGGAATGACCACTACAGTAGCATTCAAGGAATCTGAAGGGACTGAACTGCCCGATGATATTGCATTGAGAGCCCCCAGAAATCTGTCCGCTAGTTGAGCCATAAACATTTTATAATAGCTCACCGTCAGCCCATCCGGACCCGGGGCTTTCCCTGGTTTGGTGTCGTGCACTGCCCTCGAAAGCTCTTCAAGGGTTATTTGGTGGTCTAATGCGGCCAAATCGTCGGAAGACAGCTGAGGGAGACCAGAAGAAGCTATGTATTCCTGGATAGCCACACTAGTGGGTGGAGAATGCGGCTCAAGCTGATAAAGAGACGAATAAAACTCCCTAAAGGAGCGTGCAATATCCCCCGGGGAGGTAACCTTCTCACCCGTATTTGAAGTAATCTGGGGGACATACGTGGAGGCTCTCTGGGCCCTCAAGGCATTTGCCAGAATCTTCCCTGGCTTATTTCCACACTCATAAAATATTCTACGACATTTAACCAGTGTGGCTTTAGCTTTTACTTCATAAAGTGATCTAAGTTCCTCCCGAAGGGACTTCAAGACCCCCCTAGTCTCCTGCGTCTGACTCTGTTTGTGTTTGGTCTCCACTTCACAAATCCTAGCCAACAGATCGCTTGTCTTTGCTACCCTCTCTCTCTTGAGCCTCGCCCCCCATTTAATGAAAAAACCTCTTATGTAACATTTATGAGCTTCCCATAACGTGAGCGGATTTGACACTGAACCATCATTGGTAGCGAAATACTGCTCCAGCTCACTGCGTATTTCAGCCTGTGCTTCAGGGTGATGAAGCAAAAACTCATTAAGTTTCCAACGGCTATGCGTCTGGGAAGGCGGAGCAAAAGAGAGAGAAAGCGAAATGGGCGAATGATCCGATATAGGGGACGTATGAATGTCCGCCCTCATCACTCTATCAAGATGAAAATGGCTTATGAAAAAGTAATCTATTCTGGAGAACATATCGTGAGTTGCCGAGTAATAGGAGTAATCGTGAGATCCCGGGTACAGAGTCCTCCATACGTCCACCAACTGATGATCATGAATCGTTTTTTTAATGGATCGGAGCTGCGAGAAAGGAAGATGCGACGCTCCTCTGGAGACGTCTAAATGTGGCTCCAATGCCACATTGAAGTCCCCTCCAACTACAATAAGGCCCTCCCCAAAAGACTGGAGCTGTTCCATATAGGCAGCAATAGCCCCCGATTGTCCTGAATTTGGTAGGTATAGATTAGCCAATGTGACCTTCTGTGAAAAGAGCGTGCCCTTTACTAGTATAAATCTACCCTGGGGATCTGCTAGAGAATCAGTGAAGACCCATGGTACATTTTGTGCTATAAGAATTCTTACTCCTCTGGATCTAGAATCCTCTGAGCAACCATGATCGCAATATGGGAAGCGCCTATTGGAAAGTTTGGGTACCTTATCTTTTCTGAAGTGCGTCTCCTGGAGGAACGCCACCTGAGTTCAAGTCTCCATAGTTCCGAGAGGACCACTGAGCGCTTCTCGGGGGTTCTCAAACCCCTGACATTATAGGAGAGGAGCTTTACAACGGTGTTCATGGTCATCGAGTGCTGCGAGGGAAGAAAGAAAGGGGAAAACGGGAAAGAAAGTAAAGAGAAAGAAGGGGAGAAGTAAAAATAGTCAAAAATATAGAGAGAATTAGTAAATACTCTAAGGAAGTCCAAAGGATTCGAAGAGGCTCGACCGGCGAGACTCTTCGGAGGATACACCTAAGGAGAGAGTAAGTAAGGTATCTAAGGAAGTGGAGACCACCTCCCGTGTAATTTGCGGAAAGTACAACCAGCAACAGACAAAACCCCCCTAGTAGGTCAACCTTAATTCAACTAATTAACACCTGTAAGTGAAGCCGTGGCGAGATTCTATGTCAACAGATGCATAGTCTACCCCTTACCATAAGTCCCCTATGGGGGTAACCGACATTCAAGAGATGACCCTAACCGTTTTCGGTCAAGTGATGAGAACTGGTCAGTAGACACATAAGGCCATTTCTTCCCCCTAAAGCCCCCTGCCCGTCAGACCATCTCCGCTAGCCTCCACACTCCCCAAACCCCCCCAGCCGTCCCATCGTCTGCAGCAGAAAGTCAGGTCCTAAATTCCTCCCCAGACAGTCTCCCGTATTCCCCAGCCTATACAAAATAGTCTAGTTACCGTAAATGTGACCCGTGTCATCTTAGCAGTAGCCCCTATGTCCCAGTCAAAAAGCTGTCAGAGACGGTCTGTGATAGGCCTGTCGTCACCTCCGCAATATCGAAGATATAAACAAGCCACTTCGTACTGAGGTATCCATGGTCCCCGCTCCATATGTATATACTGAAATAACTTACAGTTCTATCCCCTTAATAACAGCAGATTTAAAAATTCTTGTCAGATGAAGCCAGTCTAAGTTATAATCTACGGGCAATTAATCACCCTTCAGCTATCGAAAGATCCATCCCTTATTACCTCCTGAAATATAACTGGTACTCACTCAAGAGCAATTCTCAGGAAAGACTCTCATAGCCATTAAACAATACCAGTGCCACATTACCCCATCTCTCAGCTTCTTGCTGGAACTATACATATAACCTTCTCAGGAATTTGATATCGAAGAACTGCATGACAACATTCTGCAATACATGTGTACATATGTTTCGGAGCCATCGAGAGATCTGACCCCCAGCCCCAAAAAAACACTTGCTGTTAATGTTGAGTCCCATTTATGGCTGGAGTTGCCTCGCCGGTCTGATGCGCTGCGGTCTGGGTTGAGGTGGATCCATCGGGCGGTTTCTTCCACGTCGAGATGGCCGGTAATTCAGGGATGCAGAAATCCAGTCCGGAATGGCGCTCGGTGGAACATCCAGAAAAACAAAAAGCGCGGCAAATCTTGCGGGGAGTGAATGGTAATCATCGAGTCCTGCTTTCTGACAATAAGGTGAAATGGAAATCCCCACATATATGTCGCTTCAGCATCTCTGATTATGTCCAGCAACGGACGTAGGACACGTCTCATATGCAACGTACGAGCCGATAGATCAGGCAGAATGTGAATCTCAGCACCTTGAAACTTCACATGACCCAAGTTGCGCATTTTGCGCATTAAGGTGTCTTTAACGGTAAAGTAATGGATTCTGCAGACAATATCTCGAGGTCTCCCCGGGTCTTGTGACACCGGCCCCAATGCTCTGTGCACTCTGTCCAGTTCAATATGATTGTCCAGGGGCTCCCCCAAAATGCCATTAAACAATTCCGTCACCAGGGCCCGGATATTATTTCCCTCTTTATCTTCTGGCAGTCCCCTGATACGCACATTATTGCGCCTGTTCCTATTCTCTAAATCGTCATGTTCCAAGGCCATAGATTGCATTAGTGACTGTTGAGAGCGGATTTGGTTCTCCAGCCTGTCTAATCTATCTCCATGTGAAGCTGTCTGCTGTTCTATGGCCGATACACGGGAGCACATTTGTTCCACTGTGCGGTTCACCTCTTCCAGACATGTGCGTTGCATTTTTTCCATCCTGCCTAACATATTGTCAAAGAAACTCTGGGATGGTAGATGCTTAAGGGCCTCAGACAGATCAAGTCTCGTCAATGGCGTCTCAGATAAAAACGGGGAGACAGGACTAGATGACCATGCATCTTCAACAGGGGAGCTCTCTGCGTCTTGTCTACTGGCTGGGGTGTCCAGGGGAGGCCGCACTGGGGTAGACGCACCTGTGGTAGTATCGGGACGAGGCTGTGGGATCACAGCCGGCCGTTGTGGAGTCACGCTGTGAGCAGCGGTCGCCATGATGGATTCCTCCTGCCTCTGTGAAGTGCGTGGTCTCAAGAAGCGGGACAGCGAGGATGTCGGCGTAACCTTATCCGATGGCTTGAGATTCTTCCCCCGGGGCATACCTCAATATATCGGAGTTTTGTGAGTCGCTGGTGTAGGTAATGGCACAATATTAGTCACGGTCGGCGGGAGCTCCCTAGAACACGTCTGTCTTCCTCACATGCCGAGACCACGCCCCCCAAGTGTTTTTACTTTTAAACAATCTAAATAAATTTGGTACCGCCGTAATCATATTGACTTGTAAAATAAAGTTAACATGTAATTTTTACCGCACTGTAAAAACGAAACCCCCAAAACTTGCAGAATTGCATTTTTATCAGTACAATAAATGGTACTATTAAAAAAATAAATAAAAAAAATGCAAATCGGCCCACAAAAAACAAGCCGTTATATGGCTATGTCCACAGAAAAAAAAAGTTATGGCTCTTGGAATTGGACGAAAGAAAAAAAACAGAACACAGAAAGTCTGTGTCCTCATTATATACTGTAGTTATGCATATGTTACCTGGTTGGAAGGGTGGTCTCACAATGCGTGGTTGTCCGAGAAAGCTGAGAAGAGGGAGGAGAAGCCAAGAGAGATTACATATAGACGTAGATTTGTAGGCTCTGTGCCCGGCCTTATGGCAATATGGCTGACTGGAAGTATCTTCTGGGACTGATAGTAGTAGTAGTCTGGAGCATAGAGTGTATAAGGACAGTTACTGTACATAAGGATTTAGAAGAAGTTTATATCATTGCTGGAAGTATGCTTTCAGCCCTAAGAATTGTGGGTAGAATAATTTCCTGCTTTGTGTAGTATTAGCAGGTAGCCGTTTTGTTACTAATATTTGACCTCTTTAAAATTTTGCTGTTATAGGTCAAATGACAGACCTCATCTACAAGGAAAGAGACCTAGTTCATTCCCTAAAAGAGTACATTCGAGAGGAAGAAGAGCGCCTTTCTAAGATCAAAAGGTATTTGGATATGGATATGCACAGACCATGTGTACGAGAGTGTTTTAGTTTGTTGGTGAGATAAATGAATACAATGTCAATTTGATCAAAAAGGTTCAGGTAAAAAAAAAAAAAAAAACAAAATACCCTATCCAGAGTGGCTACAAAAAGCATCTTTCAATCTGGTGGAGCTAGCACGTCCATGCATTACACCACAGATTTCAATGGCCACTGTAATGCTTTATTTCTCCTGCGGTGGTCCTGCATTAAAGAGGCTCTGTCACCACATTATAAGTGCCCTATCTCCTACATAAGGAGATCGGCGCTATAATGTAGATGACAGCAGTGCTTTTTATTTAAAAAAAACGATCTATTTTCACCACTTTATTAGCGTTTTTAGATTTATGCTAATGAGTTGTTTAATGGCCAAGTGGGCGTATTTTTACTTTGGTCAGCGTCATACACTCCTCTGTACAACTCCCACTTGGTCTAATCAGCATCATGCACTCCACTCCATTAATTTAGGCAGTGCATAGGGATCCTTTTAGATTAACAATACTGAAGTGTTTAGACAGGGGATGTCTATTCACAATCCCTGCACTTCGTTACTCTGTCTGTGGTAGTTACAGCAGAGGAAGCGTAATCCCGCGAGATTATGCAGTAAATTACAGGTTACAACGAGATCACGCTTCCTCTGCTGTAACTACCATAGAAACAAGGCCTCATGCACACGACCGTATTTTTGTCCACCCGTAAATACTGGCGTAAATACGGGTCCTTGGTCACACGTATTCGACCCGTATTGCACCAGTATTTACGGACCCGGGTCCGGTGTCACCCGTATTTACGGGCACGTTTTTGGCTGCAATATTGCACTGCACTAATCGGCAGCCCTTCTCTCTATCAGTGCAGGATAGAGAGAAGGGGCAGCCCTTTCCGTAATAAAAGTAAAAGAAATTCATACTTACCCGACCGTTGTCTTGGTGACGCGTCCCTCTCTTCACATCCAGTCCGACCTCCCTGGATGACGCAGCAGTCCATGTGACCGCTGCAGCCAGTGATTGGCCAGTGATTGGCTGCAGCGGTCACATGGGCTGTAATGTCATCCCAGGAGGCCGGACTGGAGGAAGAAGCAGGGAGTTCTGGGTAAGTATGAACGTCCTTTTTTTTTTTTTTTTTACAGCTTTATCTATATTGTGATCGGTAGCCACTGTCCAGGGTGCTGAAACAGTTACTACCGATCGTTTAACTTTCAGCTAACCTGGACAGTGACTATTTACTGATGTAGCCTAGCAACCCTCTCGTAATTACTGGTGCACACACGTAGTCACCCGTAATTACGGCAGCCCCATAGACTTCTATGGGCTGCCCATGCCGTAATTACGGCCTGAAATAGGACATGTTCTATCTTTTTCAACGGCACGGGCACCTTCCCGTAAGCATACGGGGAGGTACCCGTGGCCAATAGAAGTCTATGGGCCCGTAATTACGGGAGTTTTTACGGTCGTGTGCATGGGGTCAACAGTGGCATCTGTCACCTATTGGATTCAGGGGCAGACACGGATAGCCGAGTGCCCCCGTGCCAAAATAGTATATGTCTCTAAGGGTATGATGCCACGAAGCGGTGTCTGCATGCAGCCGAAAGCCCGTTCACTTGCATTGGCCAATGGGCGCACGATTTTGCCAGTAATACCTGGCAACATCATGCAGCAATTGACCACAGCAAGTGACCAGGATTTTGCCTACATTAAGATGCCACTCTCGGCCCTATTCACACGACAGGTTTTCTCGGTCGTGTGACAGCCGTTCTTTGAATGGCCGTCACACGGCCGCAGTAGAAACAATAGACCCCCAAATGGGGCTATTCACATGGCCGTTTTTTTGACGGCGCGGTAAACCGGGACGTCGCAAAATGGAACCTGCCCTATTTTGGGCCGTTCTCCCGGCCGCACGGCTCCCATAAAAGTCCCTGACTTTACTGTCTATATGGATAGTGAAGTCAGGGACTTCTCCTGGAGCTGTCCCCTACAGGAAGTTCATCTATGGAGGGGTTCCATCTATGGGGGGTGGCACATGTACAATTGGGGGCCGTGTAACACTACCTACAGGGGGGCCGTGTGGCACTACCTACGAGGGGACCTGTGTGGCACTACCTACGAGGGGGGCTGTGTGCCATTATCTACAAGGGGGGCTGTGCGGCATTATCTTACAGAGGGCAGGGTGTGGCATTATCTACAGAGGGAAACAAAACGGGTCAAAATCGTCCGTTAAAAACTAAAACATGGTCCGAAACGGTACGGATGCAAAGCGGCCGAGAAAAACTGACCAAAACGGCCGTTTTTATCGGCCGACACTTGCACCCTGTCGTGTGATAAAAGCCTTAACAATCCACCAGAAGTTTATTAGCTCAGTCCCTTATATGCAATCTAATAGATCAGAAGAAACTGTTTTTGAATTGGCAGTGGGCCCCTGTGCAACTGCACAGGTTGCACCTATGGTATGTCTTCCCCTGATGGGAGCCGTTCAACGTATAACTCATGAACGTTCATGACCTTTTCAGGACGTATCCGTTAAACAGATCACAAAATAGCCTATGCATCTGTTACCCATAGTCTATTGTGGCATCCGATTAACGGATACATCATGAAAAGCTCATGACTTATACAGTACGTTTAACGGAAGCCTGTGACGTATAACATACAGTGGCATTTGTCACCCATAAGCTCCCATTTTTTCGGGATCCCATTGGATAGAATAGCGTAGTCTACTACATACTTCCATACCTAAAAAGAATAAGGTATATCCAACATATAACAGCCTGGTGGAGGTCAATAGGACAGCTTGTACGCCGAGAGCTTTACTGGACTATATGGCAAATGTACATTACAAATGTGATGTGAACAGGGCCTTAGAAACAAAGAGAGAGAGAAAACTAAAACTTTACATGTCACCAGCGAGAGGGTGGATCAATAAAGCCAATACCTGTACAATTTAAGCATTCTTGCCAGTATAATATAGAGAGACGTGCCTATAGAGTAAATGCAAAGTCCTCAAAAGAAAAAAAAGTAGTTAGCGGCTGGACATAACCCACTGGGAAAAAAAAATTTTGGTGAGCGAACCAGTAGTAGATGGAGGCATGAGAAAAGAGGGAGCGTAACTCCTTTGGGGTTAACATTTCAGTTTAGAAACACAAATATTCCCTGAGTTTCTAAAATTTTGGGGGCCTTTATGGTGATGGTATACTACCTTCTCTGGGTAGCATTGAATTGATGATGATTTACCCACTTACCACAGATAGAAGAGGAGGAGGCCATCTAACATAGGGCTATGGGTTTCCGAGCCACGAATAGTGACTGCTGTAGAAAAAATTGGTGGTGGGAATATGCCTCGTCATTCTCTAAGCTTGGGGACTCTGGGGAGAGGACTTCGTGGAATGCAACAGAATACATTTGTACCCATTTTAGACGTGAAGGTGGGGGATGCAACTTCTGAAACTTGGAAAAGAGAAAGCTATACATTTGACACGCACTTATGAAAGGGGATAGAAATGTCAACCCAAGAGCTACCGCTTGAGGATATTTTGGGAATTGTGCCCATGTATTTATGTAAAGAGGAAGCATGAATGATATAAATGTCCTTTATCTTTCAGGTGGGCCTCTCAAGTAGAAGAGCTTACTAGTAGATCGACCTCTGATCCAGAGGGCTACCTTGCTCATCCTGTGAATGCATACAAGCTGGTGAAGAGACTAAATACAGATTGGCTCTTGCTTGAGAACTTGGTGCTTCAGGATTCTACTAAGGGTAAGTAGTTCGGATAGAAGTCTGTATCATTAGACTAAAAATTGTCTTCAGCAAGCTGGAGACGTTATCCTGAATGTACGACTAAACAAACATACCCACACGCCAATTTTCTGCTAAGTTTAGGAATTGTTATCTGGCCATCGTTTCTCTTTTTATAGAAATTACATTAAAAACATGTCAGCTGCCTTTTAGATGAAGGGCAGTTTTTTCTTTGATGACTATTTTCAATAGTCCTTCAACATTCTTGCTTTCTGAAACATGAAGTGGGATGATTTGGAAGTACTACTTGCCAACCTTGCATCTATTTAGTGTTCACTTTTCTAAAGGGGTTATAAACGCAGCCGATGCAAAAAAAAACTCAGAAAACCCACAAGCATTAATGTAATTTTATGCTGGGCCTACCTTTCATCTTCATACCAAACAAGCAGGTTTCGCTTTCTATTATGAGTCCGCTCGCTGTCTCCTGCTCTTACTTCTGAATAAATCAGCAGCCTCTGTCTCTCCACTCGCAGATATTGTCTGCTGCCTCTATTCATCAACTGAGTTTCATTGCGCTACCTGCTCACACAGATTAGGCCAGGGCTACACCTAGACTTTTTTGTAGCGTTACTGATAGATTTTTACCTCTTGAGTGACAGCTGCAGTCCACAAGATTGCATGCAATTCAATGTATTCATCTGGACTGCAGCTGTAGCTCAACCGTTAAAATCAATCAGTACCACTATGCAAAGTCTTGGCCTTAACATATTTCTCAACATTTGAATCCCCATTCACTGAACATTTTTAAGCCCTGCCACCGATCTGCTTTAAAACATTAAACGCCTATTTTAGGGTACAATTGCATAATTCCTTCCACTTTAAGGTCCATTTCGCATTACAATCCCGCGGTTAGTGATATGGTTTCGAAGGTGCTTTTACACTGCCCGATATGGGCTGTGTAAAGAAGTGCTGATCAACCGGACATCTCGTTGATCAGTGCTCGTTTGCTCCTCCCACAAGGAGCTAGTATGGGGATGAGCTCTCATTACTACGATCGCTTGTCCACATACATTTGCTTGTCCCCATACGTTTGGTCGTTCATCGGCTGATCGTTGCCCTGTTTACACAGGGTAATGATCGGGAACGAGCATTCTGTGAACACTTGTTTGCCCGATAATTGGCCAGTGTAAAAGGGGGTGTAAAGGGGTTGTCTAGTCCCTAAAAATTGATGGCCTATCCTCTGGATAGGCCATCAATAGCTGATTGGTTGGGGTCCGACTCCCAGGATCCCCACGGATCAGCTGTTTTGAAGGGGCCGCAGCGCTCGTAGGAGCGCTGCTCCCCCTTCATTTCTACTTTTCTCACTGTGACTCTTCAACACGCATTTTGGCGGTTCACAGGTATTGCAGCCTTCTTACATTCACTTCAATGCGAGAAGAAGGCTGCAATACCTGTGAATCGCCGCTACATCTTATTAGATGATTCTCAGTGTGCAAGTAGAAATGAAGGGGAAGCAGCGCTTGTAGGAGCGCTGCACCCCCTTCAAAACAGCTGATCTGCGGGGTCCTGGGTGTAGGACCCCGACCCATCAGCTATTGATGGCCTATCCTGAGGATAGGCCATCAATTTTTAGGGATTGGACAACCCCTTTAACTCTGTGTGAGGCTGTGAAATCCCCTCCCTCAGGCTCTGTTAGCTCCTTCCAAACTCCACAGTGACCGGCATAGAATGGAAGCTGCACTTTGAGTGGGGGAAGCTCCACATTTACAATGGTACAAAAAAAAGTTAATGTAACTGGACTGCTGCATACTATTATAGCATTACTATTAAAAGGGTTGTAAACATCAGAATAACGGGGTAAGTACTTGATAGTTTCATATTTTATAGCATTTGCTGCCCTAAAAAAGATTCAAGGCTCGTATATCCCTTTTAATTCTGTCTATACGTGGTATTTAGGACCCTCTGACTTCTATATAAAAATAATCAGCACAGAATGTTGGACCTAAAAAGGACATTGTGTTAAAAGGTGAAAATTCACTTTAACCCCGTCCCAACATTTGATGTACATGTACGTCATAGTTGGAAGGGGTAGTGTGGAGCGGGTTCTGGAGATGAACCCAACTCCATACAGAGCGTTTGTTCACTCCATATTAAAGCTGACACCTCGCTCTAATGGCTTAAATGGCAGGGATAACTCTATCCCTACCGTTTAACTGATTAGATGCCGCGGTCAACAGTGACTATGGCATCTAAGCAGTTAAACAGAGGTTCTTATGACAGCCAGGGGCCTAATGAGCTATAACTCCCAGCATGCCCTGACAGGCGCAGGCTGTTCGAGCATGCTGGGACCTGTCGTTTCACAACAGCTGGAGAGCTGCGGGTTGCAGACCCCTGCCTTACTGGGCCTAAAAACTTTTTAAAAAGATGTTTCAAGTTTTTAAGAATAGATTTCAAAATAGATTGCAATTTTTTACGTAAAATAATGTAAAAAACCATAATTGATTTCACCGCGTCTGTAGCATTTTAAATTATTACAATAAAACTTTATCCTGCACGGTGAACGCTATAAAAAAGTTTTATGGTCTCCTCGTCTTACAAAAAAATGGAATTAACAGTGATTAAAAAGTTATATGTATCCCAAAATGGTACAAGTCCTCAAAACCGCTCCATCGACAGAAAACCCCCAAAATATTGAGTCTGAGAATTTGAAGTTTAGTAGTAAAACATATCTATATAAATATGTACGAATTCGCAGAATAACGTTAACATGTCATTTTTACCACATAATGAACACTGCAAAATCGGAGTCCAAAAGCAATTGTAGAAGATGGCGGCTCTTCAGAAGATGTTTGACCCGAATCGGGCGCTCTGCTCATGAGTCCCAGGCTGTTTCTAACCGTCTCGGGCTTCAGGGCCGCGATCGGAGACCAATAGCAGTGGTCTCTGATCATATTTAACCCCTCAGATGCGATGTCAATAGCGACCGCTGTATCTGAGTTGTTATAGAGGGAGGGTGCTCCCTCTCTCACCCCATCGGCACCCCGTGATGCAGGGTGCCGATAGTTTTTATGGCAGCCTGTGGGCGTAACAAAGACCTGCAGGTCTGCCTTTAGTAAATGCCTAAGGGTATGTTCACACGCCCTATTTACGTACGTAATTCAGGCGTTTTACGCCTCGAATTACGGCCGAAAAAACGTGTGCAAACATCTGCCCATTGAATTCAATGGGTCTTACGGTGTTCTGTGCAGACGGGCTTTTTTTTTACGTGCTGCTGTCAAAAGACGGAGCGTAAAAAGACGCCCGCCTCAAAGAAGTGCATGTCACTTCTTGGGACGTATTTCATTGACTCCAATTACGTCCGTAAAAGACGCCGCGAAAAATGCGTGCACTTGTCAAAACGCCTGAAAACAGCTCCGTAATTTCAGACGTAATTGGTGTTGCCGTGTGAACATACCCTTACCGATGCCTGTCAGTTTTACACTGACAGGCAGTATTACACTGCAATACAGAAGTATTGCGGTATATTATAAGGTTATGTTCACACGCTGAGTCAAAAACGTCGGGAAAACAGCTCCTGATTTTCAGACGTTTTTTGAGCCACTCGCGAATTTCGCTGCGTTTTTGCAATAAAAATTATAAGTTGTCCCGCAAAACAAAAGCACTCGTACAACTAAGTCAGCAGAAAAAAAAAAAGTTACGGCTCTTAAAATATGGCGACACAAAAACAAATAATTTCGAAAAAAGGGTTTCTACTGTGTAAAAGTAGTAAAACATAAACAAACTATATAAATATGGTATTAGTAAATAGCGTAAATTTAAGATGCAAAAAAGAATGGCGAGATTTCAGTTTTTTTCCATTACCCCGCCAAAAAAGTAAATAAAAGTTAATAAATTATATGTACCCCAAAATGGTGCTATTAAAAAAGACAACTTGTCCCGCAAAAAAAAAAAAAAATGTCCTTATACAGCGGTGTCGACGAAAATACAAAAGTTATAGCCCTTTGAATGAGACAACGGAAAAAATTGAAAAATTGTTTGATCATTAAGGTTTACAATACCTTTTGGGATTGAGGTGTTAAAAGCTTCAGTACAATATATGGGTAAAATAAAAAAAAACTCCTACGGCTATGTAGACGGAAAAATCATGTTACTGTCTAGGTTGTACTGTGGTCATCTCTGATATGGGAAGATCAGAGGTATCGTTTTATACCACCAACATTAGATTGCAACAAAAATGAATCGAGGAATAAATTGCATGGATCATGAAACGTTGTTTACATATAGGACACCACGTGGAAGAGTTTAGAGGTTCTTCCAGCGGTTCAGCGTCCAGAATGATTTTTATTGCAGTTTTAAAGAACATTTCTCCAGGGGTTATGTGCTAGACAGGAATGCATGTTCCATCTCCGCTTGGCTGTAGGTACGTGTGCGAGCGCTCGAGTAATTACTTTCACGTAGCCCGGAATCATGTTTTCTCCGCAGCCCCAGTCTGCTTTAGTAGTTAGATTCACAGCGCATTGTTTTATGCCAAAAGTTAGATCATGTTCTGGAGGGAGTTGGCTGGAATATTCCTTCCCCTGCCATCATTTACCACAGGGATAATTCCTGACCTTCATATCCTACTTTTATTTTGCCGCCAGGATATTGAAAGCAGCTTTCTAAACTTGGAACCTTGTGTATGCGCTTAGTTTCCAAGACTAATTTAACCCAGGCATAATGGAATTTGATGTCTTACAAACTTGACAGTCGTTCTGTGTAAAACTTATTTTATGGATTGGACCGCATGGTTTATAGTCTTAATTTATTGTGCGACGCCAACACTTGTGGAGTTAAAACGCCAGGTGTCCCGTTTACAGCACACCAGTATTCCGCTTTCTAAGCTTGAAGTGGCTAATAATAGGGCAATACATGTCAACATAAAAGGGAACTATATGGCGTATAGATGGGTGGCAATTACCTGGTGATCATCTTCTTAATATTGGTGTTGTAGTTGCTTGGGGTTTATATTTATTTTGCTGTTGTGACAGAGTTAAGCTGTCCTTGCACCGACTGGTGGGCTTATACAAGCAGAGGTATAAAGCTTGGTGGAATGGCAGGGGAATAAATTGAGCCTTTGATGAATTTTTGACTCCCTGTTGGCACTGTAGATCAGCTGTGGTGATTAATAAAAGCTGCGCACTAGTGAAGCAAAGCTAAAAAAAAAAAGAGTAGCTCACACTGGAAAAAAAATAAATAGCAGGTCTGCATCAGCCAAAGGTGCTGATTTGCATATCACCTATATCTTTCTAATCGGCCACTGGTACCCACACCAATGACTAGAGCGGGCTTCCCGTGCCGTTCCTGGGAGCCCCATAGGAATGGAGCAGTAGTGTGGGTTCTCGTCCACCGCTCCATTTATTTCTATGTGGCTGCCAAGTAGGGCTGGGCAATTATGCCCTAAATCAAAATTGCAATTAATTGGACATGTAACCTTTATTACGATTAATGAACGATTATGTAGGCCACACCCCCTATATGCATACTACGCCCCCTATTTGCATGCTACGCCATTGAATTAATATTTATCCCCTGAGCCTGCTGTATACTACTGTGTATATAATATACCCCATGACACTGCCCCCACAGAGTATATTGCCCCATGGTTCTCCCCACACAGTATAATGCCCCCACACCGTATAATGCCCCCATAGCTGCCCCCACACAGTATAATGCCTCTAACTACCATCCACACACTATAATGTCCCCAATAGCTACCTCTACACACTATAATGCCCCTATAACTGTCCTCCACAGAGTATAAAGTCCCCCATAGCTGCCCCCACAAAGTATAATGCCCCTGATCTACCAATTGCATTCATCTGTATCTGCGTCCTAACGATGCGGATAGTTTAAATCGGGAAAAAAAATTATTGAAAAAACCTAAGTGTGCAAGATGACTTTGATTAATTGCGCTGAATTTCGTTTTTGTTTTTTTTCGATTAATTGCCCATCCCTACTGCCAAGCGCGATCTTTGGCAGCCCCATAGAAGTTAATGGAGCGATGGTTGAGCATGCTAACTATTGCTCCGATCCTATGGGGCTCCCACTAATGGCAAGGTAAGCCGGTCAGACCCTCACCGATCAGATATTTATCTTCTCTCCTGTGTGACGCTCTGACTGATCTGTTGTCCAACGGACCCAGTGCTTCCAAGTGACCCCAGGGGTTTCGCTTGCGTTTCCGTCATTTTTTACAGTAAGAACTGCGCTGTATAGTTTGCTAGTCTTGCTGTCTAAAGTGATGGAAACCCAGATGGGACCCCTGAATTCTGGTGTGATCTGACGCTAACATAAGCCAAATTTATACCCAGGTGAATAAGACGTATGTCATTTCCAATCAAAAATCTATTCTATAAAAGCTAACCAAAGATGTTAGAAAATGGCAATTCTGCCATTTTTTTGTTTGCTGTTTTGTGGTGATATATTTTCTTCTACCACGGACCATAAATAATGTAGATTAAGGCATCTTCGTGAGTAACGCCCGCTATAGAGGTCTCGACTTAATTACGTTCCTCAGGTATATTATGAGTGATGATGCTTCCTGTCAAACATGTGTCAGTTTATCCACAAGCTATGAAAGGTTTTGTTCAAGTGTCAGCTTCTGTTCGCTCAGGGTTCTCTGAGGCTCAAGACATGATCAGACATGGATGTTGGCATTATCAGAATACATTGCTTTCAAGCATTTCTAAAGGGGATTCACTAATTAAAACCGTACTTTATTTATGTCGGGTTATTAGAAACACTGCGTTCTGTAGGTTACGTGGAACAAGGAATCTAAAACCTTCAATTTCTTCATTCCTCAGACCTCCTTCCAGCTTACTTATTATTTTTCTGCTGACATGAGCAGATTATTTGCTGCTTTTTTTTACGCCTCCCAGTAAACTGCTTTACAAGGAGTTCTGGAGCTGATTTGTGGAAGACTTGAACTTTTTCCCCCTTATGTTATGACTCACTAGAACCGATATTACTCATCCCATGCCGAGCCACGTTGATCATATGTCTGACTCATCATTGTGTTTCTACTCTGGCTTAGGCTTTATTGCAAACCTCACCTTACAGAGGGAGTTCTTTCCAAGTGAAGAAGATGAGACTGGAGCAGCCAAAGCATTAATGCGTCTCCAAGACACCTACCGACTGGATCCAGATGTCATAGCAAAAGGAATATTACCAGGTTTGTGCTACAATTTAGTGCTCTAGTAACATGAACTCTTTACTGAATGCTACTTACATTAGTGGTGAAAAGTTTCCAAAACATGGGATTCCCCGACTGTTTTTACTTTCTCAATGGATCCCTCATCCTTATTCTACTATGATTCATAGTTCGATAGTTACATCGGTAGAAAAAAAACACAGGTCCATCAGGTTCAACCTTTCTCAATAAATTACACGTCATTCTTTGCTTGATTAATTATAACCCTCAATGCCATTCGTAAATAAATAAGCATCTAGCCTGTTTTTTTAGAGACAAGTGGCTGCCGATTAGTATAATATTTTTGTAATGTTTTTTCTGCCCGCCCGGGTTCGGTCAAAACGTGTTCGTCCGAACCCAGTGAAGTACGGATTCGCTGCAAACCTAACTTTTTGCGATGTTCGGACCGAAACCGGGTTCGGTTGTCCCGGTTCGCTCATCTCTACCCACTTGCATACACGTTCCCCCAGTCCCTGTGTATGTAGCTTCAGAACCAGACTGTTGTGGGGAACCGTATCAAATCCAAATAAATCACGTCAGCCACATGACCATCATCCAGACTTGCACTTACCTCCTCATAGAAACCGGGCATGTTGGTTAGGCACGACCTGTTTTTCTTGAATCCATGCTGGTTATCAATAATTAGACTTTTCTCTGCTATATACTTTTGTAATTCATCTCTTAGAATACCCTCTAAAATTAAAAAAAACAATGCCAGAATTGCTATTTTTTTTTTACTACCACCCCTCCGAAAACATGCAATAAAAAGTGTCATGTGCCCCAAAACAGTACCAATAAAAACTACAACCGGTCCCGCAAAAAAAAAGCCATTACACCGCTCTTTTTTTATTTTGACTGAAAAATAAAGTCCTGGATCTCAGAATATGATCACACAAAAAATAAAAAAAGATTTTTTTTATTGTGCAAACGCTGCAAAACGTTAAAAAAAAATCTATATACCTATCCTATCGCCGTAATCATATCGACCCGCAGAATAAAGTTACATTTTAATTTATAGCCCACGGTGAACACTGTAAAAAAAAAAACAAAAAAAAGAATTGCTGGTTTTTGGTCACCGTGCTTGCCAAAAATTTGAATAAAACGTGATCAAAAAAATCGAGTGTGACCCAAAATGGTACCAATGAAAATTAAAGGTTGTCCCACAACAAATATGCCCCCACACCACTCCGGTGGCGAAAAAAAATATAGTTCTGGCTCTCAGAATATGGCGACACAAAATGTGCAGAGCGTTTCAAAAGCAGATCAGATTGGGCACCATTTATCACTGCGACACTGGCCACACATGTGCGGGTAATTATTTATTGACTGCATTATTAAAAATAAATTGGAACAGATTTTCTGCAAAAAAAAAGTTAAATGTGTAAATTCCCTTGAAACACCAAAAGAGTTAAGAAACTTTCTAAAAACTGTACCGAATACTTTGAGGGGGTGCAGTTTTTAAAATGGGGTGTTTATAGGGGGTTTCAAATATATAAGACCTCAAAGCCACTTCAGGACTGAACTGGTCCCTGAAAAAATAGCCTTTTGAAATTTTCTTGAAAATGTGAGAAATTGCTGCTAAACTTCTAAGCCTTGTAACTTCCTGGAAAAATAAGTGTTCAAAAAACATGCAAACGCTAAGTAGACATATGGGAAATGTTAACTAGTAACTATTGTGTGTGGTATAACTATCTGTTTTACAAGTAGATACATTTAAATTTAGAAAAATGCAAATTTTTGCAAGTTTTCTCAATTTCGGCATTTTTCACACATAAACACTGAATGTATCGACCAAATTTTACCACTAACTTAAAGTACAATGTGTCACGAGAAAACAATCTCAGAATCGCTTGAAAAAATAAAAGCATTTCAAAGTTATTATCCCATAAATTGACACCTCAGATTTGAAAAAAAATGGCCTGGTCCATTAGGCGAAAACAGACTGTGTCCTTAAGGGGTTAAAATATACTGTACACAACATATTTCATTAATTTAATCCCAGAAAACACTTCACCAGGGATAGATGGGAATAGAACGGAATTATTTTTAAATTGTTACTAAACTAAACCATGACCGTTGTTCTGTGGAGTTACTATTTTTCATCCACATTTTTAAACAAAATCAAGAATAAGGCCCCCTTTACACTATGTTCATTCACTTAGTATAGCGTGTACATTCAGAAAGCTCCTGGCACTGCACACAGGGCTCCATCAGCCCAACGGAGGCCAAAAGAGTGTCATTTTGGCCTCCGTCGGTCTGCTATGCGTCAGTATACCTTCTTTTGAGGCATGAAATAGGGTAGTAGACCACAATTTTCCATCCCGTGGAAACACTGTGTGGACTACTTTTTAAATCTGGGAGCCTATTGGTGACGTATTCCACTGTATGGCATACTTTTGATGTATACGTTCAACATATACTGTTAAAGTCTATGGGTGATGGATCCGTTAAACGGATGCCTAATATTGGCATCCATCACCTATAGACCATAATGGTATTGGTTTAACAGATACGTCACAAACTTTTGTGACCCCCCCCCGTTCATGACGTATCCGTTTAACAGATACCACTATAGTCTATGGTAACGAATGCTACTGTTATACTTCGGATGTCTGCTGTGACAAATTCCATATGTATTTATTGTATATTATTGTAACTGTGTTGATTCCACAGCCCTTTGGTCCCTATGTAGTTATATTTTCTGCTGCTTTACTTTTTAGGCACTAAATATGTCTCGTCCTTATCTGTGGATGATTGCTTTGGCATGGGGAAAATTGCCTACAATGATGGTGACTATTACCATACAGTTCTATGGATGCAGGAAGCTATGAAGCTGCTAGATGAAGGGGAAGAGTCCACCAATTCTAAAGTGGATATTCTGGACTACCTCAGTTACACCGTTTTCCAGCTGGGAGACATCCACAGGGCGGTAGAGCTCACAAGACGACTACTAGCACTAGGTGAGGAAACCGGCTACAACTGTATGTACCAGTATGCATGGGTTTTTCGTTTGTATACCGCTTTCCCTCTGCTGAGAATTTTCTATGGACTGAGCATCTTTTAAGGCTGGGGCTACCAGACTTTTGCTGCTCGACACCTTCACTAGCAACTACTGTGGGACTTGCATGCAGCATTTGTTCGTAGCAACCAATGAGATTTCAGCTCCAGAGGTCCCTTTGAAAATGAAGGAAGCAAACTGATTGGTTGGTATAAGCACCTTCTCCACTTTTCCTTTGCATTACTTTCGAGTAAATATTCCTGTTTATTCCTATGGACTGCAATGGTCACAGAACCAATACTATTGGAAATCATGCTACAAAAAGTAATCTTGGAATTCCTGCATTAGGCTAAGGATTTACACAGAAGTTTGTGGCGTGAAGGCTTCATTAGCAAATGTCCAGCGCGAGTTATGGTCATGTGACTTGCATGCGCCTTTTGTACAGCCTTTTCTTTCACTTTGCACATATCTTGACTTTTTGTGGTGTGACCATCACATCCCTACTAAAAAATAAAGTGTATTGGAACAGTCTCCTTGGTGCCTAATGGAGGGACATTTGTAAATATGTGCACTTTTATAGCTAATGTCACAAGGCTTTTTTTACATCTTTTTTTTTCAATCTGTATCTTTTAAAAACTTGAAACTTATATCAGCACACAGAATCATGACTTAAATGCCGGACCCGTTTACAAATCCTGACATACCTCATTAACTTAAATGGATTACGGTATTCTTGGAGGCAAGAATAGGGCTGCAGACTGCGATATTTTTGCTTGCTAAAATGTTAACCCGATGTATCCCATTAATCACATCACGTTAAATGGCCTACGTTTGACGTATACTCCGGGAAAAGTTCCTGACATATGTTAAACGTAGGCTTGTGGCGCATGCCTGAATAGTAAAAAATATTCCACAGCACTCACTTAATCAATTCTTTTCACTTCAATTTTAAGAAGGAGATGCAAATTCCATGTCCAGAAATCCCATCCAGACAAATGACTCGTATACAAAACTTGAGGACAGCATCAGTATGGCAAAAATATAATTGCGTTTATTAACACATCCCAAATATATAAAAAAAACGGCTAAGTTTCGACTCAGCAGGATCCTTTCTCATGTTTGCTGGCTGCTGGCAGAGGCTATACTGAGGGGAGCTTAGGGATTTATAAAGCTCCCATTGAGTTCAATGTGAGCTATGCAAATCCATAGCCCTGTACAGATATTTTATGAAATAAACAGGGGAGATGTTATTAACTTTATACATTCTTTCAAGCTGGGCCTCTGGGAAGAAGGGGGATAATACAATTGTTATGCAACAAAGGGATGCTATCCCCTTCCAAGGGACCATTCTAGAGGGGTACATTAAAGGGTTACTGTCATTTCAACAAAGTCCTAACATGTCAGTCAAGTGAATGGCAGAAGGCTGTAATACTGTGAACCCCCACTAGAAGTGTGTTGGCGTTTTACAGTACGGAGCAGTAAAGGGAAAGCAGACATCACATGACTTATCTCCACTGCTCCCCCTTGTGTCTCTAGAGGGATGTTACACAGAGTTGTGTCTCAGTAGCAGACAGTATGTAATTACAGCACTACCTTACACCTTGTAATAAAGGGGCATGCAGGCAGCTGTAAATATAGGCAATGTCTGTGAGAGGAATCATGGGAACTGTAGTCCTTTACATAATAATCCTGCCCTGGGAAAGCTCTGCCAGCATCAAAACAACATTACTGCACAGAGTTGGGCAGAGTTGTAAAAAAAAAATAGCTTCTGAGTTATGGTGGTATCACCTGGTACGTTTCTGTATTTTTCATAATCTCTGAAAACCCCTTAATGACCAGCCTATTTTAAACCTTAATGACCAAGATATTTTTTGCGTTTTTCCATCGTCGCATTCCAAGAGCTATAACTTTTCTTTATTTTTTGATGAACTTTTATTAACTTTTTTTTGGGGGAATAGAAAAAAAACCAGAAATTTCGCCACACTTTTTTGCGTCCTAAATCTACGCCGTTTACCATGTGGTATAAATAACACAATAACTTTATTCAGCAGGTTGTTACAATTGCAACGATACCGAATTTGTATAGATTTTTTTATGTTTTACTACTTTTACTCAGTAAAAACGCTTTTTTTTTAAAAAAAAATATTTGCTTTTGTGTCTCCATATTTGAAGAGCCATAACTTTTTTTCTTTTTTCGCCGATGCAGTTGTATGAGGGCTTTTTTTTTTTTTGCGGGACGACTTGTAGTTTTTATCGGTACCATTTGGGAGTAGATGTGACTTTTTGATCACTTTTTATCACATTTTTTTTAAGCCAGGATTCACAAAAAAACAATGGAAAAAATTGTTGTTTTCTATTTCATTTTTTACGGCGTTCACCGTGCGGGTTAAATAATGTAATAGATTTATACTTGTGGTCGTTACAGACGCGGCGATACCAAATATGTGTAACTTTTTGCTTAATTTTGTTTTTTTTAATAGTAAAGCAGTTTGTAAGGGGAAAAAGTGGGTTTTTCAGTTTTTTTGTTCACGTTTTTTTAATTAACTTTATTAAACTTTTTTTTTACTTTTTTACTAGTCCCACTAGGGGACTTCACTATGCGATCATCCGAATGTATTTCTAATACACTGCAATGCTTTTGTATTGCAGTGTATTACTGCCTGTCCGTTTAAAACGGACAGGCATCTGTAGGCCATGCCTCTGGCATGAGCGAGCAGGCATTCACTCCAGGCTGCCATCGGAGACACAGAAACTCAGCGATTTTATTCAAAACCCCTCTCTCCAAAACCACTCAGATGCGGCGCTCGCAATTGAGCGCCGCATCTGAGGGGTTAAATGGGTGAGATCGAAATTTATATCGATCTCACACGTTTGAGCAGGGACGCCCCCAGCCCTGAGCTACCTCTAGCAGCTGGGAGCAGGGACATTTAAAGGCTCCCTGCTCTATTTACTTATTCTGATGCAGCGCCGTAAAAAGGCTTATGCATCAGAATAAAGCCAATTAGTGGCCGCCGTGAAAAGGCGTATTGGCGGTCACTGACGGGTTAAGGGAATTTGACTGTCCGTTAATTTGCGTTTACAGCTTCACTTACAAAATAAATAGCTAAAACGTGTTTTAAAGACAATTTTGTCTTTTTAATGGCTGTTTTTTCCCGCTTTAGTCGTAAGTAAACCCTTGATGATCGTCTGCCTTCTTTATGGTGTTTTTTTTTATTATTAACTACAAATATTCCTTCTGCATTTTATATTAAAAGGGAGTCTGTCAGCAAATTTAACCCCCATAAGGTGGTCACGCTAAATAGGTATTGGGGATGTTTTCTCTGATAATGTAAGCGTACCTGAAAAAATATTGTATTCATGCATGCGCAGTACGCTAACGAAGCCTAAAAATTCCGGCAGCCATTCATTCTTCAGGGTAGTGCCATTGCTTATCGTTGGCAGCACCTCCCAAACCCCACCTCTTTGCTCTGGATTGACGTTTCCTGGAAAGGACGTTGGATGATGCAATAGACGTCAGGAGGGGAGGGGCTTGGAAGATGTTGCCGCCGGTACATCAAGCTACTGCCCTGAAGAATGAATGGCTGTCGAACTCTTTGGGCTTCATTAGGGTCAGTTCACAGTTTGTTTGTTTTTACGCGGATTTTGACGTGGAAACAGTTGGAATCCGCGCTAAAACGGCCCAAATTGCCCCCACACTGATTTTAATGGGAGGCAGAGGCGTGTTTTTTTTTTTCCCCGGTCTGCATGCTGAAAAAAAACCTACAGTGCTTGCTTTGTGTTTTTTGCCTGTGGTTTTTGCATTAGATTTAAAGGAAAAAAGACGCGGAAAAGAAAAACGTCTAAAAACGCTGGCTATTAATTTTGCCTGTCAAAAAACTGTGTGAACTAAGCCTTAGCATATGGCCGGGTATGCATAAAATGATTCTCAGGTTTGCTTCCATTATCAGAGTATATATGGGAATGTTTGAATTGCTTTCACCAAAACCTACTTAGTGGTGTTAATGCCTTTATGGAGCTCCCTTTAACATTGAACATTCAGCAGAGTAAAATGTAAGCTGTTTGATAACAAGGTTAAACATAAAAGAATTTGAGAATGTCCTTGTAGCACAACGTTTAATCTTCTATGTTATTTCACAGATATTATTGTGATTTATCACTTATTTATTGTGCTTCTACAGATTCCAGCCATGATCGAGCTGGAACAAATTTAAGGTATTTCGAGAAACTACTGGAGAAGCAGAGAGCTGAGGAGAAGATTAACAAGACTGCAGACAAGGAACCTCCCGCCCCATCTTCTGGTGTCTACTCCAGACCCCTGGACTACCTGCCCGAACGTGACACATATGAAGCTCTGTGCCGTGGAGAAGGAGTGAAAATGGTAACTTTTCAAGTCTGAATGGGAAGTGAATGTGTCATTTATGAGGCCATTGTCCTAATAATCTGAATGTGTCATAATCTTCAAATTATGACACAAAACTACCAGAATCGGGCTGTTTGATTGCTATTTTTTCCATCTTGTGTGAAATCCAGCCCAATACATTATATATATCCTAGAAATAAACCTTATTTTGTCCCCTTATCGCAAAAGGCTGTAACTACGTCGGGATCGGGAGTGCTTTACCTCATCCCGACGTACAGATACATCCTAACGATAAACTGCCACCATGTCAAAAGACATAGTGACATTGCTGTTATAACAATTGTCAGAGACAGCAGCCAATCACGGCTCACCGGCATGGGGCCAATAAGAGCGGTTCAAGCTCCTTTATGTCAGAGAGCTTGTCATAGCCGGTATTTGATACAGTGGAGCCATGTCACAGAGAAAAAACTATGAAGAATTGATAAACGCCCCCCCCCCCCCATATCACCCCATTACTGCCCCAGTGACACCTACAGTTACCCCTGACCCCATCACTTGACCGTTCCTTCCAACCATGTGACTCAGTCAGCCACATTTTGCCCCTATATTTTTTAGAGCCCCATTTTCTTCTTCTTTGTTAAAAATGGAAAAAAAAATATGTGTATATTTGTGTATATGTATAGTTAGCTAGAGAAAGTGACGTAGAGATTACCAGTTAGGAACAGCGCAATGTTACTTAGGGTATATCATTTGGGACTATTTCGATATATATATTTTAAGTTTTAACTTTGATGTGATGTTATTTACAGAAATATAGCTAGAGTTTTTTTTACTGCAGTTTTATACACCAGAAAAATACATCCAAGGTTTAAAGGTAGGCTCCACTTCTGGCAATACCTCCCAAGCAAAAGGGCCCAGTATGGAATAAAAATGTACAAAGTGTGAGAGAGTGCCTCCGGGTACACACTACTTTAAAATGTATAATGGGAAAGATTCCAAAATTGCACCCTAGTGTCTCCTCCCCATTCCTGGGTATCCGTATTAAAATTGTCTGGGACCTGATACACCACTTCTTGGCCAGGGAATATTACATCTACTGGAGAGGGTCGATCTTTTAGAAATTGTCTAGAAGTGACTTTTAATTCTACAGGCCACTTTAGATCTGGTTAAATCAAAAGTGCCTCTCCAAAACCCTGTTGGGGCAGACATTGCCAAAAAGAGAGTGGGGCTGTCTGCAGCGAATATATTTGCTGCTTTCAAGATATAGGAAAAAAAGGGATAACCCTATTTTCTTTTTCTAAATTGTTAATGTTTTTAGTTGCAGGAAGCATTTCCAACATCACAATAGTTACAGAACGTTTCGGCCAGGTGATGCGACTATTATGAAAACATGCAGAACAATTCCAGTAGTCCGAGAAAATGGAGCATGAAATAATTACAAAAATTCAAATATTGTAACCTAGATCACAACATTTTTATCAAAGTGGCGAGGGCAGATTGGGGACTGAGCTCGACCGTTTTTGAAGCAAGTGGTTGTAATGTTCTGAATACTGTTCAGCCACTCATTATCCATGCAATTGTCTAGTCGAATTCTCACAGCAGCAAATGATAAAATGGGGGATTTCCATGCTTGAGCTATGGTATGTTTGGCTGTGAGGAGTTTAAAGTGTAACAATGCCATCCAGGGATCACGCACGACCAGTTCAGTTCATTGAAGGGGGACCGTTTGGTGTTGAACGCTCAAACCCAAAACTGGACCACCTTAGAACAAGGCCAACGAGTGTACTTATTTTGTAGAGCATTTACAAATACTTCAGCAGCCTTGTTCCAGTTTGTAGATTCAGCACCACAACTGCCAAGCCTTTCTGCGTACTGGATTACAAGCGCTTCAGGGGTGGTGTTGATTTATCAGATCACGTCATCAAACCCTACAGTGCTATGCGCAAACGTAAGGTGTGGTATAAGAAGCTGGCAGTCCACCTCTTCTAAGCTGCATTGAATAATTCATTTGAAGTGTCCAGGCACAGCTCCAGGAGAAAGTTATCAAGGCCATTATATTTGGGGTCCCAGAAGGGGAGCATTTTTGCCACAAAAATATCCCCCACTGAAAATAAATACTGCCGTGTGTGTACATATGGTGGAATCAGAAAATACATGACCCCCACAAAACTGTCATCAAAGAATGGTTCAAAATGTATCATCTTATATCCTCTTTTGATGTATTTATTTTTAATTTTTTTGCGCACACACTAAAATTTTAAGAGTTGTGCTGCTTTACAATTGGACTCACCAAATTTTAATATTTATAAAAATCTCTAAACAAAACTAAAACTTATTACGATACCCTTAGATGGACCCTTGTAAGGGTGTTACTTTTACAAAGTAGGTAATTTATTTAGAACTTTGTGTTCTGACACCTCAGAGACCTTGCAAATACAAAAGGATGCCTGAAAATCACTCCAGTGAAAATTAGGCCTTAAAAGCCGCTCCTTCCTTCCCTGACCCATGACGTGTCTCCAGACAGCAGATTAAGGACATTTATGGGGTATTTCTAAAGTCCAGAAAACCAATATTCAGAGGTGATTTTCTCCTGTGGCACCAACTGCAAAATAAAATCTTGCTCTGAAATGACATTTATAAACAAATAAATGTTTTTATTCTATACGACCCCACTATCCGTTAATTGCTGCTATTTTTTCTGTGCCACCCCAGTGTTTGTAAATTGCTGCCAGCATCTTGTGCTGCCAGAATGGTCACTATATGAATACCTTAAATAGGAGTAGTTTGCAAAACACGGTCCATTAGAATCCCTAAAATGGCATACTTGTTATTAAGGCTGTGTTCTCATGTCGCAGTCAATTCGCAATAAAAATCAAGTTAAAAAAACGCAAATTAACGCAGCCTTAAAGTGAGTTTTTTTTTCAAGTTTAGCAACACCTACTGTTTACTTTTTTTGTAAAAATTGATCACAACATATTATATAAAGAATTATGTTTAAGCTATTCTAGTCATTCATTATAACTGCATGGTGATATGGGCATGGTGTTTTATTATTTGGAGAGTACCTAATACACAGGCTTTAGGGTGCATTTACATGAGATGTTTTTGGCCCTGCAGTAAAAACTGTATAAAAAAAATCATGGCTTTACCACGAATTGCCGTAATTTGCAATGCGATTTTCACCTGCATGTTTTTTTATGTGTTTCATGTGTAAAAACAGCACAGGCAAAAACTGTGGTAAAACCGCAAGCGTTTCCTGTGGCGATCTTTTATGCAGGTTGTTTTTTTAATGGTTTTGTTTAGGTTATAGGACTCCACCATTGCAAGTCAGTTCGTGAAATTTCTTCCCTCCTAGATGTTCCACTATCAACTGTGATTGGTATTAATGCTAAGTGGAAGCGTTTAGGAACTTCAACAACTCCGCCACGAAAGGGCAGACCACGTAAAGTTACAGAGCAGTGTAGCCGAGTTCTGAGGCCATAGTGCATAAAAGTCGCCAACGCTCTGCTGACTCAATAACTGCAGAGTTCTAAACCTTCTGAAATGTGATGAATTCCCCTTTACTATCTAGCAGTCTGATGGACAAGCCTGGATTTGGTGAATGCCAGGAGAACGTTACCTGACTGCATTGTGCCAACTATTTGGTGGAGGAGGGATAATACTATGGGGCTGTTTTTCAGGGGTTGGCCCAGGCCCCATAGTTCCAATGAATAGTAATGTTAATGCTCCAGCATACTAAGACATTTTGGACAATTGTATGCTTCTAACTTTGAGGGAACAGTTTGTGGAAGACCTTTATCTATTCCAGCATAACTGTGTCCCAGTGCACAAAGCAAGGTCCATAAAGACATGGTTGGGTGAGATTGATGTGGATGAACTTGACTGGTCCGCACAGTGCCCTGACCTTAACCACATGAACTAGAATTCAGATTGTGAGCCAGACCCTCTCGACCAACATCCGTGTCTGACCTCGCACATTCTCTTCTGGATTAATGGGCAAAACTTCTCTGACACACTCCTAAATCTTGTAGAAAGTCTTCCCAGAAGAGTGGAAGCTGTTTTAGTTGCAAAGGTAGGACTAACTCCTTATTAATGCATATGTATTTAGAATGGGATGTCATTATAACTCCTGTAGGTGTAATGTGTAGGTGTCCCAATACTTCTGTCCATACAGTGTAGATCCCACCATTGGAAAGCTGGAAAACCTCAAAGGAAATAACTTCTTCCTTTCCTCTACTTGAAATGTTTTCCTGCCCTCTGGCTAATCGATAAGGGGCTAAATGTAGAACCTCCCGCTATAAATTTAGAGTTCCTAATTTGAAAATAGGTTTTGTTACTTAACTACTTCTTTGGCACTTTATATGAGCACTTTTGTTGAGTACTGTTTAGTATTAGTGTGAAACACCTTTTAATCCAATGCAGCCCAGCTAATAATAGGAACCTTCTTGTCTGTCATATTTTCTAAGTTGTGATAATAGTTTAATGTGATGTAGTTATAGGAACTCCATGTTCTATCCAATGTTCCTTTATTTTAGTAAATAAGTACAGTGTATTTACCAATGTATGTTCCATTTCACAACTTTATGCTTTTTCAATATGTACTTAGACTAAGTTTGTGTAAAATTTAGCCTTGCAATTTTTAGCTTTCTTGCACTCTTGGTGAAAGATTTTTTTCTCTGGTCTCATTTTCAGACTCCTCGAAGACAGAAGAGACTTTTCTGTCGGTATCATGATGGATACAGGAATCCTTTCCTGATTTTGAAGCCTATTCAGGAAGAAGATGAGTGGGATAGTCCGCGTATCGTCCGTTACCTCAATGTTTTGTCCAATGATGAAATCGAGAAAATTAAAGAGCTGGCTAAGCCAAAAGTAAGTAAATTGTGTACGTTTTCTTATATCGCAAACCATAATCCACATGCACAAATATATCTATAAATTATCTATAGATAGATAAGTAACAGGACTGCCTTTAACCCCTTAATGACCAGGCCTGAAAAGCTTCAAATCTAGAAAAGGGATTTGTGCCATTGTTTTTTTGATACCCTTGACGTTTTACACTAAATAACCTGTTATCCGCAGCAAAATCCACATGTAACGCAGGATCAGTACACTCCAAGAGAAATAATGCAATGTTTTTACCAAGTAGTTTCACTTTGTACGTAGAATATATATACACTATATGTCCAAAAGTATGTGGACACCTCTCCAAATCACAGAGTTCATCTTTTTTAGCCAAGCTTGTTAAAAACAGATGCATAAAATCCACGTGTGAATATTCCCCGTGACTGCTTTTGGGCAAGTTGATTCACGGGATTGCCATCTCTGGGGTAAAATGGTTGGCACACTTAAAAATCTCACTCCAACACAGGGGATTAAAATCACTGAAAAAGGCGGGTATAAACATCAGTTCCCAGCAGGATGCAGACAAGCCACAATGCTGCATAGAGGGAGATTACACAGGCGCAAAAGAATGATCATCCACTCCCACACTTATCATCCATGAGGGGGTGGCTGCTTTGTCTTATCATTGCACACAGATATAGCTTCTCTAAGTGTGCCAGTCACGTGGTTACTGCACCATGCTGGCATACAGCCTATTAGTTATGCCCATACTATTGGATCAGGCAGGCTGCCCACCACATTATAAGTGTACCACACAAAGTACTGACACACTATTCTCCCCCAGCATTTCAAGGCCTGGCTGTATCCTGAATATATATCCATGATAAACATGAGGTATTAGTTGATATTCTGGGCAAAATACGCAAGCTCACAACCCACGTCAAGGGTCCTCATTGTATTGCGAGTCCCTATACTAATAGTACAAACAAATCAGCGAAAAAAAAAACTATATAGATTTAAAATCACTGAAAATCACAGTGGATTAGGTGAAAAACGGCCCCCAACCAGCTTTATTATCTTCATACTTTTCAAAGCAGTTTTACAACACAGTGCAAAATGAACCCTAGGCTGTCCAGCCACGGACTAAACATATAGCTTCCCTAGCTATCCGCGTGAAAGGCATGCTGCCCAGCACCTTAGAACAAACACTTATTCTTTCCTGAACTCTTGACTCCCTCAGTCTGGCAATCCTGTCTTCCCCAGAGTGGGAGCCTTGTGTGAGTAGATCACACCTTTGTTGAAGGCGCCCTCACAGCTGGCAGGTAATTAGGCTCATCAAACATGGACTGGATAGAGTGGGAGCCCACCCATCAATCCCCCTACTTCAGCAAACCAGGCCCTTATTGCGGGTTTTGGACTCAAAATTAATCTGAGGAATGCCTCTTTCTCCGCTTTACACCAACCTGAATGCCTGAAATACGTCACTTAAGTGATACAAATATGCCACTCCCTGTAATTATAAATCATGTTTCACCGTATGTCAGGAGAACGCTACCTACCGAAATGCAGCATATATAATACTTTTTAAAAGTGGCCATTCCCTTTTAAGACGTTCAATGCTTTTTTTTTTTTGTTTCTAGATTATTTTCTTTATTCTGAATCCGCCTAGGATAACTTACAGTAACTGTCTCTAAGTGACCAATATAGTCGTGTACAGCCTTCGGGGCGATCCAGGAAAACCGAGGTTCAGCATTTTTCCAGTTTATTTTCAGAAGGGCTTGTTTGATTAACCTGTAAGTGCTTACTTTTCTGCAGAAGTTTTACTTAGTGTACATGGAAAACACAAGCCCTCTGTTTTCAGATTATGAAAGTGAAAAGCCAAAAAATGCAGCTGGAAGAAGGGCTCACTGTGGAAAGAAAAAAATAAATTGTGGCACCACTCATGAAAATCTGTTTGAGCAAATTTGGAAATTTTATTTGGCAGAATTTATCCTCTTTGGATTAAATCACAAAGCGCTAGAATAGTACAAACCCTGTCATCTCATACTACTTCTTGTATTCCATACAACACATAATAGTGGTAGTAGTCGTCCTGACTTGGTTTTATTTGGCTCCTAAAGTCTATGATGTTTTGTTCAACCTTTGCACTGTTTTAGTAGTGCATGGTATGCTGCTCCATTCTTTTTCTGTAAATATGAAATGTCCACCCCCCCCCCTTTTTCCCCATTTATGTCTGATGGTAATGGATTGCATCAATGATGATACAAATTCTGCAATCTATTCTATTAAGCTAATGTTTACTTGACCATCTAACCCATTTGAATGCAGTTACTGTATGAAGCCAACTTCAGATTCAATGTTAAAAAGCTGTGGAAAAGTAGATTGATGAAGCTGAGAGACCGTTCTGCAGTGTTTTTTGTCCACATCTGCTTTGTTTTTGGAGTAGAAAAGTATGAAATTGCCAAATATCCTCAGTATATGTTTATTCACCATGACAACCGACCTACGTGATAAAAACCACATGTAGAGCCAAATTCCACACTATTCAGGTCAAATGATCCAAATGATAATTTGGCAAGAACAATTGTATGATTAAATAATAGATTTGTGCCAGACGGGATATGTCTAACTCCAATATTCATTATTGTGCTGGAAACTTCGCTACGTTAGATATGGTGAGTTTTATGTCAGTGTTATGTATTTTGTAAGTAGGATGGTGCACTAAAAAGCTGGACCCGTTCACATTTAGCAGTATTGGTACAGCTGAGAATTAAAGGGGTTGCATAGTCATAAGAAATTGATGGCCTATCTGATCAGTGGGGGTCCGACTCTTATGACTGGACAACCCCTTTAACTACTACTAGTCCAAAGAGATGTTGTGGTACACTTTCAAAGATTATCTAGAGAAATGGGAGGCCTCCAGAGCTAAATTTCAAGTGTCAACCAAAGGGTCGGAATACTTTGAGTTTTTCATTTTTAATAAATTTGCAAAAATTTCTAAAATTCTATTTTGACTTTGTCATTATGGGGTATTGAGTGCAGTATGATGGGGGGGAAACTTGATTTTTTTTATTTTAGCACAGGTCCTCAACAAAACAAAATGTTAAAAAAGTGAAAGGGTCTGAAGACTGTCCGAATGCACTGTATACATAGTTCACAGTTCTGTTTGAGTGAGAGGAGAAAACCTCTACAGCTAAGCCCCACCGCAACTGAAGTCTCTGACATGCTCCATACTATTCAGAGAGGTCTTGCTAGTAGTTGGATTGTGCTTAAAGCAACTCTCCAGTCCTGGGACAACATTTTAAATATGATGGTGTAAATGGAGTAATATTACCTGGTGCCCTCCAGTTGTGCCCCTCTGCCGTTATAGGGTCCCCTTTATACTGTCCCTAAATGGCCGCAGCGCTTCTTATGAGGCTGAGAGACTCCCACTGTTCTCAGATTGACCAGTGCTGGTCACGTGAGCAGTTCTGTTCAATCCATGAACAGAGGGAGTGCCTTAGCCATTTTGAAACAATACAGAGGGGACCCTAAAATAGCAGATCCGCGGCATAGGGGGCAACTGGAGGGCATCCGGTAATATTACCCCATTTACTCCATCACCTTTAGAATTTTGTCCTGAGATCGGAGGGTCGCTTTAACATACATTACTATCTTCAGAGACCTACACTCCAAAAAATATTATACTCTTACAGAGCAGACAATGCTCACAGGACTACAGGAGTGGACTGCCTAGGAGTATACATGCTGAGATTAATGTAAAAAGGGACAGGTTATCTCTTAAAGGACGGGTGTGGCGAAAAAAAATTTTTTAATATCAATTTGCTTTTAGTGTTTTATTAAAATACATTTTATTTATTTGTGTGTTTTGTGTTTTACTTTTTTTTTTTTCATTTACTTCACTATGGGGGCTGCCATTTTTTTTTCTAATCTCTCCTCTTCCATAGTTTTTACAGAGAAATGTTTCACTTCCCATTGTCTTCAATAGGATTTTTTGTGCCGTCTGAGTCTTACATGGTTCCGTTCTGCCAGCTTTCATTTATTTTTATTTTTTTATTGGGCAGCATAATGTAGTCTTCTACTTAGTAGAAAAAAAAGACACATGCCAGATTCCATTAGAGCCCAAGGGTTCTGTTTCGCCTACTGTTTAAAGCGTACCTAACTTTACAGGTGACTTTTCGGAATAAGCTGTCATGTGTCTGTACGTGAGGAATAACATGATTTCTGGCCATTATATGACTTTTGTATATGTATTTTTTATTTTTTTTTAAGCAGTTTTCCCTGCTGCAGGCTATATTTCTAATTCTCTGGTTTTCTCTGAGCTAGTGGGCGAAGCCAAACTGCTATCATGTCTTCTATGCACTACACACATAGAAGAGGAGAATCCTGCTCTCCTCCTATCCCTATCACTCACAAATATAGAAGCTGCAGCCGCATGGAGGAGAGTATACAGCAGTACTGAGCAGTGTAGCTGAGCATCCAGCACTGTAGTGACATATAACACTTACCAGAAAGCTGCAGCATTTCTGTGTCTTTCTCACTCTGCTCTTGCTTTCCCCTCCCCTCTCCATAGACCTATATGGGTATGACACCTGTAGCGTGTCTATGTCTTACTCACTCGGCTTCTGCACCCTTCTCCTTCTCCTCTTTCCCATCTCCTAGACTACTATTGGCTGGCAGTGAAGAGACACCCCCCCAACTTTCTGCAGACTTTTGTAATAGTGGCAGATTTTGCTTGACAATAGGGGGTGGACAGCGGATTATAGGAAGGGAGACACCTAGTGGCAGTATAGATAAAACAAAAGCATGGATAAAACAACTAAATTTTAACAGTAAGTAAATTACAAAGTTGATATATATTAGGTATATTATTAAGTTAGCATAAACTATTTGAAAAGTTAGTGTCCACTTAAATTTGTTTAAAACCGCTCTAATGGAACCATCCGAAATTGCAGCCTAGACACCAGCATGAAGAAAGCATTACAGGTGACCTGGTATAATAAACAAGATGCTTTGTTAATCGGCATATTTATATTTTTCAGCTGGCAAGAGCTACGGTTCGTGACCCTAAAACTGGTGTTTTAACTACAGCCAATTACAGGGTATCTAAAAGGTAAGAAATAATAATTGCTTTTGTTCTGAACGCCAAATGGCGTCCGCAAGATACTTCCTGTCTTAGGCCTCATGCACGGTCCGCAATTACGGATCCATTCAGTTCTATTGGCCGCGGACACCTTTCCGTATCGCTACGAATGGGTGTCCATGCCGTAGAAATGTTCCGAAAATTATGGAACATGTCCGTTCTTTTGCATTTTACGGGCCATGCTCCCATAAGTTGCATGGGAGCACGGCCCAAAAACGCGGGCGGCCGTCAGCTGCCGGCCGTGCAACCACGGGCCGTGATTACGGGCACGGCCCCATGTACACGACAGTATTTTTCATCAGTAATTACTGACTGTAATTACAGACCCATTCATTTCTATTGGCCACAGACACCTTTCAGTATTTTTACTGATGGGTGTCCGTGCTGAAAAAATGATAGAACCTGTCCTATTCTTTTCCGTAATTACGGCAAGGACTTTCCCATAGAAGTATATGGGAGCTTCCGTAAATACGGACGGCTACTGATGTGCATCCGTATACCGTCCGTATTTACTGAAGCATTGCTACTCAACATGTTGATGACATATTTAGCAACCTCTCTTTTTGTACGGATCTGTATATATGGATGAAATACGGATGCCTAGTGATCCGTATTTACAGACAGTATTTCAGGATAGATGAAAATACTGTTGTGTGCATGGGGCCTTATAAAGTACAATTAACGGGGTTGTCCGATTTCAGCAAATTAATAAAAGAGTAACTGCAGCACTCCAGTTGAAAATAAGTGTTTCTTCTTTATTCCTCAAGCATGTCCTTGCAACGTTTCAAACAAAGCAGGGTCCATCTCAAGCATAAATACAATAATCAAGTGCATAATATACAGTGGAGGAAATAAGTATTTGATCCCTTGCTGATTTTGTAAGTTTGCCCACTGTCAAAGTCATGAACAGTCTAGAATTTTTAGGCTAGGTTAATTTTACCAGTGAGAGATTAGATTATATTTAAAAAAAAATTAGAAAATCACATTGTCATAATTAGATATATTTATTTGCATTGTGCACAGAGAAATAAGTATTTGATCCCTTACCAACCATTAAGAGTTCAGCCTCCTCCAGACCAGTTACACGCTCCAAATCAACTTGGTGCCTGCATTAAAGACAGCTGTCTTACATGGTCACCTGTATAAAAGACTCCTGTCCACAGACTCAATGAATCAGTCTGACTCTAACCTCTACAACATGGGCAAGACCAAAGAGCTTTCTAAGGATGTCAGGGACAAGATCATAGACCTGCACAAGGCTGGAATGGGCTACAAAACCATAAGTAAGACGCTGGGTGAGAAGGAGACAACTGTTGGTGCAATAGTAAGAAAATGGAAGACATACAAAATGACTGTCAATCGACATCGATCTGGGGCTCCATGCAAAATCTCACCTCGTGGGGTATCCTTGATCCTGAGGAAGGTGAGAGCTCAGCCGAAAACTACACGGGGGGAACTTGTTAATGATCTCAAGGCAGCTGGGACCACAGTCACCAAGAAAACCATTGGTAACACATTACGCCGTAATGGATTAAAATCCTGCAGTGCCTGCAAGGTCCCCCTGCTCAAGAAGGCACATGTACAGGCCCATCTTAAGTTTGCAAATGAACATCTGGATGATTCTGAGAGTGATTGGGAGAAGGTGCTGTGGTCAGATGAGACTAAAATTGAGCTCTTTGGCATTAACTCAACTCGCCGTGTTTGGAGGAAGAGAAATGCTGCCTATGACCCAAAGAACACCGTCCCCACTGTCAAGCATGGAGGTGGAAACATTATGTTTTGGGGGTGTTTCTCTGCTAAGGGCACAGGACTACTTCACCGCATCAATGGGAGAATGGATGCAGCCATGTACCGTCAAATCCTGAGTGACAACCTCCTTCCCTCCACCAGGACATTAAAAATGGCTCGTGGCTGGGTCTTCCAGCACGACAATTACCCGAAACATACAGCCAAGGCAACAAAGGAGTGGCTCAAAAAGAAGCACATTAAGGTCATGGAGTGCCCTAGCCAGTCTCCAGACCTTAATCCCATCGAAAACTTATGGAGGGAGCTGAAGATCCGAGTTGCCAAGCGACAGCCTCGAAATCTTAATGATTTACAGATGATCTGCAAAGAGGAGTGGGCCAAAATTCCATCTAACATGTGTGCAAACCTCATCATCAACTACTAAAAATGTCTGACTGCTGCAATTGCCAGCAAGGGTTTTGCCACCAAGTATTAAGACTTGTTTGCCAAAGGGATCAAATACTTATTTCTCTGTGCACAATGCAAATAAATATATATAATTTTGACAATGTGATTTTTTTTATTTTTTTTTATTTTTTATATAATCTATCTCTCACTGGTAAAATTAACCTAGCCTAAAAATTCTAGACTGTTCATCTCTTTGACAGTGGGCAAACTTACAAAATCAGCAAGGGATCAAATACTTATTTCCTTCACTGTATATAGCAGATAACACATGACATCAGATCCTGTGAATTAATTAGTATACAAAGTGTCTAAAACTCTCAACGAAGTTTATAAATACATAAATACCTATAAATGTATATATAGCCCATAGTAAAACAGATCGCCATGAATACACTATTAAAAGATCCAAACAGCGTCTGTGCTTGTCAAGAGCGCAAGTCCACAAGAGAGTGGTCACTAGGGAAAAGCGTCTGCACTTAGCCCATCCTCCACAGTACTCTATTATGTCACCAGGTATGTCTAGTTACCATTACACTAGCGTTGTATGCATCGCACTTGGTATTCTACCGTGCATGCTTGGTTGCCGTGGCAACCTCTGATGCTAGGACAGTTTAATTGGACGGCTGTCCTAGTGTCAGGTTGTCGAGGTAACCCAGCATGCGTGGTAGAATACCAAGCGCGATGCATACAACTCTATTGTGATGGTAACTAGACATACCTGGTAACTCCACTGTTAAGCGGTAGGAACATCATTGTTTACTTCCAGTGGATAAAATTCTGTCCATAGTCATGTGATGAACACACAGGTGCACGGATTGTTAGAAGACACCGCTCTGATACACATACAGTAACTGGAACAAGCCGTGCACCTGCGTGTCCATCACATGACCATGGACAGAATTTTTTTCACTGGAAGTAAACATCTTCAAGTTTATTTTTGGTTATTTAAAGGGTACATTTTTTATCTCCCATCTGAATTTGCTTCCTATAAACACTATGAGATGACTGTGTGAAGATATTCTGTTTCTTCTATCCATAATCAAGTTATATTCCTACCATTGTGTTAGCCTGCTAAATACTTCCGTGTGTATTTTAGGCATCATAATATAACTGCATGAAAAGCCAGATTTTAGTTTCAGTCAGGGTCTATGGAAAGCTTCATGACAACCCCAATGAGCAAAGTGCTGGCTGCCCTTTGTAGTTGTGATCTTTTTTTAAATCCAAGTATCCAGGTTTGTTTTTAGTTTTTGGTGGATTTACTCCTCGCTATATAGCTTGGAGTGATGGAACGCTTACAATATAACCACTTGCGGTGTGTTCGAAAAGGAATGGACAATCCCATAATTTGCTGACAAGTTATGCAGAGGGGTATTACTCGTGGTGGGATATGGATTCATTTTTACTACATATATAGGTCCTTATGTATAACCACTGAATAATTGTTTTATTTTTTTTGTGCTTGTGGAACCAACCAAAACGTGGTGCAAGATCACAGGTATCCTGCTGTTTGTTTTTTTTTATACAATAATGGCGACCATACCCCTGCTCCATGTGTGCACATGTCCTACCGCCACAACAGACATTTTTCTTTTACAACAAATAAAATCTACTTGGGATCAAATTGTATATGGACATGTCATTGACCAACAAAGCCAGTACTTTAAAGAATCATCCGTCATGGAGGCAGGTGGTAGTTGTAATCCAGATGCAGTTCTCAGTTTTTACTTACCCGCTGTACCCGCTTTTCCCCATAAGTGACCAGTTGTAATTTTTCGTTTTCTGGTAACATCTGTCTATTATAGTACTTGCTCTTTCCTAATGTAAGTAATGCAGAAGTGTAAGTACATGACACGTTATACTTGTTATATCTAGTGCCTGGTTGGAAGAATATGATGATCCCGTAGTCGCTCTGGTGAATAAACGCATGCAAGCCATTACCGGTCTAACAGCTGACACCGCTGAACTGCTGCAGGTAACGTTAATCTAATGGAAACAAAAATGTATGTTTGTTCTTTTAAATATACGCTAGATATTTTTATTTGGGCGAAAAAAAAATATATATTGTCCACGACCGGATAACTGATGACCTATCCAGTTGAGGAGGTCATCAGTACATAATCTGTGGGGGTCTGACACCCGGACCCCGCACCGTTAAGTCACTCCGGCTGCCTTCGGGCACCAGACGTACATGCTGGAAGCAGTTGACTCCAGCCACATAATAGCGGCAGAGCTGCAGTACTGCAGCTCTGCTCCTATTCAAGTGAATAGGAGCAGAGCTGCACTTCTGCAGCAGGCCGCTATCCTATGTATGGAGCCAACTGCTCCGTACATCACATAAAGGGCAATAACATCCGATGCCCGCAGGCCACCGGAGTGGCTGATCTCTGCGGGGTCCGGGTGTCAGACCCGCACTGATAATATACTGATGACCTATGGTGCATAGGTCATCAGTTGTCCTGTAGTGGACAACCCCTTTAAGGGTCAGTAAAATGCTTCCCTGCTGTGTTCAAGCTGTCATAACTTTTTGTATTTTTACTTCAATGTAGCTGTGTGAGACCTTTTTTATTTTGTGGGATGAGTTTTTGTTTTCCCCCACCAAGATGGTTCCTATAAAAACTATGTATTAAATAACTTTTTCGATTTTTTTTTTTTTTTTTTTTTTTTTTTTTTTTTGTTGCTGGATGGTGGGCAGGAGAATTTCACCATGGATTTTTTTGGACTTCTTTTCATGGCGTTCACAGTGCAGTATAAATATGTGAACTCTATTCTAGGTGTCGTGATTGACAATATGGTATATTTATAGTTTGTTTGTTTTTTTTGTCATGTTTTACTACTGTTCACAATAAAAACACTTTTTTTGCAAGATGTTTTTCTTTTGTGTTGCTGCATTCCATATAATTTTTATTTTCCTGTCGACGCAGCTGTATGTGGGCTTGTTTTTTGCGGGGCGACTTGTAGTTTTTATTGGTACCATTTTGGGGTACTATATGACTTTTCAATAACTTTTTATTCTTCTTTTTGAAAGGCAAGAAACAGAAAACCACTATTGTGATACTGCTTTTATATAATTTTGTGGCGTTTACTGTGCGTTTATAAATAACATATTCGTTTTATAGTATGGATCGTTACAGATGCAACAATACTAATTACGTTGTTTTGTTTTTTTTATCTTGTTTTTTTTTCCGGCTAGAGCCGCAATCCTGGTCTTGTTTTAAAGCCAGAGCTAGAGCCTATAGAATAGCAGCTCCCCCTTCTTTCATACTAAACTGTAAGGTCCTTTTACCTGAAGTCCGAGTACAGCTTGGAATAAACTGTTAGATGTTTAAAGGGGGTTTCCAGAGATATAAAACTGATGGCCAATCCTCAGGATAGGCCAATTTTATATCGAACTGGTTTATATCCCAACTCTCGGCACCCCCACCAATCCGCTATTTTGGAGGCACATGGGGGTACAGTATGGGCCATTAGATTTCTGTAGGCACCTTGGAATCTGTGTTGACATGAATCCCGAATACGGCTGTGTGTGTATTGGGTTTACGTCATGTTTCTGATTATTTTATGGTCTTTTGGAATTATTTTTCACTGTCAACAGTCAGAAAATTGTAAATATATTTATAGATCTTCATGCATAAGGTAGAATGGTTAGGTGATAATAAAATTCTATACTGTTGCCAGCCATTAGGAAACCACTCGGCAATTTAGAAAAGTAAATGTACATTCTGCTTTTCATGTTATAATAATAATAATATAATTCTGTTTTATACATTTTCTTACTGACAGGTAGCAAACTATGGCATGGGAGGTCAGTATGAGCCACATTTTGATTTTTCCAGGGTAAGTCTATAAAAGCATTTACCAAGTATCTTTATATTCTGTTATAGTCCCCTCCATTATTACTATAAATAAGCTCCTAACACTTTTTTGATCACCTGATGATTATTTATGGATCGGCGTTTGCATTTTTGTTTTCTTTTATTAGATCATAATTTTGTAATGGATCCAAACGTAAAGGGTCAAATTTTTTTAGTTATGCATATGAATTTCTTTTGATCACAAATAAAAACACATCTCTACCGAAAGGCACACCTTTTGAAATCTTTTTATTTTTTTTATCAGTGTGTTTGGTGCAACTTTCTAAATACTTTTATATTCAAAATTATTTTTACTTTTTAAGATACAGCAATTAAACTGGCATATTTCTATTAGAACTGCCAGTTAACAGCTGAATATGGTAGTTATGGAATCGTAAACGAGATTGCTTTGTTTTTACACTGATTCTGTTTCTAACATTATGCTTCATTCTAAATCCTCACCACTAGAGGGAGTGCTGTAACAAAAGTTGTAACATTGCTCCCTAGTCAAGTGTGAAAAAAAAAAGTTCATCAATTGCTTCTGATGTCAGACTGTTATCTATCGGCACTATTGCATTTATTTATTCATTCATTCAAAGCTTTGTTTTAATGTATATGTTATGTAAAAAATCATTAATGGAGTATTAAAAATACACATTGTTTACTTAAAGGCCATGTATACTTTAGAATGGATTTTTTTTTATTAAATCCATGTTTTTTGTGTTTTTAAGGAGCCCGACCCATCAGCTATTGACGGCCTATCCTGAGCATAGGCCATCAATTTTTAGGGACTGGAAGACCCCTTTAAGGACTTATCTAATTGATCTTTTATATAGAAAAAAAACCTTTTTACAATACAGCTTACGGTATATGTATCCTGTATGCATAGGAGCTGTATTGTTCTCTCTCAGCCGATTTCATCAGTACAGCTGTTAAGCTGGTTCTGCGTGTCTCAGAAGCCATCAATATTAGGTGGATCCTGTGTGTCCAAGTTGATGGTTTTAGATGTGATCGATATTAGGTGAATCCTGTGTGTCAGACACATAGGACTCGCTCTCTGCGGAGCGGTTCGTTTAGCTGAACTGGAATCGGCTGGGAGAGAAAGTTACAGCTTCTATACATGGAAGCTGTATCGTAAAAAGTAAAAAAAACAACAAAAAAAAACAAACATTTTAATTAAAGTCCTTAAGAACCCATAGATTTAATAAAAAAAAAAAAAAAAGAATCCATTCAATTGTAATTATTATGAGCAGTTCCCTAATATACATATATATTACCCAAAATGCTACCTTTGCAATAAGGGGGCCTTCACACATGCTGGTTATGATTTTCTTGCAGTTTTTGTCATGATTAAAGGTATGATTTCACAAAATTTTGCACCTGCAAGTGTAAATCATTGCTGGTCTCCCCCTGGAACACGAGCAGAATACAAACCATGTTTATAACAGCCTGTATTCTGTGTCTGGAGCGAGCGGATGGACTGTGGCAGGAGATATGCGTCTTTTCTTTTTAATGTCCTCATTTATTCTTATGTAAAAGGATAAGTTGTGTTATTACACTCTCAAGCAATTCATTATATTATTGGCACCGTATGTGATATGCAATTTTGTCTTATTAATGTTTTCATTTTGTGCATGCATGTTCTATATTTCATTTTAGTTACAAGCTATGTCTTTTAGTTAACATTTTAACACAATTAAAATCTTACCGTTTGGAAGATTAACCCCAATGTAATCTCAGGTTCGTCTATGTGTGTGTCTGTGTGTGTGTGTTCAGAATGCATCTAACAGAAAATGTTTATAACTGTCCAAGGAGTTGTGTATCTGGCGTTCATGCTGATCCAGTTTATGTAGATTATGACGGTTGTGCTTAGATTAAAATATATTGCAAGCTCTGTAAAGCAACAATTTTCACTAGCCAGAAAACAATCTGCAAAATCAAAGGGACTCTGTATCAGGACCAAAGCGATACCCATTGTATATACAGTGCAGTCATTTCTGAGATTACTCCTCTTGTGCTGCTGTTTGCTCATTGTGAATACCTGTGCCAAGATGTTTCATTTATTTGCTCATTTTTGGTGGTGGGTGATGCAAGGTGCAATTTTGCTTTGCGGCTTGTCTGGCTATGAAGTCATTATTATGAAATAGATTTTTTTATGATTTCCAATCAACCAAATTCTAAATTCATGAAAACTGAAATTTGCACAGAGAACCAAATTGTGTGATTTATAAAATAGAATTACTGCATGCTGGAAAACCCCTATCTGCACATTGTCAGGGCTTCAAAATACCCATTTCTTTTGAAAAAAACGAATAGATTTGCTTACGCTAGTTTGCTTCGCTGCTGTCCTCTGAGAGCTACTCTATCATGTTGTTGTGCTTGCACTGAAGCCTGGCTCATCTGTCTGAATTATTTTTTGCGAGATAGAAGGAAAACCTATATGCATTTGAAACCTAGCTAAATATGACAAAATTGCTGAGACCAGATGTTCCTTAGGCTATGGACACCTTTGCATCAATTTTGTTTTTCTAACATTGCATCTATTATGTGATTTAAAAAAAAATTCTATTATTGGTTTTAAGAAAAAAAATGTTGCTCTTGCAGCTTTCATTTATTATAATACATTGCGAGCTGCTGGATGCTGTTCACTTGCATTTCCGTCAGACAGGCTCCCTGTCGGCTCGCTCTCCAGCATCTCCTCCTGAATTCTCATCTTTCGCTGAATTCTGAGCAAATCAAAGTTGATCTTATTTGATTTGATCAGAATTTAGCGTAGATGAGTGTTCAGAAGACAGGAGGGGCTGGAGACCAAGCAGACAGTGACCCGTCTGGCATAATGAGCTGTAAATGGCATTGAACAGATTACAATGTATTGGAATACATGCAAGCTGCAAAGCAACATGGTTAAGAATTTCTAATTAGAACCAACACAAAAATGTTTGCAGTTTAATACAAAATATACAAATGCATCCATAGCCTTTTTAGAGGTTAGAACAATGGGTCCTTTATATAATCACCCTACAGTGAGCGGAAAGCCGTCTACCTGCAGTGTGCAGCCCGTCAAACTTTGGTTTCCTTAGTGCCCACTTTAAGGGTATGTTCACACGCAAATTCAAAAACGTCTGAAAATACCGAGCTGTTTTCAAGGGAAAACAGCTCCTGATTTTCAGATGTTTTTTAAGCCACTCGCGATTTTCGCAGCGTTTTTCACGGCCGTTTTTGGAGCTGTTTTCAATAGAGTCTATGAAAAACGGCTCCAAAAACGTCCCAAGAAGTGACCTGCACTTCTTTTTCTCGGCCGTTATTTTAACGTGTCCGTTTTTCAAAACGGCCGCGTAAAAAAACGGCCCGTCGGAACAGACCGCCGTGTTTCCCATTGAAATCAATGGGCAGATGTTTGGAGGCATTCTGCTTCCGATTTTTCCGCCGAAAATAAGCCGTGTGAACATAGCCTTATAGACCTTGTTTAAAGTGCAGGTTAAATAATGCTAAATGCAAAGTTCTCCATGTATAAAGTGTATATTGGTCTGCATTCTACATGGAGACATCTCTGTGGTGCTTTACAATGCACTACAAAATAGGGCTGGGGTACTCAACTATTTTTAGTGAAAGTTCATTTACCTGGGTCTGCCATCAGGTGAAGGTCTGCGATGAACACCAATAGTAAGGCAATATTCGTACGGGTCGGATTTTCCATAGGCCGTACTAACACGGGTATCTGCGGCAGAAATGTGAGGCTTATCTGCCACAATGCCCCATATAGAGTGACACACGTAGTGCCCTTTGTAGATTTTTGCCACACAGTTCCGTCTGTAGACAATGCCTCTTTTAGATAGTGCCAGACAATGCCCCTTGTATATAGTGCCCTACAGTTCCCCCTGCAGATAGTGCCACTTTTTTTCCTGCACATAGTGTCATAGTCCCCCCCCAAACAAATACAACATTTACTCATCTAGCCCTGTTCCTACGATGAAAGAAGCTGCACTGTAGGCCTCCTCAGCCATGTCAGGTCTGCAGCCTATGAGATGCCGAGACGGGACCCTTATGTAGGCAGGTGCGATGCAGTGACGTTATCGTTCTGGCTTGCATAGGGATCCTGTCCCATAGTCTTATAGGCTGCAGGCCTAATGTAGTTTGTAGCCTAGTGACTGATGGAGCTCCCTGCTCCGCCATAGTATTCATTTGTACCTGCGTCCTGGGGAATGCGCCTAGACCACTCGTGTCCGGTCCAGGTTCGGACTGCAGTCCTCCAGTTGAGGACTCCTGAAATATGGGGAATAATGCAACACAAGTACATTTAAAGTTACATACAAAATTGCAGCAAAATGTAGGTATGAACTGAGAGAACTTTGTTCGTATAAGCGTACAATTTATAAGGTTTAATAGTCCAATTTTATACGATAACATGGGGGGTCTCGATGATTCCACAAATAAAGTGGCAGCTGCACTCTTTTGTTCTTTATTTTCAAACACTTTTATTCCACAGCTGATTGCCAGGGTTTTTCAGTCATTTACTGTGCTTGGGTTTCAGTAAAGGCACTCGGGGCATTATTTAGCATGCAGGCCACGCTACTTTACATGCTATCATAAACACCCTGACAAATGTTTGCATAATTAAAAAGGGTTTTCCGGGACTTAAATAATGATGGCCTAGCCTTAGGATCAATGCTTGATCGGTGGAGCTCTGACCTCCGGGACAATCGGCAGAATGGGCAGCATCACGTTACCCTCATTGGTTAAACAGATACAATACTGTACATATGGGTGTGGTCAGGTGTGCTGACTGAGGTACAGTACGAGGCACAGCCGCCTGTATAGGCGCGCCACTGCCTGTGTTAACCCGGTGCTTGGATCGTAAGGGTAGGCCATCAGTATCCCATCCTGAGATGTTGTGGAGCTCCGCAAACACATTTCTGTAAGAGTATATTAACTATTAAAGCTTGGCATGTTCATAGTAATGCCAAGGGTTGCATATTTTCGCTGTGCATTTTTGACCTTGTTTAAGACGTGTAATCTCACAAATCTGGTATGAAGTGCCCTCACTGGATAACCTAGTTTTTTCTTTATTGGCTGGACTTTTACGCAAAGTACAATTGTATTTTGTGTTCAATATTCAAAAACAAACGGTTATGAATATTTTTTTCTTTCTGAATCTGGGTTAAAGTTATTATCTGTTGCAGCGTCCCTTTGACTCCAATCTCAAATCGGATGGAAATAGGCTTGCAACATATCTTAACTATGTAAGTACCTTGTTACGTGTCCTGTGACCCCTCCAGGTCTGCAGTTTATTCTCATGTTTAATTTTATAGAAAGAGGAACCTGATGTATTCAAGCGTTTAGGGACTGGCAATCGTGTCGCCACCTTTTTGAACTACGTAAGTATGCCAGCTCCAATAAAACTGGAACACTGTACTTGACAAAAGGTGGAATGGAGCAGAGTTTAGTAGGATGGCTGCTAAAGTATTTCAGTTGGCCAAGGGTGTGATTTATTTAATATGATTGCCTGATGCCTTGGGATTCACTCATATTTCCGTATATTATCGGAGGGGTTCCAATCCTACAAAAGATACAGCTCTCTCACATAGAGCCGTAATCTGAATCCTACTTTATGATCACATAAAACATATTTTACACATTTGCCTTTGGTTGCTCTATCTATTTTGTTTTTATTTTTTCCCCTGGAAATTTGAGTGGTGATAATATATTTGAATTTTTTTTTATAAATAAATATAGATATATTTGCATTTTTTTTTAAATATAATCTATCTCTCACTGGTAAAATTAACCTAGCCTAAAAATTCTAGACTGTTCATGACTTTGACAGTGGGCAAACTTACAAAATCAGCAAGGGATCAAATACTTATTTCCTTCACTGTGTGTATATATATATATATATATATATATATATATATAATATTTGTTTTATTTCAGTATATTTTTATTGAAATTTGTTCATTTTCAGTTTAAAACGAACAAAAATAAACCCCATAGCCCTATCACCAATACACAAACCCCAACAGGGAAACGCAAAATCCACCTCCCGCCTTGCAGGTAAACCATTTATGCACATACTAATATGGTGCAATATAGGTTACAGTAAAATTTACAATAAAGAGTACATTAGCGGAAACCACATATTGGAAAATCATCCAATCTCAACAACATCGGAATTAAAGAAAATAGCCTCTATCTATAGGAGCCTTAATCCCTTCTATACAGAATAAAATAAAATAAAAAAACTCAGGTATAGCAACATCCCGTCAAAACGGAATTAATCACCACAGAGCCCAAAGCCAAAGGACAAAAGCAATTTATCATAAAAATCTCTTAAATGAGACCATCAATTCTCTAGAAGCCAGACCTGGCTTGTCAATCCAAGGTGCCCATACTTTTTCGAATTTTGACAAGGTCCCCCTCTTTTTATAAATACCTAGATTCACAAGCCAATTAATTTTACGAACAAATTCCTGTCGCGTAGGACTCGTCTCATATATCCAATGTTGAGTGATTAATTTGCGTGCCATATGCAACTTATGTGGTTAGAAGACCGTGTTGATTAAAGAGAATTAGGGTTGTCATTGTGCAGTAAATGGCAGCACTTATGATATAGTGTAAAATACTACGTTATAGTAGTGTATCGCATACACACACATTTTTGAGATTGAAGATTTGGCAAGATTTGAGAAACTGGACATACATTCTGTTCAACTTTCCTGTTTGGCACTAGATGGGCCCGTACAGTGGGTAGAATTGAGACTATGCCATAGCCATGTCATCACATAGAAATGTGCACTGACTGGAGGTAGGGACTCTGAGCAGAGTGGCACCCACGCATGCTTAGTTGTAATGTTGTGGAGTGTATCGGCTGGCAGTAGTCTCGCGTGTACATTCAATGCTGTTCAAAATTCCCTTGGTGTTTTTCCTGTTTTGTTGCATTACAACCTTGAATCAAAATGATTTTTTTTTTGGTGGGGGGGGGGGGGGGTTCTTCTATTTGACTTATGCAACATGCCTACCACTTTGAAGGTGCAACATTTTTGCTATGATGCATACCATAATTATGATTAAAACAAAACAGAACATTAATGTGCATAAATATTCATCCCCTGAAAGTCAATACTTTTGTGGAGCCACCTTTTGCTGCAGTTACAGATGCCAGTCTCTTGGGGAATGTCTCTATTAGCTTAGCACATTTAGACACTGGGATTGTTGCCCATTTTTAAAGGCATAAATTCTCCAACATCTTCAAGTTAGATGGGTTGCATTTGTGTACAGCAGTCGTTACAATATACCACATATTCTAAATTGGATTGAGGTCTGGGCTTTGACTTTTGACTTTTGAATTTTTCCCCTTAAACCACTCCAGTGTAGCTTTAGCAGTATGTTTAGGGTATTGCCCTCCTGCAAGGTGAACCTCCGTTCCAGTCTTGAATCCCTGGCAAACTGAAACAGGTTTTCCTCAAAAATTGACCTGAATTTACAGACATCCATTTTTTCTTCAATCCTGACCAGTTTTCCAGTATCTGCCGATGAAAACCATCCCACAGTATGATGCTGCTTCCACCATTCTTTACTCTCGGGTTTGTGTATTTGGGGTGATGGGGAGTGTTTTGGGTTTGCGCCACACATAGTGTATCCCTTGATAACCCAAAAATTTAATTTGCTTCTCATCTGACCAGAGATCCTTCTTCCATGTGTTTGGGGAGTCTGCCACATGTTGTTTCTCGAATGTGTTTTCTTATGATTTTCTTAAAGCAATAGCTTTTTTTTTTTCTGGCCACCCTTCCACAAAGCCCCACTCTGTAAAGTGTACTGTTTGTAGTGGTCCCATGGACAGATACTTCCATCTCCGCTGTGGATCAATGGGTCTTCAGTGTTCTCGTTGGTGTCCTTGTTGAATCTTTGATTACTGTCCTCCTTGCCCAGTCTGAGTTTTGGTGAGTGGAGGGGATGTTCTCTGGTTAGGTTTGTAGTTGTGCCATATTCTTTCTATTTTGTTATAAAGGATTTAATGGTACTCTGTGGGATGTTCAAAGTTCGGAATATTTTTTGTATAACCCAACCCTGATCTGTACTTCTCAATAACTTTGAACCTCTGACCTGTTTGGAGATCTCCTTGATCTTCATGTTGCTTGCTTAGTGGTGTTACAGATTCAGGGACCTTTCAGAACAGGTGTATTTATACTGACATCATGTGACACACACACACACACACACACACACACACACACACACACACACACACACACACACACACACGGAACTTATTTAACTCTTTATGTGACTTCGTTTTAACCAGACCTTATTTAGAGGTTTTATAACAAAGGGGGTGAATACATATGCACTCACAACTTGTTAGGGATCTGCCAGGTACTTCATCTAGCTATACTCCTGGGATTAATCAATCCACACCTGAGGCCAGACCTGTTCGACTGACACCATCTCCCACCAACCAGGGTGGCAGGCTCAGGAGTGGGAGAGCCTATCGCGGCCTGGTCTGTCGGAGTTAGCTCCGCCCCCTGCCCTTTATTACCTGCCCTGTGCTCTCCCTCAGTGCTTGTAATTCTTTTGGATTCCTGGCCCCACTGCTGCTTGCTCCAGCCTGCTTCTGCCGTGCTTCTGCCTTGCTGCAGTTCTGCTTGACCTGCTTTGCTTTGCCCCTGGCTTGCTTCTGTCTCCGTGCCCGCTCGGGTGTACTCACTTCGTCCTGGTCCTGACTGTTCGTTCGCCGCCCCGTTTCCTCGTGGCGTTCCGTGGCTACTGCCCCTTCCCTTGCGTGTTCCCTGTTTGTCTTCCTGTGCACTTAGCCAGCGTAGGGACCGCCGCCCAGTTGTACCTCGTCGCCTAGGGCGGGTCGTTGCAAGTAGGCAGGGACAGGGCGGTGGGTAGATTAGGGCTCACTTTCCCTTCACCTCCTTCCTGCCATTACACAACTTTTGTCCGGTCCATTGCATAAAATCTAATTTAAAATCCATTTTAATTCCAGGTTGTAATGCAGCAAAACATGAAAAACATTAAGGGGGTGAACACATCCGCAAGGCACTGTATGTGTGTATTGGCACCAAAAACAGGGTTTGCTTTAAGTCTAGTATATTAATATTTATATCCCGGTTAGCCCTTTGGCCACTTATCTGTCGAGTATGTCTAACACATTCTAGAAAAAGTATAAAAATAAGGGGGTGCTTCATGGGATAAGCATCCATATAAATTCATAAGGACTCTTTACTAAAGTGTTAGACTTTAACCTTATACAGTTGTGTAAGACAGACACAACACTGAAGGCCAGTCACAAACCGGTTCGGAAAAAGTTCCCAAGTAGGTGGTGCTCAAACCAGTCTCCACCAACTGAATTAAACGGTGATACCACACCAACTGAATTAAACGGTGATACCACAGTCAAAGAAGAAAAGAAAGGAGTGCTCTCACTTTACTGATGGTAAAATACGTATATAAGTACGTCAATTGATCCACAATAGGATTAGCGGGATTCCTCCTTTATTGTCACTGAAAACTTATCCTTTCTTCAGGTCTACATGACCTAAGTAATAGAAATAAATGGCAAGTTTAAATATGGTTCCTATTATAGTTCCAGGGTTAAAGAGACATATATAGATATCTTTAAAAAAATAAATTTACCTTAGTAGTTGAGCAAGATCTAAAATATGCTATACACTAAAGATATCAATTCCTCCACAGGAAAAATGTCCTTAAAATGTTTGTCAATCCTAACCCGGATATGCAGCCTCAACGCATAACAAATGAGGGCTAGATAAAGCACGTTGTTGCCATACGGGGACGAATATGAATTCAATTCAATGGGTGGTGATAGCAGCAGGGAAGTGTGTCCCAGCAACCTCGTTGGCAATGGATGTGATGTGACAGTGCTGTAGCAACGTATCCTTATCTCAGTGTTGTGAGGAAGATATCAGAAGTGACGGAGTGCTATGGCAATGCGTCCCCACTGCCAAGCTAGAATAGAACTAGCGGGTAGTCGTCATAGAGATGCGTCCCTGCAGTTCATATGTAATGAGAACAAACCAGATTGCTTAAAACAAAGTATAACAAGAAAGGTTGGGCGCAGGAATATGGTGTTTATAATTATAAATCTGAAAAATAAGACCGAAGGGTGCACTCAGCTAGGCTCCATTTTTTTGGGTGGAAATATAATAGAAGCCTAAAAAAAACAAAGTGCAAGATAAAATGGAAGATATATTAGATAACCAAGTGGGTCTATTAGCTAAAACAGAAGATCTGTCAAATAAAGGCCCACTTACACAGGCCAATTATCAGGCAAACCATTGTTCATAGGATTCTCATTGCCGATAATTGCTCTGTGTAAACAGCAGCGCTTGTTCATCTGCTGATCATATCGTTTTAAAAATGAAAAATATTATCGTTGTCGGCAGCACATCTGTCTGTAAGCAGGGAGACCTGCTGCCGACATGATAATAATGTATGGGGATGAGCGACCGGAGTAACGAGTGCTCGTCCCCATACTAGCTCCTTGTGAAAGGAGCAAACGAGCACCGATCAATGAGCTGTTTCGTTGATCAGCGCTCGTTTACACTGCCGAGGACTGGCCATGTAAGAGGACATTAACACAGAGGTTCTATTAGATAAAACAGAAGATCTATTAGATAACATAGAGGGTCTATTAGATAAAATAGAAGGTCTATTGGATAAAGTGCAACTATTCGCTTTCAAAAGTTTTGTTGAGCCACTTGTAATTGAAATATTCTGTAAGACTTTCCTTCAAAGGATCCGCAACCTTCCCTCCATCACATAATCAATCGAGGTCCCACAAAATCGGAGAATTTTCAGTTATGGGAACAGGGTGCATATCTGGGGATGCTACGTTTTGCATACGCTGGCACGACAATGTGCCTATGTTTATTGATCCATAGCCTCAGACTTTTGGTTGTTCTTCTAATACACGGCAATAGATTTCCACATACATGCCAATAGATTTGACATCTTCTGTCTCACAATTTAAGTACAATATAATGCGAGCCTTTTTGCCTGTCTTGTTAATGAAAAACGTTTTCTAACAACATATATTGATTTATATGTAGATGAGTCTTAGTGGATTTTGAAATTACAAACGTTGATTCCGAATGGACACAATGAATGTCGTTATAAGCAAATAGTTGCACTTTGTCTAATAGACCTTCTATTTTATCTAACAGACCTTCTTCTATTCTATCTTGCTCTTTGTGTAATACGTCTTCCATTCTTTTCCCTATCTGAGTGCACCTTACTTTCTTATTTTATTATAATCATTCATTCACAATTCTAGACGCCACATACCTTCCCCCACCCATGACGATCCCCCGCTAGTTTTAATAGAGCAGGGAAGCAATGTTATCTGTGCCTTTCCCGTAGCATTGAGAGACTGCAATGTATTGCACCATCACTTACGATGCCCATAAGGTTGCTGCGACATGGTATCCCCGGCTGCTAGCCTTGGCTCGAGGCCTTGAAATCACATCCGAACCCACGGCTAACTGACGGGTATTGCATGTGAGGCTTTACTGTGGCAATGATGTGTTTTAACGAGCCCTCATTTGTCATTGACGCGATTGAGGCTGCATATTGGGGTTATCATAAAATAAAAAAAGTTCTAGTCATTTTTCCTGTGGGTGAATTGATATCTTTGGTCCATAACAAATACTTTAGATCTTGCTCTAGTTTAACCACTGTAATGTATTTAATGAATTTAGATTTTCTAAAAAAATATCTGTTTCCCATTTGACTCTTGAACTATAGTAGGCGCCATATTTAAACGTGTCATTTTTTATTTTTTTTGTATTACTTATGTCATGTTGATCTAAGGAATGGAGAAAGGGAACACCCTGAAATGTCATCTCTGTGACCATAAAGGAAGAATCCCACTAATTATATTGTGGATCTTAATTGATAAAACCATACGTGTTGCACTCTCTGTGTCACTTAGGCTTCGTTCACATATCCGTTCTGGCTCTATTCCAACGTTCCGTCTGAGGTTTCCGTCCGAATAGAGCTCTGACTGACACAAACGGAAACCGTAGGTTTCCATTTCCATCACCATTGATTTTAATGGTTTCCGTTTGTCTCAGTTGTGCATTGGTTCTGTCGTTTTGACGGAATCAATATCGTAGTCGACTGGACTTATGCAGGAGAAAGAAAATAACATTGGAGCTATCATTTACCAGCCGCAAACTTCTCTGTGATTGGTATGGGAGCCCAGCGTAGATGATTGCTTCTATATGGTCACCAGCATGGGAAAGACAGCTGGGGTTTCTCCTGTAGAGTGTTGTGAAGAAATGCAGCACATTTTGTCACTCTGAATCAAAAATGGACTAAAATTGTCTTGGCCCAAACGCAATGAGATTAATTGGATTCAGTTCTCTCTATTTAAAAGACAGAGCTCAGCCGCTATGGACTTATATTGTGCAGTTTGGCTTGGGGCCCTCAATGCCTTTTAGGCTGTGTCTGATTGCCGTAACTGTCAGTCCACCACTGCGCTGAATGTTTTCTGATCTTTAAACACAATTTTACTTTAGGCAAAGTGGAACCAAGTAAAGACACAATGCAGTTTTAGAATTACTGTTTTTTTTATTTTATTTATCCTCCTACCCACCTAAATGCAATAAGTTGTTGCAACCTCTTTTCTTCCCTGCGCAACATTTATTATTCATAATGGAACAGTCCTAAAGAATGAGTGACTATCTTATAGTATATCAAGAAAGGCATTAAGTAACATTCTATACAATAGATGGAAAGGAAAAGTCAAAAGATCCTTTGTGGCATGGATTACATTTTCACATAAACAATCATATAGTGTAGTACGTTATAAGTAAAGTGTGTTAGTACTTCACCTAGAAGCCCCACATTATTAACTATTTCTATCTAGACAAGCACTGACTTACTGTATCGTCATGTGAAGAAAAAGAACGTTTCATGTAAAGTTTTGTTTTTTTACTTTTTAAAATATGTGGAAATGGTCTTTATTAAAATAGTATATAAAGATGAAAATTATGTTACTAGACCAAATACAATAATAAATTGGCTTTGCAATAATTTACTAAACAAATACTTGTGATTTTCGATTTCCTTCGTCATTCGCCTATTTTGGCCTTAATGACCATGCACTAGTTTTTTCATCGTCGCTTTCCAAGACTCATAACCATTTTTTTCCCAGTCGACGTAGCCATATAAAGGCTTGTTTTTTGTGAAAAAGTTGTATTAATTCTCTGGCATCATTTTTGGGTACATATAAAATATTGATTAACTTTTTTGGGGTGAGATGGGAAAAAAAAATATTAGATATACCGCTATTGTTTTTGCATTTGTTCACCGTAAATAATGTGTTACCTTTATTCTATGAGTTGGTATGGTTACAGCGATACCATATATGTATACTTTTATTTTTTTGTTTTACTATTTTTGCACAATAAAAAGTTTCAAACAAAAATAATTTGTTTTTGCATCGCCTCATTCCAAGAGCCATAACGTTTTTAATTTTCTGCCGATTATAGCCATATGTGGGCTTGTTTTTTTGATGAGATGTAGTTTTCGTTGTTACTATTGTGGGTTTCATGGAACTCCTTAATTAACTTTTATTATTTTTGTGGCGGAATGGAAAAAAAGCAATTCTACCAGGTTTTCTTGTTTTTTTTATTCTTATGTACTGTATTTATCATGTGGTTTAACCCCTTAATGCCAAAGGTATTTTAAACCTTAATGACCGAGCAATTTTAAGTTTTTCCATCATCGCATTTAAAGAGCTATAACTTTTTTATTTTTCTGTCGACATGTACTTTTTTTTTTGCGAGACAAGTTGTATTTTATAATAGCACCATTTTGGGGTACATATCATTTATTAATTAACTTTTTTAGTGGGGTACTGGAAAAAAACAGAAATTTTGCTATTGTTTTGCGTCTTAATTTTACGCCATTTACCGTGTGGTATAAATAACATAATAACTTTATTCAGCGGGTTGTTACGATGCGCGCAATACCAAATTTATATCGATTTTTTTTTTTTTGTGTTTTCCTACTTTTACACAGTAAAAACACTTTTTTTTCAAAATTATTTTCTTTTGTGTCGCCGTTTTTTAAGAGCCATAACTTTTTCTTATTTTTCCTCCGATGTAGCTGTATGAGGGCTTTTTTTTTTTTGCGGGACGACTTGTAGTTTTTATTGGTACCATTTTGGTGTACATGCGACTGTTTGATCACTTTTTATCAAATTCTTTTGAAGGCAGGATGAAAAGAAAATAGCAATTCTGGCGTTTTTTCATTATATTTTTTACCATATATGAGTAATTTTTTACTTTTTAACTTTTTACTTTTTTTCATAGTAAAGTATTTTGTAAGGGGAAAAAGTGCGTTTTTGTTTTTTAACTTGGGACATTTATTTATTTAAAACTTTATTTAACTTTTTTTTTAGTCCCACTAGGGGACTTTACTGTGCAAACTTTTGATCGCTATTATAATACAGTGCCATATTTCTGTATTGCAGTGTATTTTTGCCTGTCAGTGTAAAACTGACAGGCACCTGTTAGGTCATGCCTCTGGCGTGGCTTAAAGAGGCTCTGTCACCAGATTCTCAAATCCCTATGTCCTATTGCATGTGATCGGCGCTGCAATGTAGATAACAGTAACGTTTTGTTTTTTTAAAAACGTTCATTTTTGGCCAAGTTATGAGCTATTTTATATATATATATATGCAAATGAGGTTTGAAATGGACAACTGGGCGTGTATTGTGTTTTTAACTGGGCGTGTTTACGTGTATGACGCTGACCAATCAGTGACCAGTCAGCATCATACACTCCTCTACGTTTATTTACACAGCAGCGATGTGCAGCCACATAAACAGAGATTAACGTTAATCAAGTGTCCTGATAATGAATACACATGATCATCCAGCCTGGACGTCATGTGTATTCAGAATCCTGACACTTCTGAATCCTTTCTTTGAGATTTCTAGCAAGGGAAACAAAATCTCGCGAGATTACGGAGGTAAACGAGATTTCGTTTCACTTGCTGGAAATCTCACAGAAAAGATTCACATCGCTGCTGTGTAAATAAATGTAGAGGAGTGTATGATGCTGACTGGTCACTGATTGGTCAGCGTCATACACGTAAACACGCCCAGTTAAAAATACAATACACGCCCAGTTGGGCATAACGAAAAAAAAACGCCCAGTTGTCCATTTCAAACCTCATTTGCATATATATAAAGTAGCTCATAACTTGGCCAAAAATGAACGTTTTAAAAAAAGAAACGTTACTGTTATCTACATTGCAGCGCCGATCACATGCAATAGGAGATAGGGATTTGAGAATCTGGTGACAGAGCCTCTTTAACAGGCAATTACTAAAGGCAGACCTGGGGGCCTTTGTTAGGCCCCCAGGCTGCCATACAAATCATTGGCACCACGGGATGCCAGTGTGGTGAGAGAGTGAGCCCCCTCCCTCTAAAATCACTCAGATGCGGCGCTAGCTATTGAGTTCCGCATCTGAGGAGTTAAATATGATCAGAGACCACTGCTAGTAGTCTCGATTGTTGCCCTGAAGCCTGAGGCTGTTACTGATAGCCCGAGCTTCAGCAGCACCCAGCACGATGCGGGAAAAGTTCTTATGAAGTGCCGACGTGAAAAGGCGGCACTTCAGAAGAACTACCTTGAACGGCCGATGTAAAAACACTATACGCTGGTCGTTAAGGGGTTAAATAATGTGTTAACTTTATTGTTTGGGACGTTGTGTGTTGTTTTTTTCCACTAGTACAAAATAAAACCACTTTGTAAGTAAAAAATAGTTTGATTTCATTTTTCCACTGTGCACTTTTTTTAATTCATTCATTTCACATTAATTATTTTTTAGGTGCCACTGAGGGACTTTGCAATGTGATCTTTTGATCACTTTTATATAATTCTTTGGTGTACTCCGTATACTAAAGCATTACTGCCTGTCTGTGTTAAACTGACAATCTAGTAGGACATGTCCTTGGCATTGCCTAATAGGCAAACAGTTATGAGTTTCCTGGGGGCATTCGTAAGGCACAGACTGTCATGACCACTGGTTGGCTGTAGATTACTAGCCTGTATGTTGAATCATGGTTGTTTTTTTTCTTGCCCCCCTTAAAATTTCATGGTTTCAGATTAGTTTGGCCCTTTAGGTACACACATTTTACAGGTTGAATTAAATGTTTTTGCAGTTCTGACTGATTTGATGAAAAAAAAAAAATAAATGTTTATGTTGGCCAGGAAATGTTTTATAGCTGTTCACTAAATGAATAAAATCTGATGAACCACAAATGGAAAGGAAACTAAAAAGTGCACAGTAGACTTAACTAAGCACAGCAATAGTCACGTAAATATCTTGACCAGTTTACAGCCATTTAAGAATTCAAAAACTTCCTAGAAGACTGTTGGTGTGGTTTCCATCTGAGCAGAGTTCTTAGAAAATATGCTACGCTCCTTAGCTCCTACCACTTCTGCTAATGAGCTGTACTAGTTACTAACCACATAGTAAGATGTTTAGATGTGGCCTTTTGGTTGTCTTGTACTTTACTAGATGTGTGTGTGAAAAAAGTTCCATGTTGGAACTGAAACGTCACTCGACTTTCAACATGGCCAAATAAAAATAAAAATATTTAGTACTGAGACGCTCTTGTCCATGGTCTGAGTTTGGTAATGCAGCTCAGTTACCTTTAAGAGACCCGATGCTTCTTATGGGGTACCAGCTCATAGAGTTGATTAAGTGAAAACATTTTTAAAGTAATAGTACACCTTTTAGACATTTTCTGAAATGTTATTGACATTTTAGATATCGATTATGGGAGTATTTGAACTAGAACCATACTTATAACTAGTTTTGAAGGGTCCCTTGGGGCTTTGCCCGTTTAGCTTTTAGCTCCCAGATCTTAGGATCTTTGAGTATGTTGACAGATGCACATTAATGATACTTTCGCGAGAACTAACTGCCATAGAGGCACTTGAAAGAGCTCTTCAGGTCCTTTTATTCTAGCTGTCAGTGGGGGTCCCAGCTAATGGTCCCTTATCAATAACTTCTTCTGACACACTATTAGAATATATGAGAAGTCTAATGGTGAACATATGCTTTCCAGGCTTTTCGTGAATCCATTTTACTGTTCAATTACAGCATTCGGCCATCAAGATGTTTTGTGACAAAATTTTGGGACAAATTTTCATGATTTTACAAGGACTCCTAACATATTCTGGGGCTTCCCCCTGCCTATCTGATTTTTATCAAGGTTTGCAATGTCCGACTTCAGCTAATCCCTAGCTCTGTTCTCCAGCATCCTTTCTAATCTCCTCATAAGAACCTACCAGAAATCGATCCTGAAACACCTTGTCAACGACGCCAGATCATGCATATATTCATATCAGTCATATAGTAAAAGAATGAAGGTGCTCACAGCTTTGCTACGGGTTATTCATTCCTCTTTCACTTCTTCATGGGCCCTTCGGATTCTTTTTCAGTGCTCAAATGGGTATTGCACACTCTTCAGAAGAGCCTGTGAGTAATCTCTATCAACCTCGTATCTTCAACGGGCTTTGCGCTTTGAGGAGTTCCTGTCTCCCGTCCCGCCTTTTTTCCCCTTCGGTCTTTCCTCGTTTCCATATTTTTTTTAAGCGTTTTTCCGTGTTAATTTGCTTGTTGTTTTTTGTGTATTTCTCTACCAAGTGCCATCCCTACAACCATACCTATCACTCTTTGCCTGTGCACAACGCCTGTGATGCAGACCTCTGCCTTCATGATTCGAGGGATTGGCACCCCAGATTTCCTAATACTATACCAGGACTTTATTTGTTCAAATTGTTACATTGTATTTTGTCTTTTTATTATTGTTTCTTTATTCTGAAAATATAGAATAAAAAAAATTGAAATAAAGCAAGCTGGAGATAAGGGACAGTAGGAAGGGGTTCTTTTATTTTTCTAGATTTGACAGACTTTTCTAAAAAGTCACCCACATATATGTCACCCACATATATGATTGATTGTATTTTTGGCGGAAGTTTCACTACTGTTTTTCTTTGTGGTCTCTGAAAAGATTTTAATGTTTCTCTGTGACGATGTGCAAATTAATATGGATTCATTTGAATAAAAGCAAATGTTGTTTTGCAAAAATCTAGAAAATAATGATTTTGGATTTACCTTGCAGGAATGGGAGAGTTTCAGGGTGTAGATCCACACAATTGGTCCTTGTAGTTCTGTATTTTGTAATGAAGCAGTCCTATTACATATAGTTTGTGGGTTTTCTAAATTCTGCATTCTGTAATGTAACTGTCACATGGCTTTCCTCAGATGAGTGATGTACAAGCCGGAGGTGCCACAGTGTTCCCAGATTTTGGAGCAGCAATATGGCCAAGGAAGGTAAGTTACCCACAAAGGACTACACTGGAAGAAACTCTTAAAGCTTATGTAGTGAATTATATGCCAGTGCTCAGACATACAGAGAGCAAAAGGTTAACAATTCCTACATTTGCTTGCTTAAGACCCAGGCTACATGGAGGCTTTTTTTCAGCCAAACTGAATAATTTTAACTATTGAGTCACAGCTGAAGTCCAAAGGATTACATTGAGTTGCTTTCAATCTTGTGGACAGCAGCTATCACTCAATAATTCAAATCAACCAGTTACACTACAAAAAGTTTTCCATGTAGCCCAGGCTTTGCTCAAAAAAACTAAAATATGTTCAACCACAAGTTAATTGGTCAAAATGTAGTAAATTACAGATAACGCTGATTCAGGAGGAAGCTGAAAAAAAAAATACCTCAGACTAAGGCCCCATGGGACATGTTCTATAATTCCCGGAACATTTCCACGGCACGGACACCCTTCCGTAGTGCTACGGAAAGGTGTCCGCGTTCAATGAAAGTGAATGGGTCCGTTTTTTACGGTCGTGTGCATGGGGCCTAAATATTGTGTTTTTCGAATACAATTTTAAGAGTTTAAAGGGGGTTTTCTGGGGATTTTTTTTTTCTTTTGTTTAATTCTGCCCAACAGTATAAACTTGCGTTTCATTGTATCTGGCTGGTTATGAAAATGGGGGGGACCCCATGCCGTTTTTTGTCAATTATTTTTATTAATTAAATTTTTTTTTTTAAAACGGCGCAGGCCCCCCCCATCCCATTTTTCATAACCAGCCAGATACAGTAAAGCAGTCGCAGCCCAGCATTACAAGGGTAGGAAGGGCCACAGTTTTTGGCCCTTCCCAGCCTCGTGATACCAGCCTGCGGCCGCCGAGGTGCCCAGCCGTCACTACAGATGGTTGGGTACTAGATTGTATCCGGCTATTCCCGATACCCCTGGTGGGTACCGGGGTAATAATGGGGGGGGGGTTAGTGTTTAGTCTTTTTACTGGCTAACACTAAGCCCCGCCTTAGTAATGGGCGTTGTCGCACAGACAACTGACATTACTAAGGTGCAAATAAAGTATTAAAAAAACACAGAGACATAAGAAAATATTTTTATTGAAATAAAAACTCCCCCACAAGACCCTCGTTAACCATTTTATTTAAACAAAAAACGTAGATCATCGCGGTAGTGCACCGAATCTACGACGTACTTCAACGAATCGATGACGTAGTCCAACAGCGTGGGCTAGTTTATATCCTGCAAAACAAAAAAAATAAAGTTTGCAATATAGCAAGCAACCCCCCACACACACCCCAACCCTACAAGCACCCCCAGCATACAACCCACAAGCGCCCTCTACGCACACACCCCCGACGCAACTCCACAAGCGCACGCACACACACACACGCACACAAAATGGCGCCGGCTTTCCCCCTACAAACCACCTTCTATGCTGGTTGGCAGGATCTGCACATGCCACAGAGCATGCGGAGTTCAGTCAGAACAGCAGAAGCGTAGGAGATGGGGTCGTATATGTGTCCACTTGATGTAAGGTGGCCGTATAGCGTAGATAGCTGTCGGTTGAATGCTAATGATGTAAGCAAGTAATAAATAGCTGGTGGCTACAAAAGTATGAATGCATTTGACATACCATATCTGCCCAGTGTGTCACATAGTGATCAGGTTCTGACGATGGCTCGTGTGTTAGCAGATTGACTTTGGGGATTCTGGTGTTATGGCCGGATTTACACAAGCGTGTGCGTTTTGCGCGCACAAAAGGCACTTAACAGCTCCGTGTGTCATCACCATATGATGCGCGGCTGCGTGATTTTCGTGCAGCCGCCATCATTATGACACTCTGAAAACAGAAAAGCACCACGTGCTTTTTTATTTACAAACCTACAATCATAGTTTTGACAGCTGTTGCGTGAAAAACGCGCGTCCCACGGAGGTGCCTCCGTGTGGCATGCGTGATTTTCACGCACCCATTGACTTTAATGGGTGCGAGATGCGCGAACAACGCACAAATATAGGACATGTCGTGCGTGAAAATCACGGACTGTCAGAACGGCCCCATAGACTAACATAGGTCCGTGAGAGGCGCGTGAAAATCACGTGCGTTGCATGGACGTATTACACGTTCGTGTAAATCCGCCCTTATATGTTGGATAGATGCACTGCGGCACCAGGCCCTAGTTAAGTCTACAATGGCTGTTAAGCTTGGCTCAGAGTGTCAGTATCTAGGCTGTTCAGAATTGTGGACTGCTGCATTGGACCTTCCTGTGTTGTCCAAAAGGAAGCACCACTTTTTGAAACCTTGACGTTCCCTAGAACCAAGTTTGAGAAACAATAGATTAAATCCTGTATCCTCATTGCAGGGCACTGCAGTTTTCTGGTACAACCTTTTCCGAAGTGGAGAGGGCGACTATAGGACAAGGCATGCAGCTTGTCCTGTATTAGTAGGTAGTAAGTGGGGTAAGTTATTTTTTGAGTAATTGTATATTGTATTGGTTTATATATGTATTTGTTTCCATTTAAAAGAAAAAAGACAAAACTGTAGAACATGTTTTCATCAGTTTTATGTTGATATGCGATCACTTGTTTTTATTTTTAAGGAAATTTTCTTACTTTCTAAAATAGACAATTTTCATCCTCCATTTCATGATTAATTCTATTCTGTGCTTAGTTCTGTGTGAATGAGTGACCGGGTGCAGAACGACTACCCTTGCAGGAAAGATTAAGGCTACATTCAGATGAGCGTAGCTAACCTCGGTGAATAACTGAAGTTTTCCACGACCAAGGTGCACCCATGTGGGACGCATTGTCACGTACCCCCCATAGACTAGAGTTCATGGAGGGATGCATGACACAAAGTAAAATAAGACACGTCCTATTGTTTTCACCGAAACGTCACATGCTCCATTGAAACAATGGTCGTGTGAATGGCCCCATTGAAATACAGGAGTCCGTGTGACGGCCGTTATTTTAACAGCCGTCACACGGACGTGATACACGCTTGTCTGAATGAGCCCTAAGGATGTTTTTCTCCCCATAGTAAGGGGACCACCACATTACACTAAAATCCAGGCGACACTAATCCAATACATGGGGATGGAATGAAGTATAATATAAGGAAGCATTTTTCACTGCAGTAACGCTCTAAATATTGTATATATGTGAATATTGTAAAGTAATTACATTCTAGGGAGAAATAGAGCAGTCACAGTTTTATTTTGCTATTCAGGCACCACCAACATATCCATACAAAAATGCAGCTTGCTATCTAGTAATCTTTATGCCCTTCTGTACAATGCCGTATAGGGGAACCATAATATGGCAGCCATAGAGTTCTATGGGCTGCTATTGTACAGGGCCACACAGAGGTTTGGTCTTTTCACAGATTCTGTATGAAACCCTAAGAAAAAAATGGTGGCATGCTCCATAGTGTGCCATATTACGGAGAGATTCTCATGGAGGCACCATAAAACAGCACACGGCAGGACTCTTTCCAGGCTAGTTTTATGCCTTTTAGATAATCATTTCATGAACGGTATCCCCTACGTCCCCATTACACATAGATAGGTTGACTCGTATCTGTAGTTAAATGTCCTTGATGCTGGTTGAGTTTTATGTTCAATTTCCAGTTTTATTTTTGCTGTGACAGTGATTTACATTACATCATCACATTTAAGTTATCCGTTTAAGTTTACTGATGTCACGGGAATAGCTTTACTTACAGGAAATTGTAGTGCGTGCTAGTCAGCTAAAATTTATGTTTGTTTGCCACTCGTGATGAAACCGTGAGATTCTTTCATTATAGAAAAATTTGTGAAGAAATATATCCCAAAACACGCCAGTTTGGTGGTATTGCTGTGAAAATGTTCTAAAGACAACATTATTAATACGTATTGTGTGTTTTTTCTTCTACGTATAGATGTCTGAGGAGTCATGAAATGCTTTTGATTTTATTTTATTTTTTTCTAGTTTCAAATAAGTGGTTCCATGAAAGAGGACAAGAATTTCTAAGGCCTTGTGGATTGACTGAAGTTGACTGACAAACAATATATTCAGCGATTTATTGTTTTTTGTCTTATTTTTTTCTATTTTTATTTTTTACATTGTTTTTAGAAACTTTTGCAATTTCTCTAATTCACTCCTGGCATCCAGTGTGGTGAAACCAGTGAGATTTTGAAAATGTAAAGCCATACAGTCAATTTGACTCTGTTTAATTTGATACTACAGAGATAAAAACTGAAGGTTGCTAAGGGTGCTAAACATACCATTTAGTTCTAAATAGAAGTACCTATATTTATTTCCCTTATCTTGGGTGTGGGCTGCAGATGCATTATGAGTTCAAGTTTCTGCTGTTGGGTGCATATTTACCACTACCTAATATGCAGCTGATGGCCTAGAGAGATTAAATCTTGCTACCTATGTTAAAGTTTTTTTATAAATGTAAAATGCGATCGAAACCAAGATAAAGAAACACACTTACAGGAAGAATGTTCCACAGTAGGGAAATTTAAAGGAACACAAGCTAGAATTGAATGATAAAAAAACTGATTAACAGGATATAAACTAGCCCACGCTGTTTGTCAGTTTGCAGGTATTATATATGTTCCTGAAACAAACAGTCTTAAAGAAATCCTGCAGAGGGCACATGGGTTAGACTCTGTCCCATTTTCGGATGGGGAATAGCTGAGGGGGAAGAGCTCAGCCAAGTAGACCGTGCTTAAAGAGGCTCTGTCACCAGATTATAAGTGCCCTATCTCCTACATAATCTGATCGGCGCTGTACTGTAGATAACAGCAGTGGTTTTTATTTTGAAAAACTATAATTTTTCAGCATGTTATGAGCAGTTTTAGATTTATGCAAATTAGTTTCTTAATAGACAACTGGGCGTGTATTTACTTTTTACCAACTGGGTGTTGTACAGAGGAGTGTATGACGGTGACCAATCCGTGACCAATCAGCGTCATACATTTAGGGCGCTTATAATCTGGTGACAGAGCCTCTTTAACAATAATTTTGTCCTGCTGCAGACAGAGCAGAGGGTGAGGCTCTTGCTTCAGCCAGTTGTCTTAGGGTATGTTAACACGGCCTATTTTCGGCCGTTTTTCGGGCCGTAAACGGCCGAAAAATCGGAAGCAGGCGTTCTCTTCCGACGGAGCGATTTTCACTGTGTTTTTTTACACGTAAAAAAACGGCCGCGAAAAAGAAGTGCGGGACACTTCTTGGGACGTTTTTGGAGCCATTTTCCATAGACTCTATTGAAAAAAAACTCCAAAAACGGCCATAAAAAACGCCGCAAAAATCGCGAGTGCCCCAAAAAACGGCTGAAAATCAGGAGCGGTTTACTCTTGAAAACAGCTCCTTATTTTGAGACGTTTTTGACTCTGCGTGTGAACATAGCCTTACAGCTAGACACAGCACATTTTAATTGAAGTATGAGACCTAATGGGATCAATGCAAAGCGGGAGATTAAGGGCAAAATTGCTAAAATATGATTTGCTAAGATGTGATTAAATAGCCTAGTAGAATTGTCTTGCTGGTTATCCAGAGATGTGCATTGTGAGCCTTGATGGAGTAACTCAAATTTTCTCAGATATGGATGTACAAAGTTTCCTTTTATTGTACATTTCTCATGGATTAAGCAAAGTTTGGTTGAACTGTTTAAAGTCTATTTTTGTGATATAAAAATAATAAAACAAAGTGTTTCTCTAATATAGTGTAACAAATGATGATAATTTTCTGACCTACTTGATGTAGTAATTTAGTTAATCTGTCAACTCACATTCTCTGATTTAGAAAAATAAAAATTTTCCCCAACCCCAAAATGTTGAGATAACAAGCTTGTCAATGTTCTTTCCTATACGGGTGGATTAACACGTGACAGATTTTGTTGCAGACATTTCTACGACTGAAATTCAGTTCCATTAATCTGAATGGAACTTGGTCAAATCAATGTGCTTGTTTGTAGAAACAATCCTATTTAGATGAATGGAACTGATTTTCGGAAACTTCTGAAACAAAATCTACCGCGTGTGAGGCTACCCTTAGACTTGCTCACCGTTCCCTTGCTACCGCAATTCAGGTTTCCTGCTGTTTACACGCCTGCGTGATGATACGTTTATACAGGCAAAACGTCACATGAGCGGGCCAGTCAATCACAGTCTGCTGTAGTGAAGTCACTATGGAAAACATTTTACTGTAGTGGGAAAGGATTGGCTGGTTCATTCATAGAGAACACACCTCATTATGTGAAAACATAGATGCGGTGGTGGTCCAAAACAGCCAAAGCAAAGTAATGGTGAACAATTTTCACAGTTCTGTAATTTGACAAGCTTATTTATTTAACATTTTATTCTCGGTGAAAAGGATTTCTCACTAAACACAAAAGGGAGTTACCAAATCCCATTTTATTTCGGAATTTCTTTTCCACTTTGTCTCAGGATTGGTTACTGACTTACAATGTCCATTACCCTAAGAGTTACGTTCACCTGTAGACATTTGGGGAATTTATCAATAGTTTTGTGCTCGAGATTTTTTGATAGATAAATAATACTAAAGCCAGAAAATGGCGCGAATTTACACCTTCTCACGGCAGGACCGTCCTAAATGCACCAAATTTATTTAGAAGCGTGTGCCTGTTATTAAATTTGGCACAATTCACTCCAACTCACTTTTTTACTTTCTTTTTTAGACTGGCATATGATACGCCAGTCTTAAAAAGTCTGATCTAATGTCTTTCACTCATGAGTTGTCATAAGAAATGTTTTAAAAAGCATACGAAACCTAGAAAACAATGAGGTAAAGAATATACTTCTTGTCTACAATCTTCTGAAACAAGCAGAAAACAGAGTCCATGGTTGGCCGCAATGACAAGAGCTAGGGTTTACATACAGAGGCAAAAGAAAAGGGTACAAAACAATGTCCCTGGTAAGACTAAAGCTGACCATACACCATGCAGCCCATCAATTGTATATTTTGTCTAATTGTTTGTACAATCTTTCCGACCAACAACATCTCAGACTGAAGTGTCAGACACACAATTTAAAACAAATATATATGAAAAAACAAAGTGGCGAATGATTCTCTGTAATCAGGCAGTTGCTCCATAAACACATAGTTATTGCCGATAACCAGACAAATAAATCCAACATAATATTTTCGGCAGATGTCTGTCGTGGTCATCACGAACGATCACATATAATGTGATGATCGCCCAATCTGATAAAAAATGGTACGTTCACACAGGTCGGATTTGCTGCAGAAAACTCAGGGAATTCCTGCCAAAACTGCACCACACACTGTTTTTGGAATTTTGAGGCAGATTTTGACCTGCCTGCATGCCGTTTGCCACGGTTTTCACAATTTTTTTCGGCCGTGGCCATTGAGCGCCACGGGCAAAAAACTCTGCCTCCCATGTCAATGGGAGGTCCAAGACCGAAACGGCCGAAGAAAGCATGTTGCTTCTTTTTCCCGCAAGCATTTTTTTTCCCGGTTGCGGGAAAAAAAAATGCCTGCCTCCCATTGAAATAATGGGAGGCGATTTCGGCCATTTCTTGCTGCGTTTTTTTCCGCGGCAAAAAGCTTCGTGTGAATATACCCAAATAGTGTTTGCATTGGTACAGATTTTCAACCGCATTTGCCTCTGCAGAGAAAAGAGGATTAGTGAAAAAAAATAAACTCCCCTTCTTTGACTGTCCCGTAGCATCGCGTCTCTGACTGGTTCTTCCGGCCTCCTGGGATGGCTTCTCATCTCATATGGCGCTGCAGAGGTCACATAGGACAAAACATCATCTTAAGAGGCCAGAAGAACACAGACCAGCTGTAGAAGCAGGAGCACAACTCTATGGGACCGCCAGAACAGAAGAGTATAGTCTTCTTGATTTTAAACTGGAAAATGTTTTGGTTTTTTTCTAGTTGCAATTTTTTTTTATCAATTCGCAGGAAAAAAAACCAAAACACAACATTTGCCATTTGTTGCAGATTTTACCCATTGAGTTCAATTGTGAAAGAAAAATCTACAACAAATGCATGGCATTTTATGCTTTGGATTAAAAAAAAACAATCTGCCTAGCAGGTGAATTTCTGCACGAAAATATTCAAAGCCGCCCTTGCTTTTCTGCTCGCAATTTTATGGTACGGAGCAGGAACCCACTTAAAAGAGGTCCCTGTGATGTGGCAAGTGAGCTTATACAGTTTGATCAAAATGTGTTCTAAGAATCTCATATTCATTCAATAGATCTCTAGAGTTATTTGACATTACGGGTATGTCCACAAGTAGTAAATTTACGGAAATTTTGCAGGAAGTCTCTGCAGAAAATCTAGAGGATGCAGGAAAATTCACTTTAAATCATGTGGATTATAAAAGCAGATTTCCCTGTGGCAAGTGACTAAAAAAAAAACAACGAAAAACTATTCTCTCCTCCCCTGGTGCCCACATGGCAACTATTCCTTAGTCCTCTTTGGTCTCTATACACCCTGCCAACATCCATATCCTGTTGCAGTCACATGTGACAACATGAACGCTAATTACCACTTTCTCCCCATATTGTTCATAGGAAAAAAACGTGGCTAGCCGCAGATCATGAATATCGAGGACTATTGAGCGCGCTATGTAGTCCTCGATATTCAAGAGCTGCAGCTAGCCCTGCTCACCTGCCGCTGATGGTCATCTTTCTCCCTATGCACAGTATGGGAAGAAAGCGGTCAATCAGCAGCAGGTGGGCTGGTCAGTTGCAGCTCATAAATTCGGGCTGCAGGAGATGAACTGTGATTTTATGAAAACTTCTGCTTATTGCCAAGTAAGACACTTAAAATCATGTGCTGAAATCAAGTACTTTGTTGATAATTTATGCTACCCTCAGGGCGACATAACCCTGCTGACAGTTTCCCTTTAAAGAGGACTTTATCCCCTCCCTGACTTGTCTATTTTAGTAAAACCTTGTATTCCCCATGAAATACAATTCTGGAGCTTATTTTCTTAGAACTGTGTTGTCATTTCTCGATTTATACATTTCTAGGAGGAACAACAAATTGACAACTGGGTGTTACCATTCCCTTTGTCAAAGAGGTCTGTCTCTCCACAGTCTCGCTCTGTCAGCAATGCCTGGACAGTGTCAGTCTGTGTAGGGACACACCTCCAATTGGTAACATTCGGTTGTCAATTTATTCATACATTTCTAGGAGGAATAACAGGAATGAAGTTCTTGGACGACATGCTCCAGAATGTTTTTTTATGGGGAATACAAGTATTTACTAAAACAGACATATCAGGAGAGGTGACGGGTCCTCTTTAGGCGAAAAACGCGGCAAGAAAGTGCAGGCTGCCTGTGAAATACTACCTGTGAACTAGGCCTTAAGGTGTAAAGTGTTTTATATACTACAGCCTAAGGCCTCATGCACACAAACATAAAAACGCCCGTAATTACGGGCCCATAGACTTCTATTGGCCACGGGTACCTCCAGGTGCCATTGAAAAATATAGAACATGTCCTCTTTCAGGCCGTAATAACGGCACGGGCAGGCCCATAGAAGTCTATGGGGCTCCCGTAATTACGGGTGGCTACGTATGTGCACCTGTAATTACGGGAGCGTAGCTATGCGATGTCAGGGGATAGTCACTGTCCCGGGTGCTGAAAGAGATAAACGATCGGCAGTAACTCTTTCAGCACCCAGGACAGTGACTACCGATCACAATATAGATCAACCTGTAAAAAAAAAAAAGACGTTCATACTTACCCAGAACTCCCTGCTTCATCCTCCAGACCAAACTCCTGGGATGACGTTTCAGCCCATGTGACCGCTGCAGCAGTCACATGGACTGCCGCGTCATCCAGGGAGGTCGGGCTGGATGTCGAAAGAGGGACGCGTCACCAAGACCACGGCCGTGTAAGTATGAATTTCTTTTACTGCGGAAAAGGCTGTCCCTTCTCTATCCTGCCCTGATAGAGAGAAGGGGCTGCCGATTAGTGCAGTGCAATTTTGCAGCAAAAACTTGCCCGTAAATACGGGTGGAATACTGGTGACACCGGACCCGTATTTACGGGCACGGGTCCGTAAATACTGGTGCAATACGGGTCAAATACGAGTGACCAAGGACCCGTATTTCCGCCAGTATTTACGGGAGGAAAAAAATACGTTAGTGTGCATGAGGCCTAAAATGGGAGACTGTATCAAATGCAAGATCGAGTGCTCACTGAAAACCCTGTAGAAAATTCTGCCATTGAGTTAAATAGTAGCTGTGTAAATTCACATCCAGTTATCTCCCCTAGTGGTAGGTTCACACATACAGAATTGTATATCATAAAAGCATAGGACTTTTTAAGTGGGGAGTTCAGTCCTATCTCAGTTTTGCTATGTGGTCCTATGTTTTCTGTATATGCTGTATAAACAATTTTATTTTCTAAAAATAAGAGTTCAGGTGTATAGTCTGTTCTAATTAACACCCTTTAAATGTTTATTTTGAACATTGACATTTATTTTTGGTGAATGGTATAAAAGAAAAATTGAAAATCATTGAATTAATATATTTTTATTAAAATATTGCTTCCATTGTGGGGAAAAGTGGTGAAAATATTTTCCATTGATTACTTCTTTATTATTATTATTTTATTTTTTTACCTAGTTACACTATTTGGCCAAAAGTATGTGGACACCCCTCCTAATAATAATGCAGGTGTTTCAGCCACACCCATATCAATCAGGTGCACAAATTCATGCAATCTCCATAGGCTTACATTGCTAGTAGTATGAGTCGTACTGAAGAGCTCGGTGACTTTAAACATGTCGCTGTTCTAGGATGTCACATTTTCTACTAGTCCACTTTGTGAAATTCCTGATCGGCTAGGTCTGCTTCAATGTGACTTTTGTGAAATGGAAGCATCTAGGTATAACAACAGCTCAGCCACAGTAGTAGACCACACAAACTCAGTGAGGGGCCGCCAAGTGCTGAAGAGTGTGGCACGTAAAAAAAAAAAGTTCCAAACTGCCTCTGGAGTTGACACAAGGAGCTTCATGAAATGGGTTTCTATGGTTGAGTAGCTGTAGACAAGCCTAAGATCACCATGCACAATGTCAAGTGTTGGATGTAGTGGTGTAAAGCATGCCATCACTGGACTGTGCAGCAGTAGAAACGTGTTCTCTGGAGTGATGAATCCCGCTTCACTATCTGGCAGTCTGATGGAAGAATCTGCCTGGCGAATGCTACCTACCCGAAAGTGTCTACAGTAAAATTTGGAGGAGGAGATATAATGGTCTGGGGCTGTTTTCCAGGTTTTGGGCTAGACTCCTTAGTTCCAGTGAAAAATAATATTAATGCTACAGCTTACAAATACATTTTAGACAATTTTATGCTTCCAAATTTTTGGCATCAGTTTTGGCAAGTCCCTTTCCTATTCCAACATGACTGTGCCACAGTGCACAATGCAAGGTCCATCAGGGCATGGTTTAGTGTGGGGGAACTTGAGTGGCCCGCAAAGAGCCATGACCTCAACGCCATTGAACATCTTTGGGATAAATTGGAACGCTGGTTGCGAGCCAAAATTTCTCGTGCCTGATCTCATAAATGCTCTTTTGCCTGATTGGAGAAAAAATTCCTGCAGACTATCTCCAAAATCTTGTGGAAAGCCTTGCCAGAAGAGTGGAAGTTGTTATAGCTGCAACAGGGGGCCCAAATCTATATGAACGCCCAAGGTTTTGTAATGGGATGTCCAACAAGCTCATAGAGGTGATAATGGTCAGGTATCCACATACTTTTAGCCATAAAGTCTATTTTTATGTGACCTAAGGAAGACCAGTTGAGGAAATCAATTTCTACTGCCAATAAAGCAAGATCTTTCTCCCGGAGAAGGATATAAAATTCACTACCAATGAAAGTGTGGAGATGAGGAGTTGTTCTTCCTCTGCATTGCGTTCGCAATTGGGTTTTGTCTGGCATACCCTGGAATAACATTACACAATTACAATGAATAACAAGCTAAATTAGTTGTTTTTCCTTATTCAATGTTCTGAGAGTGGATCTATTTACAGAGAAGATTGAATTCACTGGTACTGGGGAGTCACTGGTGGGATAGCGAGATAAAAACTATGATAAAGACTTTGGCACAAATAGACTTTGAACATGGTTGGTTTGACTGTATTGTTATACTGTAGGAGACTTTGGCATTATTACAAGAAGTGGAGTCAGGGAAATACTAGTCGAGAAATGCCTTGCTTCGTTTATATCTTTGTATTATTATGTTTAATGTAAAATGCTGAACATTTTGCAGACGTTTATGGATGTTAACAGCCTACTCAACTTACTCCTCCTTTAGGGAATTCTCAAGAACATAGGCCCATTGATGGTTCCACCTACGAGGTTCATTTCTCGTCTTTATTTGAAGCCGCTGCGGTATCAGAAAGCACTTTCCTTTTTAATAGGTCAGATAATTTCTGCCCTTAGTCAGTATCCATAAGGCACATTTTCCACATTACAGCAGTTGTAACACATCAATACACATTCCAAGAAACCGCATCATACATTTTACACTAAGTCTTGTTTTTATTTGAAGACTGTTCATTAAAAAGACAGAAAACCAATTTCAACATCCTGGAAAATGACATCTTGTTAATGCTGCTATTACATTGCACTTGTCTACAAAATTCTATCTTATGAAGAAAGTTTTCATCCCTGTATCTTTACTTTATTTGAGAAAGATGCTGTCCAGCTGCATAACAAGAGACCGCACGGCAGCGCAGAAGAGTGCATCAGAAGACCCTACCTGCAGCATAGAGGAATGAGACAGCGCCGGGGACATTAAGAACAAGTATCTGTCTCTTGCTATGTAGCTCTGTAACTTCAGCCAGAATCCCGCAATGGGAACTGCAGGGGAAGACACAGAGATGATGAAGACCGTGCTGCTGGTCCATCAGACGGCAGGACGGCATGTGTAAGGGTATGTTCACATGGCTTATTTTCAGCCGTTTTTCGCGCCGAAAAACGGCTGAAAATACGGAGGCTGAATGTCTCCAAACTTCTGCCCATTGATTTAGATGGGAAAAACGGCGTTCTGTTCCCATGGGGCATTTTTTAAAAAGGCGCATAAAAAACCGCCCCGTAAAAAAAAAGTGCATGTTACTTCTTGAGCCGTTTTTGTAGCCTTTTTTCATTGGGTCAATAGAAAAACGGCCGTAAAAAAAACGCATCAAAAATTGCTTGATGCATAAAAAAACAACTGAAAATCAGGGGATATTTTCCCTTAAAAACAGCTCCGTATTTTACGGGCGTTTTTCGTTTGCTGTCTGAATATACCCTTAAAGTACCAAAGCACACTGTTCATAAGGTAGTCTGTGACTGTGTCGGCGATTTTATATACATGGATAGGAGGCACCAGAATGGACGAACTGCGCAGCATCGTTCAAAAAGGGAGGCACCAGGTATATTTCGTAAAATGTTTACTTTAGACGGAAGGGTCGCTTTAAGGGTGAAGTACAAAGAGATTTGCTTAGACTCCACACCCCAGACTAGCCAGCACCAAACCATAGTAGCAAGGAATAGTAACACAGCGCCAGTCAATGCCCTTGGGGCTATTTTATGAGGTGCCTATTAAGACCTATATTACGTCTTTGTAGATGCCTGCGCCTTTTACATGCTCAGTAATGTATTGTCTCAGACATATTCCAATAATGTACAATAAAAAATAAATTTTAGTTTAATGTTCCGTGGTAGGACAGCTGTAACCCCATTGATTTTAAGGATAGGTGGGGGTCAAGGCAAGCGGACCCCACCGATCAGTAGGTGATGGCATTCATATCTTAGCTATAAGCTATCACTAATTATGATGGAAAAATCCCTTTTAAAAAGATACTCCGTTACAAGACAAAGAGCAATTTGAAACATCTCAAATAAACAATCTGTATTGTTTAATTAAAGCAAATCATCCTGTCTCTGAAATTTATCATAATTTTCTCTACGTTTTTTGCCAATTTTACATCTAGCAAGAGAGAATTTCATGTTTTTTCTTTTTTCGACAGTATCCCTTGCACAACAGAGCACATAATATCACTCTTTGCAAACTGAACACATTTGAGGGGGAATTTATCAATTGCTATGTGCCAGTATTATGGTAAAAAAGTCAAATTATGATGCATGCCAAATTTGCACAATAATTTGTGGCTTTTTTCCGTTTTATGTATCTTCTGCTACTATTTAAATAGTGAGTGGAGCTTAGAAAAAGGGGCGGTTCCACCCGTGGCCCAACAAATGTACTACAATTTAATTTCCAGCAGAAACGCGTAAATTGTAGCAGAAATCTACGCCAGCTATGATTTCCCTTTCTTCTGGTGCACGGAAAGCCAGAGATGCGTCTAATTTTAATAAATTAGGCACATTTTACTCAAGCGATCTTTATATTAAGTCTAAATAAATAGCCCCATTTTTTTTTTTCACTAAACTTTTGGCATGTTTCAGTACATTTCCTTAGGAAAATACTGTATCTCCATAAATGTAGCACCAGATGGACATGCCTAAGATACGTCTATTATAATTTAAGGAAGATTATGCTAAATACACGTGTCAATTATGCAGGATTGCAAAAGTCAACACTAGAGATGAACGAACCGGGACAACTGAACCCGGTTTCGGTCCGAACATCGGGAAAAGTTCGGTTTGCAGCGAATCCGAACTTCACCGGGTTCGGCCGAACACGTTTTAACCGAACCCGGCGGAGATAGTCACTGTCCAGGGTGCTGAAAGACTTAAACGATCGGCAGTAACTGTTTCAGCACCCTGGACAGTGACTTCCGATCACAATATACATCAACGTGTAGAAAAAATAGAAGTTCCTACTTACCGATAACTCTCTGCTTCTTCCTCCAGTCCGACCTCCCGGGATGACGATTCAGTCCAAGTGACCGCTGCAGCCAATCACAGGCCAATCCCAGGCTGCAGCGGTCACATGGACTGCCGCGTCATCCTGGGAGGTCGGACTGGATGTCGAGAGGGACGTGTCACCAAGGCAACGGTGACGCGTCCCTCTCTTGACATCCATCCCGATTGTGATTGACTGCAGAAACAGATGACCTTCTTGTGAGATATTGAGGTCAACCACCTGACAATGAAACCGCTGCAATGTCCCTCCAATTCCTTAGAATAAGTTAATAAAAGGATAATGAGAAAAGGCAATAACAGAAGTAATAGTAAAACAGAAATTTGAAGGATAAAACCATAATTACTTCTCGTGGTGCAACCATGAAAACAACTTATTGTTAACAGCTTTATTTTACATGTGTCTATACACAAGCTAAACATTTGTCAGTCATTGTTAAAAATGTCTTACTGCACACAGCTCCGCCATGAGCATGGAGCCTATACAGAGGCAGACATCGTCCTTGTACCTCTGTACTATGTAGCTATAGGCACTCCGTGTACTATTACAGGCTACCTTCATATCGGGCTGCAGCCAATCACAATCGGGCTGGATGTCAAGAGAGGGATGCGTCACCGTTGCCTTGTGAACAGCGATGTCAGGGAATTCCACAGAGTCCCGGAGCAGAGCCGATACAAGCGCTCTGCCCGGGACTCCGCTCTGGGGAAGACCCTGACACACTGTCCATATATGGGCAGCTATGTCAGGGAATTCCGCAGCGTCCCGGAGCAGAGCCGATAAAAGCGCTCTACCCAGGACTCCGCTCTGGGGAAGACCCTGACACACTGTCCATATATGGGCAGCGATGTCAGGGAATTCCACAGAGTCCCGGAGCAGAGCCTGTACTAGCGCTCTGTCCGGGACTCCGGCTCTGGGGAAGCCCCAGACATCGCTGTTCATATGTGGACAGCGATGTCAGGGAATTCCACAGAGTCCCGGAGCAGAGCCAATACTAGCGCTCTACCCGGGACTCCGCTCAGGGGAAGACCCTGACACACTGTCCATATATGGGCAGCTATGTCAGGGAATTCCGCAGCGTCCCGGAGCAGAGCCGATACTAGTGCTCTGCCCGGGACTCCGCTCTGGGGAAGACCCTGACACACTGTCCATATATGGGCAGCTATGTCAGGGAATTCCACTGAGTACTGGAGCAGAGCCTGTACTAGCGCTCTGCCCGGGACTCCGGCTCTGGGGAAGCCCCAGACATCACTGTTCGTATGTGGACAACGATGTCAGGGAATTCCAGAGTCTCGGAGCAGAGCCGATACTAGCGGCTCTGTGTCCCGCGGGCCGCAGATAACAGCCCCAGGGGCCGCATGCGGCCCGCGGGCCGCGTGCTGCGTGCTTGAGACCCCTGGTGTATATGTACATGTTTCAATACTGCGTTAGCCACAAGGTCATGAATTTCTCATGACTCACCTTTAAACATGAATCTAACTTCTGTATGTTTCCTGAAGAGAGACATTTTTTTTGGCCTGTGATTGGCTGCAGCGGCCGCGGCAGCCTGTGATTGGCCGCAGCGGCCGGCGGCAGCCTGTGATTGGCCGCGGCGGCCGCGGCAGAGTGTGATTGGCTGAAGCGGCCGCGGCAGCCTGTGATTGGCTGCAGAGGCCGCGGCAGCCTGTGATTGGCTGCAGAGGCGGTCACGTGACGTGCGTGACCGCCACTACAGCCTGTGATTGGCTGCAGCGGCGACATGGATGAAACGTCATCGCTGGAGGCCGGACAGGAGGAATGTAAGTATGAACGTATTTTTTTTTTTTTATTATTACATTAAAATTGTATTTTCCACGCGCCGAGCGTGGTACTGTCAAGGTTGCTGAAAGAGTTAGTGCAGCCCATTAAGGGTATGTTCACACACACTAATTACGGACGTAATTCGGGTGTTTTTGCCCTGAATTACGTCCGAAAAATGTGCCTCGATAGCGTTGACAAACATCTGCCCATTGAAAGCAATGGGCTGACGTTTGTCTGTTCACACGAGGCGTATATTTACGCGCCGCTGTCAAATGACGGCGCGTAAATAGACGCCCGCGTCAAAGAAGTGACCTGTCACTTCTTGGGGCGTAATTGGAGCCGTTATTCATTGACTCCAATGAAAAGCAGTGGCAATTACATCTGTAATGGACGCGGCGTTCAAGCGCCTGCACATGCCGTTACGGCTGAAATTACGGGGATGTTTTCTCCTGAAAACATCCCCGTAATTTCAGCCGTTATGGACGCTGTCGTGTGAACATACCCTCACTCTTTCAGCACCCTGGACAGTACCACGCACGGAAATTACAGGTTCGGTCAGAATCGAACTTTTTCGTGAAATTCGGCAAACCAGCCGAACCGAACTATTCATAAGTTCGCTCATCTCTAGTCAACACCACTAAGGTAAAAATAAAAGCCTGAATTGCACATCCACTTTATATACATTAATCTTTAGTGGCTAAGCAAAATAACAGGACAGTACCACCACATATAAACTGTGGTGCCTCTTCACGTTTTTACCAACAAGTAGGTTTGTCGATTTTTTTGTTTTGTATTTTTGTTTTGTATTTTTTAAGAGTGTGTGTGACTAGTAGAGCTCTGAGGGAGTTATCCCTAGTATATAAAGCTATTACAGTGGTCCCTCAAGTTACAATGGCCTCAGGTTACAATATTTTGAACATACAATGGACTTTCCTGGGCCAATGTAACATGAAACCACATTCAACATACAATGCCACAAAATATCTGGATCTCGGGCGCATGTGATTGGCTGGAAGATCCAACCAATCAGCATAGAAATTTTACTGGTAAAACACCTGTTGTAATGCAGTGCATGCCCAGATTGGCTGTCTAGTAGCGCCTCTCTACAGTAAAGTACTACTGTACTGTACTGCGCTTTACCTGCGCCAGAATGAGTTGCTTCTTTGGACAACACTTGAGGGCGGCTCCATGCTATCTTTCTGGTACACTGTGTACTGTACAGGCCCCTGAAGAAGCTCCTGTCCTTATTGTAGAAAGTGATTTACACATTCCAGCAGCTACAGTATTTCTTACTTTAAGGCTGGGTTCACACGACATATTTTCAGACGTAAACGAAGCGTATTATGCCTCGTTTTACATCTGAAAATACGGCTCCAATACGTCGGCAAACATCTGCCCATTCATTTGAATAGGTTTGCCGATGTACTGTGCCGACAACCTGTCATTTACGCATCGTCGTTTGACAGCTGTCTAACGACGACGCGTAAAATTACTGCCTCGTCAAAGAAGTGCAGGACACTTCTTTGAAACGTAATTTGAGACATTTTTCATTGAATTCAATGAAGAACAGCTCAAGATTATGGGCGTCAATGACGCCTCGCAAAATGCGAGGAGGAGCATTTACGTCTGAAACTACGGAGCTGTTTTTTCCTGAAAACAGTCTGTAATTTCAGACGTAAAAGCCAGTTATCGTGTGCACATACCCTTATATGTGAGAACTTGCTTTATCTGTATTAGTTATCTGCTAAATCATCTTTTTTTCTTATCTGTGGTTGACATTGTGGGGAGTTTGGAACAAATTTCTAGTTTTATATAGAGTTATGGCCTCAAGTTACAATATTTTCAACTTACAATCGTCGCCCCGGAACCTATTAATATATTGTAACTTGAAATGACAAGGACAGCACATCCACTTTTTAAACATTTATCTATTGCTGCTAAGAGAATTTTATAAACATGAGATTCATGCTAACATTTTGATTAAACTGTATAAGCCGACTTGTGACTTCATGGCAACCGCTTCTGAACAGATAAAAAAAAAAAAATCCCCCCAAAAAATCACCTTTCCATGTAGTCATGGACAAACTAAGAGTAAATCTGTAGAAACCCATATAAAGTGTCCTTCTATTTAACCACTTCCTGACCAGAAGCTTTACACCGTTTTAGACCATTTAAAAGCAAATTGTTATTCTATTACTCTTCCAACCTACATGTATTTGGTCTTGTTTTTCTCAGAACATATTGGGTTTCCATATTGTGGAAAAAAAATAAAAGATATACTTAAAGAGGCTCTGTCACCACATTATAAGTGCCCTATCTTGTACATAATATGATCGGTGCTGTAATGTAGAGTAAAGCAGTGTTTTTTATTTAAAAAAACGATCATTTTTGACGGTGTTATGAACGATTTTAGCTTTATGCTAATGAGTTTCTTAATGGACAACTGAGCGTGTTTTACTTTTTGATCAAGTGGGCATTGTGGAGAGAAAATGCCGTTAAAGAGGTTGCCATAATGCCGTTAAAGAGGTTGTCCAGTCCCCAAAAATGTATGGACCCTGATGAGTTGGGGTCCGACTACCAGCACCCCCGCTGATAAGCTGTTTTGAAGGAGTCGCAGCCCTCATATGAGCGCTGCTTCCTCTTCATTTCCTTTAGGCCTCATGCACACGAACGTGTTTTTGCGTCCGTAATTCATCTGCAAAAATGTGGCCCTGGAAAGTCCATTTTATGTTGAAAATATTGTAACCTCAGGCCATTGTAACTTGGGGGACCACTGTAATGGCTTTATATACTAGGGATAACTGCCTGAGAGCTCTACTCTTAAAAAATAAAAAAATAAAAAATACAAAAATCGACAAGCCTACTTGTTGGTAAAAATGTGAAGAGGTACCACAGCTTATATGTGGTGGTACTGTCCTGTTATTTTGCTTAGCCACTAAAGATTAATGTATATAAAGTAGATGTGCAACCCATGCAGACGACCCTGGTTTCCACAGTCCATGCATTGGCCGGGAACATGCAAAAAAATAGGACTAGTCCATATACAGTCCGGATTTGTGGTCCGGACTCATTGAAATCAGTGTGCATGGTCCGCGGATTGCAGACGGCCCGCGGGTGACACTCCGCGTCTGTCTGTGCCGTAATCACTACGGCTGTGTGCCTGAGGCCTTACTGCTCACACTGAATCACCAACACACATGTAGCAGTGGTACAAAGTATTACTTTGTTGCTCTGGTGCTGAACCTATGGGGGGACGTGGCCCAGAGCTAAGCTAGCTCAGACTGGCAGCAGGAATGCTATTAGTCTTCTGGATTGCTCCCAATGCAGGTGCTGTGTTGCATTGGTTGCTATGAGATACTGCACCTAATAGAGTATGGACCCACTTAAAAGTGGTCGCCATGAAGTCACAAGTGAGCTTATACAGTTTGATCAAAATGTTAACAAAGAAAAACATTTGCATGTTTATAAAATTCGATTAGCAGCAATAGATCAATGTATAATTAGTAACTGTGCGGTCAGGGCCGGCGACAGCACCCGACGAAACCGGGCAAGTGCCGGGGCCCACTACCCTTGGGGGGGCCCACTCAGCCGCCGGGTACTGACGCTGCCGTCGTCATGGCATCACTGTCCATTTATGGAAAGTGATGTCAGGAGGAGAGAATGAGTCCCAAGAAGAGCGCTGGTGGCTCTGCTCCGGGACTCCGTCTGTGGGGAAGCCCCTGACATCACTGTCCATATATGGATAGTGATGTAAGGAGAAGAGGCGTCCCAGGCAGAGTGCTAGAAGCGGCTCTGCTCTGGGACTCAGTCTTTGGGTAAGGCCCTGACATCACTGTCCATATATGGACATTGTTGTCAGGTACAGAGTAGTGTCCCAGGCAGAGTTCTAGTAGCGCTCTGCCTGGGACTTTGGCTCTGGGGTTGCCCCTGACATCACTATCTGTATATGGACAGTGATGTCAGGGGCTTCCCCAAAGCCTTTACTAGCGCTCTGCCCAGGACTTCAGCTCTGCTCCGGACATCACTATCCATATATGGACTGTGATGTCAGGAGCAGACCAGGAGTCCCAGGCAGAGTGCTAGTAGTGCTCTGCCCGGGACTATGGCTCTGGGGTTGCCCCTGACAACACTGTCCATATATGGACAGTGACATCAGGGGCTTCTCCTGAAGTGGAATACCCAGCCAGATCATCGACAATGCTCTGGCTGGGGAAGCCACTGCCTACAGGGAGGGGTGCTGAGTGGTACTACCATGGAGGGGCGGGCTGTGTGGCACTACCAGGGAGGGGGGTGTGTGGCACTACCTGGGGGGGAGAGAGAGAGTCAAATAAGTTACAATGCTAGAGATGGAGAATGAACCAATAAAAACAATTTTATTCTAAATTTACAGAATGGTTGAATAAATATAGATATTTTTAATTCAACTTAAAAATATTGACAAAAATATCAATGTATAGCTGCACAACTCTGGATATATCAACGACAATATTTTTATACTAAAACCAAGTAGAAAAACTAGAATTCCCAGCAAATGTATTCAAATAGAATATGAATTCAAATAATAGTTTGTGGAACCACACAGTGCTAGAACCAGCAATTTCAGATCAATGGAGTTCATAAAAAAATAACACTTTAAAATGTTCTTTTGTAGAACTACACGTCTCAGCAACTCTAAATCAGGTACATTTGTAGGCAGCTCTCCTATTGGCTCTTCTGGTGAGCTGAGCTTTCTCTTCTGGCCCCCCTCAGGTCTTCTGGCCTCTTGGTTTCACTGCCGATGGACTGCCCCTGCTGCTTCAGTGCACTGGGTTTTATAACCCAGCCAGGGGACCGTGTTATTATATCATTCATGACATGACAACGCATGATTTGGTCACTAAATCAATTCTCTATACGCTTAACAATGAGCTCAGAGGACTGTTGATTGGCCAAGAGATCTGACTCCATTTTGAACTGCCTCTATGCCACAGTTACCATACTAACTGCAGTCCAGTGGCCCATCAACAAAACAAAGACTTGTATAAAGGTCCATACATACACTAACAGTCTGTTTTAGGGTATGTGCACACGATGAGAGGCTTTTACGTCTGAAAAGACAGACTGTTTTCAGGAGAAAACAGCTGCCTCGTTTCAGACGTAAAAGCTCCTCCTCGCATTTTGCGAGGCTTCTCTGACAGCCGTAAATTTTGAGCTGCTCTTCATTGAGTTCAATGAAGAACGGCTCAAATTACGTCTGAAAGAAGTGTCCTGCACTTCTTTTGACGAGGCTGTATTTTTACGCGTCGTCGTTTGACAGCTGTCAAACGACGACGCGTAAATGACAGGTCGTCTGCACAGTACGTCGGCAAACCCATTCAAATGAATGGGCAGATGTTTGCCGACGTATTGTAGCCCTATTTTCAGACGTAAAACGAGGCATAATACGCCTGGTTTACGCCTGAAAATAGGTCGTGTGAACCCAGCCTTACCATACATTTTATTAAATGGAGATCTACCGCTTACAACACCACAACTAATATGTAGTAATACTATCCCGTTATCTCTTTATGGATAGAGATTTTTGATATTTTATCGCAACGTTCAGGTTCTCAGGTAACCCCCTCTTTGCTTTGACAGTACTCTGTATAGGGTTATCTACTATTCCACTCAACATTAAATGGGTATATGCTCATGTATTAACCATCTTCGCGTAACTGCACGTCCTGGTGCATGGGGTAAAATATGGAGCGGGTTCACGTGCTGAGCCCGCTCCATACACTGAGGGTGTCAGATGTGTATTACATCTGACACCCTGCACTAACGGCCAGGATCAGCGATTGCCTTCTTTCTGCCTCTGATAAGCCCTGCCTCTGTATGTACCAGAAAATGGTACTGATAAAAACTACATCTCATCCTGCAAAAAATAAGCCCTCACACCGCTCAATCGATAAAAAAGTTATGACTCTCAGAATATGGTGACACAAAACAAAGTTTTTTTAATAAATCGTTTTTCTTTGTAAAAGTATTAAAATATAAAAAAACGTATATTAGGTATCACCGTAATCGTATTGAGGCACAGAAAAAAGTTAAGTTGACGTTTTTACCGCACGGTGAAAGCCGTAAAAACGAAACCCGAAAAACAATAGAGTAATCACAGTTTTTTCAAATTCCACCCGACAAAATTTTTTTTAAGCTTCCCAGCACTCCTCCTGCAAAAAATAAGACCTCACACCACTCCATTGATGAAAAATAAAAAAGTTATGGCTCTTGGAAGGTGGAGAGTGAAAAACGGAAAAGCAAAAAAATGGCTTTGTCCCGAAGGGATTAACTGCCATCCGTAAGGTTGCCGACTCCTAAGGTCTCTGAGGTAATGTCCTTGGTAAATCGATATATGCAACATGTGCTCATTTGCGTCCCCTAATTTGCAATCCAGGACTAAAGTGCAAACAGAATGAGGGGTTTGTATGACAAGCCCTTAGGCCAACACAATAGCATAAGACCCCCTTTACAAATTTCTACATTAGGTGTAATAGTGTGCTCTAGTGTGTTTCAAATTATGTGAGATACTGTAATGTCGGGGTAGGGAGACAGACAGGTGAGCCCTAATCTACCCGCCACTCAGTCCCTGCCTACTTGCAACGACCCGCCCTAGGCGACGGGGTACAACTGGGCGACGGTCCCTACACTCAATAGGTGCACGACAGACAAACAGACAAGGGTACAAAGAAGCAGGGGAAATGGGGAAGTTGCCCACGGGAACACTGTGAGCAACAAGCGAGGTGAACGAGCCGAGTAAAACCAGGAGATGAGCGAGGTACAAAAACGCAGAGAAGAAGAGTGGTCAGTAAAGCCAAGGTCAAATACAAGCAGAGGGTAGTAGTTCAAGAAGCTGCAGCAGGGCCAGGAAACCAGCAGAGAAGAATCACAAGCAAAGGAGGAACAGGAAAGGCAGGTATAAATAGACAGAGGGCGGGAGCTAGCTCCATCTGGCCAGGCTGTGATAGGCTCTCCCACTCCTAAGCCTGCCATCCCGAGTGGTGGAAGATGGAGTCAGTCTCACAGACATAGAAGCAGGTGCAGACTGATTACCTATGGGCGTTGACACAGAAGCTGTGTCTGGCAGATCCTTTACAGATACAATACCCAGAATATGTCATTTAATCTGTTAAGACCTGATACATTCATGACTGACTGCCATACATATTTTTTATTATTCTATGTTATTTTTTTGTAAATGTTGTTATCTTTATTATTTTCACTGCCTTGATATAGACACTGATAAAATGTAGTAGCATAAGTGGTGTTGAGGAAGTCATGGATCAAAATATATTAGACTGAAATTTTAGACAAGTGTTCCAACAGACACTCATTCCGGGTATTTATCCAGATCCAGATCATATGTTATATCGATATACTAGTCCTTCTCAATGAATTCGAATATCATCAAAAAGTTCATTTATTTCAGTAATGCAATTCAAAAAGTGAAACTCATATATTATATAGATTCATTACACACAGAGTGATCTAGTTCCAGCATTTTTTTCTTTTAATGTTGAAGATTATGGCATTACTTCATCTATGCGGCGTAGCATGGAGGCGATCAGTCTGTGGCGCTGCTGAGGTGTTATGGAAGCCCAGGTTGCTTTGATGGCAGCCTTCAGCTCGTCTGCATTGTTGGGTCTGGTGTTTCATCTTCCTCTTGACAATACCCCATAGATTCTCTATGAGGTTTCGGTCAGGTGAGTTTGCTGACCAATCAAGCGCAGTGATAATATAGGTATTGAACCCGGTATTGGTACTTTTTGTCTGTGTGGGCAGGTGCCAAGTCCTGCTGAATAATGAAATCAGCATCTCCATAAAGCTTGTCAGCAGAGGGAAGCATGAAGCTCTAAAATTTCCTGGTAGATGGCTGCGCTGACTTTGGACCTGATATAACACAGTGGACAAACACCAGCAGAGCCTCCTCCATACACTGCAGGTGTCAGCTGTGATTTATAGCTGGCACGCTGCTCTAACGGCCAGGAACAGCGATGGCCAATGGTCAATAGGGACCGCAGCATTTATAGAGGTCTTCCCACAGGATATTTCATAAATGTTAGATAGATTCGGGTCCCACCTCTGGGACCCGTACCTATCTCTAGAATGGGGCCCCCGAAACCCCGTTCTAGCTTACTCGGCTCCGCTGTCTCTCGGAAACATCCTGGTTAGGTGATCGGGAGCTACGGAAACAGCCGAGTTTTCACTCAGTCCCGCTGCTTCCGGAACTCCCATAGAAGTGAATGGGAGTTACGGAAACAGCATAGCACCGCGAGCTACGCTGTATACGGAACTCGGTAGCTATGAAAACAGCGTAGATGGTCGAGTTACGGAAACAGCGTAACTCGCTGAGCTACACTGTTTCCGTAACTCTCATAGAACTGAATAGTAGTTACAGAAACAGCGTAGCATGCTACGCTGCTTCTGTAACTGCCATTCACTACTATGGGAGTGACGGAAACCGCATGGCTCAGTCAGTTATGCTGTTTCCGTAACTCATCCACGTATTGCAGTGTATTGTATCAGCAATCTAATAATCGCTGGTTCAAGTCCCCTAGGAGAACTAATAAAATGTGTAAAAAATAAGCTAGATAAATATTCAGGAGTGTAAAAAAATATTAAAAGTTAAAATAAAAAATCCTTTTCCCATTTTTCCCCAAGCACAATGTAAAAAAATAAATACAAATTGGTATTGCTCCGTCTGTAAAAGCATTATTTGACTCGCATGGCGTAAAAACAAAAAATGTAAAACCCCAGAATCGTTGTTTTTTTATCACCATAGCGCTAAAAATAATTAAATAAAAAGAGATAAAAAAACGCATGTACCAAAAATTGTGATAATAAAAACTACAGCTCGTCCCGCAAAAAATAAGCCCTCACACCGCTCAAAAGATGAAAAAATATAAAAGTTATGGCTCTCAGAATGTTTTTTTAACCAATAGTTTTTCTTTGTAAAAGTAGTAAAATATGAAATGTTTTTCCTATTTTCTGTAGTCTAAAACCTGGGTCCGTCTTATAGTCAGGTGCATCTTATAGTCCAAAAAATACGGTAGATACCTTATCTAGATAATTTATACGACTGCTTCTGCATATTATATTTATTATATATTAATACTTTTCATTTTCTTTGCAGATTTTCCAAGCACACATCACCCCAGGGGGTCCAGGAAGTTCATCTACTACTATTATGCTGTTATATCATTGTATTGTATAATGTTGTGAAGGTACTTTTAGAAGTATAGACTACTACTTGTACAAACCCCTATACTAAGAACTGCTGGCAGGGGTCCATATTTGGCATATCTCTTTATTAATAAAATATGTTTCTGACAAACGGTCAATATGTCTCGCTTTGGGCCATTCGTGTTTGGGGTTCCATGTAGACAACATGGCGGAAGGAAACCATTGCAACGTGGCATCAGATTATCCCCCGTATATGTGAGATTTTTGCCATTTAACCCAATTATTAAATACGTTCCATCTATTCACTAATATATGTTTAAGGATATAAATAGTCTTTATGCCAGCATGGCCGGGTTGTACTCAACCTGAGCCTTTCTCAACCAAAGGCTCAGGTTGTGTGAGCCGAAACGTCGCACATTTTGGATCAATAAAGCACCCATTTTTTCACCATAAGCCTTTGTGAGTGCTGCCTATTTACTGCTTTTATATAGATAGATAGATAGATAGATAGATAGATAGATGGATATGAGATAGATAGATATGAGATAGATAAACATTAGAGATATAGATAGATAGATAGATATTGTAGTGTCCATGGCCGCGGGCCGTCGGGTTTACTCACCTCCCGACGCCCGCAGCCAGGGCCGGCCCTAGGATAGATGGCGCCTTGTGCGAAATGATCTTTCGGCGCCCCACCCCATCATTAAAAAAAAATGCCCCATAAAAAAATTATAATGCCCCTTTAGTGCCCCCATACAGTATAATAATAATATTTAATAATATATTACAACCCCTTCAAGGACACAGTATTTTGTCCTCTAATTGTGCCCACAGTATTATGCCACCTGTAGTGCCCCTACACAGTATAATGTCCGCTTAGTGGTCCCCACACAGTATAGTGCCCCCCTGTAGATTTTGCCATATAGCCTCCCTTTAGACAGTGCCATAATCCCCCACCTCCTTTTTGTAGATTGTGCCATACAGCCCCCACCTCCCCCTTGTAGACAGTGCCATACAGTCCCTCACCTCCCCCTTGTAGACAGTGCCATACAGTCCCCCACCTCCCCCTTGTAGACAGCGCCATACAGTCTCCCACCTCCCCCTTGTAGACAGTGCACCCAAACAAAAACAAAAATTGTACTCACCTTCCCATGACGAACTGAGCTGCTCCATGACGGGATCCTGTAGCCTAGTACTGACTCGAGGCAGCACTGGAAATATAACATTTCCTCAGGGCACCCTACCAAAAATTGTTTCGAGAAAGACAGAAAACGGCTAAGAACAAGCACTACACTCGGGTATGTTCACACATGTTTTTTGTAAGGCAAAAAAAATCTGCCTCAAAATTCCTTCAGGAACTGACAGCGTTGTGTGACCTTTTTTTTGTGTTTTTTCTTAAGCTGTTGAAGCGAATACAAAAGATGCAGGCAAAAAAGCTCCAAACGGGCGCCGCAGGTATTTTCTGCCTCCTATTAATTTCAATTGGAGGTCAGAGGCGGAAACCACTTGAAGACTATCAGCCCCCCACTCACAGTAAAATGACTATCAGCCCACCACTCACAGTAAAATGAACATCAGCTCACCACTCACAGTAAAATGATCATCAGCCCACCACTCACAGATTCCCCCTGTAGGTAGCGCCACACAACCCCTTGTAGGTAGCACCACACAGCCCCTTGTGGGTAGCGCCACACAGCCCCCTTGTGGGTAGCACCACACAGCCCCTTGTAGGTAGCACCATACAGCCCCCTTGTAGGTAGCGCCAGACAGCCCCCTTGTAGGTAGCGCCACACAGCCCCCTTGTAGATAGCGCCACACAGTCCCCTTGTAGATAGCGCCACACAGCCCCCTGTAAAGAGCGCCACACAGCCCCCTGTAGAGTGCGCCACACAGCCCCCTGTAGGGAGTGCCACACAGCCCCCTGTAGGGAGTGCCACACAGCCCCCTGTAGGGAGTGCCACACAGCCCCCCGGTAGGAAGTGCCACACAGACCCCTGGTAGGGAGGGCCACACAGCCCACAGCCCCCTGATAGGGAATGCTACACAGCCCCCTGGTTGGTAGTGCCCCACAGCCCCCTGGTTGGTAGTGCCCCACAGCCCCCTGGTTGGTAGTGCCACACAGCCCCCTGGTTGGTAGTGCCCCACAGCCCCCTGGTTGGTAGTGCCACACAGCCCACAGCCCCTGGTTGTAGTGCCACACAGCCCCCTGGTTGGTAGTGCCACACAGCCCACAGCCCCCTGGTTGGTAGTGTCACACAGCCCACAGCCCCCTGGTTGGTAGTGCCACACAGCCCACAGCCCCCTGGTTGGTAGTGCCACACAGCCCACAGCCCCCTGGTTGTAGTGCCACACAGCCCCCTGGTTGGTAGTGCCACACAGCCCACAGCCTCCTGATTGGTAGTGCCACACAGTCCCCTGGTTGGTAGTGCCACACTGCCCACAGCCCCCTGGTTGGTAGTGCCACACAGCCCACAGCCCCCTGGTTGGTAGTGCCCCACAGCCCCCTGGTTGGTAGTGCCACACAGCCAACAGCCCCCTGGTTGGTAGTACCACACAGCCCCCTGGTTGGTAGTGCCACACAGCCCACAGCCCCCTGGTTGGTAGTGCCACACAGCCCACAGCCCCCTGGTTGTAGTGCCACACAGCCCCCTGGTTGGTAGTGCCACACAGCCCCCTGGTTGGTAGTGCCACACAACCCACAGCCCCCTCGTTGGTAGTGCCACATAGCCCCTGGGTAGGTAGTTCCACACTGCCCACAGCCCCCTTGTAGTGCAAGGACTACGAAATTACCCTGATAGCTGGCGGGCAATAGACATTCAAAAAAGGACATCTGTGCAGGAGCACACAAAATACCCAGCTTTCCCGGCTAACCAATAAATGTGTGGAAATAAACTAAGATATAACTTTTATTTAGTCTAGCTAAAGGATTAATCCTTTTAGCTAGATTAAATAAAAGTTATATCTTAGTTTATTTCCACACATTTATTTGATAGCCGGGAAAGCTGGATATTTTGTGTGCTCTTGCAAAGTTGTCCTTTTTTGTAGGTAGTGCCACACAGCCCACAGCCCCCTTGTAGATAGAAACCCCTCCCCCAACCCCTTCCAGTATAGATAGCGCCACTGTAGCTCCCTGAAGGATCGGAATCCCCATGTGGCCGGGGATTCCGCTCCTAGAGCGCTGCTTGATGTCTTTGTCCATATATGGACAGTGACATCAGGGGAAACTCCTGAAGCGGAATCCCCGTACACAGCATTGCCGACGCTGTGACCATCGATTCCACTCCAGGAGAAGCTCCTGTCGTCTGTGTCCATGACGTCATTGGCTTCTCCTGAAGCGGAATCCCCGGTTACAGCGTTGCAGACGCTATGACCGGGGATTCAGCTTCAGGAGTTTCCCCTGATGTCACTGTCCATATATGGACAGAGACATCAAGCAGCACTCCAGGAGCGGAATCCCCGGCCACATGGGGATTCCGCTCCTTCAGGGAGCTACTACAGTGGCGCTAGTAGATAGCTCTGCTATAGTGCCGTCACTACCACTATAGCAGCAGCTGCTATCGGCGCCACCGCCCTCATGCCCGGTGTCACCGCTAGCAGCCGCTATGGCTGCTACAGTGGTAGCGATGGCCACTAAGTTAAGAAGCGCCCGGGTGGAAAGGCGACTGCAGTTAGTGTGTGTATCCCCGCTGGTAGTTGCAACGGCATGGGGATACACACACCCGCTGACGCCCCTCTTGTAGTGTGGCGGCTGGTCAAAAGTATTCAAGGCCGGCCATGCCCGCAGCCATGGATCAGTGAGCGCTGTCTCCCATCTCCTTCCTAGGAGACGCCAGCGCTCACTTCCGCTCCGGTCCGCTGTGTCCTGTAGGGTGCGCACGCACGCTCGTGCCCAGTCTTAAAGGGCCAGCACACGCACATGTGAACAATCATCAACATCAACTCATATGATTTCCTAGACTATAAGAAGGGCCCTTCTGATCCTTACCTGAGCATTGTTAGTGTATCCCAAGTCTGTCTTGCAAATGTTTCCCGTTCCAGTTGTTGGATGCACACTGTCTGGTTGGTGGTGAACCGGTTCTCGAAGATGGCACATTTTATCCCACTGACCAGCCTACCTTCTGCTCCCCGACTGACGAGTCTCTTCATTCAGCACATCTTCCACTTGCATGGCTTGCCCCTTCACATTGTGTCCGATCGAGGGGTTCAATTTACATCTTTTCTTACAGGTACCAAAATCTGGCTGTCTTCACTGAAAATCCGTTTAAAGGTGCCTTCATACAAGTTTGCTCCCAGGTTCCTCGGCCCTTTTGAGATTTTGCAACAGATAAACCCTGTCTCGTATAAGCTGCGGCTGCCTCCTACCCTCAGAGTCCCCAGAATCTTCCACGTCCAGTGTGATCCGCCACGTCTGGTGCAACGTGCTGTACCTGCTGTCTTTTGCCACGTCCAGTGCCATCTTCCTCATCCAGTGTGATCTGCCACGTCTGGCGCAATGTGCTGCACCTGCTGTCATCTGCTACATGTGGCGTAACCTGCTGCACCCACCTCCATCCGTGCCAAAGCCTCATCTACTGTCTGGACTATTCAGGTACCCTTGTGCGGGACTTTGTATTGCTGGGGTGCTCTGTGGTTTGGCAAGCTGCCTCCCCGCTATGGCGGTGCGGCCTAGTGGGTCCACATACCCACAGACCATGACAGATATGAGAGATAGATAGATAGATGGATAGATAGATAAATAGATATGAGATAGATATTTGGGGGGAAAAAAGTGTTTTATTATTACTGTTCTCCCTCTCCTGACAGCCTGCCAGGAGAGGGAGTAGTAACAGCAGGTCTGCGGGGGGCCCGCGACGAGGCGGGGTGTGTGAGGGGGCCCACGATGGGATGGCGTGAGGGTTAAGCCACAAGGGGGGAGTGGAGGCCGTGAGGGGGTTGGTGGGGCTGTGAGTGGGGGAGGGGGAGCCGCGGGTGATGGCGGCCCTGCACACACACACCCACCATTGGCCCATCACTTTTAAATCAGTGGGGGCAGGAGGCTGAGCGCAGTATGTGGCGCTCTGCCGCTCTAGTTTTTAACAAAGACTCAGCCTCCTGCCCTCACCTCATTACTTACCAGCCACTCTCTTCTTTTCTTCTGGGAAAGCGTTCAACCAATGACTGTCTTCTGGACAACTGTCAAGTCAGCAGTCTTCCCCATGATTAGGGGAAAATTGTTAAGGTGGGTGTATGAGACAGCACATAGTGAACAACGCAGGATCACTTTGTGCTGATTATATGAATGGAGAGGTGTATGACGCTGATTGGTCAGCGTCATACACTTCTCTCCACAACGCCCACTTGGTCAAAAGTAAAAACACACCCATTTGGGCATTAAGAAAGTCATTAGCATAAAATCGCTCATAACTTGGTGAAAATAGATAGTTTTTCTAAATAAAAGAAACACTTCTGTTATTGGCTACATTACAGCGCCAATCTTATTATGTAAGAGATATAGCACTTATAATGTGGTAACAGAGACTCTTTAACTGTAGGAGTCTTTGTGATACTACAGAATATTACTTATGAATAGCCAAACTTTCTGACACCTATGGACAGTTTGTACCTCGCCTGAGACTTGGCTATCTCAGAGCAAACGGGCAACAGGATAACATTTGATCCTTAACGATTTCACACAACAACCAAATAACAAATGACACACTACAACTGATCAGCACAAATTTTTCCTCACCGTCCAAGCTGCACCTGTCACGTTAAAAATCGTACACATGCAAATTACAACTCCGCTTAACCATCCGCTACGTCACTGCATTCCAAGGGGGGGGGGGTCATGACTTTAACAATCATCTTAACAGTTTCATTGCCAGCAAAAAAATACTATTATGTCTTTATAGCAAGAACTACACATCTTCAACAACAACTCATGATAACGTACGCACCTGCAATCATTCATCACACAAAAACATGCCTTTTGGATCCATCTTTTCATACTATTTCTGGATAAATTCTCTGGCGTCTGGGAGATATGATGTCATGGCAGCTAATTCCAAAGTTTAAGCAATACATATGTGAAAGTTCGTGTAAGAATAAACTTCCTACCTACCGCTGTTTTTTTATTTCACAGATGCAATACCTGACCCTCCGTGACAGGTATCAGACGATAAATCTCCTGGGTTTCGGCACTAAAACCTGTTGAGGAAGTCATGGCTCAAAATCTATTAGACTAAAATTTTAGACGAGTGTTCCGACAGACACTCATTTCGAGAATTTATCCAGATCCAGATCATAGGTTATATTGATATACATTGGAGAGAAATCAGAGACAAAGATATTGCTAGTATGCTGAAAAATACTTCTCTGAGGTTTATTGGCAAAAACAATTACAATAATATCTTTCAAAAGGGGAAAAAGCTTCATTTCAGACAATCATTTACAATATAACAACAATTCTGATTCAGCTAATAGCATACAAGGAGAATATTTCATATTGAGCCAATCACAGACATACATTACGTTTCAAATTTAATATTATAATTTTTCATTAGATCCTTACATTTGAACACCTGCAAATTCTTTGGCAAGAATAAAATAGCTTGTAGGAGTTGTGGGAGTTATTTGTAGTGTGTATGTGATTAATGAAATAGAGACAATTAATAAGGAATGTGATAACTTCATGTCTGGGCGTTCAGCCAGACCGCTAACTGCTTACTTCTCAAAGTTACATAAAGAAAATTCAGAGATTATATATTTCTGAAATAGGGGGGAGAAGGTCATTGCAGGTGGAATAGAAATTACATCTCTGCATAATCCGGCATCCTGCTTGATAATTCATAATCTCATTTTATACAGAGAATATAAGCAAATGGACCATCCATCATAGTGGACCATCCATCACAGCATATCATTATGTACACATTGTTGTCTTTAACAGGAAGATATATATATTCACCCATTTCGATCTGATGTATGTTGTAAAATGCTTCCAAAAAAAAATTACAGTGCTAACAAAAAAATAAAAATACATATTTTTACCAAGCGTCAGAAAGAGGTTTCGTGGGTCACGATATAAAATTATTCTAAGGCCCCATCTTCCATCTATACAGAACATGTGCATGTCCACCTCTTGCACACACAGAACACATCAGTTAGGTCTAATAGGTTATTTGCGTGTTTCATAACTCTTAAATAATAGATCCCAGTGGCAAGTGATCTCCAAATGAGGTTGTCTTCCACTGGACCTTTGGTGCCCATGATTATGTTACAGCCTGGGCCCTGGAGGATCCTCTGGTGTGCCAGTCCAGCACTACTATAGTCAACAGGTTTGCCTAGTTCCTTTTCTGCACTCTGTAAATAAAAATCAATGTCAGAATTTGCAAACAATTACACTGAATAAATGAAGTAAATATCAGAAACCGTCTAATGTGACAGAATGCTATTTTCGGAGCACCATAAATAATAATAATAATAATAATAATAATAATATTATGATATGAATGGTGAACCTCTGATCTCTGTTATAAGTTATACATTGGGTCACTTTTCTGTGTCTGGCTTTCTTGGAAGCGCTGCTGTTCCACCCGTGAATGCCATGTGTCCATGTTTGTTGAGTTGTGTCAACCCTACTACCCTAGTTTACCCCATGTTCTGCTTCCTATACTATTTTTATTTTATTTCAGTTTACCTAAATCAGTGCTGCTGAAAACTAATGAAATTACTATAAACAAATAAGTTTAACTAAATTAAGTTTAGAAACAGATGCCAGAGAAATTCTGGCCAAACCTGCACATACAGGGTGTGCTTTACGTTTCTGTTTTTCTATTTTCTAGTCCATATCAGAAAGATCAGTAAATGTTCATTTTGTTTTCTAGTCTGTATCCTGAACTACATTTGATAAACAGATTCAATCTGCAGCACATTTACTCTCTTTTTAAAAATATTAAACTCTTGGCATCGCATCCAGCAATTCTGGCATAGTTTTCTTGTTTTCTTAATGGTATTCACTGCGCAAGTTAAACAACATGAACATTGTATAGTTTTGGTCGTTATGGATGCGGTGATACAATAATGTGTACTCCTTTTTTAACATAATAAAGCATTTTTAAAGTAATAAGGATTTTTTTTTCCTTTTTTAATATTTTAACAATTTTTATTTATCTTTTTTTTTACATTTTCTTTTTAGAACTACTAGGGGACTATCATATGATCGCTCATATAATACACAGCAAAACTTCTGTCCCTTTTGCAGGGCCCACAGGTTTGAAATATTAGGTGAACCCGGGGGCTCGTCAAGGTCTGTAGCAGATTCAGAGTCCAATGGCTGAAACGATCAGGCAAAGGGGTGGTAATAGCAAAGTGTGAAGTCCAGGTTCGGTACACATTTAAGCTTCTACAGGTTGCATCATGAGGCAGAGATATGAACAAAAAACATTACAAGTTCAGTACACAAAAGAGCAGCAATAGTTTGTAGAGAGGCAGCAAGGAAATAGATTACAGGCAAGATGCTTTATATTCTAGTAAGTAGGAAGTGCAAGGGCCAAACATTTATAGCAAGCCAAAAGGGTGAGACTGTTACGGCAGTGTAAAAACGTCTCAATCTCCAGTAGGAATTCACATGAATACGGCTTCTTTATGATAAAGAAGGTTTATTGTGTTTACACAGAGCTCTGAATTCCTATTCAGAACTGACATCATTATTAATTACAGCAGTTTATATAGCCACTATGACGTATTTGTGATATGTGCACCAGCGGACCAAGAGAATTAGAATACAATAGTATTTGTTTGCATTACACAACGTGGTATCATATACAATGGGGTCAAGATAAGGTGATTTATCATATACAATATTGCTTTTTTACATAATGTGATAAAGAAAAGGTTATGTGAACAAATGGAATCCTTGTCTGTTAATTGACATAGTAAAATCAATAAATGGTTAACGGCTAATAACCTAAAAGTTACCATTCTTCATATTGCTACATTCGAAAAAAGTTAAATTGCTTAAAGAGGCTCTGCCCTATCTCCTACATAATGTGATTGGCGCTGTAATGTAGATAACAGCAGTGGTTTTTATTTTGAAAAACGATCATTTTTGAGCAAGTTATGAGCAATTTTAGATTTATGCTAATGAGTTTCTTAAAGACCAACTGGGCGTGTTTTTACTTTTTACCAACTGAGCGTTGTACAGAGGAGTGTATGACGCTGACCAATCAGTGACCAATCAGCGTCACAACACCCAGTTGGTAAAAAGTAAAAACACGCCCAGTTGGTCATTAAGAAACTAATTAGCATAAATCTAAAATTGCTTATAATCTGGTGACAGAACCTCTTTAACTTTTTCCCTATCAGAGACCAATCAGGCAAACAAGGCAAGGAATCCATAGAAGTGGAAATCTTTAGAACCTGTACAATAGATTCAGCAGTAGAGCTGTCCGACATCTTAGATAGCTCAATGAGAAGAGTCACTTCCTGGAACACAGGAGGATTTGGGTTCAAATCCAGACAGTCCTGCAGTCTTGTCATGGAAGGGGCAATGGGGTGACAATGGGAGCCTTCTCCCTCTGTTTAACCATTTACGGTAGATGCGGCAGTCGGTATTGATCACGGTGTCTAAGGGGTTAAACGTTATCTCCACTCAGGGCTCGTGCAGAAGGGTGACAATTGTATTTTAACGCTATTACACGCTGCTGAAGTGAAGGCTCTGCTCCTGAACCTGTGCCATTACAGTGTCTACATGAAGGCAGATTGTGCAAACATAAAATCTACAAGAGGTAGAATTTAAAATATGGCTGAACGTTTTCTCATCAATAAAGGCCTATTTGTTATAATTTACACATTGGGCCACTTTGTTGATCAGTGTTTGTCTACATTTGTTGAGTTGAGTCAACCCTCCCACCCTAGTTTACCATAAATCCCGTTTTGGATAATTTGTATTTTATTTTATTGCAGTTACACCTAAAATAGTGTTACTGAAAATAATAAGATGACTATAAACAAATAAGTAAAACTAAATAAAGTTTAGTAAAACTAAAAGATGCTAAATAAATTGTGGCCAAATGGCACATACAGGTTGAGCTCTCCATCTGTGTTTTTGATTTTCTTACAAACAGTTAGTTGTTCAGATTCACATGATAATGAGCGAGAGTTCACGCAAATCAAGGTGAATCAGGCAAAGCAACCTGACTCACAGCTGCTGTAAGTGTGGGAAGGAGACTCATCACACCTCCATATTTTTTGCTACAAGCCAGGAAGAGGTGTATCCAAATTGTCAAGCATCGTCCAACTCCATTTGGGAGTGATTCTACAAATGGTAGCTGGCAGCAGCTACAGGACACACTAAAAGTTAAGAAGGAAGACCCTGTGGTGAATGGCTTTTCAGTTGACTGGTTCACACAGCATGTATGTGACACATTATTTGGCGAATTTTATGCTCTGAAAAACGTGTCAAAAAACACTTCATTAAGCTTCCCATTTACATCAATAGGAAGTGCGCCATTAGTTAGGATTTCGCAGCATAAAAGCACTTGAGCGCCCCAAGTTTTTTCTGCCTCGCATTTATTGTATCTGGCTGTTTATGAAAATGAGGGGGACCCCACGTCGGTTTTCGTCAATTATTTATTGATATATATATTTTTTTTGATTTGGGGTCCACCATATTTTCATAACCAGCCAGATACAATAAAGCAGCCTCAGCCTCTCATTACCAGCGTGGGAAGGGCCACTGTTTTTGGCCCTTCCTAGCCTATTAATACTAGCCTGCAGCCGCCCCTGTGCCCGGCCATCAATACAGATGGTCAGGTCCTGGATTGTACCCGGCTCTTCCCTGGTGGCGGTGGCTACCAGGGTAATAAAGGGGGAGTTAATGCTAGCCTTTTTACTGGCTAACACTAAGCCCTGCCTTATCAATGGATGTCATCAAACAGACGCCTGCCATTGCCAAGGCGCTAATAAAGTATTAGAAAAACACAGAGACATAAAAAACATTTTTTTTCATTGAAATAAAAATTCCACCACACAACCCTTGTAGATCAACAAAGTAGTTCAACAAATCTATGACGTAGTCCAGATGGTCCAGTGGAACCTGCAAAACAAAAAAATAAATTATGTTTGTAGTACGAAAAATAAAAAAACGTACTCACCTACAATATAAACTAGTTGTCAATGAACTGTACTTTCTTTTGAGGCACACGGGACCTAGAGATGCGCCAGAAATATTAATAGTTATTAATAATTCTGGCACATTGAGGTCCTATGCGCCAGAAAAAGCAAATGCAGGGATGCCTAAAGTGACAGAGTCCCTGCATTAGCTTTGTGACTGGGGTTGCTAGCAGTCACATTAAAAGCATGTCAGTGACCTACTTTCAATGTGACCGCTTGTAACCCGGTCAAATTGAACTCTCCATTCATAAGAAATCTGATCGGTGGGGGTCCAACTCCTGAAACCTCAAGTGAATGGGAGAAGGCTGTAATACTGTGAATCTCCGCTAGAGAGCGATTCACAGTAGGAGCAAGGAATAAAGGAGCAGCGGATCGGCGGCTATGAAGGATTAGCGGTGCTCGTACGCCACGGCTCCTTCATTCCGTCGATCAGCTGTTTTGAAGGAAACAGCGGCTCATACACCGTTGTTCCTTCATTCCTTGCTCCTACTATGAATCGCCCTGTAGCGGTGGTTCACAGTATTATAACCTTCTCCCATTCAAGTGAAGGGTGCAGCGGCGTATTAGCACCGCTGTTCCTTCAAAACATGAATTTCCGGGCGGTCCTGCATTCACAGCAGATGGGGCCCAACAATTCATTTGAATTAGCGACAGCTCCTGCAATGACTGCCGGGGCTGCTGCTCTTTAATAAAATGGCGCCTTTCCCCCTTGAATCAAGGGTCGCTGTGTACTGCGCATGTGCCACAGAGCATGCACAGTTCACAGTTAGAAGGGCACCAGCATAGGAGATAGGGTCGGCTCCCAAACTTAGTCTCCTATGTTTGCGTATGCGGCATAGCACCTGTGTATGTGTCATGAAGCGACACATACATAGATGCTAATAAAGATGGCTGCCCCCACAAAAGTAAAACACACATAAATAAAGTTACATTAGGGAATACATTAAAAAAATAAATAAATAAGCCAATAACTTAAAACACATCAAATAAAAATAAATAAATTGGGACACCTTTCCTTTAATATGTCTAAATAACTGTCTTCAATAAAGAAAATTCAAACTGGAGTCACTCAAGGCTGCAATTGCCTAGTTGTCCATAGCAAAAATCGATCTCAAAGACGCATACATGCACATACCCATTCACCCGCAACATAGAAAGTTCCTAGGGGTCGCTTATCATTTAGGCTCCAGAATTAAACACCTCCAATGTGCTGCCCTCCCATTTGGTCTCTCATCCGCTCCAGGGGTGTTCACCAAAACATCTATGGTGCTAGCTCTAAAACTGTGATGGTTCTCTCAGGACAAAATGTCATTCAATTACAGGGTATTGAAAGTGGTGAGAGTGCCCTTGCTTCACTTCCAGAACAGAATATGAGGTACACTTCTTAGGGTATGTGCACACGGTAGCAGGCTATTACGTCTGAAAAGACAGACTGTTTTCAGGAGAAAACAGCTGCTTCGTTTCAGTCGTAAATGCTCCTCCTCGCATTTTGCGAGGCTTCTCTGACAGCCGTAAATTTTGAGCTGTGCTTCATTGAGTTCAATGAAGAACGGCTCAAATTACGTCTGAAAGAAGTGCCCTGCACTTCTTTTGACGAGGCTGTATTTATACGCGTCGTCGTTTGACAGCTGTCAAACGACGACGCGTAAATGACAGGTCGTCTGCACAGTACGTCGGCAAACCCGTTCAAATGAATGGGCAGATGTTTGCCGACGTATTGTAGCCCTATTTTCAGACGTAAAACGAGGCATAATACGCCTCGTTTATGTCTGAAAATAGGTCGTCTGAACCCAGCCTAAAGGTTCAGTCAGACAACATAGTGACTGTATTCTACCTGAACAAGCAGGGAGGTACCAGATATCGCCTACTGGAGAACGAATGTACCAAGATCATGTCTTGGGCCGAATGTCACCTGGCAAGTATTGCAGCGGTCCATATAAGAGGAAGATCTCCTGAGCAGGGAAATCATCAGACCTGGAGAGTGGGAACTAAATCTATTACTGTTCCAGATGTTAATAGAGAGATGGGGCCAACCAGAAGTGGACTAGATGGCAACTGTCTCCAACAAGAAACTTAAAAAACTCTGTTCCTTAAAGGAACAGTGTCATCACAATTTTTTTTTTAATATGTTAAAGATGTTAGTGCTTTATTAAAAACGTTTATATTTATTTGTGTGTTTGTGTTTTACTTTTTCTTATTTTTACACTTTTTCTTCCTTATGGGGGCTGCCATTTTTTTTTCCATTTCTGTATGTGTCGATTAACGACACATACAGACATGGAATACGGCAGCCACAGTCCCATAGGGACTGCGAACGGGGCCCGTTCCATCCACTAACATGTACGCCGTCTGTGTGGGAACTGCGCATGCGCCGCTCCCACACAGTCCAATTTGAAATGCGCGCCGTCCGGCGCCATTTTCCTGTGGACCGGAAGTCGCGGCCGGACAGTAAGATTACTACTTCCGGTCGCGGCTTCCGGACTTGTGCACTTGGACCAGCGGCAGCAGACGGAGCGGACGGGCCGGAGGGAGCCGTGGCGGCAGGAGCAGGTAAGAGATTTCTATGTATGTTCGTGTTTGTGTACGTTTACTACTGTATGTAAACCTACTACACTGTGTGTTAGCTCAAAAAATGGCGACACACAGTGTAGGAGGTTAGACCGTTCAAACCCCTCGTTTATCCCGCACTAGCCAGGATAAAGGAGGGGGGGGATGCTGAGAGCTCACTAGAGCGAGGGCTTTTTACCCAATTTTGCAATGCTGCAATTTTGGGAATATCTCCATCCAGTGACCAGCAATGGGAAATATTATAAATTAGAATTAATTTATAATATTTCCTGACTCGTGAAAAAAATAAAAAAAATTTGAACAATGTTTAATCACCTACACACTAAATGTTTAATTAAAAAAAACAAAACATGTTTTTCTGGCAACACATTCCCTTTAAGCAGGGAAAGCAATCTAGAGGCTCTGGACGCATTCTCCCTATGCTGGACAGGGAAATGTCCCTATCTGTTTCCATATCTACTGCTGATATTCAAGTGCCTACAGAAGATCAGACAAGACAGGGCCAAGGTCCTAGCAATAATTCCATTCTTGTCCAGGAGGGCTTGGTTTTAAGCCTTATTGGAACTCTCAAACTCAATGAATTTGAAACTTCCCCTCAGAGAGGATCTTCTTATTCAGGAAAGATTTCGGCCACACGGCCTGAAGAATTTGCAAGAATTTGTCAAGACTCTAATGTTTTCTCGAAGAGATTTTACTAGGAAGGTCTATAATTGTGTTTGGCATATTTTTTATACTTGGTGTACAGTCTGTGGTCTTTCCCCTAGAGAGATTACGTAGGCTGAGATGCTTGAATTTTTCAATAAGGTTTTCAGGCAGGTTTGAAATTGAATAGGAAAATTAAGAAGAAGTAGACCTCCTTTTTCATTTTTCGTTTTTATTTTTTATTTTTAAGTTTTTAAAAAAATGACAATTCTTGCCCTGGTGTACACCACCAATGTAAGTCACAGAGTTTTTGGGTATAGGGAAAGAGGAAAAGGGGCAAGAACAATCAATCTTGTGTCGCCTTCAAATATTTTATTGATGCCGACAGAGTACAGGGAAAGGCAAATATAGTGCAATGTAATTTTTTATATTTTATATTTTTTATTCTTTTATTCTTTTTTTATTTTCAGTATTCTTATTTATGACAACTGTGGTTTTATTCCAGTATTCTTTTTTTATACAACTATATTTCAAAACCCATCGATTGGAGACACCATTCTGTGTGGCTGTGTCCACTGCAATGGGAAAAAGAGGGAGTGCTCATTGACGCTGTATTAACATAACTAAATTGTTATGCTGAAATAATAAACAGGCATGCCGTATCAGGCAGACCACAATTTCTTATTAGGCAGCGTGATCAGAACTACAAGCAAGGATGTTACTTGTGGTGGTTCTAGCTACCGAGCTACGCTCTCCAAGTCTGTATCAAGGCTTGGAGAAACGAACGCTGTCAGCAATCAATACGTTGCTGCTCCACAATTCTCTATCGAGCAGCGAGTCCAAGACTGCAGCTCTAATAGTGCCTGTGGCAGCTAGACTGTACGCCGTGAGTGCTGTGACGTCCTCAGGGCTTGACGGCTAGGCAGTGTAAGCGAGCTGTGTGAACGCTGTACTCGCTCGCTATCACTGCATTAGAAGCATTCAATGAGTAAGGTAAGATTATTATATTTTTTACTATATCAATCTCTCCCTCTATGTTCTTGTCCCTATTACTAGGTCGGTATTATCAAGACGTACGTTCCGCTGATAAAAATGAGCTTCTTCCGGGGGCGGGAGCCTTTTGTTCAATGGCACTTTTTATAGGCCAGAGTTTGACTGACAGGTAATTCAGCCAATCAGCCTAAAAAGGGTAACGTTTTGTTAGTTATGTCTTGTAAAGACGTAACATGGTGAATTTTCTTACAAAAGTGATAGAACATTTACAAACAAAGTAACGTTCATTATTTAGACATATACTTGTAATGGCCGGAAGGAGGTGAAGGGAAAGTGAGCCCTAATCTACCCACCGCCCTGTCCCTGCCTACTTGCAACGACTCGCCCTAGGCGACGAGGTACAACTGGGCGGCGGTCCCTACGCTGTCTAAGTGCACAGGAAAACAAACAGGGAACATGCAAGGGAAGGGGCAGTAGCCACGGAACGCCACGAGGAAACGGAGCGGCGAACGGACAGTCAGGACCAGGACGAAGTGAGTACACCCAAGCGGGCAAGGAGACAGAAGCAAGCCAGGGGCAAAGCAAAGCAGGTCAAGCAGAACTGCAGCAAGGCAGAAGCACGGCAGAAGCAGGCTGGAGCAAGCAGCAGTGGGGCCAGGAATCCAAAAGAATTACAAGCACTGAGGGAGAGAACAGGGCAGGTAATAAAGGACAGGGGGCGGAGCTAACTCCGACAGACCAGGCCGCGATAGGCTCTCCCACTCCTGAGCCTGCCACCCTGGTTGGTGGGAGATGGTGTCAGTCGAACAGGTCTGGCCTCAGGTGTGGATTGATTAATCCCAGGAGTATACCTAGATGAAGTACCTGGCAGATCCCTAACAGTACTCCCCCTTTTATGAGGGGCCACCGGACCCTTACTAAGGGGACCCGGTTTAGTGGGGAAGAGAAGGTGGAACCTCCTGATCAATACCCCAGCGTGAACATCACGGGCAGGTACCCAAGTCCTCTCCTCCGGCCCGTATCCTCTCCAATGGACCAGGTACTGGAGGGAGCCCTGGACCATCCTACTGTCCATAATCTTGGCCACCTCGAATTCCACCCCCTCAGGGGTGAGAACGGGAACAGGAGGTATCTTCGAGGGGGACCAGGACGGGGAGCAGCGTTTAAGGAGGGAGGCATGGAAGACGTCATGTATGCGAAATGATGGGGGGAGCTCCAGACGGAAGGATACAGGGTTGAGGACTTCAATGATCTTATAAGGTCCAATAAATCGGGGAGCAAACTTCCTGGACGGGACCTTAAGGCGCAAGTTCCTGGACGACAACCAGACCAAATCCCCGACGACAAACCGGGGGTTAGCAGAACGTCTACTATCCGCCTGAATCTTTTGTGCGCTCTGGGACGCCTCTAGGTTCTTCTGAACCTGGGCCCAGACGGTGCACAGTTCCCGATGAACATCCTCTACCTCAGGATTATTGGAACAACCAGGGGAGACGGAGGAGAATCTTGGGTTAAACCCGAAATTACAGAAAAACGGGGAGACCCCTGACGAGTTACTGACCCGGTTATTCAAGGAAAATTCAGCAAGGGGAAGGAATGAGACCCAATCGAATTGACAGTCAGAGATGAAACACCTTAAATATTGTTCCAGGGATTGGTTGGTCCTTTCCGTTTGGCCATTAGTTTCGGGATGGAAGGCGGAGGAGAAGGACAGATCAATCTCCAACTTTTTACAAAAAGCTCTCCAAAATAAGGAAACAAATTGTACCCCTCTGTCAGAAACGATATTGACTGGGGCCCCATGGAGACGCAGGATGTGTTTCACAAACAAAGAAGCTAACGTCTTGGCGTTAGGTAGCTTCTTAAGGGGCACAAAGTGGCACATCTTGCTGAAGCGGTCGACTACCACCCACACCACCGACTTGCCCTGAGATGGAGGCAAATCGGTGATAAAATCCATGGAGATATGGGTCCAAGGTCTCTGGGGAATGGGCAAGGAACGTAGTAGGCCCGCAGGTCGGGACCTAGGGGTTTTGGACCTAGCGCAAACCTCACAAGCGGCGACGTAAGCCCTAACGTCTTTAGGCAACCCAGGCCACCAATAGTTTCTGGTAATGAGGTGTTTGGTGCCCAAGATGCCAGGATGACCAGATAGAGCGGAGTCATGGTTTTCCCTGAGTACCCTCAGCCGGTATTGCAGGGGAACAAACAGTTTGTCCCCAGGGACGTTCCCGGGAGCTGCACCCTGATCAGCCGCGATATCAGAAGCTAAATCAGAATCCGTGGCAGAGACGATTATACCAGGGGGTAAAATACAAGCAGGATCCTTCTCAGAAGGAGGATTGGCCATGAAACTACGTGACAGAGCATCAGCCTTAATATTCTTGGACCCAGCCCTATAGGTAACCAAGAAATTAAATCTGGTAAAGAATAGTGCCCACCGAGCTTGTCTAGGATTAAGCCTCCGGGCCGATTCTAGGAAAACCAGATTCTTGTGATCCGTAAGGACCGTTACCTGGTGTCTGGCCCCCTCCAGGAAGTGCCGCCACTCCTCAAAAGCCCATTTAATGGCTAGAAGTTCGCGGTTGCCAATATCATAGTTACTCTCCGTGGGCGAAAACTTCCTAGAGAAGTAAGCACAGGGGCGGAGATGGGTGAGGGAGCTGGTACCCTGGGACAAGACGGCCCCCACTCCCACCTCGGAAGCGTCAACCTCCACAATAAATGGCTCCTCTTGGTTGGGCTGAATCAGCACGGGGGCCGAGATAAAGCACTTCTTGAGGGTCTCAAAGGCCTGGACGGCCTCAGGGGGCCAATGGAGGACATCAGCACCCTTGCGGGTAAGGTCCGTAAGAGGCTTAGCGACGACCGAGAAGTTGGCAATAAATCTCCTGTAATAGTTGGCGAACCCTAAAAAACACTGTAACGCCTTAAGGGAGGCAGGTTGGACCCATTCCGCCACAGCCTGAACCTTGGCAGGGTCCATGCGGAATTCATGAGGAGTGAGGATTTGCCCTAAAAATGGTATCTCCTGTACCCCAAAGACACATTTTTCAGTCTTAGCAAACAGATTATTCTCCCGAAGGACCTGGAGCACCTTCCTGACATGCTCCACGTGGGAGGACCAGTCCTTGGAAAACACCAGTATGTCATCAAGGTACACAACAAGAAAATTACCCAGGTACTCTCTCAGGATTTCATTAATAAAATTCTGGAAGACAGCAGGGGCATTACACAACCCAAAGGGCATGACCAGGTATTCGAAATGAACCTCGGGTGTGTTGAACGCAGTTTTCCACTCATCCCCCTCTTTGATGCGGATAAGGTTATATGCCCCCCGTAGATCGAACTTAGAAAACCATTGGGCTCCCTGAACCTGATTAAAAAGATCCGGAATCAAAGGAAGTGGGTACTGGTTCCTTACGGTGACCTTATTCAGGTTACGATAATCAATGCACGGCCTAAGACCACCATCCTTCTTCCCCACGAAGAAGAAGCCAGCACCTACAGGAGAAGTCGAGGGGCGAATGAAACCCTTGGCCAGGCATTCTTGGATATATTCCCTCATAGCTTTACGTTCAGGACATGAAAGATTAAATATCCTCCCCTTAGGAAGCTTGGCACCAGGCACCAAATCGATAGCACAATCGTAATCTCTATGGGGGGGCAACACCTCGGAGGCCTCCTTAGAAAACACATCGGCGAAGTCCTGAACAAACTCAGGAAGCGTGTTTACCTCCTCCCGGGGAGAAATAGAGTTAACAGAAAGACATGACATAAGACATTCATTACCCCATTTGGTGAGATCCCCAGTATTCCAATCAAACGTGGGATTATGCAACTGCAACCAGGGAAGGCCTAAAACCAGATCAGACGATAATCCCTGCATCACCAGTACAGAGCACTGCTCCAAATGCATGGAGCCAACAAGGAGTTCAAAAACAGGAGTATGCTGAGTAAAATAACCATTAGCAAGGGGAGTTGAGTCGATTCCTACTACAGGGATAGGATAAGGTAAATCAATACAAGGCATCTTTAGAGACATAGCAAATTCCGCAGACATGATATTAGCAGATGACCCTGAATCCACGAAAGCACTGCCCGTGGCAGACCGGCCAGCAAACGAGACCTGAAAGGGAAGCAAAATTTTATTGCGTTTCACATTAATGGGAAATACCTGTGCGCCCAAGTGACCTCCCCGATGATCACTTAGGCGCGGAAGTTTTCCGGCTTCTTATTCTTGCGCCTGGGACAGGTGTTCAGTAGATGCTTGTCGTCCCCACAGTAGAAGCAGAGACCATTCATTCTGCGAAACTCCCTACGTTGTCGAGGGGACATGGAGGCCCCGAGTTGCATAGGTACCTCCGAGTCCTCCGTGGAGGGGCGAGGAGACGGGACCTCGGGGGGGATCGCAGAAACGTCAGAGGGGAGCACACTGAAGCGTTCTAGCTGACGTTCCCTGAGACGTCGGTCAAGTCGTACTGCTAGGGCCATAACCTGGTCAAGGGAGTCAGACGAGGGGTAGCTAACCAGCAGATCCTTCAGGGCGTCAGATAATCCTAACCTAAACTGGCACCTTAGGGCCGGATCGTTCCACTGAGAAGCTACGCACCACTTCCTAAAATCAGAACAGTATTCCTCAACCGGTCTCCTACCCTGACGTAAGGTCACCAGCTGACTCTCGGCTAAGGCAGTCCTGTCAGTCTCGTCGTAAATGAGTCCGAGCGCAGAGAAAAAACGATCAACAGAGGAAAGTTCAGGGGCGTCAGGAGCCAAGGAGAAGGCCCACTCTTGGGGCCCTTCCTGGAGTCGGGATATGATGATACCCACCCGCTGGTTCTCGGAACCTGAGGAGTAGGGCTTTAGGCGGAAATACAGTCTGCAACTCTCCCGGAAGGAGAGAAACGTCTTACGGTCCCCTGAGAACCGGTCAGGTAACTTGAGGTCGGGTTCTAGAGGTGAGGTGAGGGGTACTACTAAAGCAGCGTCACCCTGATTGACCCTTTGGGCCAGGGCCTGGACCTGTAGGGAGAGGCCCTGCATCTGCTGGGCCAGGGTCTCAAGGGGGTCCATGATAGCGTCAGCGTAGGAGAAATGGTAGACTAGGTAAGGGCTTGTAATTATGTAATGGCCGGAAGGAGGTGAAGGGAAAGTGAGCCCTAATCTACCCACCGCCCTGTCCCTGCCTACTTGCAACGACTCGCCCTAGGCGACGAGGTACAACTGGGCGGCGGTCCCTACGCTGTCTAAGTGCACAGGAAAACAAACAGGGAACATGCAAGGGAAGGGGCAGTAGCCACGGAACGCCACGAGGAAACGGAGCGGCGAACGGACAGTCAGGACCAGGACGAAGTGAGTACACCCAAGCGGGCAAGGAGACAGAAGCAAGCCAGGGGCAAAGCAAAGCAGGTCAAGCAGAACTGCAGCAAGGCAGAAGCACGGCAGAAGCAGGCTGGAGCAAGCAGCAGTGGGGCCAGGAATCCAAAAGAATTACAAGCACTGAGGGAGAGAACAGGGCAGGTAATAAAGGACAGGGGGCGGAGCTAACTCCGACAGACCAGGCCGCGATAGGCTCTCCCACTCCTGAGCCTGCCACCCTGGTTGGTGGGAGATGGTGTCAGTCGAACAGGTCTGGCCTCAGGTGTGGATTGATTAATCCCAGGAGTATACCTAGATGAAGTACCTGGCAGATCCCTAACAATACTATCCCATAGATTATGGATTGTATTAAGAGTTTTAATCTATCATCAGTATGACTACTTTTACTACTTTTACTTTTGTCAATTGACTTCAAATTACAGTAGAAAGGAAGTAACTTGCCTGGATATTAAAATTGGCACTATATTTTCCTTTCCCTATACTCTGTCGGTATCAATAAAATATATGAAGGCGACACAAGATTGATTGTTCTTGCCCCTTTTCCTATATCTACAGGGGGCTGTGTGGCATTATCTACTGAGGGCGGTGTGTGGCATTATCTACAGAGGGCAGTGTGTAGCATTATTTACAGGGTGGATGTGACAGTATCTACAGGGGGCTGTGTGGCATTATCTACGGAGGGAAGAGTGTTGCAAAAAATGGGCAAATTAAATTCATCCGGGTCAAAATTGGCCGTTACAAATGGAAAAACGACCCGGAACGGATGCAAAACGGCCAAAAAAAATGGACCAAAAAGGACATTTTTATCGACCGACAATCAGACCTGTCGTTTGAATGGGCCCTAAGAAATGTTCCAGCCTTTCTTCCTAAAGTTCTTTGAAATACTAATTTTATCCAAGAGATTTATCTACCTGCTTTTGCCATTCTGGAGTCTGAACAAGATGCACATAGATTGTATTCATAGATTGTAAGCACTTGTGAGCAGGGTCCTCACTCCTCTTGTTTGAATTGTAAATTAGTTTTGTCACTATGTAATATCTGATATTGTCTGTACAATGTACCCCCTGAATTGTAAAGTACTGCGGAGTATGTTGGCGCTATGTAAATAAAGATTATTATTATTATGTGCAGCCTCTGAGGTTGTTGGATGTTAAAAGAGCAGTCTGTATCTACCTGCACAGAACCAGAGACTTTAGACAGTCTGAAAGACTATTTTTGCAGTTCTTTTGTGCGAGAAAAGTTTAGGCGGCCAGCAAAGCCACTCTGACTCGGTGGTTAAAAACCACTATATCTCTTTGTTACTCATTAAAAGCCGTTGAAGTACCTGAGGGGATTTCTGCTCATTCCACATGATCCACAGCAGTTTCCTGGGCAGAGCGGCATGAGATTCCACTACAATATGTCTGAAACAGCTTCCTGGGCTTCTGCTCGATCCTTCCGTTCTCATTACAGACTGGACAGTCCTTCTTCTGGGCATACAGCTATTATTTGTAATAAGGTTTGTTTGCCGGCCCACCGCTCAGAATCCAATCGCACTTCCATATCCAGGACATTGCAGGGAACATGAACTATGCATCATTCAGGGGCAACAGTCAGAACTCTAATAAAAATGGGAAAGTCCAGCACTCGTCTCCAATAATAAAATGGTGAAACTTTATTCCATTTGATTAAACTGTGAGTAACACTAAACAGAAAAAGGTTAGGCAATTAAATGTTTTAGACCAAACATATGGTTCTTAATCATAGGCATCCCAAGATAGCAGACCTGGGGGCCATTATTTGGTCCCTGGCTGCTATAGCAGCCCATCAGCAGATGGTCTAACAGAGAACCCCCCCCCCTATAAAACCACTTATGTTGCTATTGACCATGGCATCTAAGGGGATAAATGGCCAGGATCAGAGTTATCTATGGTCCTGGCCATTACAGCACGATGTTGGCTGTGTAATACAGCTGGCACCCGCAAGTGATGGCACAGGCACTTCTATTGTGCCCGCAATATCACAATGAAATAGTATTACTTCAATTTGCTG